>NC_064565.1:50600254-51263032 GCF_937001465.1 Orcinus orca
TAGATGTACCATAATTTTTAAAAACTAGTCCTTTACTGAAGGAGATTTGAGTTGTTCCCTATCCTTTGCTGTTACATACAATGCTATAATGAGTCAACTTGTACATAAATTATTTTGCACATGTTTAAGTTTATATGTAGGCTATATACCCAGAAGTGGAATTGTTGGGTCAAAGGGTATATGCATTTGTAACTCTGATAAATATTGATGAATCATACCTCTTTGTTCTTCTACCAGTGTTACCTGAGATTACCTGTTTTCCTACAGTCTAACAGTGGTTTTATTACACTTTTGAAATTAAAAAAAAATCTGGTAGTGAAAATGGTATCTAAGTATAGTTTTAGTTTACTTAATTGGTTCATTTTGCTTTGAGTGCGGTTGAGAATCGCTCCTATATTTGAAAACTATTTATATTTCCTTTCTTTGGACGTAATTGATCTTTTGCTCTTTTTGCTATTCAGTATTTTTTTTTTCAATTTTTATGAACTCTTTATGAATTTCTGAGATTAACACTTTGTTTATGATATGAGTTGCAAGTATTTTTTAACTGCTTTGTAATTGCCTAATGACTTTACCTATGGTGTTTTTTGCACTATTTGGAAGATTGACTTTTTATTTTAATTTCTTCTATGGTTTCTGGATTTTGAGTCATGGTACTATTATGGCTTGTGGATTTAAATCACGCTTAATTTTACTTTATTTATTTTTAATTGAAATATAGTTGACATATAATATTATATTAGTTTCAGGTGTACCACATGGTGATTTGACACTTGTGTACATTATGAAATGATCACCATAAATCTAGTAACCATATGTTCCCATGCAAAGTTTTTACAATATAATTGACCATATTCCTTATGCTGTTATTACATCCCCATGGCTTATTTATTTTATATTGGAGGTTTGTACCTATTAATCTCCTTCACCTGTTTTGCCCTACCCCCCACCCCTCTCTGCTCTGGCAACCACCCATTCGTTCTGTATATCTATAAATCTGTTTTAATTTTGTTTGGTTTTTTAGATTCCACAAGTAAGATTACATGGTATTTGTTTGACTTATTTCATTTAGCATAATATCCTCTAGATCCATCCATGTTGTCATAAATGGTAAGATTTCATTTTTTATGGCTAATATTTCATTGTATATATATACTACATCTTCTTTATCTATTCATCTATTGATGGACACAGGTTGCCTCCCTATCTTTGCTATTGTAAATAATGCTGCAGTGAACATTGAGGTGCATGTATCTTCTTGAAATAGTGTTTTGTTTTCTTTAGTAAATACCTAGAAGTGAAATTGCTGGATCATATGGCACTTCTATTTTAATTGTTTGAGGAAACTTCATAATGTTCTCCATAGTGGCAGAACCAATTTATAGTTCCACTAACAGTGCATGAGGATTCCGTTTTCTCCATATTCTTGCCAACATTTGTTGTTGTCTTTTTAGTGATTGCCATTCTGACAGATGTAAGGTGGTATCTCATTGTGGTTTTGATTTGCATTTTCCTGATGATTGGTGAGGTTGAGCATCTTTTAAGGTATCTGTTGGCCATCGGTATGTCTTCTTTTGAAAAATGTTTTTTCAGGTCCTCTGTCCATCTTTTAATTGAGTTGTTTGTTTTTGATGTTAAGTTGTATGAGTTCTTTATATATTTTGAATATTAACCCATTGTTGGATATATTGTTTGTAAATACATTCTCCCATTCAGTAGTCTGCCATTTTAGTTTGTTGTTAGTTTTTGTCACTGTGCAGACCCTTTTTAGTTTGATGTAGTCCCAACTGTTTATTTTTGCTTTTGTTCCCCTTACCTGAGGAGACAGATCCAAAACAAATATTGCTAATACCAATGTCAAAGAGTATACTGCCTATGTTTTCTTCTAGGATTTTTATGGTTTCAGGTCTTACACTTATGTTTTTAAACCATTTTGAATTTTTTTTGTATATGGCATGAGAAAGTAGTACAGTTGATTCTTTTGCATGTAGCTGTCTGGTTTTCCCAGCACCATTTATTGAAGAGACTATCTTTTCCCTATTGTATATTCTTGCCTCCTTTGTCATGGATTAACTGCCCATATAAATGTGGGTTCATTTCTGGGCTCTCTATTCTGTTCCATTGATCTATGTGTTTATTTTTCTGTCAATACCATAATGTTTTTGATTGCTGTTGCTTTGTATTTGTATATTATATTTTAAAATCAGGAAGCATGATACCTTCAGCTTTGTTGTTCTTTCTCAAGATTGCTTTGACAATTCGGGGTCTTTTGTGTTCCCATACAAATTTTAGAATTATTTGTTTTAGTTCTCTGAAAAAATGCCTTTGGTATTTTGATAGGGATTGCATTGAATCTGTAGATTACTTTGTGTTGTATGATCATTTCTTCTAATCCATGAGCATGGTATATCTTTCCACTTATTTCTGTTGTCTTCAGTTGCTTTCATCAATGTCTTATTATTTTCAGAGTACAATTCTTTTACCTCTTTGGTTAGATTTATTCCTAGGTATTTTATTCTCTTTGATGTAATTGTAAATGAGATAGTTTCTTAATTTCTTTTTCTCAGAGTTTGTTATTAGTGTATAAAAATGCAACAGATTTCTAAATATTAATTTTGCATCCTGCAACTTTACTGAATTCATTTGTTAGAACTAATAGTTTTTTGGTGGAGACTTTAGGGTTTCTATATATAGTACCATGTCATCTACATATGGTGACAGTTTTATTTCTTCCTTTCCAGCTTGGGTTCATATCTTTTTTTTTTTCCTTTGATTGCTGTGGCTAGGACTTCCAATACTGTGTTGACTAAAAGTGGTGAAACTGGGCATCCTTATCTTGCTCCGGATCTTAGAGGAAATTCTTTCAGCTTTTCACCATTGAGTATGATGTTGGTTGTGGGTTTATCATATATAGCCTTTATTATATTAAGGTATACTCCCTCTGTATCCACTTTGTTGAGGGTTTTTATCATAAATAGATGTTGAATTTTGTAATTTTGTCAAAAGCTTTTCTGCATCTATTGAGATGATCATATGATTTTTATTCTTTGGTTTATTAATGTGGTGTATCACATTGATTTGTGGATATTGAACCATCTTTGCGTTCATGGGTAAATCCCTCTTGATCATGGTGTATGATCCTTTTAATGTATTGTTGAATTTGGTTTGCTACTGTTTTGTTGAGTATGTTTACATCTATGTCTATCAGTGATATCAGCCTGTGATTTTTCTTTTTTGGTGGTGTCTTCATCTGGTTCTGGAATCAGGGTGATGTTGGCCTAGTAAAATGAGTTTGGAAGTTTCCTTCTTCTTCAATTTTTTGGACTAGTTCGAGAAGGTTAGGTATTAACTCTTCTAGAATTGTTTTGTAGAATTCACCTGTGATGTGCTCTGGTCTTGGGCTTTTGTTTTCTGGGAGTGTTTTTTATTACTGATTCAGTTTCATCACTGGTAATAGGTCTTTTCAGATTGTCTGTTTCTTACTGATGCAGTTTGGGATGTTGTATGTTGCAGGGGATTTATCCACTTCTTGTAGGTTGTTCATTTTATTGGCATATAATTGTTTGTAGTAATCTCTTATGACCCTTTGTATTTCTGTGGGCTATGTGCACCCTTCTATTGTGGTGGGGCTCACTACTGTGGGCATGCTGGTAGGCAAGGCTGGCCCTTGGCCCAGTTGGCAGTGGGGTCCTGCCTCATGTGGTGACTATAGGCCCTCTGGAGGGTGGGATAAGTTTCCTGTGTGGTGGGCTGCATGACCCAGGTTGACACAGGGCTGCTGCTGGCCTGCTGGTAGATGGGGCAGGGTCCCTGAATTCTCTCTGCATGGCCCAGGTCAGGAGAGCTTGGGGCTGGTGCCAGCCCACTGGTGGGTGGGTAAGCCCCCCATACTAACATGGGACTTGTCAGCACCCATGTTAGTGTCATTGCAGTAGAACAAGCTCCCCAAAATAGCTGCCACCAGCATCTCCATGCTTAGGGGATGTCCCAGTTGGCTCCTGCCTCCTCTAGGAGGCTCTCCAAGATCAGCAAGTAGGTCTGATCCAGGCACATTTCAAATTACTGCCTCTGCACTGGGACTCGGGAACTTGGAGCATGTGAAATTTTGTGCACACCTTTTAACTCTTGAATCTCTGTTTCCTGTAGCCCCCTGGCTCTCCTGAGTGTAAGCTCCTCTGGTTTTTGAAGCCAGACATTCTGGAGCGTCATCTTCTCGGTGAAGGACTTCTGGGCAGGGGAGCCTGATGTTGGGCTTGGACCTCTTGCTCCTTGGGGTGGACCTCTACTATTGTGATATTCCTCCTGCTTGTGGGTCACCAACCTGGGGCTGTGGGTCCTGACTATACTGTCCCCTCCTACCTATCTCATTGTGGTTCCTTCTTTATGGCTTTAGTTGTAGAAAATCTTTTCTGCTAGTCTTCAGGTTGTTCTCATAGATAGTTAGTTGCTCTGTAAGTAGTTGTAATTTTGGTGTGTCTGTGGGAAGAGGTGAGTTCATGGTCTTCCTACTCTGCCATCTTAGTTAGATCCATTATTGATCAATTTTAAATTTATGCTGGCAAACAGTGTGATGTATGGATACATTTTTTCCAGGTGATCAGCTTCTCCCAAGACTGTTGAATAGTCCATCTTGTCCCTTCTAGCTTTAGACGCCACATTTGAAATATACTAAGTTATTACCTTAACTAATATTATACTAAAAATTAGTATATTTAGTAAAATATACTAAATTATTCTATTTTTATGGATTTATGTCTGGAATTTTCATTCTATTTCATTGATTTTTTGTCTTTTTATGCACTGTCTTTTAAAAATGATTGAGGTATTTTATTTGGGTAATGCTAATAGCTATATTGAATAAAACTCAATTAAAGTGGTTTAACACAGTAGAAGTCTGTATCTCACTTTTGTAACAGTTCAGTAAAGTTAGCTCTGGTCAGTGTTTGGTTTCCTCTATTCAGAGCTTATATTTCCCAAGTATTCAATTTCCAAGTGCATATATATACGTTTTTTTTGCTTTTTTATATGATTTGCTTTTTTAAAATCATTTGCTTTTTTATATGATTGCATTGGCTAGCACATTCAGTCCATGTTAAAGAACAGTGGTGATAGTAGCTTACTTCTTCATGTCTATAATGTCAATACTTTTAATGTTTCCTATAAAACATGATTAGGGATTTGGGGCCACAATAGAAGTATTTTATCATATTCAGGAAATATCTATCTATTTATATCTTGTCCAGTTTTTTTCTTTAATCAAAAAATAGAGTTTTTAAATCCTCTTCAGCACCTTGGAGATAAATTTTTTTGTTAGGAGAACTACTAATAAAATTTATATATTAATAGTTTTGAACTATTATTGCATTTATGAAATAAATCCCACTTGGTCATTTCCAATCATCCCTGCACTTCTGGAGCAAATCTTACTAGGTTTTTTTTTTTTTGCGGTACGCGGGCCTTTCACCGCTGTGGCCTCTCCCGCTGCGGAGCACAGGCCCCGGACGCGCAGGCCCAGCGGCCACGGCCCACGGGCCCAGCCGCTCTGCGGCATGTGGGATCCTCCCGGACTGGGGCATGAACCCGCGCCCCCTGCATCTGCAGGTGGACTCTCAACCACTGCGCCACCAGGGAAGCCCAAATCTTACTAAGTTTTATGTATTCATCTTTCAGTGTGCTGTTAGATTATGTTTAGCAACATTTTACTTAAGATTTTTGCATAAGTTTTTAAAAATGATATTGTTTTGTGGTTTTCTTTCTTTGTGAAATCTTTGTCAGGCTTGGTATTACTGTTATTGTTTTCCTACAAATATATGGAAATGCAGCTGGGCAGTTTAAGTAGCATTGGGAACATCTTTCTTTAAAATTTTTATAAACTTCTTGGAAACTATTGTTCTTTTGTGGGAGTTTGGATGGGTGGCTTGCTCTTTAGTAGTTTCCCCAATTGCTTCTATGGAAGTTGGTCTGCTAAGATTTTCTATATTTTTAGGTTCAGTTTCGGTAAATTATATTTGAATACATAGTGTTATCATTATAGTTCTCTAAAAATTTTGCTATTTTAGTTTTTTTCTTTGACCTAACAGTTATTGTGCAGAGAGTTAAAAAATTTCCAGGTGGAAGAGTCTCTTTATTTTCTGATTTTGTTAATTTCCAATGGTATTACATAGTGATCAGACTGTTGCCTGTTTTATTTCTGTTTTCTGGAATTTATAGATAGAATGTAAAAGCATTTATGACAATCCAGATATCATCTATAAAGCCAGATATTAGCTATATTTTCTCTCTAAACTACAGCAGCTTGAGATCTTGTTTTTGCTCCTTATCGAAACTCCTGAAGTGAATAGTATATGCTTCCTTAACTGTCATTCACTCACGAACCACTACAGTCTGGCTTCCAGCTTTAATCACACTCTTGTTATGATTACTAGTAATTCTTACTTATTATTTTCAGTTAATGTCTTACATGGCCTCTTTGTAGCTTTTGACAATGCTGACTACTGTGTCTTGTCTTGGTTTTCTTGATAGTTTAGTATCCTGATTTTCTTCTCACCACTCTACTTCTGAATTTTCTTCGTGATTTCTCTTCTCTTTGTTCTGCTCCTCAGGAATAAAAATTATATATATTTAATTATCTTCTTTTTGTAATCTTCTTGGGAGAGCTCACCTATCCCTATGGCTTTAATTTCCATCTTAAAATAGCTCAAGGCCTTTGATCTTCACAAATTTATAAAAAATCTACAGCTTTAGCATAGCATACAAAATTTTAAATATCTGGCCTTTTCATTTTTTCATTGCTTTTGGAAAAATTATATATGCTCACTGTAAATAATTTTAAAACTATGTAAAGTATAAAAATTAAAGTAAAAAGTAGCCTAAATTCCACTATTCAGAAATTATCATCATTTGTTTGTGTAGAACTTTGTGCGGATATCTTTCTTTCTAAATGCAAAACTGTATATATATATATATACACACACACACACACACACACACATATATATATACACATATGTGTATATATAGGCAGAATTGTGGATATAAAGAAATAATGTAGGTTGGTAGATATAAAAAATTGTTTAATAAAAGTGGATCATTTTGTAGATTCTATTTTAAAAAAACTATTAAATTGGGCTACCCTGGTGGCGCAGTGGTTGAGAGTCCGCCTGCCGCTGCAGGGGACACGGGTTCGTGCCCCGGTCTGGGAAGATCCCACATGCCGCGGAGCGGCTGGGCCCGTGAGCCATGGCCGCTGAGCCTGCGCGTCCGGGGACTGTACTCCGCAACGGGAGAGGCCACAACAGTGAGAGGCCCGCGTACCGCAAAAAAAAAAAAAAAAAGTATTGTGAAAAACTAAGAAGTTGGAGAATTTTGTTTCATTAAATGAATGTTTTAATTTTAGAAAGAGTTGATTGACACTCTGCTATGAAAAGTGAGAATAATAGGTTTCTTTTACATCCTTGTGGCTTACCACCCTCCAACTTTTATATTATTATTGCTACATTGTCTATGTTTATAATATGCACAATCTATTAATTATAACTCCTGCAGTTATTCTGTTTTTCTTTATTAGTTCTATATATAAATGAATTCACTGTTTACCACCAGCCTTGTTTATTTTTTAATTTTTTATTTGGTTAATCTCTTAGGTCGCTGATTAGCAAGATAGAGTTACGGCTTTTGTAATCTCTGTTCTTTAACATTTGAAGATGTCTGACTGTTATCTTTGTATTTGAATGACATCTTGACTCTTGTATTGGTCAAAGTTCATAATTGCTGGCAATGGAATCCACTTTAGTGAGGTTAAGTAGGAAAGAATTATTAAGCTCACAAAATTAGTGGGAGAGCAGAAATAGTAGATTCTAGGCTGAGCTTTGTTGCAGGTTGAGTTCTCTGGAAGTAGGCAGAATTTGGAGAATAAAATGCTTATTAGGGGTTAACACCCATGAAGGTAAAGGGGAGGAAGTGGGATTGTGCAGAGTAAGAAGTCCAACTGCTTATGGAGATCAAATAAAGCCTAATCTCATTGGAGATCTGTATCTACCACAATTCACCCTTAACACTATTCAGATTCACTTTCCCATGTATGTTTGGGAAGTAGCTCCATTAGGATTCTGATGGTCCTTTCTTCCTGAGGAGAAACTTAGAAGAGGGAGGTTAGGAGGACAAGCTACAGTATCTGTCCCTGCAGTTGGTCTCTGTGCTGCGAATGATACTCCTTGTTTCCTTCCTCCATTATCCAGTTTAGATTTCTCTAACCCTCACTAGCTACTCTGTTGGCCTCGAGGGCTCATTTAGTGTCATGAGCCAGGCCTTGATGGGTCTGAGACCCTGATCACCATGCCCTCCTTAGGTCAAGGTTGCTGTTACCTGTCTATTTATAGTGACAATCTGGCAAGGGAGTACTAAGAGGTTCCCAAGAGCATTGTCTGTGCTCCACTGGTGTTCCTCGCTGCCACAGTATGTAACAGTAGTCCTACCTCCTTCTGATGACCAGGATCATTACCCCTTCCAAGATGGATGAATTTTCTTCTTGCCTACTGGAATAAGGATCCCAAAGATGCCCAGGTTGCAACCACAGCTTATAATACAGTGGGATTCTTGCTATATCTCATGGTGAAAGTGTGCCTACTTTGAGGATAAGGACCTCTAGTTCTTCATATTCCAAAGCTGAAGTGATGGAAACACAAAGTCTTCCAGTGGGCCATTAGTAGTCATGGGAAATAGAGCCGTGCTTGCTTCTGCCTTTTAGTTTCCAGGCCATATACTTTTTCTTTTTGGGACATTGTTCTGTATAATGGTCTTTGATCTAGTAAGTGTTGTGCCTGAAGCGTGACACTCCGTTCTTGAAAAGTACTGTGTCTGATGTTCTAGCTGTGGCTTCACCAGGCCATTTCAGTGCTCTATCAGGCTGGTCACTCTTGGGTAGTATGCCACGTGATATGACTATGGGGTCCCATGATCATAGGCACATTCCCTGCACCGCTTTGCTGAAAATTGGGTCCCATGGTGTGCTATCATATTACCTGGGATCCTGTGCCAGTGGATCAAACATGCCATAGGCCCTTAGTTAGTATGCTGGACAAGGCCCTGCATGCAGGAAAGGCAAAGCTATACCTGGAATATGTATCTATTTCAGTGAATATGAACTACTGGCCCCCTTCAAGGTTGGAAAGGGCCCAATGTAGTTCACTTGCTTTGAAGAGGCTGGTTGCTCTCCTAGAGGAATGTTGTTGTAACAGGGACTTGGCATTGTTCTTTGTTGTTGGCAGGTTGGATATTTAGTGGTTGCACTAGCTATGTGGCATTAATGTGACCTTTGTGCCAGATCTGGGGTGGTTGGTAACCGAGACTTGATGACATCAACTGACAAAGTCATTTTGTATACTTGGTTGTTTTGTGCCTCTTCTGTGGTAGATGCTATCTGATGATTATTAACATGTGATACAAAGATCTTCATATTTTGTACCCACTCCCATATATCCATCCATATCTCTGTTCCTCAGACCTCCTTATTGTTGAAATTCCAATCTTTTTATGTTTAGGCACCTGACCAGCCAGCTAGTCCATTCACCCATGCTCATAAATTTGTATATATTTCATCTTTGGGCTTCCTTTTCCACACAAAGTAGATGAACAGTTGCACTGCCTAAATCTCTGCTGATGGTGAGGATTTTTCCACACTGCTTTCTTTGTAGGCAGCGCTTGAGTGGTGCTGTAGCACAGCTGCCATCTATATTTGCATATTGAGCTGTTCCATCCATAAACTAAGAGGCTTTTCCCTCTTCCTTTAACTGTTTTTACGGGATCTCCCTTATGGGCACAAACTCATACCTGTGAGTTGAGGGAGGGGCGCTGATACAAGAGTAGTAAATGCCACGGGGGTCTGGACTACTTGTTCATGCATCCTCCTTGTGCTCTCTGGTTCCGCTCGTGCTTTATTCTAAAAGTATCACCTCCATCTTATGAAGGATTGTTGCTGGACTCACCTGCAACAGTCTTAGGTCTGATTGGACTCAGCGCACGATGGCACATTTAGCCACATAATCATTTGGTGTTCCCTAAACGGGCGTTTCATCCCTACCTGGGCCAAGTAGTACACAGGTGTTGATTTTCAAAGACATATAATTCTTTAAGGCAGTTGGTAAGGACTTCCTCCAGTATTCCAAGGGACTTCAAATTTCTCCCACTTGAGACTACCACAAATGCCATATGGCATCTTTTCCTACCACTGATACTTACAACACCATGGGATGTGTTGGATTGTATGCACCAAACAGCAGAGCTGCTTGAACTGCAGCCCTTTCTTGCTCTGGGCCCCACTCAAAACTGTCATGAAGCATATGGGTAGAAGCAGTACTCCTAAAGTGTGGAATATGTTAGCTCCAGAACCTGAAGAGACCCACCAACTGTTGTGATTTCTTCTTCCTGGTGGAAGGTGTAAAATACACCAATTTGTCTTTTACTTTGGCCCTCGCCCTAACTGCTGGACTCCTAAAAATATACTGATGTTGCAGACTCCTAAATCTTCCTAGGTTAACCTCCTGCTTTGGAGTGTATGTATTTTAGCAAGGCTTCCAGCATCCTAGCCACCTCTTGCTCATTTGTCCCAGTCAGTATAATGTCATGGATGTAACGGAACAATGTGATAGTCTTTGGGATATTAAAATGGTCCAGATCTCTTTGTGCTATATTATGATAGACAGCATGAGTTAACATAGCCTTAGTTCAAAACTATAAACGTATGGTGTCATTTAGTTCATGTGAATGCGAACTATTTCTCATTGGGTTAGAAAAGGACACATTCAACTTATCAGTGGCTTATACCATGTGTCTCAGGCTGAATAATCTCTAGCAAAGACACCACATCTGGCACAGAGGCTGTAATTGGGGCAGTTCATTGGTTGAGTTTGTAATAGTTTACAGTCATCATCTAGGATCCATTCATTTCCCCCAGGGGCTAGACTGGTGAATTAAATGAGATGTGACGGGCCCGACATTCTTTTACATCCCTAAAGTATTATACCTTTGGGGTGTAATATGGTTTTTCAGTTTTACTGTCTTCGCTATGAGGGTGAGGAGCAGTTTCAGAGACTTCCACTTGGTTTTCCTCTCTATACTAGTTGCAACACCAAGAACCACTGCAGGGCTTTGGTCAGCTGCTAAATATGTTAATTCTGTTTCTTTTTTTCTTTTTTTCTTTTTTTTTTTGCGGTACGCGGGCCTCTCACTGCTGTGGCCTCTCCTGTTGCGGAGCACAGACTCCGGACGCCCAGGCTCAGCGGCCATGGCTCACGGGCGCAGCCTCTCCGCGGCATGTGGGATCTTCCCGGACCGGGGCACGAACCCGTGTCCCCTGCATCGGCAGGCGGACTCTCAACCACTGCGCCACCAGGGAAGCACTGTATTTTTAAATTTATTTATTTTTGGCTGCGTTGGGTCTTCGTTGCTGCCCATGCGCTTTCTCTAGTCATGGCGAGCGGGGGCTACTCTTCGTTGCGGTGCGCGGGCTTCTCATCGCGGTGGCTTCTTTTGTGGCAGAGCACGGGCTCTAGATGCACGGACTTCAGTAGTTGTGGCGCGTGGGCTTAGTTGCTCCGTGGCATGTGGGATCCTCCTGGACTGGGGATCGAACCCGTGTCCCCTGAATTGGCAGGCGGATTCTCAACCACTGCGCCACCAGGGAAGTCCCATTAATTCTAATTATACATTTAGACACCAGGAGAAAGACCAGTGCATGGGGTTATGCCTATCCACCTAGTGGATCCACTGGGAGTTGGACCTTGTCCAGGACTGATTTTATCGCCATATGCTCCTACTCTAATAGAGGAGACGTGATGATGTTTTAGACCTCCGAGTATTAGTGTCAGTTCAGACTCTGTACCCAACAGTCCTCAAAATCTCTGAGTATGCCCCCTTTCTCAATGTAAAGTTTCCAGAGTAAGTACCCATAGGACCCTTTGCAGAAGGATAGGGGACATCATTACCATGAATAAATTGCCACGGTGTTATAGGTTCTTTCATTCTGTGGATTTGGCCACCTCTTCAGTTATTGAAAACCTGGCTTAGATCCTGAAACTGGGTTAGGGCTTGTTAATTCTTTTGTGCATAACCACTCTCCTTAATTGATTCTCTTGTATTTTTGGGGGGCTGTGCTGTGTGGCATGCGAGATCTTAGTTCCCTGACCAGGAATTGAACCCGGGCCCTTGCAGTGGAAGCACGGAGTCTTAACCACTGGACCACCAGGGAATTCCCTAATTTAGTCTCTTGGTACAAGCTGAATAGTACCCCTGTAGGATGCCCATCTAATCTTCCCCTAGTGACTCCATGTTCTGTTAACCATCTCTTTAACTCTGCACATCAAGACCCCCTTGGCTGCCATTCCTGCCTTGCTGGTCGTAACGATAATTATGACGCCCTGGCTTTTGGCAGTAAAGTGCTCACCTGGCTTCTATATTTTGGGTCCTGTTATCCCCATTGTTATTTGTGAACCAGCTTCTCCTACTGTCATCCCAGGCCTATAGAGAAGAACCATCACTAAATTATGTTAGTGATGCTGTTCCCCTCACCCGAATATTCCCTGTGGCCTTGGTAAATTAAATAGTCTTCCAGTGGAACCTAATAAATTGGTGGGTCTTCCAGTTGCACATCTTTCAGTCTTCCTATTTCCCAGAGCTTTTGAATCCGATCCTTCACTGTCTGTCACAGCCATTCTGGCATTTCAACCTCAGTGTGAGTCATTACTTTTTCCATGTTTCTAGGAGCCACCCTAGTGACAATTTGACGTTATCTCCTAGGGTTCTTACCAGGATGTTAAATTCTTCATCTCAAATAAGGATGCTGGAAGTGGGGAGATATTGGTCAAAGTGTACAAACTTCTAGCTATAAGACGAATAAGTTCTGGGGATCTATTGATAATAAACAACATGGTGACTATAATTAAGAGTACTCTACTATGTACTTGAAAAATGTTAAGAGAGTAGACCTTAAATGTTATCACCACAAAAAAGAAATGGTAATTATGTGAGGGGATAGTGGTTTTAACTAACCTTAGTGTGGTAATCATTTTGCAATATATATGCAAATATATATGTATCAAATTATCACGTTGTACACCTTTAACTTACATACGTTATATGTCAATAATATGTTAATAAAACTGAAAAAACTTCTTAATCTTGGGAGAGTGCTTCTCTGAGTAAACTCTTCTTGTCCAACTTTATGTTCTGGTGCTCTAAATTAACCACCTTTACAACCTAGTCCCACATGTACTTGCCAGGTTTTTGTTGTTATATACTGGTTAGACTTTGCAGCTTCCTTTAAGTTTAGCTCTTTTCTCTCTTATAAGGACCAGCACCTCCTTGGCTGGGTTCTGATGCCATTTAATCCTAATTACAGGTCTAGTAGATAAAAGGGGACCTGGGGCTAGGTCCTGAGGAAAGCACATGTTTTGCAGGGCAGAGGCCTCTGAATTATCTTCTAGCACCTGGAGCTGGGACGGGTGGGATGGATGGAGATGATGGATGGAGATGATGGATGGGATGTGGGTGGAGGTTGGAGTTTGGGGATATTAACTCTTAGTGGGGAGGAGGTCATTTGTAAATACTCAGTAGGTTAAGAGGAGTCTAGGGATCTTCGGGAATATCCACCAAGATGCCCACATTCCATCTGTCCCAGTCGTAGGTTTTCCCAGCCAGGTTTCTGACCTTTACACACATCTGCTTTGGTTGCACGTATAATTATGAAATTACTCTGACAACTAAATCCTGGGTTTGGTGCTTGCTTTCTCTGCTCTCCCCTTGTGGGAGATGAGAATTTTCTGTATACAGTTGAAGAGGTTATCTGGCTTTCACACTTGGCTTTCAGTGGACCGTTACCTTTTTTGCCTATTATCTATTGTAGAGCATCAGTAGGGTTTAGAACTACTAATCTAACTCCATTACCCTAATATTGCTATTTCCTACATGCTACTGCATTCCCTTCTACCAGTACTTCCTCCTAATTCGCCACCAGGAAAGTTTTAACAACTGGATTGCCAGTTGGTGCTATCTGCATTCCACCTACCCATCGTCAATGATGGGTCCTCATTGACAGGCAGTGAAGTGCTCTTGCTCCAAAGTTCCATCTTATTGCCCTTTTTTTTTTTTTTTTTTTGCGGTACGCGGGCCTCTCACTGTTGTGGTCTCTCCCGTTGCAGAGCACAGGCTCCGGACGCGCAGGCTCAGCGGCCATGGCTCACGGGCCCAGCCGCTCTGCGGGATCTTCCCGGACCGGGGCACGAACCCGTGTCCTCTGCATTGGCAGGCGGACCCCCAACCACTGCGCCACCAGGGAAGCCCTTATTGCCCATTTTTTGAGACTACTCCTAGCACCAACTTTTGCAGGTTGGGCTTTCTGGAAGTTGGCATTGAGATTGAATTTGGGGTGCAAGATGTTTGTTAGCTATCAGTTCCTATTAAGGGCAAGGGGGGCAGGCAGTGTTGAGCAGAGCAAGAAGTTGAACTGTGAAGTAGGCCTGACAAAACCTTGGCCAACGCAGTGGGGAAGTCTAGAGTTGTCCTAGGTCAAAATTGCTGGGCCTTTAAATACCTGCCTGGCTCAGTCACTGCATGTGGGCCACTCTAGAAAACATGATTTCTTAAGAGGTAGTTCTCTGCAGCTAAGGCAGAGCTTGCTGGAGCTGACAGCTGGAGGTGGTCTGCTGGCCATTCTCCTTGTTGCTGGGTCCTTCCTATCAGGGGGATCTGGGTGATGCATTTTGTGTTTTTCGTAAGCTTCTAGGAATAGAATTGCCAGATTTAGCAAAGAAAAATATAGGATGCCCAGTTAAACTGAATTTCAGATTAACAACTAATACTTTTTTATTCTTTTATTTATTTATTTAAAAAATTGTTTTAAGTTTATTTTTTGGCTGCGTTGGGTCTTCATTGCTGCGCGTGGGCTTCTCATTATGATGGCTTCTCTTGTTGCCGAGCCCGGGCTCTAGGCGTGCGGGCTTCAGTAGTTGCGGCACACAGGCTCAGTAGTTGTGGCTCTCAGGCTCTAGAGCGCAGGCTCAGTAGTTGTGGCACACAGGCTTAGTTGCTCCAGGGCATGTGGGATCTTCCCGGACCAGGGCTCGAACCCATGTCCCCTACTTCGGCAGGCGGATTCTTAACCACTGCGCCACCAGGGAAGTTCCTACTTTTGTTAGTTTTGAATATTTCTAATACTTTTTAAAAGTATAAGTCTGTCCCATATATTGCTTTGTAGGCACTGAATAAATAGTAGCCATTATCATTGTAACCTGAGTTTTTCCAAGGGTAAAGTTAGGACTAATGTTTAAAATTTCATTGGCTTTTGTCCCCACCTTCTTATGAAGGATCTGGGTACCCTCAAACTTTCCAGATAATCTTTCATATGTATTCTTAAAATAGAAACCTATTTCTTGCCAGATCCCTCTGTCTCATGTAAGACATTGCTGCGGTCCATTCAGGTCTCCTCTCCTGGTATACCACAGAGCTGCATGGTAGTTTGCGGTGAAATGGTGGATAATCCCTCCATTCCCTTAGTGATATATTCTATTAGAAGACTATCAAAGAGTGCCACCTGTGTGCCAGTGTCTTACAGTGAAGTGAAACAGTTTTTTTCAAATTTTGCTTAGAGGCCACTGCTCACTGCAGAAATCACTCATACTTTTGAAGGGTAAGTTTGGAAACCTGTATTGAGACTTACCCTTTTCCTTTGAACACTAAGTTTTTCTTAGTTCTTTGTGCCTCTCTATTTCTTCCTCCAGGCTGTGTTTTTCCCCCCCAGCGTGGTCCTCATGGCTTCATAATAGGCTTCTGGGTAGTGGGGACTAGAATGAGGTGATTTATGCCAGCTAGAACTTCAGCCAGGATTCAGATATGTTCCAGCATGCCCTATGACCTGGATTGGAGGGGCACCAGAAGTCATTTTGTGCTAAAAATCTTTTCCTGAAGAAAGGAGGGTTTTGAATTTGTGCAAAGCAAGCATGTGAATGGAATAGTGCATTGTCTGTCTCAGGTATTGGTTCCATGTCCCGGCTCAGTGGACTCATATCAAGTTCTGGGCAGAGAAAGGCCGCATATGGTAACTGAAGAAGCTTTCATGAGACTCTCTAAGTTTATGGGTACAAGTAGCATTATTTGGGCTCAAGTGCCAAAATATGGCACAGAGTGGGAGCAAGGCTATTCTCTGACAGCTTAAAAATTGGTATGGAATCATTGGATAATAGCACCTTTGACAGACACAGCAGTCATTTCATGGTGGGTACCAGCAATATAGCAAAACCTGGAAACCCTTAAAGTAGATTTAAGGCAGTGAATATGTTGAGTGGAATGGGAGAGAAAGAATGACATGCACTCTAAGGTAAATGTATTTGAAAAACTGATTCATATTCACATTTGAAGCACTCTTTGTTGGAGAGTGCATTACAGATTTAATGTTGTCATATTAGGTGATTATTAGGAGCTAATGTACTTGTGATGAGAATAACAAACCTGGACAGCAAAATTACCTTGTAGTATTATTGGAAGGAAAGCATTTAGATCATAGGTAAAATGCTGGTAACAATTTAAAAGAACATGGAAATGGAGGTTTAAAAAATTTTTAAAAGTCATAGAAAATACATGTTCAGACTCCCTGGGGCCTTAGACCCATTTTGAGAGACAGTATTATGCTCATTTCCGTAGCCTTGGTCTAGCATAATATCCGAATCATAGTAAATGCTCTGTAGATATGAAGGAACAAATCCCTTTATGGTTCTCTTGATTAACATTGACTGTTAACTTTCTTGGCAGACTACTTATTTTTTGTCAGCTTAATTTGGACTGTGAGGGCTTTCCAATGTTTCTTTTCTCCACTATTTAGAAATAGTAGGTTTTTATCCCCCTAAACTGAAGTACTTTAGAGAATTGTTCCCCTTTTCTGCCTTTTCCACCTTCTTTTACAATCTGGTTTAAATTGTTACCACTTGGGACTAAAAGAAGAGTCAAGAACCAGGTTATGTCTCATAACTCCTAGCCCAGTGGTCTTTGCACTCGGCTGTGCTACAAATCAGTTCTGTGGAATTAGATCTGTCCTATCACCTCAAATATAAGTATCTGTGGATAGGAATATTATGCAAATTAATTATGCTTATATAATTAATATTATATAATAATTATATACATGTAACATATTGTCCTGAGCATGTGGAGTTGGTACTTGCCCACTTTGTGTCAATAGGACATATCTATGAATGAATTGCTTTGCAAATACCGTGTCTTACTATTTGGTAATCTATATACCTTGGTCACCTTTTCTGATGTTGATGAAATGGTGGGCCTTTTATCCAATACTGAGATATAGTCTGTGACCCTAAAGCAGAATTTGTTTTTTTTTTTTTCAGCTAATTGGTTATTATAGCAGTTGAACCCACATCCTTGTCTTAATTAGCATAATGTTTCTCAGTTATGTTTTAAGTGGCTTAGATATTTGATCCTAAAATATCATTGCAGGAGAAGATAAAAATGTGGAGATACGAAAAAGTCTGTGAACATGAGGCTATTAAAATGTTATATATGTGTTCAATATGTCTAAGACTTAAAGCAAAACACAGCAGTCGTTTATTTGGAGGAGTAGAGGTGCAGAGTTTATCAATGTCATCCCACTGATGGCATGAGAAGAAAGGTCTTAGGCAGTCAGCTGGCTGGAATTAAGGACCACATCGGCACGATGAGAAAATTTGCTGAAAACAATGACGTGTGAGATGAAATGATCATTTCCTTTCTGACAATTATGAAGTTAGGATAGATAGTGTGGGAAGTGTAAGGGTTACAAAGAGGATTAGGTGTAAGAATAATAAGGCAGAGTGGGAGGACAGCTTTTAGTGCAGATGGTAATGTAATATATTGTGGCTATATTGTAGGGCACATTAAAACTGGCTAAAGAGATGATTATAAAGCTGGTAGAAATGAACATTTTTCAAATAATCTTTATAAAGAATGGGTATTACCCTTTTATCAAAATTAGGAATTGTTGACTCATTTATGAAATAAAACACACTTGACCATATTAAAAAAATGAGTGGATGTAATAGAGATTTATAGGTGCCTAAGTGAAGTGTTTGTACCTGTTTTGAGTAGATCTGTATAAGTAGTAGAGGACTAAGCATTGTACTCTCTTTTATTTATTTATTTATTTTATTGGAGTATAGTTGCTTTACACTGCTGTGTCAGTTTCTGCTGTACAGCAAAGTGAATCATCCACATGTATACATATATCCCCTCTTTTTAGATTCCCTTCCCATTTAGGTCAATACAGAGCACGAAGTAGAGTTCCCTGTGCTATATAGTAGGTTCCCATTAGTTATCTATTTTATACATAGTAGTGTATATATGTAAATCCCAGTCCCCCAATTCATCCCATCCCCCTTTCCCCCTTGGTATCCGTATGTTTGTTCTCTACGTCTGTGTCTCTATTTCTGCTTTGCAAATAAGATAATCTATACCATTTTTCTAGGTTCCACATATATGTGTTAATATATGATATTTGTTTTTCTCTTTCTGACTTACTTCACTTTGTATGACAGTCTCTAGGTCCATCTTTGTCTCTGCAAATGACACAATTTCATTCCTTTTTATGGCTGAGTAATATTCCATGGTATATATATACCATTCCATTGTGTGTGTGTATATATATATATATATATATATATACACATTCCATGTATACATTCCATATATATATATTCCATTTTATATATATATATATATTTCTTTTTTTTACATCTTTATTGGAGTATAATTGCTTTACAATGTTGTTAGTTTCTGCTGTACTACAAAGTGAATCAGCTATATGTATGCATATACCCCCATATCCCCTCCCTCTTGAGCCTCCCTCCCACCCTCCCTATCCCACCCTTCTAGGTCATCAAAAAGCATTGAGTTGATCTCCCTGTGCTATTCAGCAGCTTCCCACTAGCCATCTGTTTTACATTTGGTAATGTATATATGTCACTGCTACCCTCTCACTTCATCCCAGCTTCCCCTTCCCCCTCTGTGTCCTCAAGTCTGTTCTCTATGTCTGCGTCTTTATTCCTGCCCTGCCACTAGGTTCATCAGTACCAGTTTTTTAGATTCCATATATATGCATTAGCATATGGTATTTATTTTTGTCTTTCTGACTTACTTCACTCTGTATGACAGACTCTAGGTCCATCCACCTCACTACAAATAACTCAATTTCATTCCTTTTACTGACTGACTAATATTCCATCGTATGTATGTGCCACATCCTCTTTATCCATTCATCTGTCAGTGGACATTTAGGTTGCTTCCATGTCCTGGCTATTGTAAATAGAGCTGCAGTGAACATTGAAGTACATGACTCTCTTTGAATTATAGTTTTCTCAGGGTGTATGCCCAGTAGTGGGATTGCTGAGTCATATGGTAATTCTATTTTTAGTTTTTTAAGGAACCTCCATAGTGTTCTCCATAGTGGCTGTATCAATTTACATTCCCACCAATAATGCAAGAGGGTTCCCTTTTCTCCACACCCTCTCCAGCATTTATTGTTTGTAGATTTTTTTGTACTCCTCTCTTTTGGTAAGCATTTCTTGGGATAGCTTGGCCTAAAAAAAAGTAAACAGATTGTTGAGCAAGTTGGATAGAGTGCAGAAGAAAATGCAATTTTCTTGATTAAATTGGCAGTGACACCATAGCACAGGGATTTATATATTTGAAAATTTCTCCCGTAAATTTAATAACTTCGTAATATACCTGTACTGCCTACAAACAAGTACTCCATATTAAGAAGTCTGAGTGATCCACACTAATTGCTGCTGTTACAACATGCTTCAGCAATGTATTTATTCCCAGAAACATCTAATAATAAAATGTTAGGAGGGATAGCTTTCTGCTGAAATTAAAGACCACTCTCCTATGGAGAGCATATTTGTACCCGAGAGGACTGCCTGGTTCCTTAACAAAATAGGCACTCAGTCATGCTTATTGAACAAATGTGTGAATGAATGAGAATTGCACACAATGGGTAATCCTATAAAAAGGCTGGCAAGAGTCATGCAAGTGAAGTCATTTAAGGGATTTTAGGAAGGCCATTCTGCTCCAGTTCATTATCCCCATGATTATTATCATATTATCTAAAATTGCATATTTGAGGTTCTTGCTGTTGGGTTAAGGCACTGCTTTATATAGGATTCCTTATTTAAATGAAAAAAAAGTCAGAAAAAGGTAATAAATTATCTATTACACAGCACACAGATTTATACATTAGAAAATTTACACCATAAAAACTGAAGGGAAGTAATGAGGGTGAGGTTAGGGGTTTGGTCAGAGGGAGGGAGAGATAGCTTAAGTTTTTTTGGTGGGGAGAAGAAAGGAATTTCCTAGGAGGTCTGGCCCTGTTTGTTACCTTAGGTAGGTGGCATGAAAATTTGTTGCTCTTAATGGGAAGAGAAGGAGTGAAAGAAACTAATTAAAGAGAAAGATCTAATTTGTTATTCTTATATTAGAGAGGAATCCATGTTTTTATACAAACTGAAGGGAATGGCCACAGGAGATTTCTTGAATAAGGCTTCATGTTTTATACCATGTAACTTGATACTCTGGCCATAAGAGACTGGTACCAGGGATTGATGCTATTGCCAAGACACCCACCTGGCTGTCTGTTGGGTGACCTGACTGGAATAGACACTCACTGTTGAGTGGTAATTAGACCAGGTGAGGAGCGTCTCCCTCAGGAGTTTTGAATTCTTGACAAACAGAAACAGAGTCAGTAGAGGGAAAGGTAGACAGACATTGAATCATAAGAAGTAGTTAGTTCATTAAACAAATATTGAATATTCACTATGTACCAGACACGGCTCTAAAGTGCAGAAGATGCAATAGTGAACAAAAGTTTACCTTCATGGGCTTACCTTCTAGTTGGGAAGACTGGCAATGAATAAAGAATAATTATAGAATAATTTTTGGGGTAGTGATAAGTCCAGAAAGAAAAATGAATCAGAGAAGGGAACAGAGTCCTTTTTTTAGGGTGGTTGAGGAAGGCCTCTCTTAGGAGGCACAGTTGGCCCTCCATATGCATGGACTCCCTAGCCTTGGAGTCAACCAACCGCTGCTGGAACATATTCAGAAAAAAATCCCAGAAAGTTCCAAAAGTAAAACCTGAATTTGCTGCATGCTCAGCAACTATTTACATGGCATTTACATTGTATTAGGTATTGTAAGTAATCTAGAGATGATTTAATGTATAAGGGAGGATGTGTATAGATTATATGCAAATACTACACTATTTTATTTAAGGGATTTTAGCACCTGGGTTTTTTGGTATCTGAGGGGGTTCTGGAACCAATCTCTTGACGATACCAAGGTATGACTGTAGTTGAATAGAGAGAAATCTAGATGACATGAAGGTGAGTGCCATGAGAGCATCTGGGGTAAGAGCATTTATAGGCAGACAAAATAGCATGCGGAAAAGCTTTGAGGCAGGAGTATGTTTGTAATGTTTGAGGAACAGCTAGAAGGCCAATGTTATTGGAGCAGTGGGAGATAGATAATGAGTTTGGTAGCTAATGAGATTGGGACATATCCAGGGATCAAATTATATAAAGCCTTACAAACCAAGGCGAAGCCCTTTTGTTTTATTTTAAATGTGATGGGAAGCCGTAAGGCAGTTTTGAACAGGAAAATGACATGATAAGGTACCCACTTTAAGAAGAACGTGGGCTGTTGTAGGGGAGAACTGACTGGGGGAGAAAGTGGAAATAGGCTGATGGGTTAGGAGGGGATTGCCGTAGGCTAGGAGAGAGATTATGGTGGCTTGAAATAGAGTATTAACTGTGGAGGTCACGAGAAGTTGTTGTATTAAGGCTGTATTTTAAATCTAGCGCAGTCGGGATTTGCTAATGGTTTTGTCATAGTGTGTGAGAAAGAGAAGACTGAAGGATGGCTTCAAAAATGGCAGAGTAACTGTAGGACAGGCAATACATACTTGAGATGGAGATCATTAGATGAGTACGTTATCAGGGCCGCTAGTTGGTTACTAGAGCTGCTTTGGGGGCTTTAAAACTGCTGTTGTATCCTGAACAACAAGGAGCTATTTTTGCACTTCTCCATATTGTCTCGTTGTATAGCAGCTGAATCAGTTTCCTGAGTTTTCTTTCTTCCCCCATGATTTTTGCAGTAAATCTGTATCATCTTGGTACATCTACATTCCATGCAACATGAAAGACCCTAATATAGTTTTGCTGAGCACTCCCCAGGTTCACATAAATATTGTTGATGTTTAATAATGCTTAATACAATATCTTGACAGCATTATCAAGCATTAAGCTTTATTTTTTTATTATTATTTTTTAATATTTATTTGTTTATTTGACTGCACCAGGTCTTAGTTGCGGCACACAGGATCTTCAATGTTGTGTGCAGGAGCTTCGTTGCAGCATGTGGGATCTTCAGTTGTGGCATGCAGGATCTTTAGTTGCGGCATGCGGGATCTTTAGTTGCGGCATGTGGGATCTAGTTCCTTGACCAGGGATAGAATCTTGGCCCCCTGCATTGGGAGCACGGAGTCTTAGCCACTGGATCACCAGGGAGTCCCTCAAGCATTAAGCTTTAATTGTAAAAAACTTTGGTTTATTCCTAATGTTTCTTAATAATGGTTTTACAAAGCAAAATTTAAACTGTTTGAAATTTAAAAAAATAACCTGAAGAAAGGGATGCCGTGACCTTTTCCAAAATTATTTAGTTATTTGAATAGTAGTATATTCAATATCCTCACAACAGAGTAACCTCCTTGAGAACTGGAACTATATTTGTTCTCTACTATATCATTTAATGCCTTGCCTAGTGCCTGACAAATAGAAGTACAACAAGTCTTATCTTGAGGAATGAATGAATTGGTGTATGCCTATATTTCATCTGTACTGGTTAATTTATATAGGGAGCCTATCATTTTTTTCCTGGGGTATTCTGACAAGTTTAGTGGTTTGGCACAAAACTTCTTTACGCTCAATGTAGTAACTGATTTAAAAAGGCTGTATAACTACAGAGGGTAGATTTCAACTTGTAGGAGTTGAGCCAGAAACTTACTTATTTGGGTTTAAAATGTAGATGTCATTTGTTTACTTGAACTCCCCCCACCCCAGTTTTGTGTGTTACATAAAAATAAGCATAACTAGAACAAAGAGAGGTTATTTTTGTTAACATCTGTGTACAAATTATTAGCACTGCTAATTCAAGAGCTTAATCATTGGCATGATACCTGTATCACCACCAGATGCAAGCTTTCTGAATCTAACAGTAAATAAATGACTTTGAATAATTTTAAAAGGAAACAAAAATGTAAACATTTTTTTCCCAAAGCTAGCTCATTGGTTCAAAGCTAGCCCATTTATAAATGAATATTTTTAAAATATGCCATTTTTTTTCTAAATTACAGTTTTCCTTTCATATAAAACAAAAATAGATATCCAAGAACAGTAGTTGTTATGAAAACAGAATTTTAGTGGATGTACCAACATAATTAGAAAAAAATACAGAAAGATTTTCAAACAAATTCAATCCTCAAGACAAGAAACTAACTTTTGTGAAAAATGGAAACCTACCACCAGCCACATCTGTCAATGAAATGTTTTGTAGACAGGCTTGGGATAAAGTAGGCTGTGAAGATTCAAATTGAACTTGTAAAGGTATAGTGAGTTAAGAATATAAAAAGTGCTATGTGGAGTTGGCCCACAATTTTTCTTGCTCACTATTTATTAGTAGAACCAAGGGGTAGGTTATAGGAAGGAAGGCTTTCTTTTCCTTATATCAGTCTCAAAAGGTTAGATTTAAAACATTGCAAATTTTCTTAAGTCATGACTCAATCATATTGCACTTTAAATAATTTTGAAGTTATCTACATGGTCTGTACTTCCTTGGGAGTAATAAATTTCATGTTGCTACCTCTTACTGTTGTAATATTCTTTTTTTTAAAAAAATCAGTTATTCATTGTTGCCATGAAAGAAAATGTCTACCCCATCTTATACTTTGCCTCCTCTGTCTTGGCAGTAAGGTTAGTACTTTGTATTGACCTTGAAATCTTTTTTTTTAAAAAAAGATTTATTTATTTATTTATTTTTATTTATTTTTGGCTGTGCCGGGTCTTAGTTGCGGCACACGGCCTCTTCGCTGAGGCATATGGGATATTTCTTTGCAGCGTGCAGGCTTCTCTCTAGTTGTGGCATGCGGGTTTTCTCTTCTCTAGTTGTGGCGTGCGGGCTCCAGGGCGCATGGGCTCTGTAGTTGTGGCGCTCGGGCTCCAGAGCATGTGGGCTGTGTAGTTTGCGGCAGGCGGGCTCTAGTTGAGGTGTGCAAGCTCAGTAGTTGTGGCGCGCAGGCTTAGTTGCCCCACGGCATGTGGGATCTTAGTTCCCTGACCAGGGATTGAACCTGCATTTCCTGCATTGTAAGGCGGATTCTTTACCACTGGACCGCCAGGGAAGTCCCCTTGAAATCTTATATAAATGGATTACCAATTTTCTTATTTCTAGAAATATTACCATAAGCAAAGTTGGTGTTACTGACTTATTATCACTTGAACGTGGTCATGTGAACATTTTTTCTCTACATATATTTTATTATGACAAAATAGATATAAAATTCAGCATTTTAATCATTTTAGTATCCAATTAAGTTATATTTAGTGCATTTACAATGATGTACACATATCATAACTCTCTAGCTTCAGAATATTTTCATCACCCCAAAAGTAAACCACATACTCATTAAACAGTCACTCCCCATTTCTCTCTTCTCACAGACTCTGGCAACCACTAATCTGCTGTCTGCCCCTATGGATTTGCCTATTCTGGATATTTCATATAAATGGAACCATGCAATATGTGGCCTTTTGTGTTTGGCTTCTTTCAATACTTCTTACATTTAGCTATTTGTTTTCTATTTTGTTTCTCAGTTCCTCCATTACTAGCTTCTTTTGTGTTTAATTGATTTTTTCTGGTATACCATTTTGATTCCTTTCTCACTTTTGTTTTCTATATTTTTTAGTCATTTTCTTAGTGGTTGCCATGGGGATTCAAATTTATAACAATCTAGTTTGAATTATTACCAATTTATTTTTGATAGTACACAAAAACTGTACTATTATACAGCTCCATCCCCCTTCATGTTTGCATTGTCCTGTGCCTATACATTATGTCTATTAACATAGATTTATAATTATTGTTTTATGCATTTCTGTTTTAAATTATATTGGAAACAAAAGCAATTATATGCATAAAAATTATATTTTATGCATTTCTCTTTTAAATTATATTACAAACCAAAAATACAATACCACTAGTTTTTATGTTTACCTATGTAGGTACTTTTGCCAGTGTTCTTATTTCTTCATATGAAGAAATAAAAGTAACTGTTTAGTGTTCTTTCATTTGTGCCCGAGAGAACTCCCTTTTAACATTTCTGGGGCTGGTCTAGTAGCAGTGGACTCCCTCAGTTCTTCTTTATCTGGAAATGCTTTAATTTCTCCTTTATTTTTGAAGGAGAGTTTTGCCAGATATAGAATTGTGGTTAACAGTATTTTTTTTTCCTTTCACCACTTTAAATAGCTCATCCCACTGCCTCCTGGCCTCCATGGTTTTTGATGAAGAAATTGGCTGTTATTCTTACTGAGCCTTCCTTACTTATGGCAAGTTGCTTCCGTCTTGATGCTTTCAAGATATTTTCTCTGATTTGTCATTTGACAGTTTGATGATAATGTGTCTTAGTATGGATCTCTTTGAGTTTATGTTACTTGGAGTTTATTGAACTTCTTGGAAGTGTACATTCATGTCTTTCATCAAATTTGTGAAGTTTTCAGCCAATATTTCTTAAAATATTATTTCTTTCTCTACTCTCCTTCTGACATTCCCATTTTGTGTATGTTGGTATGCTTGATGGTATCCCATTAGTCTTTTAGGCTCTGTTCTTTTTCTTCATTCCTTTTACTTTCTTCTTTTCAGGGTGTAATTTCAATTGTCCCATCTTCAAGCTCACTGATTCTTCCTTCTGCCTGCTCAAATCTACTGTCGAACTTCTCTTGAGTTCAACCAGAGGAGCTATTGTACTTTTCAGTACAATACTGTATGTATTGTTTAACTATTGTACTTTTACAGCTCTAGAATTTCTATTTGATTCCTTTTTATACTTTTTATCCCTTTTTTGATATTCACTGCAGAATCATAAATTATTCTCCTGATTTCTTTTAGTTTCTTTGTCCTGTTTCCTTTAGCTGTTCAATATATGTAAAACACTAACTCAAAGTTATTGTCTAGTAAGTCTGCTATCTATGTTGCCTCAGGGATGGTTTCTTTCAATTTCATTTTTTCCTGTGAGTGGGCCATACTTTCCTGTTTATTTGTATGCTTTTAATCCTGAACATTTGAATATTGTGATATGGTGACTCTGGAAAAAAAAGTCTCCTTCCTCCCTTGGGATTGCTGTTGTTGCTTTTTGAAGGCTACAGCCAACTCTTTAACGACTTTTCCAAACCATTTTTGCAAAACAAAGTATCATGCAAGATCTTGTCATGCACAATCTTGAAGTCTCTGTTTCATTATCTCCATGGTCAGCCAATGATCTGGCAAAGACTTCCTTCAAAGCTTGGATCCAATAAGAAAAGAAATAAAAATATGTTCTGACCTTAGATTCTTTTGACAGACGCTTCTTGGGAAGCTGGTTTAGGTCAATGGGGTTGAAATAATAGCCAGCTTCTGTGCTAGTCCCCTGGGAGGATACTACCAGGCAGATAAAAACACTTACCACAATTTTTGGAGGACAGGATCCCTATTGCCCTGCTTGGCAACATCCAGCTGCATCAAGAATATGGGCTGCTATTTCCATGGCTGCCTGTTA
Organism: Orcinus orca; assembly: GCF_937001465.1. Lineage (NCBI taxonomy): Eukaryota > Metazoa > Chordata > Mammalia > Artiodactyla > Delphinidae > Orcinus > Orcinus orca. The sequence continues at coordinate 50,627,145 of NC_064565.1, forward strand.
TATGGTGGAGGGATAGGTGATAGGAGCTGCTATGCAAAACACTGAAATTCACAAAAATTTATCAGCCTCTTTCTTCATCAAGCACTCCCCTGAACACTACAAGTGTACCTAGACTCTGGAGTTTCCCAATAATTGATTTTGACAGCTTTTACCAGCTCAATAGTTGACTCCATGGAGGGATTGATTCTTGGAGCTTACTACTTTGCCAGCTTCTGTTACATCACCCTGGGCCATGTTTTAAAATTCATCATGCTAATTTTCTCTTACTTGGTGCATTTGGATCATTTACACTTAATGTAATTATTGATATGATCTGTTATTTTATTGATCTTTCTGTTTTTCATGATTTTGTTTCACTTTTCTTGCTTTTATGTTTGTTACTTGAATTATTTAGAATTTCATTTTAACTTATCTTTAGACTTTTAAAATGTGTTTCTCTGTATATATTTTTAAATGGTCATTCTAAGCACTATGTATACATGACTTACTGCAGTCTTACTGGTGTCAACATTTACTTCCATTTAGGTCCCTTTATACTCCCCCTTTATAACATAATTGTTTTAAATATTTTCCTTCATATACATTGAGAACTACATCAAACAATATTATAATTTTTGCTTTAACTGTCTAACATAATTTAGAAAACCCAAGAGGAGAAGGATAGTCTATTATGTCTACCCATATTTTTGCTCTTTCTGCCATTCTTTCTTAATTTCCTATGTTCAAAGTTTCCTTCTTTTATCATTTCCTTTCTGTTTGAAGAGTTTCTGTTAGCCATTCCTTTTGAGTAGGTCTTCTGGTGACAAATTCTCTTTCTTTCATCTGAGAATGTCTTGATTTTCCCTTCATTTCTGAAGGATATTATAGCTGAGTATAGGATCTTGGGTTGACAGATTTTCTATAAAACTAAAACTGCTCTAAAAAGCCTATTTAAAAAAGGACACAGGAGATTGTTATTAAACCAAAGAACTACTTCGAGAATTGTTAACTGGAGAGCAATGCTTAAGTATTTATTCTGTGTTTCCTGTAGGAACTTTATTTCTGGGTAACCAAATTAAAAGGGAAAGCCATATTTTAAAAAATAATATCACAGTTAAGAGAAAGTTCTATTTTTTCAAAATAATGACATAAGTTTAGAAAAAAAGCTAGAATTAGAAAATTACCATTTCACAATCCCTAATGAAATTATTGTTTCAGACAATGAGTATAATTGGTGTTAAAACTGTTAGATGAATGGTTGAAAATGAGCTGGACACTTGAATGGTGCTAAAGTAATATCAAAGAGATTCCCGTTTGAAAACAAGGGAGGGACAATATACAATGGAGGAGTAGCATTGTCACCACCCTAATGAAGTTCTAATCTGGGAAATCAGTTATATATCTCCAGTTGTGATGCAATATGAACCACAGAGTCTCACTTGTAATGTATTTTAGCCACAAATGTTTAATTTGAATCCAGACAAATCTTTAGATCTAATTTCCAGTTGATTTTTTTTTTTTTTTTTTTTTTTGCGGTACGCAGGCCTCTCACTGCTGTGGCCTCTCCCGTTGTGGAGCACAGGCTCCGGACGCGCAGGCTCAGTGGCCATGGCTCACAGGCCCAGCTGCTCCGCGGCATGTGGGATCCTCCCGGACTGGGGCATGAACCCGTGTCCCCTGCGTCAGCAGGCGGACTCTCAACCACTGCGCCACCAGAGAAGCCCCCAGTTGATTTTTTTTCAGGAAATTCAGAGGATAGATAATAAACTAAATAATATCACAAGGAAGCAATCAGATAAATCTAGAAGATGAGACATTATGTGGGATAGATGTCCCAATTACTTCAACCAGTTGCTGTCATGAAAAGTGAAATGTTTAAAGTTTCAAGTTAGTGGCTGATGCAGTATGAGGTCCTGGGTTGGATCCTGTTTTGGATAAAGCAGCTTTAAGACATTTTGAGAGCAAGTTGAGCGGGTGGTTCATGAACTGAATATTAGATGATACTAAGGGATTTCTATTATGTTTGTGAAAATGTTATCTTGGATAGATAGAAAAGTCTAATTATATTAAGATAGTGTGGCACAGAGATAAATTGATAGAATAGATTAGAGAATACAGAAACTGACTGAGGCATATGTGGAAGCTTGATATAATAATACCAATAAGATATTTCGTATCATTAGGAAAAAGTGGTCTATTCAATTACTGGTCCTGAAACAACTGATTAATCAAACCGAAAAAAAAAAAAAAAGAAATTGGATCTCTGCCTCATATCATATTTAAAAATCAGTTGACATAAAAGACAAATGTGAAAGGCAAATGTGCATAAAAGACAAATATTAAAGGCATATTAAATTTCTAAAATAAAATATAAGACAATGTCCTTATGGCTTTGGTACAGGGAAGAATGTTTTTAAATGTAACTGAAAAATGGTAACCATATATACAATAAAATATTAATAAGTTTGATTGTAATAAAATTAAGGACATTAAAAAAAGTGAAAAGACAAACTGTATCCTGGGAAAAGATATACAGAAGACATAAAATTGGCATAGCGTTAGTATCAAGAGCATGCAAATAATTTTTATAATTCAATAAGAAAAGATAAAATATTTGAAAAAATAGATGGTGAACATTTTAGAGGATATATGAATGGCAAGTAAACCTACGGAAAAGATGCTGAATCTCATTAGATTGTGTCATTGTAATATATATCACAACAGTATATCACTGATTACAATGAGATTGTATTTTATACCAGTTAGTTTGGTAAGATTAAGCTTGGCAATTCAAAATGTTGGCAGTATGTGGAGTAATAAGAACTTTTATATACAGCTGGTGAGGGTGTGAATCATTTCACTCCTTTTGGAAAAAGCTTTTAAATTCAAAATTGTACGCATGCATATCCTACAACCCACCTATTCCATCTAGGTATAGGTTTTACATAAACTCTTGCACCAGTATACCAGCATACATGAACAGAAATATTTATGTAACATTGTAATAGCACAAAAATGAAAATGAGCCAATTGTTATTTGACATACGAATGGATTAAGAAACTGTCATAGTTACACAGCACAAATGAATGTAGTACAACTTCACATAATAATATGGATGGATCTTAGAAACCTGATGTTGAATGAAGAAATCAAGCCATAGAAGACTATATACAGTCTGATGCCATTAAAAAATAATTCTTTAAAAAGGCAAAACTAAATAATACATGGTTTAGGGATCCATGTACACGTGGGTACAACTTGTCCCCGATGCAGGGGACACGGGTTCGTGCCCCGGTCCGGGAAGATCCCACATGCCGCGGAGCGGCTGGGCCCGTGAGCCATGGCCACTGAGCCTGCGCGTCCGGAGCCTGTGCTCCGCAACGGGAGAGGCCACAACAGTGAGAGACCCGCGTACCGCAAAAAAAAAAAAGATACTTTAGACTTTATGGTGGCTGTCAATTTCTAATTGTGTCAGGGTACTGAAGAATATTAGATTAGCAAACAAAACAAAACAAGGGATGAAGAGATCGTGTGTGTGTGTGTGTGTGTATGTGTATGCACATCTGCTTGTGTGCTGGTTCTAAGCAAAACTGTAAAGTAGGCACAATTAGTGTTACATGATTCTCCCCCATTCCTCCATCAGTTTTTAGAATTTGTTTACAATTTGTATTAGATTCTAGTTTATTCTTCCCGGGTTTCTTTTGCAAGTTAGGCAAATGCATGCACACACACGCGCACATTCTTGTGTCTCCTCCTTTCTTATGAAAAGGTAGCATGTTTTGTGTCTTGCTTTTTTCACATGGCATATCCTGGACCTTACACCATGGTAGTACGGCAAGCTCTTCTTCCTTCTTCTTTTGTGGCTGGGTGCTATCAATCCATTTTATGGATGTACTATAGTTTAGTTAACCTGTCACTTCTAAAGGATATTTGAATTGTTTTCAGTTGTTTGGTATGACAAATAATACTGATTGGATAACCTTCTGCTGTGTTGTTTTGTATTTCTTGAACTTTATCTTCAGGGAAGATTGCCAGAAGTGGAACTGCTGGGTTAAAGGGTAAACAAATCTGTAATATTTTTTATATTAGCAACTTCTCAATAGAGATCACATCATTTTGTATTCCAGCCATAAAATGTTTGAGAGTGCCTGTTTCTCTATAGCCTTGGCAACAGGGTGTATTGTCAGAGTTTTGGATTTTTGCCAATATGATAGGTTAAAAAATGGACCTTGGTGTGGTTTTTTATATTTTTCTTATGGGGTGGTAGAGTATATTTTAATTTGCTTAAGGGTTATTAGCAATTTTTCCTGTTTTTCTGTTAGATTTTGGTCATTTTCTTTGTTCTGGGCTGTCTTTGTAGATATCTATATGCACACATACATATGTATATATTTTTGCCATGCAAATTTATTTTGTATTTATAAAGTCAAACTTGTCAATCTTTTATTTTATTTTATGGTTTCTGAATTTTAAATCATAGTTAGAAAGGCTTTCCCATTCCCAGGTTATAAAGGTATCCAACCATAATTTCTTCTAGTACTTATATGCTTTCAATTTTTATATTTAGACTTCTGAGCCATTTGGAGTTTATTCTGTACTGATCCAATTTTATCTTCTTCCAAATGGTTATCCAATTGTCCCAGCATCATTTATTAAAAAGTCCCTTTCCCCAATCATTTGAGATGTCACTTTAATGATATACTATAATTTGCTATGTACATGGTTCTATTTCTAGACTTTATAGTAATCTGTTCTATTGGTCTATTTATGTGTCAGTAAATTATAGAGGCTTTGTGGTGTTTTTAAGATCTGATGAGGCTAGCTGTTCCCACCCGTATTACTTTTCTCTACGTGTAAACTTTAGAATCAACATATCTAGATCCAAGAATTTCGTGGGTTTTTTTTTGAGATTGTGTTAAATTAAACTTTAGGAGAATTGATAATCCCAAGAACATGATATATCTTTCTGTTGCTCACATTTATTTTTATATATTTAATGAGAGTTTCATAGCCTTCTACATGTAGGTTTGCACATTTGTTTTTCAGTGTAGAGGTTTTCTATTATCTTCTAATTGGTTTTAATTTGTATATGAAAGCTCTTGATTTATGGGTTAATTTTCTACCCTGGTATCTTACAGAATTAACTTGTAGTTTTCCCATTGATTTTCTTGAGTTTTCCAGTTATATCACCATGTTATCTGAAAATAATTTTCTTCTTTCTTTCTAATTCTTGTTTCTTTATTTTTTATTTGATTGAGTTGGATAAAATTTCCAATACAGTTTATATAGTAGCAGAGAAGTTTTTCAACTTCTTCAAGGCTCCTTCTGTGCCCCACCAGACCTGGACAGCCTCTTTGCACCAGGTCTTTCTCATCCATCTTCATGTCCATCCCAATCAAAATATGCTTTCTTTTGGCACACTTAACTTGAGTGCCCTGCTTTCCCTTCTGATTCGCAACTTTGTAAATGAGGAAAATTCCCTTGTATTCAGTTTTAGTACTTCATCAGGCACCTTAAACCCAATTCCTATTTTTTTTTTTAGTAGAAGTGGACAAATAAATAGTCCTTTTAAGTATGAAAAAATTTCCTATGTTTTAATACCGCTGTTAAAATATCACTGTTCCTACCATACCGTAAGATAATATATGTTTTCTATGGGCAGTTAAGATACAATTAATAAAGTATGATTACTATCTCTTATGGTTCTTGGCTAAACTTTAATCTCTCTCTTCTGTTTTGTTCCAAGCATTATGCCAGCTGGCTAAGTGGCTTTAATCTCTAAAGTAGCCACACTGTATCATTGGTGTGAACTTCTTCAGTCTATAGAAGGTTGAATAGGATGCAGAACTATGGGACAAATCTTAGGAAGGTTGAACAAAAATGAGATGAGTCTTACTATTGGGAATAGTAAGATAATTTAAGATCAAATATAATTTTCTCTTTTAAATGTTTAAACTCAAATGTGAGTAGCATAACATGTTTTTACTCTTCATTAATTTTTCTGAAAAAAGCATATTTTACTCTAAAATTTTATCACAATACACTATATACCAAATACATGTTTGACTCAATATGACACTTTCGATATATGAAAAGAATATGAAATATCAATCCCAAACAACCTGAAGTCTATACCAGAGATGGCAAATAAGTCTCATTTCATGTCAATTTTAATTGACTGGCTTAGAAGATTATGTTAAGAATGGTTCTGAAGTTACATCTGGGTTCTGTGGAAAGAGTGTTGTGATGTCTGCCAAGGGCAGGGATGGAGAAATAGTGGCATATATGCATATTTCAAATATGCATATTTGAAATATCTCATCTATGCTTCAAAACTCCGAGCATTCCCGTGGGCACTTATGAACTATATTTTAGAAAATAGCTTTTAAATCTATGTTTAAAAATAAATTTATTGTCTGTAAAGAAATCTCATGTGTATTTTAATGTGTCCAAGTCTGAATTTCTAAAGGCCATCTTTTTCTATGGTTTAGACATGAAAATCACTGAACAGTTATGAAATACCTTGTAGATGTTCCAGTAGATCATTCATATGGATGATAGTGTAGTTGATCTCTGCCATGTGGGAACGATGGCAAACTATTAATCAAAGCCTTCACAAATTGTCATTCATTACCTTGGGATCAAGCCCTCAGCTCAGCAGACATAGAACCTTAATTTTGTCATTAAATTCAATCCATATGTCATCCATGACTCATAGTAACCAAACTCATAGAGTATATTTGTTAATTTGTCCTGAGAACTTTACTGGAACATGTACTAAAAAACTCTAGTCAGGCTGATTAGCTCAAGATGCTTGTAGTCAAGTTACTTGGGAAGCCAAATCTTAACCCAAATATCAAATTATTGATTTATAATAAGATATATAACTGCCATTAGAACTAGAATGAATACTCAAATCTACATACCTACATGGGAATTAAAGTCATAATGTTCTTTTCTGAGCACTAATTAGAACAAAGGGAGTTTGACATATTTTATTGGTCTTTTCAGTGAGTTTTGTTTGGCCCAAACAGATTCTCCCATGTACAAGTGCTTGCAAGAGCATTGCCAAAGTGTAGCTTTCTGAGACTTCCTTATCTGTGTACTTGATTGGCCAATTCCCCTTTTGACTGACATATTTAATAAAGCATGGTAATATAATTGCTCACATAGCAGCCAAGTCTTTTAGGCCTGGCTTCCATTTGCTTTTTAAGGTAACTTTGCATCTCTACTCTTGCCTATTAGGCATTCAGAGTTTTACACCCACAGGACAATCTTATTTCTCTAATTTCCATGTTCTTGTGGGAAGCCTCACTATCTCATAAGTACTTAGAATACATCTTACTAAAGAATTGTATTTAGGCTTATTTTTAGTGAGTAATCTGAGAATTATTTCATTATCTCAGTTGTTTAAAATAGATACTATAGAGTGAGGAAGAGGAAAGATGGCTAAAGGTTATGAGTTGTATGCCACACAAAGAAAGTTTTTAGTGAATGTTAGTATTCAGTAAAATATTTCAGAAGTGCACTGCTTTTCGCACATTTTTTGCTGCATGCTCTAGCTTTAGCCCTCAGACCTCCCATGCAGATAGCGCATATGTTCGATGGGGCTGGGCTGTTAAAGTTAGTATCTAATAATGTGTGCTATTAGTCTGTGGTAATGGCCTTACGGAAGCTGAGGTGGGCTCAGGTTGTTATTCAGACAGTACTGCAATGCTTACTTAAAAATGTATTTCTGTTTCTTTCCCCCATTTTATTTGAGATTGTGTTTCTAAAGATTTTTATTCCTATAAACCTCCACACTTCTCAAATTCTATTCTACTCAACCCTGGAAAACAAAAGCTGACCCCATTACCACAGTTTCATAGTAAATGTATACTATTAAGCTTTACAGCAATAATTAGTCTTCTGTAGCAATTTCTAGTTGAGGAGCTCTAAACACTTCATAAACATAGCTTTCTCATCTTTCATTTAGTTGGAATTGGGGTTGAAAGGGAGAGAGGATGGCAAGTTATAACTTTATAATAATTCTGTGGTCCCTATGTGGAATTATAATTGGTTATGGTGACAACTTTTCCAAAAGGAAAACAATTCTTTTGTTTGAAATTATTACCATTGGGGTGAATTCATAGCTATGGCTTGGGGACTTACTGCTTCTTCTCTAGAGAACGGGGCAAATTTACAAATAATTTTTATTTTGACTAGGAAAGATTTTATGGTATGTAGTAAGATAAAACATTACAAAACAAAATAAAGAAATGTTATTTTAAAATTAATTATTTCTTAGTTTTGGGGTGGAAGGTGACTAAAGGAAGACTTTAAGAAGATTGTATGCCTTGAATCAGGTTTGCTATGCACCTGAACATCCTTGGCAATGTTTCAAGGGGGAGATGAGAAAAAGAGACCCCAGCATTATTCTTTGTGATTTGAAGTTAGGGAAATCTTTTGGGGATGGGTAAGGAGTGTCTGACTAGGGCAGGTTAGAGAAGGAAATGGGACTGGTGGACAGAGTGAGACAGAAATGGGAGTGTGAGTAGATAGTGGAGGTGATGGTAGTAGTTCTGAATCTTTGAGGCAGTGGATTCTGCAACTGATTGCAACTCTTTGGGGACTAGTTTTAATAATGAAAAGAGATTGCGTATGTGTGAATCCAGAGCTGGGCCCTAAAAATGGAAGTATTTGGCATTTGAGCTTATTAAGAAATGACTCTCCCTTGGTCGAGCATACTTAGGGGGGCACCATTCTAATATCCAGAAAGAAGACTCAGGCTCCAATTCTGTGTTTCAACTCCTTTCCTTCAGGGATAGATCTTCAACTTCAGGAAACATTTTCTGAGTTTGGACAGCATTTTGCTTCCTTGAAATCTGTGTTTCTCAGTTCAGAGACTTCTTACAGCCATTTTCTTACAAAAAGATATTGAGTTGTCCTTTTCCTGTTGACTAGTACTCAAAATTGAGCACAAGGAGGCATCACATAGCTAAAATAGCATGAAACAATTAGGGGCTAGACCCTTAACTTGCTTAGGGCTTATTAAGAGGTAAACAGGTTCTACTACTTCTAATCATCATCTCAGCACCAACCTTATCACTCTCCTCCCTCCCCTTCCTAGCTATGTAAGCAGAAGGCCAGAAGACTAGGGTGAGAGAAGGGACAAATGCTGCAGCTGAGTTATTAGCCTAGAGGGAGAGGGCTGTGGTTTTTCTTTTCTTTTTTTTTTTTTCACTGAGGGGAAGAAGAGGGGGTATTCAACCCACCTAAGCCAAGTGAGGGGGGTTTCCTTGTAAAGACTTTTAAGTGCTGATTTGATGTCTGCTTATGCTGTAGACTTGCTGATCTGTCCAGTGGCTATTAGAACAGGAGTGTAGAAATTGAAGAGAGTGCAGGGTGGAGTGAGGGGCAGTGTGGGGCAGCCTGTACTCCGATATTAGGCCAATAATGGATGTGTGAGTTTGTGAAGAGTCAAATGGGAAGGTAGCTGGGCTTCAGCCATCTTGACAGAAGCCTACTCAAGAGAGACTGCCACCACACAAGTATATCCTGGCAGAAGGAAGTTGTGAAATACAGCAGTCTCCAGGGGTGCAAACTGAAGGGGCACTGGAAGAGGACAAGCTAGAGAGAGATTTTCTACCTCATGGAACCATGTTTGCCTAATGAAAGAGCGAGCATTTGGATGCCTACCACACAGAGCTCGTCAATACCCAACTCTGGCCAAGAAAAGGTAACAATGGGGATCAGATAAGAAAGAGCCACTTATCTCCAGCTCTTTCCTTCTTGCCCCAAAAGGCCATGCGAAAGGGCTCCAGAAATGGGGCTGGTAACAGATCAGACCATTTTCTTTCTCTAAGTCTTTAAAGCCTGGATAGCACTGCAGGGGAGAGGATGAAGTAAGCTCCAAGTTGGGATTTTCATATCACATTGGGCTATTTTATACCTGAAATACCTGAAAAATGATCCAGAAATTTCTGTAATTGTTCTGAGATGTCAGTAAGGGGTAATCTGAAGATAGTGATTGGAGAAATAGAAAACCCTTCAATATCTATATCGTATCTGGGTCAGACTGCTCTGCATTCTGGAGCTGCTTAGTCCTACGTATTCCATACAAGCCACTGTTTCATAAAAAACAAAACCCCTCTTGATTCGCACCTGTGAGTCGTCACCAGAACCTGTCCCATCTTCACCTGTAGCACTATGTGAAAGTGGTTGAGCGAGGGGGTGAAAGGAACTGTAATCTAGTAGGTCCTGTTCAACTTAACTGGGAGCCTGCTTCCTTGACTAGAACAATGGAACTGAGATTCTAGCAGAATTTGGTGTTGCCCTAGCACCCACAGTTGTCAATAGGAGCAAGAGCGCTTGCTTTAGGGTCTGGCTTCAGTCCCTACCTGCCAAGTAATATTCCTCTGTCACAGCCAGTGTGCCCAGATGGGATGGGCTCCCTAGACTCTTTTCCTAAAGGAACTGGGAACCTCTTGGTATCCAAAGAGGAAGAGTTTCTACAGCAGTGGGGGGTTGACTGCTTTCTCAGCTTTCTTGTTATTAGTGGCCTAGGCAAAGAAGCATTGCCCTCTGGGGATGTTTATTGCACTCCAAATTGTTATGTGATATTCTTTGTTTATATCATAAGTTTTTCATTTTTTCCATGTCATTTACATAGTCTCCACAGTTATTAAACTACTACATAATACACTCATTCCTCGGTATCTGCGGGGGATTGGTTCTAGGCCCCCTCCCCACCCCATACCAAAATCTACAGATGCTCAAGTCCCTTATATAAAATAGTGTACTATTTACCTATAACCTGTGCACATCCTTCCGTATACTTTAAATCATCTCTAGATTACTTATAATATTTAATACAATGTAATTGCTATGTGAATAGTTGTAAATACAATATAAATGCCATGTAAATAGTTTCCTGCACACCAGCAAATTCAAGTTTTACTTTCTGTCACGTTCTGGATTTGTTTCCCCTAATATTGTATTTGTGAACCCTTGTTGGTTGAATCTGAGGATGTGGAACCCGCAAATACAGGGGGCTGACCGTATTCTGTGAAGAATATTTGTCACACTTTCCGCAATTTTGGACATTGAGCTATTTTTTTTTCCTTATAGAAATGTTGCTTTGTGTGTGAACCTATTATTTTCCTTTTGTGGATTTTTTGTTTCTTTATTTTAATTTAAATTTTTTTGTGAATTGTTTCTTCAACAGAAGAATTTATTGGGTATAGATGTTTAGACAGTTTTAAGAATCTTGAAGTATATCTGGATACATATTCTTGAAAAATATTTCAAAATTGTCATTTGCCACCTCCAAACTTTCCACATCCCTGTCTGATTAATCTTCCGAATACATGTTTTTTTTCATATCATTCTTGTGTTCAAAACTTTTAATGGTTCCCATTGTCTCTTAGTTTGTATGAGTTAAAACTTTTGACTCCACGATTTTCATTCCAGTCTGTCTGGTTCCAAAAGTTCTTTTAATCCTTGTCACCTACTACATTTATATGCGAAATCCTTACGCTCTCCTAACTGCTCTGCTCACCGTTGCCAAAATACACTTCTTCAACATCTTTGCTCACATCATTCCATCTACATGAATATGCCCTCTCTCCGCTTTTAGTTCTAAGGATAGTCTATCCATATATTAATGTGCACTTTTAAAGAACATACTATTTTTATAAAGTTGTACTTGCCCATTCCTACCCTGTACAAAGTTACTTTTCTCAGTTCTGAACTTTTTTTCCCCTCTCTTCCACCCCCGAACTTTTAAAGTATTTTTGTGTTAATTTTTTACCATCATTTATTTTTCTGCCTTGTATTGTAAGTAAAAAAGATTGCCTAGCATGAAATGCTCAAGACTGAACAAACAAAACAAAAACCAAACCAAACGCATAAGCCCCCCCCCTCAACATACGCATCTAGATGGGACTAGTAGAAACTAGAAAAACTGTTATTTCAAAATGGAAGCAGTCTGCCCTGCAAGAACAGATATTTGGGTAACTCTGAGCATAGACATTTGAAGGATTCTTTAAGTGCAGTGAAACCCAGCAACAACATATGTTTCTATCCTATCATGGCGCAATGGCATACCAGAAAAATATCCAATAACATTGCTATTTTGAGGTAACAGGACTTTAGCATACGATGAGTGTATAGCTGAACGTCTAGTTCTTTTAAACTTTGTGTATGTATCTGTTGAATTATGTAGAAAATACCTGCAAGAGGTAGAGCATTATGCTGCCATCTACAATTTATGCATGTCTAGGAAATGAGGTCTACAACTTGTGAGCATTGGGGAAATTCTAACGTTAACTTAAATCTTTGTTTGCAGGGTAGGGGGAAGTGTGCCTTACCTCTTCCCTCAAATGCCCAAGTCTGAATGGAACCTCTTTGGCATTGGCTTTTCATACAGTATCAGCTCAGCTTGAAACAATGAAAGTAGCGTATCTGATCACAAGCAGTTGATCCCCAGACATGTTTATTGATGGCACTATCAAGGAAAACAGCATACTGACATATAATACAAAGAAACTTGGCAGACTTTATAGTGGCAATTCAGTTTTGGCATTTATATTGGTAAAAACAGATTACAAGGCTTAGTGCAGCTCAAACCTTATTTAAGCTTGCAAAATGTCTGATTTGATCAGTTGGCATTCCACTGAGAGCAACACCTCTATCTCTAGGAATTCCTCTTCTGCAGTTTATACTGGTGTAGTGCCTGTACTTTGCTTTGAGTGTGTTATATAATCTAATCTTTTTTCTTTTCCCCTGATTGACCCCATTCAAAAAAGGAGTCACCATGCCCCTGTCAGTGCAGTTCTAAAATTTTTAACTGAACAGTGACACTTAGTGGCTAGAAATATTCATTACAGTGCTCTTCTGTAGGAATCTCCATTAACACGTCCCATGGTAATAAAATAAATGTTACCAAAATTTAGTCTTCTTGGCAAAGTAATATATAGTATTTGAAGTGTTGTTGGTTTTGCAGCAGCTGTCATTCCATACCAATCCATTTAGTTAAAAAGCAAACAGGTGGCTCACACATATTGTTTGTACTACATAAATTTTAAAATTTTCCTTAGTCCTACAGAAATAAATGGGGGCATTTTTGCTGTTGATTTCAATTTACCAGGAGAATAAATAATGCGGTGAAGATATTATTAATTAAGAGCACTGTTGAAATTGATTTCTTTCTTCTAAGCAGATATCTGTTGACCTGAAATATGAACAAGTGTCTTAAGCTAGACAAGTAATTTACACTTTACCCGTGAGAGTGAAAAAAAAAAAGCAGACAAAAAATTACTCTGTCCTTAATTAACCCCTCTGTTTTGGTACCATGGCATGTAACAAGTTAAATTATAGTGAGGTTTTTAAATGTTCACTCCAAGATCAAGAGGAGTTTATTCCTTTAAGGTCTAGGTTAAGTTTTCTCTCAATTTTTATTGTATTTATGGATTTATTTTTGACCTTTAAGGAAGGTTTTGGGACAATAATTAGTGTTTTATTTTCCTGTAAAATGAAAGAATGCTTTCTTGCCTGAGGTTAATGTGTTTTTAAGTCTCTTGAGATGCTGTGATTGGAAAGCAATTTAGAATATTGTCTTCTGCCAGTTTCACATACAACAGAGAGATGAGTGGAAAATATTTGATTAGTAGGTGTGACAATATATGGCAAGACAGTCATGGAAGTAAATGTAAACCATGCTGTTTGACTTATGTATTGGATTTAAAAAAAATAAATTTATTTATTTATTTATTTTTGGTTGCGTTGGGTCTTTGTTGCTGCGCATGGGCTTTCTCTAGTTGAGGTGAGCGCGGGCAACTCTTCGTTGTGATGTGCGGGCTTCTCACTGCGGTGGCTTCTCTCGTTGCGGAGCACGGGTTCTAGGCACGCGGGCTCAGTAGTTGTGGCGCACGGGCTTAGTTGCTCCGCGGCATGTGGGATCTTCCTGGACCAGGGCTCAAACCGGTGTCTACTGCATTGGCAGGCGGATTCTTAACCACTGAGCCACCAGGGAAGCCCTATGTGTTGGATTTTTGTTTTTTGTTTTTTGTTTTTGGCGGTACGCGGGCCACTGACTGTTGTGGCCTCTCCCGTTGCGGAGCACAGGCTCCGGATGCGCAGGCTCAGCGGCCATGGCTCACGGGCCTAGACGCTCCGCAGCATGTGGGATCTTCTGGGACCGGGGCATGAACCCGTGTCCCCTGCATCGGCAAGCGGACTCTCAACCACTGCGCCACCAGGGAGGCCCTGTATTGGATTTTTAAGTACCAAAATAAATACCATGAAAATAAATTTTTTGACAGAACTGATTTAGGGAGTGAGAGGAGAGAGGTGATACAGTAGTCTTTTACAAGAGTAGTGAAAAGTCTTTTTAAAGTAAACTTACTTTACAAAGCAGGTAAATTAGAATGTGATTATGAGGTTTATAGAAGCATTTACCAAAGCCTTAAAGTAAGCCATGTATCATTCAAAACAATTATTTTATTTAGATACTTTCTCAATTGAGTAAGTTGAGTAAACAACTAACTTAATTCTCTAGTTTCTGGCTCTTTTGAACTCTTATTCCTCCTCATTGTACCCTCTCTCCCTACCCACCAGGAGGTGGTGCTCCTCTTAGGGCTCTCAGGGCATTATGGATGTGCTCTTAACCCTTAACATACTGTATTGCAATTGCCTGTAATCGTCTGTTTTTCATAGTTGGCAAACTCTTTGAGACTTGGGATTGTGTGTCTTATTCACTGTCTCTAGCATCTTGCACAGTGCCTGGCATGTAATAAGTACTGATTATTTAATGTTTGTAGCTGCCAGAATGTTGGAATACAATTAGATGGCAGAGGCAAAGTGAAATTTCTTCCTGGTTTCTAAGGGGGTAGGGGAACCCGTTGCTTGTGGGGTTCTCTTTTGTGCTTTTCCGGAAGGGATGATGAGTTTCTAGGCTGTTGATGTTTCTTTTTGCTGTTGACAGTTTAGAGGTAATGGTTTGGGGTTCTATATAAAAGTGGCCATTCTGTTTCAGAGAGTGAGCAGTAGGAGTTCAGTTTCAGGTGGTGTACAGCAGATTCTTTATATAACTCTCCAAACAGACCTACTATCAAAGAGACTGTCTTCACTCTTGGGAAGTGTAAATCAAAGTGCTGTGATGGAAAGAATATTGTATCGCTGAATGGGATCTTAGACCTAGTTCCACTATTAACTCTGTATTTAACCTTGACCGTATCATTTAATCTCTTTGATCCTCAGTTTCTTCTTTTACAAAATGAAAGAGTTGGATTAGATGACCTCTAAGGATCCTTCTTATCTTTAATACTAAGCTTGCATTGCTCATGAGGATGTAAAACAAAGATGTTGAGTTTGATTTTAATTACCTAGAAGGTCAAGATAGGGCTGTCCACTAGATGAAGTATAGGCCGATAGGAATTGCCCAGTCTTTCATTCATTCTTTGATTTAATACAGATATTCAATATGTATTTTGTCGACTGAGATAATTCTATTTCTTCTGGTTTTTTTAAGCAAAAATAATGTGTTTTATTTTAAAAAAAAACTTTAAATTTTGGTGTAATTGCAGATTTACATACTGTTGTAAGAAGGAATATAGAGAACTCCTGTGTACCCTTTACCCAGTGTTAACATTTTGCAAAACTATAGTTCAAGTACAGTATCACAATCAGGACACTGACATTAATATAGTTAAAATACAGAACATTTCCATCACAACAAGGGTCCCTCACATTGCCCTTTTATACCCACACCCAATTCCCTTCTGACCCCATTGCTAAACCCTGATAACCCTAATATTTTTTCCATTTCTATAGTTTTGCCTTTTCAAGAATGTTATGTAAATGGAATCATACAACATGCAACTTCTTGAGATTGACTTTTTTCTTGTATTACAGTTCTCTGGAGATTCATCTAGGTTGTTGCATATGTCAATAATTCATTCCTTTTTATTGCTCAGTAGCATTTCTGGCATGGATGTACACAGTTTGCTTAACACTTCACCCATGGAAAGACATCTGGATTGTTCCCAGTTTTTGGCTATTATGAGTAAAGCTGCTATAAGCATTTGTATTCAGGCTTTTGTGTGACCATAACTTTGAGATAAATGCCCAGGAGCGCAATTTCTGTGTCATTTGGTAGTTGCATGTTTAGTTTTTAAAAGAAACTACCAAATTGTTTTTGAATAGCTGTACCATTTACTTTTCTACCAGCGATATATGAGTGATTCGGTTTCTCTACGTCCTCACCAGTATATGGTTTTGTCACTATTTTTATTTTAGCCAGTGTGATAGGTGTGATATCTCATTGTGGTTTTAATTTGCATTTCACTAATGACTAATGGTGTTAAACATCTTTTCATGTGCTGATTTGCCATTGGTGTATCCTCTTTGGTGAAATGTCTCTTCATGCTTTTTGCCCATTTTCTAATTGATTTTTTTTAACTGTTCAGTTTTAAGGGGTTCTTTATATATTCTAGATACTAGTCTTTTGTTGGATATGTCATTTGCAAATATTTTCTCCCAGTCTGTAACTTGTCTTTTTATCCTCTTAGCAAAATCTTTCACAGAGCAAAGTTAAAAATTCTGAAGAAGTCCACCTTATCAATTTTTCCTTTTATGGATTGTGCTGTATGTGTAAAATCATAGAACTCTGCCTAGTCCTAGATCCTGAAGATTTTCTCCTGTTTTTAAAAACTTACTGTTTTAAGTTTTATATTTAAGTCTATGATCCATTATGAGCTACTTTTTGTATAAAGGGTGAGACTTAGATTGAAGTTTATCTTATTGCCTATGGATGTCCAATTGCTCCATTGCACCATTTGTTGAAAAGTTTATCTTTCCTTCACTGAATTGCTTTTGTACCTGTATTAAAAATCAGTTAGGCATAATTTGTATGGGTCTATTTCTGTGTTCTCTGTTTTTATTCCATTGATCTATGTGTCTGTCCCTCCACCAATATCACACAGTCTTGATTACTATAGCTATATAAGTCCTGAAATCAAGTAGAGTGATTCTTCCCATTCTGTTCTTCTTTTTCAAGATTGTTTTACTATTCTAGTTTTTTGGCCTTCCCATATAAATTTTAGAATAAACTGTATGTATCTAAAAGATCTTGCTGAGATTTTGATAGGAATCACATTAAACCTATATATCAATTTGGAGATAATTTACACCTTTAATGTTATTGAGTCTACCAATCCATGATCGTGGTCTATCTGTCTGTCTTATCTATCTATGTATCTATCTATCTACCTATTTTTTCTTTGGTTTCTTTTATCATCTGTATAATTTTCAGCATGTAAATTATGGACATATCTTGTTAGAATTATATTTAAGTATTTCATTTTGAGCAATAATAAATGGTTCTGTGTTTTAAGTATCAGTGTTTATATGTTTTTTGCTCCCATATAGAAGTACAACTGATTTTGGTATGTTAATCTTGTATCCTGTGACCTTGCTGAAATCATTTATTAGTTCTAGGAGGTTGTGTGTATGTGTATAGATTCCTTGGCATTTTCTATGTAGATAATTATGCCATCTGCAAAAAGGAACAATTTTATTTCTTCTTTTTCAATCTTTTTGTCTCCTATTTTTCTTTCTTGTCTTATTGCGATGGCTAGAGCTTCTAGCTCTATTTTGAATCAAGAGTGGTCAAAGCAGACATTTTTGTCCTGTTCTCAATTTTAGGGGGAAAGTCACCATTAAGTATAATGCTACTAAGGTGTAGGTTTTTTGTAGATGCCTTTTTACCAAGTTGAGGGAGTTCCCTCTATTCTTGTTTTTCAGATAGTTTTTTTTTTTTTTAAATCATGAATGGGTGTTGAACTTTGTCAAATGTTTCTGCATAGATTGATATGATCATGTGATTTTTCTTCTTTAGTTTTTAATATGGTGGATTACAGTGATTGGTTCAAATATTGAACTAGCCTTGAATCCCTGGAAGAAACTTCAGTTTGTCATGGTGCATAATTCTTTGTAACATATTGCTGAATTCTATTTTCTAATATTTTGATAAGGATTTTTACATCTAATTCACGGGGAATATTTATCTGTAGTTTATTTTTTCTTTCTGTACAGAAGGTATCAGTGTAATACTAACTTCATAAAACAAATTGGGAAATACTTCCTTTTTTATTTCTAGAAGAGATTGTATAGAATTGGTGTTAATTTTTCCTCAAATATTTGGTAGAATTGTCTAGTGAAACCATCTGGGCCTGGAGATTTCTTTTTTTAAATTAAGAATTCAATTTCTTTTATAGTTATAGGGATATTTAAATTATAGGGATATTCAAATTATATTCAAATATTATTAAAATATTGTTAATATTGGATGATTGTGGTAGTTTGTGGTTTTTTGGGAATTGGTTCACTTCATCCAAGTTGTCAAATTTATATATATAGAGTTATTCATAGTATTCCTTTATCTGTTTGGTGTCTGCAGGGTCTGTAATGATATTTCCTCTTTCATTCTTGGTATTGGTAATTTATTTTTTCCTTGTTAGTCTTGCCTGAGGTTTGTAATTACACTGATCTTTTTAAAGAACCAGCTCTTTTTTTTTCATTGATTTTCTGTTTTGTTTTTCTGTTTAATCATTGATTTCTGCTCTTATCTTTATTATTTCTTCCTTCTGCTTGCTTTGGGTTTATTTTGCTCTTGCTCTGTTTTCTAATATTTACATTTAGTGCTATAAGTTTCTATTTTAGCACTGCTTTAGCCTTGTCCAACAAATATTGATATGTTGTATTTTTATTTTCATTCATTTCCATGTATTTTTAAAATTTCCCTTGAGGCTTACTCTTTGACTCATGGATTATTTAGAAGTGTGTGTCTAGTTTCCCATTTTGAGATTTTCTTGTTATCTTTCTGTTTTTGATTTCCAGTTTGATTCCGTCGTGGTCAAAGAACACACTCCCCATGATTTCCGTTCTTTTAGATTTGTTGAGGTTTGTTTTACAGCTCAGGACATAGCCTTTCTTTGTATATGTTCCTTGGACATTTGAAAAGAATGTGCATTCTGCTCTAATTGTGTGGAGTGTTCTATAAATGTTGATTCAATTCTATTGATTGATAGTGGTATTGAGTTCTTCTTTCTTCTATACCCTTGCTGATATTCTATTTCTTTTATAAAATGTTCAGTGGGAGTGTTGAAGTCTCTAACTATAATAGTGTATTTGTCTATTTCTCCTTTCAGCTCTATTGTTTGGTGCATACACATTTAGGATTACTATGTCTTCTTGGGGGATTGAATCTTTTATTATGTCTTTCTATCTTTTATAATGTGTCTCTCTGTTTTTGGTCATTTTCTTTGCTCTGAAGTCTATTACTTTACCTGACATTAATATAGCCACTGCTGCTTAACTATGATTAACACTTGAATATTATATCTTTTCCCATCTTTTTACTTTAAATAGGCCTATATTGTTCTATTTGGAGTGAGTTTCTTGAAGACAGATTACAGTTGGGTCATGTTTTCAAATGCACTGTGCAATTTTCTGTCTTTTAATTGGTGTATTTAGGTCATTTACATTTGATATGATTAGTGATTGGTTAGTACTTGAATCTGTCCTTTATTTTTTGTTTTATGTCTGTTTGCTCTGTTTTTTATTTCTCTGTTTTCTTTGTCCTGCTTTCCAGTGGATTACTTGAACGTTTTTCAGAATTCTGTTTTGGTTTATTTATAGTGTTTTAAGTATACCTCTCTTTATAGCTTTTTTTTTTTGAGTGGTTGCTCTAGGTATTGCAATATATATATATATATATATATATATATATATATATATCCCATCACAATTTATTAGTGTCATCATTCTACATATGCGTGAAGTACAGAAGCCTTACCTCCATTTATGTCCCTTCACAATCCTCTCTTTATAATGTAATTGTCATAAATACTTTCTCTACATACATTTAGAACCACATCAGACAGCACTGTAATTTTTGCTTCAACTGTTTAACATAATTTAGAAATCTCAGAATGAGAAGGAAAGCCTATTGTATGTACCAGATTTTTTTACTTACTCTGTTTTTCATTTCTGATGTTCCAAGGTTCTTTCTCTTATCATTTGTTTTCTCTTTATGGAAATTCTTTTAGCTACTCTTTTGGGGTAGGTTTACTAGTGAAAAATTCTCTTAGTTTCTCTTCATCTGAGAATGTCTTCATTTCCTCTTAATTCCTGAAGGGTAATTCCACTGGATATAGGGTCCCTTGTTGACAGTGCTTTTCCTTCAGCACTTGAAAAGTATTGTGCCACTTCCTTCTGGTCTCCGAGGATTCTGATGAGAAATTCACTGTCATTCAAATAGTTTCCTCACTATAGGTAAGGTTTCATGGCTGCTTCCAAGACTTTTCTTTGTCTTTGGTTTGCAGAATTTTAGTTATCGTATGTGTTGGTAGATTTCTTTGAGTTTGTTTTGTTTGGTAATCACTCAGCTTTGTGAATCTGTAGGTTTATATCTCTTGCTAAACTTAGGAAGTTTTCAGCAATTATTGATTCAAGTACTTTTTCATCCCTGTTCTCTTTATCCTCTCCTTCCAGGATTCCAATGACACAAATGTTAGATCTTTTATCATAATCCCACAGGTGCCTGAAGCCCTGTTTTTTTTTAAGTCTATTTTCTCTATGTTGTTCAAATTGAGTAATTTCTATTGTTTTCTCTTCCAGTTCACAGTTTCTTTCCTCTGTCTCCTCCATTCTGCTGTTGAGCCCATCCACTGAACATTTTTTCTTTTCTTTTCTTTTCTTTTTTAACATATTTATTGGAGTATAATTGCTTTACAATGGTGTGTTAGTTTCTGCTTTACAACAAAGTGAATCAGTTATACATATATCCCCATATCTCTTCCCTCTTGCATCGCCCTCCCTCCCACCCTCCCTATCCCACACCTCTAGGTGGCGATAAAGCATCAAGCTGATCTCCTTGTGCTATGTGGCTGCTTCCCACTAGCTATCTATTTTTCATTCAGTAGTGTATATTTGTCCATGCCACTCTCGCACTTTGTCCCAGCTTACCCTTCCCCCTCCCCGTGTCCTCGAGTCCATTCTCTAGTAGGTCTGCATCTTTATTCCCCTCTTGCCCCAAGGTTCTTCATGACTTTTTTTTTTTTTTAGATTCCATATATATGTGTTAGCATATGGTATTTGTTTTTCTCTTTCTGACTTACTTCACTCTGTATGACAGACTCTAGGTCCATCCACCTCACTCCAAATAACTCAATTTAGTTTCTTTTTATGGCTGAGTAATATTCCATTGTATATATGTGCCACATCTTTTTATCCATTCATCTGTGATGGAGACTTAGGTTGCTTCTCTGTCCTGGCTATTGTAAATGGACCTACAATGAACACTGTGGTACATGAATCTTTTTGAATTATGGTTTTCTCAGGGTATATGCCCAGTAGTGGGATTTCTGGGTAGTATGGTAGTTCTATTTTTAGGTTTTTAAGGAACCCCCATACTACTCTCCATAGTGGCTGTATCAATTTACATTCCTACTAACAGTGCAAGAGGGTTCCCTTTTCTCCACACCCTCTCCAGCATTTATTGTTTGTAGATTTTTTGATGATGGCCATTCTGACTGGTGTGAGAAGCTATCTCATTGTAGTTTTGATTTGCATTTCTCTAATGATTAGTGATATTGAGTATTCTTTCATGTGTGTGTTGGCAATCTGTATATCTTCTTTGGAGAAATGTCTATTTAGGTCTTCTGCCCATTTTTGGATTGGGTTGTTTGTATTTTTGATATTTAGCTGCAAGAGCTGCTTGTAAATTTTGGAGATTAATCCTTTGTCAGTGGCTTCATTTGCAAATAATTTCTCCCATTCGGAGGGTTGTCTTTTCGTCTTGTTTATGGTTTCCTTTGCTGTGCAAAAGCTTTTAAGTTTCATTAGGTCCCATTTGTTTATTTTTGTTTTTATTTCCATTTCTCTAGGAGGTGGGTCTAAAAGGATCTTGCTGTGATTTATGTCATGGAGTGTTCTGCCTACGTTTTCCTCTGAGAGTTTTATAGTGTCTGGCCTTACCTTTACGTCTTTAATCCATTTTGAGTTTATTTTTGTGTACGGTGTTAGGAAGTGTGCTAATTTCATTCTTTTACATGTAGCTGTCCAGTTTCCCCAGCACCACTTATTGAAGAGGCTGTCTTTTCTCCACTGTGTATTCTTGCCTCCTTTATCAAAGATAAGGTGACCATATGTGTGTGGGTTTGTCTCTGGGCTTTCTATCCTGTTCCATTGATCTATATTTCTGTGTTGTGCCAGTACCATACTTTCTTGATTACTGTAGCTTGGTAGTATAGTCTGAAGTCAGGGAGCCTGATTCTTCCAGCTCTGTTTTTCTTTCTCAAGATTGCTTTGGCTATTGGGGTCTTTTGTGTTTCCATACAAACTGTGAAATTGTTTGTTCTAGTTCTGTGAAAAATGCCATTGGTAGTTTGATAGGAATTGCATCGAATCTGTAGGTTGCTTTGGGTAGTATAGTCATTTTCACAATGTTGATTCTTCCAATCCAAGGACATGGTATATCTCTCCATCTGTTTGTATCATCTTTAATTTCTTTCATCAGTGTCTTATAATTTTCTGCATACAGGTCTCTTCTCTCCTTAGGTAGGTTTATTCCTAGATATTTTATTCTTTTTGTTGCAGTGGTAAATGGGAGTGTTTTCTTAATTTCACTTTCAGATTTTTCATCATTAGTGTAGAGAAATGCAAGAGATTTCTGTGCGTTAATCTTGTATCCTGCTACTTTACCAAATTCATTGATTAGCTCTAGTTTTCTGGGAGCATCTTTAGGTTTCTCTATGTATAGTATAATGTCATCTGCAAACAGTGACAGCTTTACTTCTTTTCCAATTTGGATTACTTTTATTTCCTTTTCTTCTCTGATTGCTGTGGCTAAAACTTCCAAAACTGTGTTGAATAATAGTGGTGAGAGTGGGCAACCTTGTTCCTGATCTTAGAGGAAATGGTTTCAGTTTTTCACCATTGAGGACGATGTTGGCTGTGGGTTTGTCATATATGGCCTTTATTATGTTGAGGTAAGTTCCCTCTATTCCTATTTTCTGGAGGGTTTTTATCATAAATGGGTGTTGAATTTTGTCGAAAGCTTTCTCTGCATCTATTGAGATGATCATGTGGTTTTTCTCCTTCAATTTGTTAATATGGTGTATCACATTGATTGATTTGTGTATATTGAAGAATCCTTGCATTCCTGGGATAAACCCCATTTGATCATGGTGTACAATCCTTTTAATGTGCTGTTGGATTCTGTTTGCTAGTATTTGGTTGAGGATTTTTGCATCTATGTTCATCAGTGATATTGGCCTATAGTTTTCTTTCTTTGTGACATCTTTTTCTGGTTTTGGGATCAGGGTGATGGTGGCCGTGTAGAATGAGTTTGGGTGTGTTCCTCCCTCTGCTATATTTTGGAAGAGTTTGAGAAGGATAGGTGTTAGCTCTTCCCTAAATGTTTGATAGAATTCGCCAGTGAAGCCATCTGGTCCTGGGCTTTTGTTTGTTGGAAGATTTTTAACCACAGTTTCAATTTCATTACTTGTGATTGGTCTGTTCATATTTTCTATTTCTTCCTGGTTCAGTCTCAGAAGGTTGTGCATTTCTAAGAATTTGTCCATTTCTTCCAGGTTGTCCATTTTATTGGCATATAGTTGCTTCCAGTAATCTCTCATGATCCTTTGTATTTCTGCAGTGTCAGTTTTTACTTCTCCTTTTTCATTTCTAATTCTATTGATTTGAGTCTTCTCCCTTTTTTTCTTGATGAGTCTGGCTAATGGTTTATCAATTTTGTTTATCTTCTCAAAGAACCAGCTTTTAGTTTTATTGATCGTTGCTATCATTTCCTTCATTTCTTTTTCATTTATTTCTGATCTGATCTTTATGATTTCTTTCCTTCTGCTAACTTTGGGTTGTTTTTGTTCCTCTTTCTCTAATTGCTTTAGGTGTAAGGTTAGGTTGTTTATTTGAGATGTTTCTTCTTTCTTAAGGTAGGATTGTATTGCTATAAACTTCCCTCTTAGAACTGCTTTTGCTGCATCCCATAGGTTTTGGGCCATCGTGTTTTCATTGTCATTTGTTTCTAGGTATTTTTTGATTTCCTCTTTGATTTCTTCAGTGATCTCTTGGTTATCAAGTAGTGTATTGTTTAGCCTCCATGTATTTGTATTTCTTACAGATTTTTTCCTGTAATTGATATCTAGTCTCATAGCATTGTGGTTGGAAAAGATACTTGATACAATTTCAGTTTTCTTAAGTTTACCAAGGCTTGATTTGTGACCCAAGATATGATCTATCCTGGAGAGTGTTCCATGAGCACTTGAGAAGAAAGTTTATTCTTTTGTTTTTGGATGGAATGTCCTATAAATATCAATTAAGTCCATCTTGTTTAATGTATCATTTAAACCTTGTGTTTCCTTTTTTATTTTCATTTTGGATGATCTGTCCATTGGTGAAAGTGGGTTGTTAAAGTCCCCTACTATGATTGTGTTACTGTCGATTTCCCCTTTTATGGCTGTTCGCATTTGCCTTATGTATTGAGGTGCTCCTATATTGGGTGCATAAATATTTACAATTGTTATATCTTCTGCTTGGATCAATCTCTTGATCATTATTTAGTGTCCTTCTTTGTCTCTTGAAATAGTCTTTGTTTTTTTTAAATTTTTGAATTGAAATATCATTGACATACAACAGTGAGTTGCAGGTATACAACATAATGATTCAATATTTGTATATACTGTTGTGAAATGATTACCATAATAAGTCTAGTTAACATCCATTGCCATACATATTTACAGAAAAACTTTTTTCCTTATGATGAGGACTTTTAAGATCTACTCAGCAATTTTCAAATTTGCCATACAGTATTATTAACTATAGTCACCATGCTGTACATTACATCCCCATGACTTATTTATTTTAGGACTGGAAGTTTGCACCTTTTGATCCCCTTCACCCATTTCACCTACTCCCCACCCACTACTCTGGCAACCACCAATCTGTTTCCTGTATCTATGAGCTTAAGTTTCTGTTTGTTAGTTTGTTTGTTGAAAACTAATAAATCCTTTCTTTCTTTTTTCTTTAACATATTTATTTTATAAATTTATTTTTTTTTGGCTGCGTTGGGTGTTCGTTGCTGCATGTGGGCTTTCTCTAGTTGCAGCGAGCAGGGGCTACTCATAATTGCAGTGCTTGGGCTTCTCATTGCAGTGGCCTCTCCCGTCGTGGAGCACGAGTTCCAGGCATTCAGGCTTCAGCAGTTGTGGCTCACGAGCTCTAGAGCACAGGCTCAGTAGCCATGGCACACGGACCCAGTTGCTACGCGGCATGTGGGATCCTCCTGGACCAGGGCTCGAACCCGTGTCCCCTGCATTGGCAGACGGATTCCCAACCACTGCACCACCAGGGAAGTCCCTAGTCTTTGTTTTAAAGTCTATTTTGTCTGAAACGAGAATTGCTTCTCCGGCTTTCTTTTGATTTCCATTTGCATGGAATGTCTATTTCCTTCCCCTCACTTTCAGTCTGTATGTGTCCCTAGGTTTGAAGTGGGTCTCTTTTAGACAGCATATATACGGGTCTTGTTTTTGTATCCATTCAGCCAGTCTATGTCTTTTGGTAGGAGAGTTTAATCCATTTACATTTAAGGTAATTATCGATATGTATGTTCCTATAACTATTTTCTTAATTGTTTTGGGTTTGTTATTGTAGGTCTTTTCCTTCTCTTGTGTTTCCTGCCTAGAGAATTTCCTTTAGCATTTGTTGTAAAGCTGGTTTGGTGGTGCTGAATTCTCTTAGCTTTTGCTTGTCTGTAAAAGTTTTAATTTCTCCGTCAAATCTGAATGAGATCCTTGCTGGGTAGAGTAATCTTGGTTGTAGGTTTTTCCCCTTCATCACTTTAAATATGTCCTGTCACTCCCTTCTGGCTTGCAGAGTTTCTGCTGAATGATCAGCTGTTAACCTTATGGGGATTCCCTTGTATGGTATTTGTTGTTTTTCCTTTGCTACTTTTAATATTTTTTCTTTGTATTTAATTTTTGATAGTTTGATTAATATGTGTCTTGGCATGTTTCTCCTTGGATTTATCCTGTATGGGACTCTCTGTGCTTCCTGGACTTGATTAACTATTTCCTTTCCCATATTAGGGAAGTTTTCAACTATAATCTCTTCAAATATTTTCTCAGTCCCTTTCTTTTTCTCTTCTTCTTGTGGGACCCCTATAATTCGAATGTTGGTGCGTTTAATGTTGTCCCAGAGGTCTCTGAGACTGTCCTCAATTCTTTTCATTCTTTTTCTTTATTCTGCTCTGCAGTAGTTATTTCCACTATTTTATCTTCTAGGTCACTTATCTGTTCTTCTGTCTCAGTTATTCTGCTATTGATCCCTTCTAGAGAATTTTAAATTTCATTTATTGTGGTGTTCATCACTGTTTGTTTGCTCTTTAGTTCTCCTAGGTCCTTGTTAAACGTTTCGTGTATTTTCTCCTTCTGTTTCCAATCATATTTACTCTCACTTCTCTGAATTCTTTTTCAGGTAGACTGCCTATTTCCTCTTCATTTGTTTGCTCTGGTGGGTTTTTACCTTGCTCCTTCATCTGCTGTGTGTTTCTCTGTCTTCTCATTTTGCTTAACTTACTGTATTTGGGGTCTCCTTTTCACAGGCTGCAGGTTCGTAGTTCACATTGTTTTTGGTGTCTCCCCAGTCCTCTCCCTGGGATCTGACCTCCAAAGCCCGAGCCTCAGCTCCCAGCCCCCACCCATCCCGGCAGGTGAGCAGACAAGCCTCTTGGGCTGATGAGTGCTGGTGGGCACCGATCCTCTGTGTGGGAATCTCTCTGCTTTCCCCTCTGTACCCCTGTTGCTGTGCTCTCCTCCATGGCTCCAAAGCTTCCCCCCCCACCCCGTCTCCGCCAGTGAGGGGCTTCCTAGTGTGTGCAAACTTTTCCTCCTTCACAGCTGCCTCCTAGAGGTGCAGGTCCCATCCCTATTTTTTGTCTCTGTTTATTCTTTTTTCTTTTGCCCTACCCAGGTACGTGGGGAGTTTCTTGCCTTTTGGGAGGTCTGAGGTCTTCTGCCAGTGTTCAGTAGGTGTTCTGTAGGAGTTGTTCCACGTGTAGATGTATTTCTGATGTATTTGTGGGTAGGAAGGTGATCTCCACGTCTTACTCCTCTGCCATCTTGAAAGTCTCTGTCAGTGTTTTTGTTTTTTTCATATATATACCCAGGAATGGAATTCCTGGGTCATATGGTAGTTCTATTTTTAGGTTTTTGAGAAACCTCCGTACTCTTTTCCATAGTGGCTGCACCAATTTACATTCCCGCCAACAGTGTACAAGGGTTCCCTTTTCTCCACATCCTTGTTAACATTTGTTATTCGTAGACTTTTTGATGATAGCCATTCTGACAGGTGTGAGGTTATCTCATTGTGGTTTTGATTTGCATTTCTCTGATGATTAGCAATGTTGAGCATCTTTTCACGTACCTGTTGGCCATCTGCGTGTTCTCTTTGGAGAAATGTCTATATAGGTCTTCTGCCCATTTTTTAATCTTTTTTTTTTGATGTTGGGTTGCATGAGCTGCTTATGTATTTTCATATCCAGGATTGTTAGTTGTACCTAGTGGTAGGAATATGGAAAAGTACCTCTACTCCATCTTCCTGGAATAATATGTCTTTTAATTACTCAAAATAGAGATATTTTATTTGCTGCTGAGGTTAGGAGTTGTTGTGAACAAGAGTGGAATAGTTGTGGGGAAAGGAAGAGAATTTCACTGTGGTTTATTTATAGTGTTTTTGAATGTTTGAGTAGAGTAAAGGCAAACAGATTCTGCCACTCCTAAAAAAAAGTATGAGTACTAATTGAATATTGGTTCATTCATTCACCACTCAGCAAACATTTATAAATCAACACTGTATGCCTAGCAGTGTGATTGACGCTAGGAATACAAAGAAAGTAAGTATATTTTTGCCTATTAGGGGCTCAAAATCTAGTCTATTGGAGCCTGACATCCAAATAAGCAAATAAATACAACATCTTATGGTAAGTAAACTGAGTCCTGAAGGATGAGTTGAAGTTCTTTAGGTGAACTGGAAGAAGATGATCTAGGCAGAAGAAATGGCTTGCTTAAAAGCACAAAAGCAAAAAATTTTGTGGGTTTAGGAGAATGGCAAGCACCAATGTGTAAAGAATAAGGAGGTCATATAAGTGAGTGGTAGGATATTAGGCTAAAAATAGAGGTTGGGTTAGATTGTATGTCATGCTAAGGAAGTTTTACACTGTTTACAGGCAGTGGAGAGTAATCTTTAAGTTATTTGAGTGAGCATTTTAAAATAATGATTTTTGTTATGTTTATATATATATTCAAGTATATCCTTTAATATCCTTTTACATGTGTGGATGTAAGGCTTGCCATTCTGACTTCCTCTTTCTTTTTCCTTATACTTTCCCCTATACGATCATCTGTGGCTAGAAATAGGGGAGAGAAATGTTCACTTAAACACCTAGAGTGATTTGTGTAAATGTAACAGATGCAGAGGTGCAGTTTAGGATGAAGCCGTTGTTTCAAACCTGTTCTCACAGACAGTTTCATTTCCACTAGTTG
The DNA here is from genome assembly GCF_937001465.1 of Orcinus orca. Taxonomy (NCBI): domain Eukaryota; kingdom Metazoa; phylum Chordata; class Mammalia; order Artiodactyla; family Delphinidae; genus Orcinus; species Orcinus orca. Next base: position 50,655,726 of record NC_064565.1, read on the forward strand.
TGAGTGTGACTGTATGTGTTTAAATACAGTAGCACCACTAAGGGATGTGGGATGTTTGGGGGAGGTGATTAAATGTTCTAAAATTGATTTTGGTGATGGTTGCACAACTCATTGACTATGCTAAAACCACTGAATGGTATCCATTAAAGTGGTGACTTGTATGACATGTGGATTATATCTCAATTAAACTGTTACCCCAAAAAGCTCCCCCCTAAATAAATATATTAGCACCCAGTATTAATCTTAATAATCACCTCACAATCCCTTTACCCCCTCAGTCATTTCAGTCTACTTATCAACAGTGATTTTTCATAGAATCAAGTAGAACTGTACACTGATGGGGGCATATTAATTTTAGGAAATGAAAAATCCATATCTTCTCCAAGAAATGGAAATGTATGATTTAGCTCATTTTGAAATAGATAAAATATTCCTTACCATGCAGAGTGTTACATTAACTTTTCATTGTTTTCTTCTTAATCGTTTACATTTATGGTCACTATTGCTTCTTGTCTTCATGTTTATTCTATTGGTATCCATAAACGTTTCCCCCTCTTCTGTAATAGCATATATTCAAACCTTATGGTATCCCTAATGTATTGGTATATTTTCAAAAATCCCATATACAATAACACTTTATTTTTATGCTGTCTAAATCTTTTATTTAAAGACATCTGGTATGCTTGGCTCAGCGGACAAAATATGACAGTGCTGAAAAGTAGTATTAGCAATTCTTATGACTTCTTACATATTTTAGGATGTTTATGGAAGAAATTACATACTGTAGTGGATAGAGTAGCAGACTAAGAAAAATTTATCACTGATATGCAATTGCTTACTTGTTTGTGACCTAGGGAAGATCACTAGCCTTTTCTATGATTCTGGTTTTTAATCACAATTTTATAGTTATGAAAGAGACAAAAATTGCCCAAAATATCTGTGTAATAAGAGTACTGAGATTTTAAACATAGTTCTTTTTTTAATTTAGTATATTATATTGCTACTATTAATGTTCCTGAAGTGGCTCACCTGAATTCAGTTTCTTGTAATGATTAAAAACATGCTCTTTATATGGCCAATGGAAATTTTTGGCTTGAACTTCTAGATGGAGTATAAATGAAAATATAATATTCACCTGTACTTTTACTTGTTATAGAAATTCTTTAGATATTAAAATATTTTAGATATTAAAACTGAATTATTATTAAACTAAATTTGAAATATTGTTATAAAATTTCAATTATGTTTTGCTGCTTCCAGTTTTAATTCAGAGATATTAACTGGCTAAATACTATCTCTGTAATGAGACCATGACAATAAAGCTATTTATTAGATATGTATAAGAACCAGATCATAGTTTGTGGTATTTCAGCTTGTGTGTACTGTCCTCTGCTGGATGGAAAATGTTATCCTAGTTCAAATGAGCAGCACCTTGCTTCCTTACTAGTGATTTATTTTGCTTAAACTTTGAAAGCCTTTGTGTTACATTTACTAAGGGTAGGGTAAAGAAAGTTTCACAAGCCAGATTCCCTCAAATATGAGTGATTCTGGGAAGTTCTTTGGTTGTGGAATAATTTTGTTATAACATTTTCACAATCATCTGGGTTAAAATTGGTTAAAACAAGGAACTCAAGTTACTGTGGTATGCCTATATTTACATATATCTATGTACCTTTTATTGAAGCCAAAGATCAAGATTCAGCCAAACCAGGGAACTCAGCAGGTCATTGGCAGTTTTTTGTATGGTGACTGGCATTGTGATTTTTGTGCATTTCTTTTTAAGATTGAAGTTACTTATTGTGCATGCTTGATAGAGGTGCATGAGAAGAAGAATGCTGGATTTTGATCTGATTCACTACACACATGCCAGATATATTTTGCTTTCCTGAAAAAGTTGTACTATCTTTACTCCTTCTCTAAATCTGTTGCCTTTCTAAGCATGATACCAAAGGCAAATCCTGAGGAGAAGAGTGATAGATTTTACTACAAAATTTTAAACTTCTGTCTGCCAAAATCCACTATAAACGAGATAAAAAACTGACAATGGGAACAATGGGTGCAATACATATGGTGAACAAAGGGTTAAAATCCTTCTTTTAGAGAGTTTTTTTGTTTGTTTGTTTGTTTGTTTTTGTGCGGTACGTGGGCCTCTCACTGTTGTGGCCTCTCCCGTTGGGAGCACAGGCTCCGGACGCGCAGGCTCAGCGGCCATGGCTCACAGGCCCAGCCGCTCCGCGGCATGTGGGAATCTTCCCGGACCGGGACACGAACCCATGTCCCCTGCATCGGCAGGCGGACTCTCAACCACTGCGCCACCAGGGAAGCCCCTAGAGAGTTCTTAAAATGTAAAAGAGCATGTAGTACATTCTAGGCCATCATTTCATCTGGAGAGCTAGGTACTGTTATTATTTTTACGTTATAGATGAAGAAATTGAGGCTTGGAGAGGTCTTACTGTTAGTGATAGATTAAGGCTTTAAAACCTAGGTGGTGGGCTTCTCTGGTGGCGCAGAGGTTGAGAGTCCACCTGCCGATGTAGGGGACACGGGTTCGTGCCCCGGTCTGGGAAGATTCCACATGCCGCGGAGCGGCTGGGCCCGTGAGCCATAGTCGCTGTGCCTGCGCGTCCGGAGCCTGTGCTCCGCAACGGGAGAGGCCACAACAGTGAGAGGCCCGCGTACCGCAAAAAAAACACACACAAACCCCACCCCCCAAAACCTAGATGGTCATAGCCCAGAGCCTATGCTGTTAACCATTATACTACATGCCCTCCATTCCTATAGATGCCCAGAGACATGAATGAGCAATTCACAAAGAAAGACATCCAATAGCCAGTAAACATATAAAATTTATTTACTTTTTAAACAAATCAAATAAGTGAAAATGAAAATAAGATATTTTTGTATATCAATCTAACAGGTTTTAAAAATGATTATGTTCATTATTGGCAAGATATAGAAAAACCACACAATTGATAAATCCTTTCATTGGGAAAATTATTAAAAAAAATCCCTTAAAATTCTGTTTGGTTTTAACATTACAGTTCAATTTTTAGTTCTTTGAGAAAATAATTGTGTATGTATGAGATTTAGTTTCAAGGATGTGAACCCAATATTTGTTTATAATATCTACAGACTGGAGTCAGCCAAAATGTCCAATAGTATGGGATTGGTTAAAAAAATCAGTGTGAATTTATAAAATGGAATACCAGTAGTTGTTTAAAATGATATTTTAAAAGATTATTTAATTATATATATATATATACACACACACACACACACACACACACACACACACACACACTTTGTATTAAGAGGAAAATCAGGTCATTAAATCGTTAAGAGTCCATTTAGAACATGTAAATTTTTGCATTGATAAGACGCTGGAAAGGTTTAGAACAAAACATTAGTAGTGATTATCTCCAGTTAGTGGGACTATGAGTCGGTATTTTTTAATTTTCTAAATTTTCCATAATTTTAAATTTTTAAGAAGAAGAGTTACTGTGAAATTTCCTTTAAATTACTTCTTGTTGCGTGTAAAATTTTTAAAAGCATAGTCACAGATTTGCAAAATGGAAATTTTGATCTCTCTATTCTTTAATTTCTAATGAACAATACATGTGGATCATTATTTTGGTCTTAAAATGGATAGTTATCAGTAATGTTATTCCCAAGTAAACTTGAATGATGTTATTTTATTCATAATTTCCATGGAAATTTTTCTTTTTCTCATTTGCTGGCCAAATTTTTATTTTTTTATTTTCTTTAATCACTCCACATTCATATTTGCCTTTCTATTCCCTATTTCTTCCAATGTATTTTCTACTTTTTAAAAATACCTCTCTTGTTTTTATGTTTATTCTTTTGTAACACACTATTCTAATGTTCATTCTTCAAATCCTTCTTATTCCCACGCAGTGAAGATTTTGCAAAATTGGTGTGGAATTTGTTGTGATAAATAGAAGATGCCTACTTGCTTATTTTATCTTATATTATTAAACATAATTAAGATTATGGAACCTAATCCTCAATAATTGGTGTTTTAATTTCAGCATTTGTTTATAAACTCGCATCAGTGTTTTTATTTTCTGTTAATGTGTGATTTATTTATTTATTTGAATGTTTGGATTTTTTTCTCCCCTGAGCAAATGATCTCTCTCCCCTCTGTTTTCAGTAAGTCAATTCCTGAATTATATTTGGAGTCATGGCACAATACTAGATGATTCAAACAGAGAAAGAAAGAAAAGATCTCTGGCACTTCATTTTCCACTTTCCCCTGATCACAGTCCTAAAGGTATGTAGTATGTGCTCGTTTGCATTTTGCTCATATGTGTCAGGCAGAGTAAAGCAGGCAGGGTTTAGAGACCTTGATACGATGTCTTTAAATCGAAAGGAATTATTTTGAGGCTGCTGTGACAAATTCGGTGGTTTTGATTTGCTGCAATTCTATAATTTGAACACTGAGTGGCACTAAAGCCTAGGTCACAGATAAAATATTGTCGATTTAAACTAAGATTCAGGGGTCTACTGATGGGTATGGCTTTGGGAAAGTGCAAAAAAGATCAGTAAAAGGTACTTTGAGCTTAAAAAAAAAAAGATAAGAAAGTTAGTTTGATAATCAGTTACTTTTGGGAACTCGAAGTTTACCCAACTCTATTGTTTGCAGATATTTGAAAACAAGAAGTAAACTTCTGTTAAAATGACCAAAGATGATTAACCTCACTGCAACCTATTCTTGAATATTTTCCCTTTTTCTTTGCAGAAGGGAAGCGAATCTATGCTTACAAGAAAGTTTGCAGATAGAGTGCTCCCATATGTATGTTGTTAAGCTCCTGTGCAACCCATAGGTTGCAATACCCACAGTAAACATTACTTCTGAACTCAAGCATCTTTAGAGACTATTTAGTTGTACCTCTACATGTGTGTTCATACATTTGACTGAATTTGGGAAATGTCAGTGTCATTCCAGTTTGAAAAAATTAGAATTTAGTTATTTTGGAGGGGGAAGAAAATTATACTTATGTTTTATTGCTTCTCTAAACATTAAATTATTCATTGTTTTCTGCTAATATTCCATTGGTATAAATACTCCTCCCAGAAAAAAGTCATATTCTTAGCTCTTGAATTTTTTTCTAGTATGTATTGGATTTTTAGCTATATCTCTTTTCATTTTAAAATTATTTTAAAATTATTTAAAAAATTATTTTCTCTAGAATTGCAACACATGTACATTATAGTCTATTTAGGGTTAATATTTTACTACTTAATCTAAAACATAAGAATTATGTGTAATAGTCCATTTACCTGCATCTTATCATTATAGCTGTAATTGTTATTTATCTTTTATAGAAATTAAGAGGAAAGAGTAATCTTTATATTTAGTCAGATATTTACTATTTCTAATATTCTTAATGCTTTTACGAATATCGAAGAACCTTTTACAAAGAACCAGCTTTTGGTTTCATTGATTTTCTCTGCTGTTTTTCTATTCTCTATTTCATTTATCTCTGCTATAATCCTTATTGTTTCCTTCCTTCTGCTAGGGTTTTGTTTGTATTTTTAATTTCTAGTTCTTTAAGTTGTAAAGTTAGGCTGTTGATTTGAGATCTTTCTTGGTTAATCTAAGCATTTATACTATAAATGTCTTTCTTAGCACCATTTTCACTGCTTCCTGTAAGTTTTGGTAATTTGTGTTTTCATTTTCACTTGTCTCTAAGTATTTTAAAATTTTCCTTGTGAGTTTTTCCTTGATCCACAGGTATTTTAAAAGTATATTGTTTAATTTCCATGACTTTATGAATTTTTCAGTTTATTTTAATTGATTTCCAGTTCCATCCCGTGTGGTAACAATAGATACTTTGTATGATATCTGTCTTTTTAAATCCATTGAGACTTAATTTGTGACCTAATATATGGTCTATCCTGGAAAATGTCCCAGAACAGTTGATAAGAATGTGTATGCTGTTTGGGGGTGGAGTTTTCTGTATATGTCAGATTTATGTGATTTATTGTGTTGTCTAAATCCTGTATTTCCTTACTTATCTTTTATATGGTTGTTCTGTCCATTATTGTGAGTGGGGTATTGAAGGCTCCAACTATTGTAGAACTGTCTATTTCTCCCTTCAATTTCATCCGTTTTCGCTATATATATATATATTCTGTCATTAGGTGCATACATTTTTATAATTGTTATATCTCCTTGCTGTATTGAACCTTTTATTAATATATAGTATCCTTCTTTGTCTCTTGTAATCTTTTTCAATTTAATGTCAATTTTGTCTGATATTATTATAGCCATTCCTGTTCTCTTTTGGTTACTATTTGCATGAAATATCTTTTTCCGTCTTTTCACTTTCAACCTGTTTGTTCTTTGGATCTCAAGTGAGTCTCTTGTAAATAGCATATAGTTCGATCATTTTTTTTTTTATTGGAGTAAAATTGCTTTACAATATTGTATCAGTTTCTGCTGTACAATGAAGTGAATCAGCTATATGTATACCTATATCCGCTCCCTCTTGGACCTTCCTCCCACCCCACCATGCCACCCGTCTAGGTCACAGAGCACTGAGCTGAGCTCCCTGTGCTATACAGCAGGTTCCCACTAGCTATCCATTTTACACATGGCAGTGTATCTACGTCAAACCCAATCTCCCAATTCGTCCCACCCTCTCCTTCCCACCCTGTGTCCACGTGTCCGTTCTCTACGTCTTTATCTCTATTCCTGCCCTACAAATAGGTTCATCTGTACGATTTTTCTAGATTCCACATATATGCGTTAATATATGATATTTGATTTCCTTGTTCTGGCTTACTTCACTCTGTATGACAGACTCTAGGTTCATCCACATCTCTACAAATGACCCAATTTCATTTCTTTTTATGGCTGAGTAATATTCCATTGTATATATGTACCGTATCTTCTTATCCATTCACCTATTGTTGGACATTTAGGTTGTTTCCATGTCCTGGCTATTGTAAACACATTGGGGTACATGTGTCTTTTTTTTTTTTCACACACACACACACACACACACACACACACACACACACACACACAGTATTTTATTTTTACAAGAGATAAATAGACCAACACCAAGCATTGTAAATGGATGACCACAACAAAAGCAACAATGATTGCAATTACCAAACACGAAACACTCATACTATGTCATAATATTGACATTCAGTCCAATAATCCTCCACTGTAACAGCTCCTTTACTTTGCAGTGAAAATTGATTTGTATATTTTTTGCCTCTGAGTCCTTGTGGGATTTTTTAATTTTTATTCAAACAGAAAGTCACAAAAATTATAATCATGCTCATCAGTTCACTCAGTCCCATGTAGTTAATTTTTTTTCATCCTGATCGTTTGTTAGCACTTTTATGAGTTCATCAGTTTTCCATTAGAGTTCTGAAAATGCTTATTCATTCAGTTCAGTGGTATAGTCAGTTACCAGAAACCTGTACTTGTCAGAGTCTTTTCCATGAATTCCTTGAAGATGAAATGCTTTTATAGGAACATATTTGCAAAAGCATCAGAGTACACCCAGAACTGTCTGTAAATGACAAAAGACTTAAAAATGACCACGGTTAAAGATTTGATGAAAGTTCATAGTAATGCAATTGACAAGGAAATTTAGTTATTTCTGAGATATACATTTTAAAGTAATAACTAGAATTATGACTTATAGCATTATACCAGGACATATAAGATTTTTAGAAATTTCATGTAATGTCTGAAACATTTATATTAACATATTTCCATACAAATAACCCAAAGAAAGTTTAGTATTAGTTGTTTTTTGTTTGTTTGTTTGTTTTTTTATACTGCAGATTCTTATTAGTCATCAATTTTATACACATCAGTGTATACATGTCAATCCCAATTGCCCAATTCAGCATTTGGGGTACATGTGTCTTTTTGAATTACTTGTTTTTATCCATTTTGCCAATCTCCATCTTTTGATTAGGGAGTTAATTCATTTACATTTAAAGTAATTACAGAAGGAGGCGGAATTCAGAGTAAAATGTGATTAAAAGTTCAGGTAGGCTTTCTTAGTTCCCATGGGAAACTTTTGAGTGTATTGGGGCAGAGGTGAGGTACTGGTTATATGAAATGGGAACTTGAGTCATTTTATTTGGATATTAAGGGAAAGGAAGCTGGAGCCTTTAGGGACATCCAAATTACAAATAAAGGAATGAGTTACCTATTGGGGTAGGTGTGGGAAAAATTCTAGAATGGTAGCAGTGAGTTACCTATTGGGGTAAGTGTGGGAAAACTTCTAGAATGGTAGCATGTTCATGGAGGGTTGTGGAGAAAACATCTAGAATGACTCAGAGTAATGGTAAATTCTAGCTGATTTTGAGTATTAAATCTATAGGTTCAAGCTGGAGACTATAAATGAAAGGAAGGGATTCTTTGCTTTTAGAAGTCTTTTCAGATATTATCTGCTTAGGGAGTTTTTGCAGGGAGGTCAGAGTATAACCTGTTGGAACTTGATGGCTACCTTAATGTGATGAACAATGATTCTTTTTTTCAGGCAAGTGTTAAACATTTAATTTTTTTTCTACATATGGTATTTTATGTATTGGCTTGGCCAAAAAGTTCATTCGGGTTTTTCTGTAAGATGTTACAAAAACCCGAATGGACGTTTTGGCCAACCCAATATTTACGTCTTCAAATGTATGGGTCTTTTCTTTATGGCTTTTGTGCTTTGTGTTTTAGCTAGAAATTATAAAGAAATTTACTCCTCATGTTTTTCTCTCCTACATTCATATATGGCTTAATTATTATTATTTCTAATGTTTAAATCTTTATCAGGAATATTTATTGATATAAGAAGTGAAATAAGATTTCAGCTTTATTTTATTTTAATTAAAAAAATGGCTAGACAGGAGTGATGTCATTAACATGGTGGAATAAGGGTTTTCTTTTGTATTTCCCTCAAAAAACACCAGTTTAGATGATCACCCATGGACAGGAGAGCCTTTGTAGAGGTCCAGGAGTCCAATGGAGAAATTCCAGCACACTGTTGGAGCAAAAAAATCTGAGGGCTTCCCTGGTGGCGCAGTGGTTGGGAGTCTGCCTGCTAGTGCAGGGGACGCAGGTTCGAGCCCTGGTCTGGGGGGATCCCATGTTCCGCGGAGCAACTGGGCCTGTGAGCCACAGCTGCTGAGCCTGTGCGTCTGGAGGCTGCGCTCTGCAACAAGAGAGGCTGCGATAGTGAGAGGCTGGTGCAACGTGGTGAAGAGCGGCCCTTGCTTGCCACAACTAGAGAAAGCCCTCGCACAGAAACGAAGACCCAACACAGCAAAAATAAATAAATAAATTAATAAACTCCTACCCCCAACATCTTCTTTAAAAAAAAAAAAATCTGACATTGGATGCATTGAAGAGGGTAAGAGGAACAGTTTCACTTTACCCATGTCACCTCTTCCCTAAAATGGCATAGCTCCGTGATAAAAGAGATCTTCTCAGTCCATGACTTCTCCCATGGGGGAAAGTGAGAACATATGAGTGCATACTTGCTTTCCTCAGCTGTTCAGAATGCTGCCAAAGAGACTGTCTTCTTTCTCACTCCATCTAGAATGCTCTGAGGTGTGCTATGTTACTAGGAGGCAGGAAAGCTAGGAGACCAGCAGACAGTGCTCTTGAAGGGTATCAAAGACATGCTGATCCTACTGTGTCATGGACTCCATCAGGAAGCTCACCCATGACACTGGGGATCCTTGCTTGTGCATCCCCCCACCTTGCCCACGAACACACCCAACATTCTGCACACCTCATCCATGCACCAACTCCCCAGCCATGGCTGGCTCCATGAAAGCGAGCCTCTGTAGATGGCTAGTGAGAATGAGCAGAAAGTCAGACTGACTCTACAGGATTGGAAAAAATCACACTAACCTTGAGCATTCAGCACTGCCCTAGGGAAAGCAAAAGAGAGGCTGTCAGCACCTGTTCTGGCTTTGCAGGATTGAGAGGTGGCACGCAATCTTAAGAATTCCCCCACAAGAGGGAACAAGAAGTGTAGAGAAGGTGTATCCATAGGAAAAGTTTGAGAAAGCCTCGGAATTCCTAACAGAGTTGACAGAAGGTATTTCTCTTCTGAAGCCAGTCAGTAAAGACTGAAGGAGTTGGTTGCTTCTTCAAATTTGAAGACAGCAATGCAAGACTTCAAGGAACATCAAGAATCAAGGAAACATGACACCACCAAAGAAACACAATAATTTTCCATTAGCTGACCCCAAAGAAATAGAGATCTGTGATTTTCCCAATAAAGAATTTAAAATACTTGTTTTAAGGAAGCTCAGTGAGTAACAAGACAACACAGAAAGACAATTTAATAAAACCAGGAAAACAATACATAACAACATGAAGTTTAACATAGAGATAGAAATCATAAAAAAGAATTGAACAGGAACTTTGGAGCTGAAGAATGCAATGAATGAAATGAAAAAAGACAAGAGTGAGCAACAACAGGCTGGATCAAGCAGAAGAAAGAATCTGTAAAATAGAAGACAGCTCATTTGAAATTATCCAGTCAGAGAAGAACAAAGGAAAACGAATGAAAAGAGTAAAGAAAACCTGAACATGAACTGTGGGATTCCATTAAGGGAAACAGTCTATGCATTATTGGAGTCCCAGAAGAAGAGAGAGGGAGAAAGGTGTAGAGAGCTTATTTAAAGGAATAATGGATTGGAGCATCAAAAATCTGGGGAGAGATTTGGACATCCAAATTCATGAAGTTATTAGGTTCCACTAGAATTTTGACCCAAAACAATCTTATCCAAGACACAGTATAATAAAACTGTCTAAAATCAAAGACAGAGAATTTTAAAAGCATCAAGAGAAAAGATACTCCTCACATACAAGGGAATCCCCATAAGACTATCAGTGGATTTCTCAGCAGAAACTTTGCAGGCCAGAAGAGAGTGCAATTATATATTCAAAGTGCTGAAAGAAAAAAATTGCCACCCAAGAATACTCTACTTGGCAAAGTTGTTATTCAAAATGAAGGAGACATAAAGACTTTACCAAACAAACAAAAGCTGAGGGGGTTCATCACCACTAGACCTGCCTTAATGAAGTACTGAAAGTTCTTTAAGCTGAAATGAAGGGCAATAGGAGCAAAAGGTGACTGTGCACAAGCCAGTGTTTTTTCTAACCTTAATATACTGTATACTCAAGAATCTCAGGTCTTATCCTATAATTTGCATTTTAAGAATTTGGTTTCTAATAAGCTCCCAGGTAATAACAATGCTAATGATCCATGTATAATAGTTTGAGTTTCAAGAACTAATTCAGTGCACATGAAAATCACCTGGGGAGCTTTTTAAACTCCTATTGTGCAAGTCACAGCCTTACCATTTAAATCAGAATATAGAGGAGTGAGAACCAGGCATAAGTATTTTTTAAGGACCTAGGTGATTCCAAAGTACAGTAAAGTTTGGGAACTACTTGAAGTATGCTAAAATATGCTCTCTCCCACTCCCTTCTTATGAATACAAGGCAGCTTGTTTAGGCCATCTTCATTGTAATATAAAATGGAGATCCACCTGATTGTTGGGGATAGGCGAGTAGAAGATATCTATATATATGTATGTATTTGTATATCTATCTACAGAAAATCAATCAATCAATCTATCTATCTATCTATCTACCTACCTACCTACCTATCTACCTATCTATATGACATATAAAAGAGCTGGGGAGAGAACCAAAGTAGAAACTGAAGAAGATGACTCTAAATCACCCCAAGGTTTTGGTAGGAGGCACTTAACCCAGAAATGAAAGACCTTGAAATGTTTCATCTCCAAAGGGAAAAAAGCTTCCTTAACTCATCTTTGCTTACTCTCTATCCAAACGTATAACCTCAGTTAAACCTGATGAAAATATTTGTAACACATACTGACAAAAAAATAGTATCCAAAGGATATAACAAACACCTAAAAGATGAAAACCCCAATTTTTAAAACATGAGTAAAAGACACAAACAGGAATTTCTCCAAAGATGGAATACAAATAGCCTATAAATATAGAAAGGCTGCTCAAACTTGTTAGTAATCAAGTAAATGCAAATAAAAATTACAAGATACGATTTCACATCCACAAGACTGGCAAGAAAAAATTGAATGGACTTCATCAAGTGTTGACAAAGATACGGAACAACAAGACTTTCATCCTTTACTGTTGGCCCTGGAAAATGTTATGATCACTTTGGAAAACAATTTAGCTTTACCCACTAAAATTGAACTTCTTACTACCTAAAAATTCCGCATTCTATTGTAGGAATATGCTTTAGAAAGGCTTTTGCACAAATGTACCAGAAAAAAAAATGTATAAAAATGTTTATGGCAGCAAAGTTCATAATAGCAAAAACTGGATATAACTTTTATATCTATTAACAGAATACACAAATAAATAGTAATAATAATAAATAGTGGGCTCCCCTGGTGGCGCAGTGGTTGACAGTCCACCTGCCGATGCAAGGGACACGGGTTCGTGCCCTGGTCCGGGAAGATCCCACATGCTGCGGAGTGGCTAGGCCCGTGAGCCATGGCCGCTGAGCCGGCGCGTCCGGAGCCTGTGCTCCGCAACGGGAGAGGCCACAACACTGAGAGACCCGCATACCGCAAAAAACAAAAACAAAAACAAAACCTAAGAAGTTATTATTTTCCCAGCAATACTGTAAGGGCTTTCAACATATTATAAAATTTAATTCTTAACAGTTAAATGAGATCGGTACAATTATTATCCCCATTTTAAAATGAGGAAGTAGAAGTTTAGAGAGAATTACAGATTTGCCCAAGGCAGTAACTGGTTGAGTCAGCGTTTAAGTCCAAGATTTAGCTCTTAACCATGCCAGTGGAATTGGGATATAGTAGCTTGTGCTTAAAGTGTGATCCCTGGACTAACATCATTAGAATCACCTGGGTACGTGATAGAAAGGGTGAGGCCCAACAATTTATAGCTAAACAAACCTTCCAGGTGATTCCAATGCACACAAAAGTTTGAGAACCACTGGACATACAGGAATTGACTAAATAAAAAAGAAATGGTCATTTCAAATAGGGGAGGGAGTAGTCACTAAATGATAATGAGTTAACTGGCACATTTTCTTTCCTGAAACTTTTTTTAAACTTTTAACTTTTTCCAGCTTTATTAAGATATAATTGACATATAACATTCTGTAAGTTTAAGGTGTATAATGTGATGATTTGATACACAATATATTGCAAAATCATTACCACCTTAAGGTTAGGTAACACTTCCATCGCCTCTCATAATTATCTTTTTTTGTAATAAGAACATTTAAGATTTATTCTCAGCAGCTGTCAAGTATATAATACAGTATTTTCTTTATTAACAAAAATTTTTAAACATCTTTATTGGAGTATAATTGCTTTACAATGGTGTGTTAGTTTCTGCTGTATAACAAAGTGAATCAGCTATAGATATACATACATCCCCATATCGCCTCCCTCTTGCGTCTCCCTCCCACACTACCTATCCCACCCCTGTAGGTGGACACAAAGCACTAAGCTGATCTCCCTGTGTTATGCGGCTGCTTCCCACTAGCTATCTATTTTACATTTGGTAGTGTATATATGTCCATGCCACTCTCTCACTTCGTCCCAGCTTACCCTTCCCCCTCCCTGTGTCCTCAAGTCCATTCTCTATGTCTGCGTCTTTATTCCTGTCCTGCCCCTAGGTTCTTCAGAACTTTTTTTTTTTTCAGATTCCATATATATGTGTTAGCATACGGTATTTGTTTTTCTCATTTTGACTTACTTTACTCTGTATGACAGTCTCTAGGTCCATCCAACTCACTCCAAATAACTCAATTTCATTTCTTTTTATGGCTGAGTAATATTCCATTGTATATATGTACCACATCTTCTTTACCCATTCATCTGTTGATGGACACTTAGGTTGCTTCCGTTTCCTGGCTATTGTAAATAGAGCTGCAACGAACGTTGTGGTACACGACTCTTTTTGAATTATGGTTTTCTCAGGGTATATGCCCAGTAGTGGGATTGCTGGGTCATATGGTAGTTCTATTTTTAGATTTTTGAGGAACCTCCATACTGTTCTCCATAGTGGCTGTATTAACTTACATTCCGACCAACAGTGCTAGAGGGTTCCCGTTTCTCCACATCATCTCTAGCATTTATTGTTTGTAGATTTTTTGGTGATGGCCATTCTGACTGGTTTGAGGTGATACCTCATTGTAGTTTTGATTTGCATTTCCCTCATGGTTAGAGATGTTGAGCATCCTTTCATGTGTTTGTTGGCAATCTGTATATCTTCTGTGGAAAAATGTCTATTTAGGTCTTCTGACCATTTTTGGATTGGGTTGTTTGTATTTTTGATATTGAGCTGCATGAGCTGCTTGTATATTTTGGAGATTAATCCTTTGTCAGTTGCTTTATTTGCAAATATTTTCTCCCATTCTGAAGGTTGTCTTTTCTTCTTCTTTATGGTTTCCTTTTCTGTGCAATGGCTTTTAAGTTTCATTTGGTCCCATTTGTTTATTTTTTTTTTTATTTCCATTACTCTAGGAGGTGGAACAAAAAAGATCTTGCTGTGATTTGTGTCAAAGAGTGTTCTTCCTATGTTTTCCTCTAAGAGTTTGATAGTGTCTGGTCTTACATTTAGGTCTCTAATCCATTTTGACTTTATTTTTGTGTATGGTGTTAGGGAGTGTTCTAATTTCATTCTTTTACATGTAGCTGTCCAGTTTTCCCAGCACCACTTATTGAAGAGACTGTCTTTTCTCCATTGTGTATCCTTGCCTCCTTTGACATAAATTAGTTGACCATAAGTGCGTGGGTTTATTTCTGGGCTTTCTATCCTGTTCCATTGATCTATGTTTCGGTTTTTGTGCCAGTAGCATATTGTCTTGATTACTGTAGCTTTATAGTATAGTCTGAAGTCAGGGAGTCTGATTCCTCTAGCTATTTTTTTTTCCCCTCAAGACTGCTTTGCCTATTCGGGGTCTTTACTGTCTCCATACAGATTTTAAGATTTTTCGTTCTAGTTCGATAAAAAATGCCATTAGTAATTTGATAGGGACTGCATTGAATCTGTAGATTGTTTTGGGTAGTATAGTCATTTTCACAATATTGATTCTTCCAGTCCAAGAACATGGTATATCTCTCCATCTGTTGGTGTCATCTTTAATTTCTTTCATCAGTGTCTTATAGTTTTCTGCATACAGGTCTTATGTCGCCCTAGGTAGGTTTATTCCTAGGTTTTTTTTTTTTTTTTTTTTTTTTTTATTCCTAGGTATTTTATTCTTTTTGTTGTAATGGTAAATTTGAGTGTTTCCTTAATTTCTCTTTCAGATTTTTCATCATTAGTGTATAGGAATGCAAGAGATTTCTGTGCATTAATTTTATATCCTGCAACTTTACCAGATTCATTGATTAGCTCTAGGAGTTTTGTGGTGGCATCTTTAGGATTCTCTCTGTATAGTATCATGTCATCTGCAAATAGTGACAGTTTTACTTCTTCTTTTCCAATTTGTATTCCTTTTATTTCTTTTTCTTCTCTGATTGCCACAGCTAGGACTTCGAAAACTATGTTGAATAATAGTGGCAAGAGTGGACATCCTTTTCTTGTTCCTGATCTTAGAGGAAATGCTTTCAGTGTTTCACCATTGAGAATGATGTTTGCTGTGGGTTTGTCGTATATGGCCTCTATTATATTGAGGTAGGTTCCCTCTGTGCCACTTTCTGGAGAATTTTTATCATAAAAGGGTGTTGAATTTTGTCAAAAGCTTTTTCTGCATCTATTGAGATGATCATATGGTTTTTATTCTTCAATTTGTTAATATGGTGTATCACATTGATTGATTTGCATATATTGAAGAATCCTTGCATCCCTGGGATAAATCCCACTTGATCATGGTGTATGATCCTTTTAATGTGTGGTTGGATTCTGTTTGCTAGTATTTTGTTGAGGATTTTTGCATCTATGTTCATCAGTGATACTGGCCTGTAATTTTCGTTTTTTGTAGTATCCTTGTGTGGTTTTGGTATCAGGGTGACGGTGGCCTCATAGAATGGGTTTGGGAGTGTTCCTTCCTCTGCAATTTTTTTGAAGAGTTTGAGAAGGATCGGTGTTAGCTCTTCTCTAAATGTTTGATAGAATTCACCTATGAGGCCATTTGGTCCTGGACTTTTGTTTGTTGGAAGTTTTTTTTTTTTTTTCTTTTGTGGTACGTGGGCCTCTCACTGCTGTGGCCTCTCCCATTGCGGAGCACAGGCTCCGGACGCGCAGGCTCAGCAGCCATGGCTCATGGGCCCAGCCGCTCCGCAGCATGTGGGATCTTCCCAGACCGTGGCATGAACCCGTGTCCCCCACATCGGCAGGCGGACTCTCAACCACTGAGCCACCAGCGAAGCCCTGTTGGAAGATTGTTAATCACAAGTTTCAATTTCATTACTTGTGATTGGCCTGTTCATATTTTCTATTTCTTCCTGGTTCAGTTTTGGAAGGTTATACCTTTCTAGGAATTTGTCCATTTCTTCCAGGTTGTCCATTTTATTGGCATAGACTTGCTTGTAGTAGTTTTTTAGGATTCTTTGTATTTCTGCAGTGTCTGTTGCAACTTCTCCTTTTTCATTTCTGATTTTATTGATTTGAGTCCTCTCCCTCTTTTTCTTGATGAGTCTGGTTAATGGTTTACCAATTTTGTTTATCTTCGCAAAGAACCAGCTTTTAGTTTTATTGATCTTTGCTATTGTTTTCTTTGTTTCTATGTCATTTATTTCTGCTCTGCTCTTTATGATTTCTTTCCTTTTGCTAACTTTGGGTTTTGTTTGTTCTTCTTTCTCTAGGTCCTTTCAGTGTAAGGTTAGATTGTTTATTTGAGATTTTTCTTGTTTCTTGAGGTAGGCTTGTATAGCTGTAAACTTCCCTCTTAGAACTGCTTTTGCTGCATTGTATAGGTTTTGGATCGTCGCGTTTTCATTGTCATTTGTCTCTAGTAATTTTTTGATTTCCTCTTTGATTTCTTCAGTGATCTCTTGGTTATTTAGTAATGTACTGTTTAGCCTCCATGTGTTTGTGTTTTTAATGTTTTTTTCCCTGTAATTCATTTGTAATCTCATAGCATTGTGCTCAGAAAAGATGCTTGATATAATTTCAATTTTCTTATATTTACTGAGGCTTGATTTGTGACCCAAGATGTGATCTATCCTGGAGAATGTTCCATGTGCACTTGAGAAGAAAGTGTAATCTGCTGTTTTTGGATGGAATGTCCTATAAATATCGATTAAATCTATGTGGTCTATTGTGTCATTTAAAGCTTCTGCTTTCCTTATTTATTTTCATTTTGGATGATCTGTCCATTGGTGTAAGTGAGGTGTTAAAGTCCCCCACTATTATTGTGTTACTGTCGATTTTCTCTTTTATAGCTGCTAGCATTTGCCTTATATATTGAGGTGCTCCTATATTGGGTGCATAAATATTTACAATTGTTATATCTTCTTCCTGGATTGCTCCCTTGATCATTATATAGTGTCCTTATTTGTCTCTTGTAGCATTCTTTATTTTAAAGTCTATTTTATCTGATATGAGTATTGCTACTCCAGCTTTCTTTTGATTTCCATTTGCATGGAATATCTTTTTCCATCCCCTCACTTTCAGTCTGAATGTGTCCCTAGGTCTGAAGTGGGTCTCTTGTAGACAGCATATGTATGGGTCTTGTTTTTGTATCCATTCAGCAAGGCTGTGTCTTTTGGTTGGAGCATTTAATCCATTCACGTTTAAGGTAATTATCGATATGTATGTTCCTATGACCATTTTCTTAATTGTTTTGGGTTTGTTTTTGTAGGTCCTTTTCTTCTCTTTGTTTCCCACCTAGAGAAGTTCCTTTAGCATTTGTTGTAGAGCTGGTTTGGTGGTGCTGAATTCTTTAGCTTTTGATTGTCTGTAAAGGTTTTAATTTCTCCATCGAATCTGAATGAGATCCTTGCTGGGTAGAGTAATCTTGGTTGTAGGTTTTTCCCTTTCATTACTTTAAATATGTCCTGTCACTCCCTTCTGGCTCAACGAGTTTCTGCTGAAAGATCAGCTGTTAACCTTATGGGGATTCCCTTGTATGTTAATTGTTCCTTTTCCCTTCTGCTTTTCATATTTTTTCTTTGTATTTAATTTTTCATAGTTTGATTAATACGTGTTTTGGCATGTTTCTGCTTGGATATATCATGTATGGGACACTCTGTGCTTCCTGGGCTTGATTGACTATTTCCTTACCCATATTATGGAATTTTTAAACTATAATCTCTTAAAATATTTTCTTAGTTCCTTTTTTTTCTCTTCTTCTTCTGGGACCCCTATAATTCGAATGTTGGTGTGTTTAATGTTGTCCCAGAGGTCTCTGAGATTGTCCTCAATTCTTTTTATTCTTTTTTCTTTATTCTGCTCTGCAGTAGTTATTTCCACTATTTTATCTTCCAGGTCATTTATCCATTCTTCTATCTCAGTTATTCTGCTATTGATTCCTTCTAGAGAATTTTTATTGTCATATATCTTGTTCATCTGTGTTTGCTGTTTAGTTCTTCTAGGTCCTTGTTAAACGTTTGTTGTATTTTCTCCATTCTATTTCCACAATTTTGGATCATCTTTACTATGATTATTCTGAATTATTTTTCCGGTAGACTGCCTATTTCCTCTTCATTTGTTTGGACTGGTTAGTTTTTACTTTGCTTCTTCATCTGCTATGTATTTCTCTGTCTTCTCATATTGCTTAACTTACTGTGTTTGGGGTCTCCATTTCATAGGCTTCAGTTTCATAGTTCCCGTTGTTTTTGGTGTCTGCTCCCAGTGGGAGAGGTTGGTTCAGTGGGTTGTTTAGGCTTCCGGGTGTAGAGGACTGGTGCCTGTGTTCTGGTGGATGAGTCTAGATCTTGTCTTTCTGGTGGGCAGAACCATGTCTGGTGATGTGTTTTGGGGTGTCTGTGAACTTAATATCATTTTAGGCAGCGTCTCTGCTAATGTTTGGGTTTGTGTTCCTGTGTGGCTAGTTGTTTGGCATAGGATGTCCAGCACTGTATCTTGCTGGTCATTGAGTGGAGCTGGGTGTTAGCATTGAGATGGAGATCTGTGCTCCATCTCCATTATGAGATGGAGCGCATAGTATCAATGTGTTTTCGCCATTTGATATTACATGGGGCTGGAAGGTCTCTGGTAGACCAATGTCCTGAACTCTGCTCTCCTACCTCTGAGGCTCAGGCCTGACACCCGGCTGGAGAACCAAGACTCTTTCAGCCACACGGATTGTCTCCTCCTGTCAATTCTGCGATCTCTGTCTTAAATTTTATCCACTTAACACCTTTATCTTGGTCTGCACAACCTGAAGGAATGTGTTGCCCAGCGGCGCACCTCAGCGTGGGCTAGCGCACCACACAGGACAGGCCGGGCAGGGGCTGGGGCCCAGGTGGGGGAGGAGGAACTTGGGGGCCAAGGGCAGTGGTCATTTGCCCAGCACTGAGGTGTCTCCAGGGCTACCTTGGTGCCCTCCTCAGACCTGCTTTGGCTCCTGGTGGCCAGACGGCCCCAGCACCTCACGTCCTCACAGGCTCGCCAAGCCAAGAAAGCAGGCTACAGTATTGTTAATTATAGTCGCTATGCTGTATATTAGCTCCTCAGAACTTATTAATATTATAACTAGAGGTTTATACACTTTGACCATTATCTCCCCTTTTTTCCCACCCCCATCTCCTGACACTCACTGTTCTACCCTCTGTTTCTGTGGGTTAGGGTTTTTTAGATTCCACATATAAGTGAGTATTGGTCTTAATCTGTCTGATTTAGTACGCTTAGCATAATGCCCTCAAGGTCCAGCCATGTTGTCACGAATGGCAGCATTTCCTTCTTTTTATGGCTGAATAATATTCCATTATATATATATCCCACATTTTCTATATCCACTCATTCAGAAAATAGATAGGTCGTTTTCATGTCTTGGCTGTTGTGAATAATGCTGCAATGAACATGGAGCTGCAAATATCTTTTTAAGAGAGCGATTTGTTTTCCTTCAGATATATACCCAGAAGTGGGATGCTAGATCACATGGTAATTCTATTTCTAATTATTGAGAAACCTCCATGCTGGTTTTGCCCCCATAGTGGCAGCAAAGTGTTCCCTTCTGCTTTCTGAAAGAGTTTATGTTGTAGTCACATTAACTCTTTTTAAAATGTTTCCTGGAATTCATAGTGAAGCTATCTGCATCTGGGCTTTTCTTTGTAGGAAGATTTAAAATTACTAATTTAATCTGTTTTACTTGTTATATATCTATTCAGATTTTCTGTTTCTTCTTGTTTCAATTTTAATCGTTTATGTCTTTCTTGAAATATGTCCATTTAGTATGTTATTAATATGTTGGCATAGTATTCCAACATAATATTCATAATATTCCCTTATAATTCTTCAGACTTCTGTACAGATAGTAGTGAGGTCTGCGTCTCTCGAACTAAAATGATTACTTATTCCTATGCCTTCTTGAAGTATGGAATATAGTTATAATAATTGTTTTGTCTTTGTCTACTATTTCTGCTTATCTGTTTTATTTCTGGGTCAGTTTTTCATGATTGATTTTTTTTTTACATCTTTATTGGAGTATAATTGCTTTACAATGGTGTGTTAGTTTCTGCTTTATAACAAAGTCAATCAGTTACAAATATACATATGTTCCCATATCTCTTCCCTCTTGCATCTCCCTCCCTCCCACCCTCCCTATCTCACCCCTCCAGGCGGTCACAAAGCACCGAGCTGATCTCCCTGTGCTGTGCAGCTGCTTCCCACTAGCTATCTGCCTTACGTTTGGTAGTGTATATATGTCCATGCCTCTCTCTCACTTTGTCACAGCTTACCCTTCCCCCTCCCCGTATCCTCAAGTCTGTGTCTTTATTCCTGTCTTACCCCTAGGTTCTTCATGACATTTTTTTTTCTTAAATTCCATATATATGTGTTAGCATATGGTATTTGTCTTTCTCTTTCTGACTTCACTCTGTATGACAGACTCTAGGTCTATCCACCTCATTACAAATAGCTCAATTTCATTTCTTTTTATGGCTGAGTAATATTCCGTTGTATATATGTGCCACATCTTCTTTATCCATTCATCCGATGATGGACACTTAGGTTGTTTCCATCTCTGGGCTATTGTAAATAGAGCTTCAATGAACATTTTGGTACATGACTCTTTTTGAGTTATGGTTTTCTCAGGGTATATGCCCAGTAGTGGGATTGCTGGGTCATATGGTAGTTCTATTTTTCGTTTTTTAAGGAACCTCCATACTGTTCTCCATAGTGGCTGTGCCAATTCACATTCCCACCAGCAGTGCAGGAGAGTTCCCTTTTCTCCACACCCTCTCCAGCATTTATTGTTTCTAGAGTTTTTGATGATGGCCATTCTGACTGGTGTGAGATGATATCTCATTGTAGTTTTGATTTGCATTTCTCTAATGATTATTCATGATTGATTTTTAAATCTTCACTATGGGTTGTAGTTTTCTGCTTTATTGCATGCCTTATAATTTTTTATTAGCTGCTAAACATTGTGAATTTTAACTTGTTGAGTACTGGATATTTTTTAATTCCTATAAATATTCTTGAGCTTTCTTTTTTTTAGGACACAGTTAAGTTACTTGGAAACAGTTTGATCCCTCCAAATCTTGTTTTTAAGGAACAAAGCAGCCTTTAAACTAGGGCTAATCTTGCCCCACACCGAGGCAATGCATTTCTGAGCACTCTATCCAATGCCCTCTGAATTATGAGGGTTTCCACTCTTAACTGATGGGAAAATGTAGAATTCCTGGCTATGTTTGACTTCTGAGGATTATTTCTCTACTCCTTTCAGGTGTCCACTCCCCCTTGCCTCAGGTAGTTTCTTTATACATCTCCATCTTTTTTTACACACTTAATCATTATCCAGCTAAAGACTGGAGGGGTCCCTCTACATATCTCCTTCTCTGTGCATCTCTTTCGTCTTTGGGCTGCCTTGCCAACTCTAACTATCTCGCTCCACCTAAGGTAGTCTGTACTCCTAACTTCATCTGTTCAACTTAAGGAGACCAGCAAGCTATGCCTGGAGTCCGCCTTTCTGCGCTACAGTCATTCTCTAAACAGTAAGCTGGGACATTTAGGGAGTCCACTTTGTTTCCCTCTCTCAGGGGTCACTGTCCTGCATTGCCTTATGTCAAATGTACGAAAACTGTGGTTTCACATATTTTGTTCAGGTTTTATGCAGGAGAGTAAATCTAATCACTGTTCCATAATGACTAAAAGTGGAAGTGGACCTTATATTTTAGGGGAAATAGATAGTTAATAAAGTAACAAAAAGATGACTAATGTAAATTAAGATTTGGGTTCTTTAGAAAGAGTGTTCAGGGAAAACCTCTTTGAAGATGGACTTTTAGCCTGAAATCTGAATGATGAGGAGAATGCCATTCAAAGATCTGGGGGAGGAGAATTCTGGCATAGGGTAAAAATCTGGCTAGTGCAAATGCCCTGAACCTAGAACAGATGATTTGAATCAACCCTATCTTTTTAACCTCATCATTTGCAATTGCCCTATTATGTATGACCTTATTATTCAGCCAATCTGAGTTCTTTTCAATCCCTTATTTAAACTGCTGCTTTTCTTTCTCCACTCATGCCATCCCCTCAACTTAAAATGCCTTATTCTTTATTTCCACCTCTGGAAATCTTATTCCCTTGCTAACTAAGACTAGTTGCCATCTCCTTCATGGGTCTTCCTTGGTAACCTCAGTCAGAAATGATATTTTTTCCTCTGAATTCCTAATGTACGTATTTTTTTGTACCCAGGGTTCTAAACCTTAAATAGGTACCGATTTTGGTACTTACTATAGTCTGATTTTTGTTGGTATTTTGTTTTCTACTTTAGTGCCTAGAACACCTCCTGGCATAGAGTAGAAAATTAATAAATGTCTATTGGACAAATGGTTATATTATACTTATTTGTGAATATGTCTCTCTGAAATGGATGTTTTGATATAGCCAATTTGAAGTAGCCATTCTGATATTTGTAAATTGTAAAAATACTTAAAAAAAATTTTTTTGGCTGTGCCGTGTGGCTTGCAGGATCCTAGTTCCCCAACCAGGGATCGAACCCATGCCCCCTGCAGTGGAAACTCAGAGTCCTAACCACTGAACTGCTAGGGAATTCCCTAAAAATACTTTATAGAATTTGTGTAATGTATTCAACAAGACTGGCTTTTATCCATGCATGAACCTTACCCTGTGGCTTGTTTCCATCCAATTCCTGACCCCTAACCAATCCTTTTCCTCTTTACTAAATGCTGCTTAAGTAAGTTTTGATCGGCTCAAAGATGGGATACACATGTCTGTTGCACATATTCCTTGGTTGTTATAAAATTTTATATACACTAAGGTATCATTTAATATTTATTTCATTCTTCTTTAAAAGCTTCTCAAGAATGATTAATATGCTTTTATTATTTCCCAGAGTGTTTAGTACTTTGCTTCTCAAAAATGGGGTTTGCAGACCAGCAGCATTGGCATCACCTGGGAGCTTGTGGGAAGTGCAGAATCTAGGGCCCCACTTCAGACCTACTGAATTAGAATTTTCATTTTAACAAGATTCCCCAGGTGATTCATATGCACAGAGCACTGGTATTGTGTTTTATTTTACACAGTTGTCACACCAAATAAGGATTTGTCGAGTGAAGATAAAGCTTCCGGATCAAGTATGAGTTGTACCACAAGTCCTTTATTAACAAATTATGTTGAATAGAAACTTTATGAGTTATGTAAGATTAGCCCATTTGCTAGTTCTGCAAACTCCTAACCCATTCATTGTCGACTCTTTTGAATATATTTTATAGATATACCGGTAAATGTCAAAATGCCCATAACATAGTAATTTCAGCACAGGGTAGTGGTTAGTGAAGGGACACTGGTTTTAGAATTGTAAGAGACAGAAATACAGTTTAAACTAACTTTGGGAAAAAAAAAGGTTATTGGCTTTGGTAATCAAACCACAAGAAGTGCTAGACCATACATAGATTTGAGGGATACTTATTATTTGTCACTCATTACATCTCTCCTTGGTTATTTTCTGTGATTTTTGACTCATTCTCCTGCAGATATTTTTCTTACGGTGAGAGATATGGTCTCCATCAGCTCTAGAGCCTCAAATTTTGTCCACTAGAGAGACATGGAAACTAGATGTGTCCCATATATCAAGTTTAAGAACCCAGGGGAGAGATACTGATGCTGATTGGTTCACATTGGGTCAGATGCTCATCTCTGGACCAAAAAACTCTAGCCAAAAGGTTAAATAGGACATTTTCCAGAAGATAGGAAAACTAATAAATTCCCAATATAAGATCCAAAATATGACTATAAGCTTCCATTCCACAGATAGGGTGGTTAATTTTTTTTCTACTAGTTTCCTTTACCCAGTTAATGTCTGGGACTACCAAAGGAATTTTTATTTTTGCTAATATGTCTTGGTGGTTCTTTCTGCCCTCTACTAGTTGTTCACACTCTGAACTATTGTTATTCTAAAGATGTGCTGATACATAAAGGTGGTCTTGAAGTTCTCCAAGCTATTTTTCCCCATATCAGTTTGTTCCCATGTGGCATCATGTGGCAGGTCAAGCTCAATCCACACCATAGAGAAATCTATAGAAATCCTGGATTTCAGAAAAGCTCCATTTCATGTCCAGTCTCAGGCCTGCCCCAGGATGACTGACAGAAAGAATCATCTGTTTCTTTTAGGGGAATTCTCTACCTTCTGGTGTGGTGTAGTCTCTATTACTCAGACAAAAAATAAAAATATTGAATAGTATTGAATAGTGGGAGACATTAATATGTATGTAGAAAATCTTTCTCTTGTTCTAGAAGGGCACATCGGTTTAAAGACTAATCCAATTTATATTGTTTAAATGATACACCTCTGAGTCTTCAACACCAGCATTCATATTTATGGTTACTTCACAGATTTCTTCATGATTATTCTCTTGAAATAAAGGTAGTCTTACTTTTAAGAACAGTAACTTTTGGAAGCCCCTAGTGCTTCTAAAACAGAGTCAAATTAATGTTTTTCTTTACCAGTGAGGTTAGTAATAATGTTTGGTTTGGATAATCAATATAGACAGCATATGTGTAGTATTTAAAGTGTTCTATATATGTGGTACAAGTAGAGTTAGGTGTGGTGGTTTTTATTGTAGAAGTATTAGTTGAGGCTCTTCCTGTGATGTATTGTCTAATGTTTCATAGGACTAAGGTGCTATTTGTTCATTTATTCACTTAACTAATTATTGCATGCTTTCATTCATTCACTTATTCACTAAAAATATTTGTTGAATTCATATTAGGCATTCAGCACAATGACAGACCCTGGGAAAACAACAGGGAAAAAGACAGATTTATTCCATACTATCATGGAACAGATTCTAGTGGAATATTTTGAATGAAGCCCCAAACCAGTATCTTTTTTCACTCTTGGAAAATAAAACAAAACCCAAAAAACTTCATGCCCTTATGAAGAGAGTCGCATTGTTGTTATCCCTGATGTCCTGACCTGACTCTGGAAATTATATTTAGTTTACCATAATGATTCATTCATTCATTCAGCTGAATGGAATTCTTTGCTTCCTGTCTCCAGCAGATCTATGTCTACCAGACCACAGGAATTAAAATTTCATGGTGAGAGAACTGATACCATGATACAGTTTAAAAATATTTGTGTACTTCTTATGTAACCAGAGATTTTAATAAAAGAAATGATTCTTATTGCTGATCAAACTACTAAACTCTTTTCCTAGTGAATGTTCCACCTGCCTTTCTGATGAAAAAGATCTGTTGCTTATTTTATACATGTTCTTGCAGTTAATTTGTTTGAGGAATTATTGTTATACTGTTGAAATTTGACTTGAATGAGTCCAATTACTTCAGTATTTTACTAACTTGCTGCTTATAGGGAAGGAGGCAAAACCAACAAAAACAAACTTCACAAATGAGATATGGTGAAATAATTTGAAAAGACAAGATTAGGTATTTATTTTCACTTTACCAGTCTAGTCTGCAAGGTAAACAATAACTGATTTCTTTTTTTCAGCCTACTTCTCCCTGCAGCTTCTGCTCTAATTCTATGCTTTCTTTCCCAGTCTCCGGGAGTATAATTGTCTATGCTTCAATTTCTTTCCTGCTACAGTTTCTTAAATCGCCTCCCACCACTCTACGAACTGCTCTTGTGAAGGTCTTCAGTAACCTCCTTGTTAAATACCAGTGGGATTCTCATTTTTCATCTGTCTTGAGTAGTAATGGAAATGCTGTCCTTCCAGTTGCTCAGGCTAAAAACCTTGGCATCATCCTCAACTTCTCTTTTTCTCTTACATCCCACATTCCATCCTTCAGCAAATTCTGTTGGCTCTACATTCACAACACATCCAGAATTCCACCACTTCTCATCTAGTTCAGCCATTATCATCTCTTGCTTGGCTTATTACAATAGCTTCTTACAATAGCTTATTACAATAGCTTCTTACCGGTTCCTACACTTCCTCCTTTGCTTACCTGTCTATTCTTTGCACTTGTTCTCTTTGTCTGGAAAACTGATTCACCCAAATACCTTCATGGTCCACTGCCTCACTTCCTTCAGGTCTTTATTCACATGTCACCTTCTTCATGAGGTCTTCTCTGGCTACCTAATTAACATTGGAAATCCAGATATGCCTTATTCTCCTTTCCTGCTTTCTATTTCTTCATCGCACTTATCATCATCTCACATACTGTATGTTTACTCATATACCTGTTTACTCTTTGTCTTCTCAATCCCTTTACACCAATCAGTATTTCTGAATTTTTTATTTGCCTGCTATATCCCCAGTTCCTAGGACAGCGATTATTCAGTATCTGGCACATAAAAGTACTCAAATAATTATTTGTTGAAAAGGAATAAATTTTGTTATAACTAGGATAATTTTCCATTAGGTCAGAAAGAGTCTGAATCAGTTTTTTTTTTTTTTTTCTATAGACATAGTTTTTACAGACAGGGAGAATAGTTTGCTTTTGTGTTCAACTGTAATTATAAAATAAGAACTATACATTAAAACACCGTGTTAATCTCACAAGTACTCTTTGCTTTGTGTGATTTTAATTTACTTGGATTTGAATAGCACAAGTTTCATTTTTAGATCTTTTTATTAATGTGAGAATTGTTTTGGAATGGCACAGTGCAGATCAAGCTCCTTATCTTACAAATGTTTCAGCAGGCATCAAAGTAGAGTTAGAGCAGTGACATCTTGGGGTATGATAACTACTCACTTGTTAACCTAGCTGCTCGTCAGTCTTTTCTCATCATCTTCATTTCTCATTTGTTGAATATTGCATCATCATTATGATTCTTTTGAGGACAAGCATCCCTGTCTTTGTGATTGCCCTTGCCTCAGGCCTGAAAAGCATCATTGTGTTTCCTGAGGAAGCTCTGGCATCCTCTTATTCTCTGTAAAGTGGAAAGGAAATATTAATAAGAGAAGAACATTTTGACAATTTAAATAAATGAGAACCTTAAAGCTCAACAGTAGACGGTTAGATTATCATGTAGGAGGACTCTGACAGAGATTGTGGCAAGCAGTGCCACCAGACAGAAGCCATGGGACATGGTCTTTTTCAAAACCCATTTTGGGTCAGGTTTTCCTGGGACTAATACTGCTCATGGGTCCTAATAGCTCCTAAACAGGAGTCATGATTATACATGAACATAGAAATCATCAATAACTTTTCCATTATGTGTGGGTGGTATTTGGGTGTCAGTGAAGAAACATTTTATGCCGGGGACCAGCCCCAGCTGAACAGGTTTCACCGAAAGGGGAGACGGAGTCGGCGTGGACAGAACACAAGACACCTCAGAGGATGCAAGGATCTGCCAAATTTATTTTTATAATTCCGAAGCTTTTATACTGTGAGGCAATCTCACTTTTAATCTTAAAAACTTCATTCCCATGCCAAAAAATCCCCTACATACATCATAAAAACAAAAGTAATTTACATCAGCAGGTTAAACAGGTTAATTAATCTTCTTATTGTTTCCAGTCTCCTTCGTCCCCTGTGGTTAGGCACATCTTGGTCACATCTACGTCAGGAACTCTGTCTGCGGTTTCCTCATTCTTCTCAGAAGATTAAGGTGTTCTTGTACCTGCACATTCTGCTTGATCAAGCCACAAACTTAAACATATTATTTTGTTAGTGATTAAAAATAATCATACAACATTTCATCTACAAATTTCCTAACCCCACCATAATAATCAAAACAATACACATTATTTTTTTATACTTCTAAAAAACCATGGGAGCGGGCATTGTACCATAAATTCATTGATTAAACTCATTGCTGCATAAAAACTCGCCACCATACCCAGGTATTTCCCAACATGTTTATAACTTCACTGGGAGGCCATAACTCTTTTAATTTTTCTTTTAGAATAAAAAGCTGCTGCAGAAATGTTCCCACCATTGTATTTCCCCAAGTCCAGTGCCCTGGCCTGGGAATAAAACTTTCAAATATAATCATTAAAAAAGCCAAAGTAGCTATAATCCTTCTCTTGATTTTTACCCTAAATTAAAATCTTACTTAAACTCTTACATTAAAACTACACATTTTTTCCAACCCCAATAGCAATCCTACAAAATCACTTTAGGCAAAGGCAGGGGAAGACAAGGGGAACCACACAGAGCAAAGCCTTGCTACCACACAGAGGAAAGCTGTGGTCCACGGAGGAAATGGGAAACAAAGCCCTGCTGCGGCGGGAGGGCAGTTGCCATTGGCCAGGTCTCTTGTCTGCTACCTGGGTTCCCATCTGAGCTGGGCGTGGGAAGCGAAGCAGCCATGGGGACAGGGTTCAGGCTCCTGCAAAGTTGGGGGGTGAGGGTCTATGCCCCACCTCTGTTGGCCCCCAAGTTCTCTCCTGATGGCCCCTCTGCGACTGTGCCTGTCTTAGGTTGTTCCTTCCCTGAGGAATCTTACCCGTCTCTGGCTAACCAGCCATCCTCCGGGGCCAAGCAGGGAGATGTGAGGTGTGCGAGGTGCAGTGCCCCCAGAGAAGGTCAGTTCTCTGTCACCTTGGTAGCCTATGCCCCCGTGGCCTCCACGCCCAGCACCTGCCTTGGGATTCCCTCGCCAACTGGCGGGGCCCCGGCTCTGGTCACATGTCTTCGGGAACCCAGGTTTCTCCTCCAGGGAGGGCCCAGCTTACAGCACTGGGCAAGAGAGACCAATTGCACGGCACCAGCCACCAGGAGGCCTCAACCTCAGTGTGGGCAGGAAAGCCCAGGCACCAGCCCTGGGCAAGGAGATTGTGAGAAGAGAGCGCCTGCAAACGAGAGCTTTGCTTTTCCATATTTATACCTGACAGCATCAGCTTTGCAGAGGAGAACTTTGCCTCTCCATATTTGTACCCGATAGCATCAACTTTGCTTGACACTACGGGTCTCGTCTGTGCTGTAACTCAAAGGCACTTCCTATGTGGCTCCCGACATCTCCCCCTTTTTTATTTTTTAAAAAGGCAGTATGTAATTCCACTTTGGTTCTGTATACACTTTGAAGGGCAGTTTGAATTAATCGGATAATGACTGGAAAAGAAATAAGAAGCAAAATTATAACCACTCCGGCAGCCCCATAATTTATTAAAATATGCATAAAGGAATTATTTTTAAAATAACTTTGTAAATTTTGTAAAAATTCTGCAGCAGCTTTAGAGGGATTCATATCATATTGAGAGGCCGCAATATCATGAATTTGCTTATGTAACTGTTCCAAATCAATTCCCACATCACTAGAATTCCATACATTTAAAATATGCATTTGAATTTGTTCCCAAGAATATTCAGAATAATTTACTTTTAAAGGAGTAACACATATCCAAGAATATTTTTTATGGCATGTTAAAGATAAGCGAATTTTTAAAGCAGCAAGTTCTTGACCAATATGTAAAACTGCTTCTTCAAGGGCATCAACTTTAGTTTCTAACTTTCTATCTATTGCTTCTTGAGTTGCCAAAGCCAAGGATATATTTTTTGATAAATCATTAGCATATTGTGCTGTTTGCACTTCCTTCACTAAAGCATATGTTGCGACAGTAAAAGAGCTTAATATTCCTATTAAGGCGGAAATTCCCAAAATCAAAGTAGCTACAAATCTTTTTGGCCGTATGAGCTCTCCAACCTGTCTTATAATTTCCGCCCCTATATCTGTATACCAAGATTCATTAAGCGCTACTGGCAGCACAATATAAGCTGGTCTTTTTAACACCATTATAGTTGAAACATTCATTTCAGGAATAATGCAAGTGGTTAATATACATTGCTGACAAGTAATATAAAACCTCATATTATACTGCACAATCTGCAACTTTTCACTATCATTAGAAAGCAATAAGGAATATGGAGATAACACACAGGTTTGAACATAATACTCTTCCACATGGGTAGTAGCTCTAATTAGCGTTATTTTACGAGTGGTTAAGGGCAATCTCCATAACTGAGATTGATAATAGGTTTTATTTTCATAAACAAAAGTATAAATAGGAGCCACCCATCCATGACTATTCCATCTATTTATCTTTAATGGACGGGGAATATAGGTATCATTCCATGGGTATAGCAAGCCTAACTTTAAATATGTTCTATAATCTCCTTCAGGAAAATTACTACTCCAATCTGAAATATAATATTCAGTTCCAGGAATAAATATTTTATTTTCTTTATTATACATACAATATATCCATGAAGGATATCCAGTTTTAATATTTATCCAAATCCATTCATTTGTAGCTTCCCCTACAGCCTCATCACAATCATCATATTTAAAAGGATGAACAACTTTAGGCAAAGATTTATTAACAAAAACTTGATTTTGTCCTACAACTTTCCCTAATAATGACCATAAATATCTTGTGGTTTTATCTCTTCCTACTGGCTCTTTAGGGGGCCTTTTAGGGGAATCTGTCAAAAATCCTGCATCAACTACTGACAAACACCCATTTTTTATTTGACTATTTCCTATTAACCCTGAATCAAGAAAAAAGCATATTGGAGGAAAATCAGTCTGACCTGTAAATGAATAATTAAAATTAACTACAAATTGTTTATAGCCCTGTACTCCTCGACTACCATCGGTTAATTCAGGAAATGAGGAAGTTACTGGAATATTAGAATCTTTCCAAGTACATGTATGTAAAATAGGAGGATCTGGAAAATAAGCCCAGTACGTACCGTTGGCACTTACCTGAACCGAAAGCAAGCTAAGCATAGCCACAAAAAAATTAGCAGTCGTCAAAGGCACTCCTTGAGCATTCATAGCATTTTCAGCATTCAGACAAAGCTTTTTAATTGCTCCCCATGTAATTGGAGCCGCTTCAACGGTGGAGGCAGTATACTTTCTTTTTCGTGAACGAAACTTCTTCTCCAAAATTTTTGGAGAAGTTTGTACCTCCTTATCGCAAGATGATTCAAGCGACAGCTGTGTCATCGGAGGACCCACTTTCTGTGACTGCGGTTCCGCCATCTCGGCAGTAGATTTTCTTTTCTGAAAGACGCTTTAATAAATTCCCCACCTCAGGGTGTCTAATTAATCGATCAGGAATCCAAATTGGTGAATCAAAATTCTGGGGAAAAATACAAGCATATCCTCTACCACTAGTTAATAATGTATCTGGCCCATTCCATTTTCCTGTTAAAACATCCTTCCATAATACCCTTGGTTTCACATTTTCTTCATTTATCTCCCAATGTCTCATCATAGGAGTTTTCTCTTTATCATTCATATTTAAATAATTTAATACAAACATGGAATGATTAAGTAAATGATGAGGAGAAAAATATTTTAAATCTCCATTTTGCAATTTATAAATCATATTTTTTAATACCTGATTGGTTCTTTCAATTATAGCTTGTCCTTGTGGATTATAAGGAATTCCTGTACTATGGGCTATGCCAAACTGTTGGCATAATTGCTGAAAAGACTTAGAAACATAAGCAGGGCCATTATCAGTTTTTAACTTTCGGGGAATTCCCAAATAACTAAAACAAAACATCAAATGCTGACACACATCCTTAAAGGCCTCTCCAGTCCTAGCTGAGGCTACAATTACATGTGAGAAGGTGTCCACACAAACATGTACATAGGACAGCTTTCCAAAACTAGGCACATGAGTCACATCCATTTGCCACAGATCATTAGCTCGCAAACCTCGAGGATTTACTCCTTGCTGAGGTACATTAGTTTGTGTAGGGCACACAGAGCAATTTTTTATTATTTCTCTTGCCGCTTCTCTGGATAGGCTAAACTGATATCTTAAAGCATTAGCATTTTGATGATGTAGTTGATGAGATTTTATTGCTTCTTGTACTTTATTTTCATCTACTATAAAAATTTTAGTCAGGGCATCAGCAGAGGCATTGCCTTCTGCTAAAGGCCCTGGCAATCCAGAGTGAGCTCTAATGTGGCCTACATAATAAGGCTGTGTTCTTTCCCATATACTTTTTTGTAATCTCTTAAGCAATTTAATTATTGTACTCTTATTTTCAGGAAAGGCTGCTGTTTCTATTGCTGGAAATAATTTAACTATATATAAGGAATCAGTATATAAATTAGTTTTTTTATCTCTGGTTAATTTCATCACTTCTATAACTGCCATAATTTCTGATTGCTGTGCTGAGCAATTTTCTGTATTTAATACCTTCTTTTCATTATTAATAATATAGGCTGCCCTCCCTAAGGAGGATCCATCAGTAAATACTAATATGGCCTCTTCCAAAGGTTTCATCTTATAATATGTAGGAAAAACCACCATATGTTCCTTAAAAAACTGTAGCAATACACTTTTAGGCAAATGAAATAAAATTTGACCTCTAAATGAGGCCAGGGCTATTCCTAATGAATCTTCTAACAACAGCAAGGCCTCTAATTGATCTTTATTGTAAGGTATAATTATATTATCCATATCTTTTCCAAATAACTCTCTACTTCTCTTTCTACCTTTAATAATTAACAAACTAACCATAAAAGGGTATGAGGCAACAATCTTTTTTGGACTAGCAGCCAAATGTATCCATTCTAGTGGTCCATTTTGCCATAATAATCCTGTAGGAATAACTGGAGTCCTTAAAATAATTAAATCCCAAGGTTTGGTATAATCCAATCTTTTAATAAAAACATTTTTTAAAGCTTTTTCTATTTTTTCTATGGCTAGTTTTCCTTCTGCAGTTAACTCTCTAGGGGATAAGGGGTTAGAATCTCCTTGTAATATCAAAAACAAAGGTTTTAATTCCATAGTAGTAATTTTTAACAAAGGCCTTATCCAATTTATATCTCCTAAAAACTTTTGAAAATCATTTAAAGTAACCAAATGATCAGTTCTTAACTGAAAAGGTATATGCTGAATGGAAAATTCCTGTATTAATCTGCCCAAATAATTATAAGGAGGTTCAGTTTGAATTTTCTCTGGAGCAACTTTTAATCCATACTCCTGTAAAGCTTCCATCATATCCTGTAATGCCTGATGTAAGTAGGCCTTATCTTTATGGGCCAATAATATATCATCCATATAATGTATTAAATAAATTTCTTTATATTTCTGTCTTATATTACATATGGCCTGGTCTACATATTTCTGACATAAGGTAGGGCTATTTTTCATACCCTGCGGTAAAACTTTCCATTGATACCTCTGATATGGTCTAATAAAATTAAAAGAGGGCACACTAAATGCAAATCTTTTTCTGTCCTCCTTATGTAAGGGGATCGTGAAAAAGCAATCTTGCAAATCTATAACTATAATAGCATAATTTTCAGGGATGGCTACTGGAGAGGGAAGTCCAGGCTGTAAAGCCCCCATTGTTTCCATGGTTTTATTTATTGCTCTAAGATCTTGTAATAGTCTCCATTTTCCTGATTTTTTCTTTATAACAAATATAGGAGTATTCCAAGGGCTGTTAGAGGGTTCAATATGTCCTGCCAATAATTGCTGTTCCACTAATTCTTCTGCAGCTGTTAATTTCTCAGAAGTTAGGGGCCATTGTTCCACCCACACAGGTTCCTCTGAAAGCCACACTATAGGGTCAGCTGCTTTTAAAACAATGGCCCCCGTTATAAATTTGGATAGCCCACTCCATGTTTATCATTTTTGGGCTCAGCAATCACAGGATATAATCTTCCCTCGTGATTTTTTCCTAGACCTTTATCTGGGTCATATCCCATTTTTAACATTTGTGAGGAGACCCACTCATCTGGACTATACAAGAGCATTCCCATCTGCATAAGTATGTCTCTTCCCCAAATGGACATTGGCAGGCCAGGTATTACATAAGGACAAAAGGAGCCTGCTTGTTTATTAGCAGTATTCTCCCAATTTAAAATCTGGGAACTCTTAGCTACTGCTGGAACAGTTCCTAAACCTACTAACATATTGTCAGCATGCCGGGTAGGCCAGCTGTTAGGCCAATCTTTTCCCGCTATGCAGGAAGAATCTGCACCAGTATCTAACAATCCCTGAATATTCTTTCCATTAATTTTTAAAGTTTTTAAAGGCCTATTTCTGGTAATTTCTTGAATCCAAAATACCATATCACTGGAGCCAAATGCTTTCTCATTTCTTGCTTCCTGAACAACATTCTTTCCTGTTTTATAATATGGTAACAATAACAACTGTGCTATTCTTTGTCCTACATAAATTTGTTGTGTTTTATTAGAGGGAGCCACCATTATGTGAATTTCTCCTGTATAATCAGAATCAATAACTCCAGGCAACACTGTTAGGCCAGATAAAGAAGTTGAACTCCGACCAATAATTAAACCCATTATTCCTGGGGGCAATGGACCTTTAATCCCAGTTGGTATTTTTACAACTGGAGAGTCAGGAGTTAATATTGTTGCGGAGGTGGCACAGAGGTCCAATCCTGCGCTGCCTGGGGTGGCCCTGAACAATTCATCGATTCCCCTGAGGGAAGAAAGGGATTGAGCGTCTGGTGAATTGCCCCTATTGTTTGTTGGGCCCGGGGTCGGGCCCGAAGTAAGTTTCCCGAATTAGTTCCAGCAGATGCATCTGGAAAAACAGGTGCAGGAAATATTGGCATCTGCGCGCCAGCCTGAGGTATTGCAAAAACCTCATTAGGGGGAAGAATGTGTCCGTCCTTGTGATATTTACTTCTACACAATTTAGTCCAATGATTTCCTTTCCCACATCTTTGGCAAGGAGTCTTTGGAACCCCAACATTACCAGAAGATATCATTGTAACAGAACTTACTGGAGGTATATTTTTATTAGGACATTCCCTACTAAAATGATTTGCGCCTCCACAAGCAAAACAATTATTTCCTTTTGGTCCCTTAGGGTTTTTTGTTTTTTGAACCATATTCATCATACATTGAGGAAGTGTTTCTCCCTTTAGGGCAGCTGCCAAAGCAATCCCTTGCATATAGGAGGGACCAACGTCAGAACATTGTTTAATGAAATCTGAAATACTTCCAGTTTTTCTAATAGGGCGAATCAGGTTCTGGCAAACAGGATTGGCATTTTCAAAGGCTAGTTGTTTTGCCAACATGTTAGCTGCATCCTCATCGGTTATCACTCTTTTTATCTCGGTTAGCAAGCGAGAAACAAAATCCTCATATGGCTCCTCAGGCTTTTGTCTTAAATCTGTCAAAGTGGAGGCTTTTCCTGGAGTCAAAGGCAAAGACTTCCAGGCATTCACTGCACACGTAGTTACTTGCCATAAGGCCTCCTTTCCCATATGCATCTGCTGTTGGGTTGTATCATATTCTCCCTGGCCCAACAACATATCTTTAGTAATATCAAATTTATCCCATTTCTTATTTAAAGCATGTTGCTTAGCCACCCATTCTTCATATTCTGTTTTCCAAAGCAAATATTGTCCTCCAGATAAACAGGCCTTTGCAACCTGAATCCAGTCATATGGAGTCATCCATCTATTTGCCAAGGCATCTATAAGAGTCATAGTATAAGGCGCCAACGGTCCATAATCTACACAGGCCTTTTTAAGTTCTTTTAAAAGTTTTAGAGGCAAAGGTTCCCAATATACATCATCATCATCATCAAAACCATCCTCATAAATGACTGGAAAACAGGCTGCAAAAGCATAATCATCATCTTCACCGTTTATTCTCCTATGCTTTTTATATTTGCCTTGGCTTTTATTAAAAGGTGGCGAAGGTGGTGGGCCCCTAGCCTTTAAAGGCGGTGGAGGTGGTAGGCCCTTAACATTTAAAGTTGAATGTCCTAATATCTTTAAAGGGAGAAATGAAGAACTTAAAAGTGCCGGTGGGGCGGTCGGTAAACGACCCAAAGGGCGCTTATCCTGTAAATTAGGCCTATTTTTCTTAATTTCTTGCTTTGAAAAAGCACCATAGGGTTCATATTTCCTTCTTTCATAATCATATGCAGCAGCATCTAAATCATCCTGATCTGCAGGAGGCAATTCATCATCAAAAGGAGGATTCTTTAACAAATTAGACTTATTATCAATAGGTGAGTCAATTTCCTCCTCTGAATCATCATCCTTGAGGTTACAATCTTTTAAAGCTGCAGCCATAACCTCAGGTTCTTTTGATGTTTTTGGAGAAAGTAACGGAGTACATTCATCCATTACTTCTACAGGATTTTTATATGGATTCTTTTGACCTTCAGGCAAAGGAGCAATGCTCTCTCTAATAAGGTTCCATAAAGTAAAAGTATCTACTGGAACCTTCTCAGGTCCAAAATGACTGTAATATATTTGCAAAG
Source organism: Orcinus orca (assembly GCF_937001465.1). NCBI lineage: Eukaryota > Metazoa > Chordata > Mammalia > Artiodactyla > Delphinidae > Orcinus > Orcinus orca. Next base: position 50,692,524 of record NC_064565.1, read on the forward strand.
TTTGTCCCACCTTTTGCCAGGTTTCTATATTAACTGTTCCCTGTTCTGGAAACCATGGGCATTGTTCCTGTACAAACTGAAAAAACTGAGTTAGTTGCTTACTAGTTACCTTAATTCCTCTTCCATTTATCATATGTTTAACTATATCAATAAATAAGAGCCTCTCTTTGGACTCAGCGTGTCCCATCTTGACACCGCCTTACTCACCTTCCTAACCAGTATTCCTAACTGGGGGTCTGCAGCACCCTACGGTGAGACTCCTATCCGTCTGAAAAAAATAATACTTACCCCTTCAGGTCCCTGTTCGGGCGCCACTTGCCGGGGACCAGCCCCAGCTGAACAGGTTTCACCGAAAGGGGAGACGGAGTCGGCGTGGACAGAACACAAGACACCTCAGAGGATGCAAGGATCTGCCAAATTTATTTTTATAATTCCGAAGCTTTTATACTGTGAGGCAATCTCACTTTTAATCTTAAAAACTTCATTCCCATGCCAAAAAATCCCCTACATACATCATAAAAACAAAAGTAATTTACATCAGCAGGTTAAACAGGTTAATTAATCTTCTTATTGTTTCCAGTCTCCTTCGTCCCCTGTGGTTAGGCACATCTTGGTCACATCTACGTCAGGAACTCTGTCTGCGGTTTCCTCATTCTTCTCAGAAGATTAAGGTGTTCTTGTACCTGCACATTCTGCTTGATCAAGCCACAAACTTAAACATATTATTTTGTTAGTGATTAAAAATAATCATACAACATTTCATCTACAAATTTCCTAACCCCACCATAATAATCAAAACAATACACATTATTTTTTTATACTTCTAAAAAACCATGGGAGCGGGCATTGTACCATAAATTCATTGATTAAACTCATTGCTGCATAAAAACTCGCCACCATACCCAGGTATTTCCCAACATGTTTATAACTTCACTGGGAGGCCATAACTCTTTTAATTTTTCTTTTAGAATAAAAAGCTGCTGCAGAAATGTTCCCACCATTGTATTTCCCCAAGTCCAGTGCCCTGGCCTGGGAATAAAACTTTCAAATATAATCATTAAAAAAGCCAAAGTAGCTATAATCCTTCTCTTGATTTTTACCCTAAATTAAAATCTTACTTAAACTCTTACATTAAAACTACACATTTTTTCCAACCCCAATAGCAATCCTACAAAATCACTTTAGGCAAAGGCAGGGGAAGACAAGGGGAACCACACAGAGCAAAGCCTTGCTACCACACAGAGGAAAGCTGTGGTCCACGGAGGAAATGGGAAACAAAGCCCTGCTGCGGCGGGAGGGCAGTTGCCATTGGCCAGGTCTCTTGTCTGCTACCTGGGTTCCCATCTGAGCTGGGCGTGGGAAGCGAAGCAGCCATGGGGACAGGGTTCAGGCTCCTGCAAAGTTGGGGGGTGAGGGTCTATGCCCCACCTCTGTTGGCCCCCAAGTTCTCTCCTGATGGCCCCTCTGCGACTGTGCCTGTCTTAGGTTGTTCCTTCCCTGAGGAATCTTACCCGTCTCTGGCTAACCAGCCATCCTCCGGGGCCAAGCAGGGAGATGTGAGGTGTGCGAGGTGCAGTGCCCCCAGAGAAGGTCAGTTCTCTGTCACCTTGGTAGCCTATGCCCCCGTGGCCTCCACGCCCAGCACCTGCCTTGGGATTCCCTCGCCAACTGGCGGGGCCCCGGCTCTGGTCACATGTCTTCGGGAACCCAGGTTTCTCCTCCAGGGAGGGCCCAGCTTACAGCACTGGGCAAGAGAGACCAATTGCACGGCACCAGCCACCAGGAGGCCTCAACCTCAGTGTGGGCAGGAAAGCCCAGGCACCAGCCCTGGGCAAGGAGATTGTGAGAAGAGAGCGCCTGCAAACGAGAGCTTTGCTTTTCCATATTTATACCTGACAGCATCAGCTTTGCAGAGGAGAACTTTGCCTCTCCATATTTGTACCCGATAGCATCAACTTTGCTTGACACTACGGGTCTCGTCTGTGCTGTAACTCAAAGGCACTTCCTATGTGGCTCCCGACAATTTTAGTTTATATGTAGACCCCTATAGGGTCTTTTAGGGTATTACAGTTTTCTAGGGGAACTGAAATAGACAAAACATCAACACAGATTTATACAAATAAAAACAGTTTCAAGAATGTATTGAATATAAGGATACTTCAAAAGAGTTGGGAAATGGTTTGATGTATTGGAAAAAAGGTTTCTAGAGTTATAAACTGGGACTCAGTAATAGTTGAAGCACATATAGGGTAATAAGTGGATCAGTGAAAAGTCTGGAAGACTTTGAAATATTGATATTTCTTTAGAGAGCTATTGATTGTGTTCTTCTAACTCTACATAATCTTTTAAAGAAACACAATCCTTAATCAGACTTTTTGCCTGGTCCCAAGCCTATATTGCCAACTCTTTTCTGATTTATCTGCCTTCAGACATCCTCCCACCACTTCAAATTCAATGGAATTATTTTAATAGCCACCATTTGTTGAGGAATTACTTACCGCTATTCTAAGTGCTTTATATGTGTTAGCTGATTTAAACCTTGGAACAATTCAAATTTTGAGTTGGTTCTTTTATTATCTTAGTTTTATGGATGGGGAAACTGAGACTTTAGGGAATTTAAGAAATTTGCCCAAGGCCACACATATTAAATGACACTTCTGAGTACAAAGTTACGTTCTTAACCACTGTTATTATTTTCAAAATAAAATTCTTTAGGTGTTCTCTCAGTCTGCTTCTTTTTACATATATTGTTGAATGTTGCCACTATCCATCAAGCCAGAGTCCTACACATATTTATCTTCTTCATTCTCTGCCTCAGAATAATTAGTAAGTCAATGTATTTTTTCTCTTATATATCTCTTGGAACTGTTTCCTTTTATCCATCATTACTGCAGCTATCATAATTCAGGCTCTTATCATCTCTTATCAGCTAAGATAACTAGGCTCTCTGCCACCAGTCTTGCCCCAGCATCTTCCATGTTACAGATTTTTTTAACTGCTTGTCTTGTCATATCATTTTTCTGCCTAAGATCCTTTTCTGCCTAAGATCCTTAAAGAGCTTCCTATCATCTGTAGGATAAAGTCCAATCTTTTGAGAATGGCAACAAAGGCCTTTTATAATCTGGTCCGTGTCTTCACTTTCTTCCTTCTTTCCTGCTACTTCCTTCATATGTCCCACGTTTTAGCCATACAGAACTTCCTTGAGTTCTGGAACACCATGGTATTCCTCTTGTCTGGAATACTTTTACTCTCTTCTCCCCTAGAACCCATTCCATAATTTATTACATAAGTTATCACATGAAATGTTATGTGAACGTTTATCTTTCCCACTTCCAAGTACACTGTTAGCTCTCTGAGGGTTTGCTTTATGCCTTATTTTTCTTTATATTCTTTATATCTTTATACAGTTTTATTTATTTAGCACATAATGTAATTTATAATTTTTTATAGCATATAATGTACCTACTGATTTATAAACCATGAGTCAATGAATAAATGAATGGACGAATACATAAATGAACATTAGTCGGTTTTTTTTTTTTTTTTGGCAGTATGCGGGCCTCTCACTGTTGTGGCCCCTCCCATTGCGGAGCACAGGCTCCAGACGCGCAGGCTCAGCAACCATGGCTCATGGGCCCAGCCGCTGCGCGGCATGCGGGATCTTCCCGGACCGGGGCACGAACCCGTGTCCCCTGCATCGGCAGGCGGACTCTCAACCACTGTGCCACCAGGGAAGCCCCATTAGTCGGTTTTTATTTGGTTTTGCCAATGAGGGAATACTCTTCAAAGACTGAGTAGTTGAGGGAAGTAGGAGAGACAGCTATCTGACTGGCCTGGTTAACAGTGAGATATGGAGTTGGAAGAGTTTCCTTTTAGATGTTCTTTGGAAATTTATGAGTATATGGCATATTTAGAAACCCAGACATTTTTAGTGATAGCATTCAGAATGGTTTGGATACTTAGGCTTGGAGTGTTGACTGACTTGCTTAAAGCTTTTTCAACCAATTAGTTGCTGGGCTTGAATTTGAGTCAGAGTCCTCAATATTACCTATTTTAGTATTATGCTGGTGCAGAATACAACACATTTAGTCCAGCCTCTTATTTAACTAATAAAGAAATTAAAGGAAGTACCAGGGTGAGTAATCTGTCCATGGTTCCATAACTGCTAAGGGACAGAGATTTACAATTCCATGCCTTGCCCATTGTAAGACGCAGTATAATGTAGTGGTCAAGAAGCACAGGGAAGCCAACCTGCCTGGACTTAAATCCCAGCCCTGCCATTTACCAGCTTTGTGATTTGGGAAAATTCAGTATCCTTATCTGTAAAATGGGGAAGGTATCCACGTCATAGGGCTAATGTGAAGGTTAAATAAGTTAATACGGGAAAGCCCTCAGTGAGTATCTACGACATAGTAATAAGACCTATGAAGATATTACCCATCATTTTTTGATCAAAAAAGTGCAGTAATAATGCTTTCTCCTCCACTGTGTTCCCACTGAGTCTACATTGTAAGATCTGTCATGCTGTATTGCAATTATTCTCATGTCTGTACCCCCTCTAGACTGTGAGATGTTTAAGGATAGAGATCTTGCTCTAGTCAAGTCTCTAGCACTCGAGGCATTTAATAAATATATTTAAAAAAAAACGAATGAACTTTTTTATCCTTAGAAAATAGAAACTGGATAAATATTTCCCTGTCTTTAACACTAAAACAGAATTTATTGGAAATTTGTGAGTTATCAGGTCTGTAGAAGAGAGAGCATGGAGAAAGCATGCTATTTGTTACTTGGCCAGAGAAAGACTTAAACCACCTGGCTTAGGGCATTGCCACTGCAGGAATTCTCACCCTGACACAGTAGCTATTGCCCCAGTTATTTTCTGTCAGACATAGAATCACATGCTACCTACTCAGTCTTTTCTGAATGAACTTAAAGAACCCTAAATGTGAAGCAGAATTTGCATGTATCGTTGGTGACACAAATACTTCATTTTTGGCTTGATCAGGTTTACTCTTAAAATTTTCTGTCTATAGTACCAATTTTGAGTTTGGATCTGGTGCTCTTATTCTTTTTTGTGGTAATTAGAATTGGGGCAAACATTTCATTTGGCAACCTGGACAAATTAGAGGTGGGTTATAGCATGATGCAAAAAGAAAATGCTTTGGAGGCAGATAGCCTGGGTTAGAATTCTGACTCTGCTGCTTAATAGCTATGTAAATTTCAGTGTTATTTAACTTCACTTTGCTGCAGCATTCTCATATGTAAATAGAGGTTAAATGCACATATCTCAGAGTTGATATGAGGAGTAAATTAAATAATTATATAAAATACTTGGCATAGTATCTGATACGTAGTAAACACTAAATAAATGGTAGGTTTTTGTTAAATATAGATATTTAAGCCATTAAATATTATTAAATATTAAAAATCAATAACATAAAAATGTTAAGATGTTTTTCTTTTAGGAAAGATAAGGACTATAGTTAGAATAACATAAAGTATGGGAATCAATTTTGAAATAGGTGATGCACAGATCACCTGTACCAGTCTCTTGTTAAAAATACAGATTCCGTGTCCTCAACCCAATTTACTGGGCCAGAATCTTTGGAGATGGGACCTAGGAATCAAATATTTTCAGAAGCACCCAAAGTTATTCTGATGTAAATTGCCCATGGATAAGCTTTAAGAAATACTTGCCTATAAGATATGTTCTTTCTTGAGAATTGTTAACTGAGTTAAATATTTCATTCTTATATGAAGTTGTTTCTACTGAGTTTATTTAGTCTCTAACATTGATGATGTAGTAAATGGAAAACTTCTTAATTTGTGAGCATCTGAGGTTATAGCATCTGTATTTTCTAGGTAGAATTTCAAGGTCATGTGAATTGTATTCATTCTTCTATTAACTCTATTATCAATTTTATTTGAAAAAAACATGCTTCTGATCATAGTTTAATGTCCAATTTAAAATAATATTTTCAATAAATCAAGTCGAGTATTTGGTTTCTTTGCCTGTGTTAATTATTTGATCTTGGTTTAGAGACTATCAACTTTAAACACCAAAACAAAAGCAAAAATAAAAACAAACCTAGAAACAAACTCCAACCTTCCCTTTCTCCTGAATCCTGCATTGAGCAAGTTACAACTTTATTTGTATGGCATGTGAACATGGTAATGCTTCCTATGCTTTTGTATATGCTGCTATGTCTACTAGTAATGGTATCCTAACTTTTTTTTTTTTAAATGTGGCAAACCCTTTCATATGCTTCACAATTTATCTCAGAGATAATCTCCTTTGGGAAGTCTTCCCTAATTTCCCCTACCTCTGCTTATCTGGATTAGGTGCCCTTTCTATTTCTTTCATATATCTGTCACACTGTCACTGGAAATGTCTGAATGTTTGTCTCCCTTCCAGACTGTGAGCTCCTTGTGTCAGGGACTTTGGATTTCCAGTTCCTAGCACAATATTGGCCCATAGTAGGTACTTAGTAAATGTCTATTAAATGAATAAATCAATTTTTAATATATTTCTCTTGATTTATGAGGTGATTGTGTTCCTGAGAAGTGGCATTAAATTTAAATGCTTAAAGTTAATTTTCTTAACACAAATAAAAGCAGAATTTTCAGTTGTTCAATTTTGCCTTGTTTTATTAATATTGAAGTAAGATAATCTTTCTTTATCTTAGTCAAGTTTTTTTCCCCTACATTTACTTAACTGCCTTATATATTTTTAATTTAGTCACTGGCATTTAATGTCTCAGGAATGAATGATGCAATAGAAAAGTCAATATTAAGTTTCAGAAGCCTAAACCCAGGTGGACACAATTTCCAAATAACAGCATTGTTAGAAAAGATAAAGAGCTAGGCTGTCCATAGCAGAAGATTCTCTGGAGTGGAGGAGGGGAGGAATTGGAGAGGAACAAGAGCTTTAGTTGCCAGTGTATATCAATGAGAGAGGGCCATGTATTCTTTCTCCAATAGTTTAGCCTTTGTTTGGGGTTGGAGGAGAGAGAGAAAATGACAGATAATTCAGATAGGTTTGTAGTATTTGAAAGTAGAACTGTGTCCCATTCCCAAGTAGAGGCTTTGAAAGTTTCTCTAATTCCAGATGCAACATGGGAGAATAGGATAGATATATTTTTATACTAATAAAGGATCAAATTTAAAGGTTATTTGGATATTATGTTTTTCCTGATAAGGACTTCTGTTCCTTATGTATAATAGATAATTCCATTGTTTTAAATGTGATGGAAATAAAAAATAAACAGAGCTGGAGGAATCATGCTCCCTGACTTCAGACTATACTACAAATCTACAGTAATCAAAACAGTATGGTACTGGCACAAAACAGACACATAGCTCAATGGAACAGGATAGAGAGCCTGGAAATAAACCCATACACTTATGGTAATTAATGTATGACAAAGGAGACAAGAATATACAATGGAGAAAAGACAGTATCTTCAATAAGTGGTGCTGGGAAAATGGGATAGCTATGCATAAAAGAATAAAATTAGAACATTTTCTAATACCATATACAAAAATAAACTCAAAATGAATTAACAACCTAAATATAAGACTGGATACCATAAAAATTCCCAGAGGAGAACATAGGTAGAACACTCTTTGACATAAATTGCAGCAATATTTTTTTGGATCTGTTTCCTAAAGTAAAGGAAATAAAAGCAAAAAGAAACAAATGGGACCTAATTAAACTTAAAAGCGTTTGCACAGCAAAGGAAACCATTGACAAAACAAAAAGACAACCTACTGAATGGGAGAAAGTATTTGCAAATGATATGACTGACGAGGGATTAATATCCAACATGTATGAACGGCTCATACAACTCAACATCAATAAAACAGACAACCCAATTAAAAAATGGTCAGAAGAACTGAATAGACATTTCTTCAAAGATAACGTGCCGATGGCCAACAGGCACATGAAAAGATACTCAGTATCACTAATCATCAGGGAAATGCAAATCAAAATCACAATGAGATTTCACCTCACACCTGTTGGAATGGCTATCATCAAAAAGAACACAAATAACAAATGTTGGCAAGGATGTGGAGAAAAGGAAAACCTTGTACACTGTTGGTGAGAATGTAAGTTGGTGTAGCCACTGTGGAAAATGGTACAGAGGTTTTTCAAAAAACTAAAAATAAGACTACCATATGACCTAGCAATTCCACTCCTGGGTATATATCCGAAAAAAACAAAAACACTAATTTGAAAAGATATATGCACCCCAATGTTCATAGCAGCTTTATTTACAATAGCCAAGATATGGAAGCACCCTAAGTGTCCATCAACAGATGAGTGAATAAAGAAGACGTGGTCTGCACACACCCACACACAATGGAATACTACTCAGCCATAAAAAAGAATGAAATTCTGCCATTTACAACAACATAGGTGGACTTGGAGGGTATTATGCTAAGTGAAACAAATCAGACAGAGAAGGACAAATACTGTATGATATCACTTATATGTGGAATCTAAAAAATACAACAAATAGTGAATATAACAAAAAAGAAGCAGACTCACAGATATAGAGAACGAACTAGTGGTTACCAGTTGGGAGGGGTGAAGGGCAATATAGGGGTCAGGGAGTGGGAGGTACAAACTATGGGGTGTAAGATAGGCTCAAGGATGTGTTGTACAACACGGGGAATATAGCCAATATTTTTTAATAACTGTAAATAGAAAGTAACCTTTAAAAATTGTATATAATTAAAAAAAATTAAAAACATTAAAAAAAAAGTATTTACCAGTTAGGAAAAAAAAAGTAATTGCCATCCCACCCCCTAATTTTAAAAAGGAATCTATAAATAAAACATGCTGAAATGTTAACAGTGATTCTCTCTGGGCGGTAGGATTATGAATGTCTGTCGTTTTTATCTTTATACTGCTCTGAATTTTGAAAAACTTCCGGAATGGAAGGGCTTGTGATTTCACGTTGGTTTGCTTGGTTAAACAGTATTCATCCTTTAGTTTATGTCTTATCTTCCCCCTTAATCCTCAGTTGGGCAGTGTATCCCTAGTTGATACTACTTTAATATTCTGGCCATCTCATTCTCCTATCACTATAGTACTTTGAAATAATCATGTTTCCTTTTCTAGAGAGGCAGGGATAATATTTATCTTTTCACCAACATATATTACAAAATAGATGTTTCATAAATCTTTTTGTTGAAATGACTAATAAAAATTCAATTCAACAAAAATGATTTTATGTATTGCCCAAATTACAGTTTCAGATAAGGGTTTCTCTCCATTAGAAAAAAAACCTGTTTCCAAGTGAGTAATATGGAAAGATATGAATTGTGGAACTCTGAAAATTATAGTAAAATTAGGATACAAGTTCACGTTCTTAGTTAATGTAAGACCATGTATATAATGTATCTGAAAATCATGTATAAGATATATCTGAATACTGTCTTCACTAATAGTCTGGTTGCTTGTGATGAAGCTGAGAAATTGCTGTGAGAAAGAGTTTTGATAGTTTTTCTTCCCTTTTTCCTGTATGGCATTTGTCATCTTTTTTTTTTTTTTTTTTTTTGACAGTGTAAACTCAGTAATAAACACTGAGATATTTTTCTTGTTTTTCATAATTTGAAAATGTATAGTAAAATTCACATGTGAGACACTGTGAATAATGATTACTTTAGTGTAATTCTGCATAACTTGGTATAGAAAAAGGACAAGTTAAGGATTATTTAGCTACAAGATTATCTCTGTAATAAGTGTGATAGTGATTATTTTCAAGTTAGGAATAGAAATGATACATTCAGGACCATTTAACAGAGACAGTGATAATTAGGCTTAAAGGCTGATAATTGGAGAGGTAATAAGTTGAGGCATGCATATACTTCTTGTTTACATAACAAGTAAAGGAAAATTAGATTTTTTTCCACAAAAGGAAATTCCCTAAGAATTTAAAATCTCTTCAGTAAGGGTGAGAAAAATGCTATTAGAAGTTAATCATTTTGTCTTCTGGTCTGCCTCTGTTTCTTGCACATATAAAAATTTGTCAAATGATATTTTATTTCTTCTTTTCTAAACTATGACCTCTTTAAGTACAGGATTCTTGTTTGTTCCTGCATCGTTGCTAGCACATGATAGGTACTCAAATGTTTATTGAATTGAGTTAAATTGGATTAAGATGCTACCCTCTAGTACTCAATTTAGAGAGTAGGCCTTGCATCGGTTCCCCTATATGGCTAAATTGGGGCAAAGAATGAAAATCAAGTCTTTGTACCGATCTTTGGGACTGGAAAAACCAGTCATGAACTAAGAGAAGTGGGACTTGGAGGATCTCTTAAATCTGGACATTTGCCTGTCATTGGAATGAGCTTCCTAATTATTTCATATATTCCTTTTCTGATAGTTGATAGCTAGAATCATGACTATTGGTTGGTGGCCAAGAACATCTGTAAAAAGGAGTAATATTTGACACCTTTAAACTCTAGTATTATACATGAATTTCCTTATTGTATGGCAGATTTGGGAGTGGGAATTCTTACCCTTTTCCTAATTGGTCAAATGTCATTATTTTAAAGCTGTCAAGAAAGAGCATTTTTGTTATTTCTTCAGTTGGTTAAATTCAACTAAATACTTTTGGATTGATAAATTGGCCAGATCTACATAATGTGCTTTAAGTTATTCAGAATATTTGTATAGGTTCCAAAAGATAGAAGTACAAAGGGATAAACATAAGTAAAAGATATAAATAGTGCTATGATATTTTACATATGTGAAAAACAGTAGGCTTTCAAAATATTAATCTTAAGCTAGTAATATTATCACCAACATAGTATTAATGTTCAGAATATATTTCTGATCTTGTTGCCTACCTAAAGTTCAGCTCTTTTATACAAAAAGGGTTGAAGCAAAGGACTTTGAGATCTAAGCCAGAAACCCAATACTACCAGAACTGAAAAGTATTTTCTTGAAATACTAGTGTTGGCAGTAATCTTTAGAATCCAGTGTCTTCTTCCAATACAACTACTATTAGATGGCTTCTTCTCTAAGATAAACATTGCATTAATGTGCATATCTTAACCCCCAGGCTTAAAATAGCAAAAGGAAGTAGGCACTGAAAGGATATTGGATGCATGCTGACTTGCATACTTGGGAGATTAATAAAAATTGAGGTCAGCAAGAGTCCCAGGATGCAGGACAGATCAAGGAAGGAAGCACACCATGGTGGTTGTGTTCCTTTCTTACTGGCCACAACATGAGCAGCTGGAGAGGAAGGTGGCCCTTGTGTTTAGTGTTTTCTGTAATTCCTCTCTGTATGGTTGGCTTCTGGCCGATCACTACTTTTATTTCATTCCTCAGAGAGGAAAATTCCACTTTAATATTGCTGGGTATAATAGGAAATAGCATCAGTAGCACAGTGCCACACACATAGTAGGACTGATTGAATGAAAATCAGACTATTGTCTTATTCCAGCAGAATGTCTGGAACGTTCAGTTCCTTGGACAAATTCAGCCTTGCAATATTTAATTTGGTGTTTGAAGTTGTGGCTGTCAAATTCTTCTAATAAAATCTCATTGGAATTCTAAATAAGAACAGGCTAAATAGGAATGCATTTTTTCACCTAGGATCCAAGGAAACTTGACTATAGTGGATAGAGCTTTGGACTTGGAGAAATATGAACGTTACATGGGAGTATTTTTCAAAAAGTATATTCCCAGCTACTTCTTCTTCTAGCTTCCACTAAGGACATATCAGCATCTCCAAGGCAGAATTTATGTAGTTGAAAAAAAGCTGATCATGCAATTTGGATTTCCTCTTCCCTGCCTTCTGTTCCCTTCACCTCTTGAGTTTGAAAATCAATGGAGAAGTTGATCCACAAAAGCCTATCTGTTAAATTCTATGGTTTTGCTAGTAAAAATTCTACTACCTAGTGATGATTTTATTCCTCGAAGTTATCAATACTCCTTTACTGGAACTTGTTGGATGTATTCTCTCAGGTTATGGACCTTAATTTTAAAGCCTGGTGTTGTAAGATAGAGGTAGTGGATTAAATGAGGATCAGTTTCTCTTTCTCTATTTTTGCTAGGTTAGCATTCAACATCTTGGATCAGAGACCGTTAGAGACACAGGCTTTCTTGATCTTTAGAAGTAGAACATCTGCTATTGAAACTCTGGGTAAGTCTTATTATACTGGTAGAAATAGTAGCTCTAGCTTATATTAAGCACTCAAGAAATGGTTGTTTCAACAAAGTGCCTATATGGTTTAATAATATACATTGTAGGAAAATACTGATTAAAAGTAACTTAAAATACTATCTTATTTTTTATTTTGACTTTTGGAAGAAAGAATCAGACTTTTTTCTAGTTATATTTAAATTCTTTTTGAACAAATATAAACTGGGTGACTTAGGATTTCCTAATGAGATAGAAATAATCTTTCTAAATAGAAGTTATTTTTATTCTAATCAGTTGTATGTGATTATCTATTATGGTCATTTGAGTGAGAAGGGAGCTTTTATTCATCCGTTCATGGTAGAAAGTCAAGTTCAGCCCCAAATTAGTAAATTCCTAATCAGACATCTTGTTATTTAAGTCCTTGGTATCATCTCAATGTGCTCTGCACGAAGTTGTAACTCAAATATATTAATCATTAGGCTTCAAGAATAAAATATTTTCTTATTATAAAATAATAGAAGTTTATATTATAAGGAATTGTATTGAGAAGGAAAACAGGTATAAGTTGTCTATAATTCCACCTGTGACGAGCATTATGGAAAATTTTTGTGTGTTGCTGAAGATAATTTAATATTCACTCCGTTGATGAAGGGTTTTAAAATCTGGTGAAATTTTTCTTATTTAAAATAAGCTATCTTAATAATTTTGTCATCATCTTCTAACCCCTGTCCATTTGTAACCTCCATACTCTTGGTCTGGGGTCCAATGATATATGGCTTCATTACCTTAGCAAATATGTATAGTCACTCAAAAATCATTATCAACTACTTTTCCTACAAAAGAGCTTCTTGACCTGACTTTTTCTCTTAGAGAATCCCCCACCTCTCTTTTGCTGAGATTTGTAAAGCAAAAGGGTATGTCCTTCGGACACTTTTGTTCAGATTCATTCTTTTCAAAGTTCTTTAGTATCTTTGCATTCCTATACACTAATGATGAAAAATATGAAAGAGAAATTAAGGAAACACTCCCATTTACCACTGCAACAAAAAGACTAAAATACCTAGGAAGAAACCTACCTACACAGACAAAAGACCTGTATGCAGAAAACTATAAGACACTGATGAAACAAATTAAAGATGATACAAACAGATGGAGAGATATACCATGTTCTTGGATTGGAAGAATCAATATTGTGAAAATGACTCTACTACTCAAAGCAATCTACAGATTCAGTGCAATCCCTATCAAACTACCAATGGCATTTTTTCACAGAACTAGAACAAAAAAATTCACAATTTATATGGAAACACAAAAGACCCCGAATAGCCAAAGCAATCTTGAGAACGAAAAACAGAGCTGGAGGAATCGGGCTCCCTGACTTCAGACTATACTACAAAGTTACAGTAATCAAGACAGTATGGTACTGGCACAAAAACAGAAATATAGATCAATGGAACAGGATAGAAAGCCCAGAGATAAACCCACACACCTATGGTCACCTTATCTTTGATAAAGGAGGCAAGAATATACAATGGAAAAAAGACAGCCTCTTCACTAAGTGTTACTGGGAAAACTGGACAGCTACATGTAAAAGAATGAAATTAGCACACTTCCTAACACCGTACACAAAAATAAACTCAAAATGGATTAAAGACCTAAATGTAAGGCTAGACACTATCAAACTGTTAGAGGAAAACATAGGCAGAACACTCTCTGACATAAATCACAGCAAGATCCTTTTTGCCCCACCTCCTAGGGAAATGGAAATAAAAACAAAAATAAACAAGTGGGATGTAAAGAAACTTAAAAGCTTTTGCACAGCAAAGGAAACCATAAACAAGACAAAAAGACAACCCTCAGAATGGGAGAAAATATTTGCAAATGAAGCAACTGACAAAGGATTAATCTCCAAAATATACAAGCAGCTCATGAAGCTCAATGTCAAAAAAACAAACAACCCAAACCAAACCAAAAATGGGCAGAAGACCTAAATAGACATTTCTCCAAAGGAGATATACAGATTGCCAACAAACACATGAAAGGATGCTCAACATCACTAATCATTAGAGAAATGCAAGTCAAAACTACAATGAGGTATTACCTCACACCAGTCAGAATGGCCATCGTCAAAAACTCTACAAACAATAAATGCTGGAGAGGGTGTGGAGAAAAGGGAACCCTCTTTCACTGTTGGTGGGAATGTAAATTGATTTAGCCACTATGGAGAACAATATGGAGGGTCCTTAAAAAACTACAAATATAACTACCATATGACCCAGCAATCCCACTACTGGGCACATACCCTGAGAAAACCATAATTCAAAAAGAGTCATGTACCACAATGTTCATTGCAGCTCTATTTACAATAGCCAGGACATGGAAGCAACCTAAGTGTCCATCCACGATGAATGGATAAAGAAGATGTGGCACATATATACAATGGAATATTACTCAGCCATAAAAAGAAACGAAATTGAATTATTTATAGTGAGGTGGATGGACCTAGAGACTGTCATACAGAGTGAAGTAAGTCAGAAAGAGAAAAACTAATATCGTATGCTAACGCATACATATGGAATCTAAAAAAAAAAAAGGTTCTGATGAACCTGGTGGCAGGACAGGAATAAAAACACAGATGTAGAGAATGGACTTGAGGACACGGGGAGGGGGAAGGGTAAGCTGGGACGAAGTGAGAGAGTGGCATGGACATATACACACTACCAAATGTAAAACAGATAGCTAGTGGGAAGCAGCCGCATAGCACAGGGAGATCAGCTCGGTGCTTTGTGACCACCTAGAGGGGTGGGATAGGGAGGGTGGGAGGGAGACGCAAGAGGGAGGAGATATGGACATATATGTATACATAGAGCTGATTCACTTTGTTATACAGCAGAAACTAACACACCATTGTAAAGCAATTATACTCCAATAAAGAAGTTAAAAAAAAAATTCTGTAGTATCTTGATCGTTGCTACTCTCAAAATACTTTTCTTTCCCTGTTATTTTTGTTGCAAAATCGTAGAAAAATATATTTTATTTGTAACAGTGTGTGACTTATCTAAGTTTCTCACAATTAAAATATTGAAAGTATCTGTGTGCCGAATTCTTACTGTCAACAATGACTTAAATGCTGATTTTTTTTTGTTAGTGCATAGTTCAGTCTCACTAAGACATATCAATTTTGATGTCATCTCATGTGTCTTTAAACACCCAGGTACTCAGAGCAGTATACCTAGTAAGCCTATTGACGTCATCTTGTTTGAATTTTGTCTCCTATGGGTTTCTGGGAATAAAGTGAATTGTCTCAAAGTGTCAAAATCTGGCTGAGCTGGTTGGAGTCCACGTTGGACTAGTCTATATAAGAGGTTAGCATCTTATGAGAGATTCTTAGTGTCCATCAGACTTGCAGCATTGCAGACTGTACTTTATACAAGTAGCCAGGTGTGGGCAGTGATACCGGGCTTGGGAAATCTCTCTTACCGGCCCAGGGATCCAAAGCGTTCAGTGCAAAACCTGGCCAGCCGCCCGAGTGAGTAGGAGCCATGTGACTCTGGTGAGCTGGAGTGTGCAATTGCCTCCTGCTTCAGAGCTACCTGATCCGAATACTAAGCAGAGCGAGTGCTGGGCTGAGTGTAAGGTACTGAAGACACTGCAGAGAAAGGTGCTTATTCCAGAGGCATTACAAAGCATGGAGATTAAAGACCAGGGAGCCCAAATGGAGCCGCTGCTGCCTACGGTAAGAGACAACCTGCTGTCACGTAGATTAACAGCGTTTGCAGCGAAACCTGTCAGGCAAGTGGTCTGCTAGCCAGGTTCAGCGAGTGTACTTTTGGGGTGGTGGATAGCTCCCACGACATACGGACAGGGGTCTCCTCCCATCTCGGGTGACTGAAATGCATAACGCAAAGCACATGATTTTTTTCCCCCTTCTCAATATGGATGCACTACCATGATGAAATGTCTCATGTTTGCTGCTGTTTGAAGAGAGGGCTAGGTTTAGCAGCAGGGACAGCTGTGTGTCTCTTTCCCTGTCTGTTACTGCCTGTCTCTCTGTTGGGCTATGCAGTCAAGCCCCTGCAAAGAAGCCCCCTTTTTATCATGTTTCTTCTGTGGTAAATTTCCTCCCCGTGCCTCATCCCCCTGACAGTGAGGTAAGGGAATCTGCTGCTGTTGTAGCTCTAGAGATTTAGTCTCTGCAGAAACCAGGGGAAAGGAGAACTGAAGGACCATTTGTGTGTGTGTGTGTGTGTGTGTGTGTGTGTGTGTGTGTGTGTGTCTGTGTGTGCTGTCAGTTTCTCTCAAAGGGAAATGTTGTCATGGCTCACATACAAAGAAGGTATGTATTTTGGGGGGCAGGCACACAATTCAGTTTTGAATATCTGAAATGTTCCTGAACTGTCATTTAGAAATAGCCTGTTTATCTCCGGGTCATAAGCTGCCTCCCTAGATCTAGGGTGAGTTCTTGGGCGAGTAGTTGATTTGCCTCTCCTCTCCACAATCTCTGACTGGCTCACAGACTTTGTAGTTCTTCAGACACATCCTTTCTCAGCCTAGAGCAGCTGATGTTGCTGTATTCATGGAAAAAAAGAAAACAACAACAACAACATTTTCTTGATGCAAAAGAGATGCCACACGCTAGCTTCCAGCCATCTATCAGCGCTGTCACAGCTCAGGACAGCAGAAATCTCCTCCCTGCACCAAACCAGGCCAAGGGGCTGTTCTCAGCTCTCTGTTACTCAGGTTGGTGACCCACCTTGCAGACTAGAGACTGGCGGCAAGCTGTCCGTTTCTGAGTCCATTGCTAGGCTTTGAACACATCTTTCAATCAAATCATTCCCCAGGGGGTGTGAGCAAATTCTGGGCCACAGTATTTTTAGGGCCTTACCTCTCCTGCCGGGCTCAAAATCTGTAAAAGATTCCAGTTCGCGTCCCGGAATTGGCTGTGGCTACTGAGCATGCCCAGTTCTCCTCAGGACGCCAGTCTTGGGCAGGGAGGGAAGCAGGGAGATGAGAATAATGCAGGAGTCACCACCAAGAATGGAGCCTAAATAAAAGGCAGGGGCAGTGTCAGAGAGGGGGAAAAAAGGAAAGCATGCCACTTAGCTTGCCTGCTTAAAAGTAGAGACATTTCTTTACAGATCAAAGTGGAGTTATTTTACAAAAATGAGACTAAAAGATTTGTCTGTATTCCCAAACTTGAATAGAAACATAAATTAGGATTCTGTGGGTACTCAGAATAAAGAGTGTCAAGAATGTCAGAGTATTATTGTACCCTAGATGAGAGAGAGGAACTACATACACAGGAATTGGGGAATGGAGATTTAAGGAAGATTAAGATATAAGAAAAAACTCATTTTTATGGGGAAGGGGTTTGGAAGTTGTCCTAGAAAAGCAGGCTGAAGTCAGTTTGATGTGGCATATGAATTGCCCCTTGTGGGGAATATTTAAAGGGTTTAGGACCAAATGAGGATTAACTGGAAAGATTTAGAAGATGATGACATTATTGGGCTAGATGGGCAATCAGTTTGTGGCTTAAAAGAGTAGAGAAAATACAAGTTTGGCTGGAAAAGAAGGTCTGCAGTAAGTTGGATGGACATTTTTGAAGAGTCAAAAGTGTGCAATTCATGTGGACAATGGCCAGCACAAAATAATTACATAGTTTAATGGCAAGAGAGAATCATGTTAGCAGTTCATTATAAGGAAAATAAACCTGACAGGCTAGAAAGGTTGTTGAATTAGTGGCTTATTTTTATACTTGTATAGTATTTTCAACTCCCTTAATTGCTTTTATGGCCTTTTTTTTTCCCCTCAAAAAAATCATGTTGAGTAAAGCAGATTTTATTGTCTTAATTTTAAGTATAAGGAATGGAGGCACAGGGAGTTTGAATAACATGTCTAAGTGATGAAGCCAGAACTACAATATAGGTCTTCTAAAACTAGTTCAGAAAAAAAAGCAGTATTTTTTTAACATTGCATTATTAACCAGGCCTATCATAATCAGATCCTCGGCTGGAGTTTCTATGCTTGGAAGAGAAAGGAAGAAATAGTTTAGGGGTCTTTTTTAGAAAATTAATCAGATGACTTTGCAAGTAATAATGTGAAAGGCGCTATGACATAATATTTTAAAACAAAGTCTTGTAGGTTCCAGCACTGCTGTTTACATGCTGTATAGTCTTGGGTGGGTGATTAAGCCTTAGTTTCTTCAGCTGAAAAATGGGAAGGAGATGGTACTTATCTCTTGTGTTTTGTGATGAGTAAATAAAATAATCTATGGGAAGTAGCTGGTATTTAGTAAGTTCTCAATAAAGTTAGCTGCTATTTTAATTGTTGATGGAAATACAGGCATTGAGATAAATTCTAAGTTTCAGGCTTTTATGAAAGATGGCTTATCAGTACTATTTGCTAAGAAGGAAAAGTGGGGAAATGGAACACTGGAAAACACTGTACAGTGGAGGTGGAAGGTGGGATTAATTATAGCTATGGAAACTTTGTAGTATGGTTGGAAAGCCATTTAGAAAGGCATTAAAAACCAAGATTAGATATGGGGCAGAAGCAGTCAGAGGTAGGTAAATAGAGGAGTAAGAGAGAAATAAAAATTATAAGAATGGATAAGTATGCCAAGTGAGTGAATGTATTAATCCTGACCTAAGTGGTAGGGTGGAATAGATTCCTTTTAAGCCTCCAATGTTTACCTTAATTTAGTATACCTAAGGTACATCTTAAGAGTTTGTGTGAAGGAGGCGCTGACATGTTCCTTTTTCTCTCAGTCCTTTTTAGGGAGCTTTGGAGATTATTTTCTTTTGCTGGACAAGGCCTCATTGCATCTGTAGGCCCTAATCACTCTAAGGGTTAGGACATTCAATTCTTCTAGGCTCAGAGTACAGCCTGGTAGCACCTAACTGTTCTGTCTGAAGCAATGGAACAAGCAAGGTTCAGAAGATTCATTCACTTATTAAATGCCTGCTGTTGGCCAAACATGTTCTTGGTGATGGGGTTACAGCAATGAATAAGACAGAGAAAAGCCCTGTCCACATGGACCTCACAATGTAGCTAATCTAGAGATAGGGGTCCATTTAACTCTTTGAGAGACTGCTATTTTCTCTTCAGATATTTAATCATTGTTATAAGCTCTTTGAGATGGGTATATATGGAGACTATATGTAATAGTAATGATGGTGACATCCTTACATCCTTTAGAACTCAAATATATTTAATTAAAAAAATTTTTAGCAAAAAAAAAAAAAAAAAGAACTCAAATAGTCAGAGAGCATGGCCAGAAAAATAATCACACTTCCAATGTGTCATTTCTTTCTAACCTTGGAATGAGTTGTTTCAGAAGTCTAAACTGGGTATAGATAGACTACAGTGCATTGCAAGGTGCTTCAAGTGAATGGAGACATGTGGGTGCCACTCTCAACCCCTTTCTCTATGTAGAGAAGCTGCCACTCTTCCCTTCTCATATCTCATAGGATACATGACACTTGATCATTTGGCTTTCTGTGAAGATACAACTTTCAATCTGTATAGTAAATAGTAGTTAAGTTTATTTATTGTTAGATAAATGTAAATTAAAGTTCTAATATATTCTTCCACTTGAAACAGTTGTCTCAGATACTCCTTGGGGGTGTGTTGCTCTTATTTAGGAAAAGGGAATAACTAGTATATAATGCATCTATTTTGTACAATCATATATGTTTTGGTCAGAGAAGGACTGTAGCAATCAATTGGAGACTAGATTTTAGACTGACTTCTTAATTTACAGATGATGAAACTGAACATCAAAGAGATAAGGACATGTATTTAAGGGCAGGCACTTATACTAGTTAATGGAAGAGCTTGGTCTAGAGCCCCCATCTTGATTCCCAGTTCATCATTCTTTCCACTGTCCTATTCTAGCATAGAGTAAACAGATGAGTACTGAATTAAAATAATGATGGTAATTAGTCTTTGTGAAGTAGTAATAGGTATTGTCTCAGGCTTGTGCTAAGCACAAATATCTCTAGTCTTTATGATAATCCTGAAAGGTTGCTAATATTATCTAGCCTTGACAGATGAGAAACTGATGCTCAGAGGACTGAATAAGTTACCCAGGTTCACATAGCTAATAAATACTGAGCTAGGATTTAAAAATATTGCACCTAACTAAAAAGTGGCTCGATTCTTTTAAATTAAAGCCAATTAGAAAATAAATAGGAATCACATTATAAAGTGGGCTTTCATATCTACCTCTTCAAAAATGAAAGTACTGTGAAACAAGGTGCTATAAAATGTAAGGCATTGTAGGCCACATATTGCATGATTCCATTTATTGAAATGTCCGTAATAGGCAAATTCTTGGAGACTAAAGTAGGTTAATGGTTGCCGGGGCTTGGGGTGTAGTGGAGAATTGAGAATGACTGCTAACAGCTATGGGGTTTCTTTTTGGAGTGATGGAAATGCTCTGGAAGTAGATAGTGGTGATGGTCGCACAACATTGTGAAAGTACTAAACACCACTGAATTGTGCACTGCAAAATGATCAATTTTATGTAAGAAAAAGTAAGTTGTTATTTAGCCATTAGCACTAACAGGGAGAAAGTTGAGGATCTAAACAATGCTTGTATCATTCATATTTATATAAATCAAGGAAAGGGCAAATAAAATACTCATAAAAGTTAAAAATAACTTCACACACACACACAAACACACACCGAGATAGTCTCTTCCACAGAATTTATTCTCTTTGTGATAATAATGCTGAGGTTGGCCAGGGTTTCAGCAAACTATCTGTAGACCCAGAGGTCTTTTGAAAATGTATCTTCAAATCTGAGTTAATAGAGTGTACGGCACATGTTATGTGTAAGAGAGGAAGAGAACTATTTAACTTGGGTCAAGTTGTTATTTCTTCTCTGAATCACCTTTATAAATTTCTCTTGATACTGTTTAAACTTTAACATAAGGAAAATCAAGCAACTAAGTTTCTAAGAAGCATTAAAGCTTATTTTGTGTTACTAACATTTTTTAAAGTCATTGTTGGTCTAGCCTCATAAAATATTATGTTACTGTATGGTATAGTAAGTCTAACTACAAAGAAAACATCAATTATTAACATTTTTTTAAACCTTTTAAAAAAATTTATTTGTTTTTTATTTTTTGGCTGTATTGGGTCTTCCTTGCTGCACGGCAGCTTTCTCTAGTTGCGGCGAGCGGGGGCGACTCTTCTTTGTGGTGCATGGGCTTCTCATTGTGGTGGCTTCTCTTGTTGTGGAGCACAGGCTCTAGGCACGTGGGCTTTAATAATTGCAGCACACGGGCTCAGTAGTTGTGGCTCACAGGCTTAGTTGCTCCAGGCATATGGGATCTTCCCAGACCAGGGAGCGAACCAGTGTCCCCTGCATTGGCAGGCAGATTCTTAACCACTACACCACCAGGGAAGTCCCAAAACTGTGCCATTTTACAATTAGCTGTATAAGGGTTTTGGTTTTGCACATTTTTGCCAACACTTTGTATTTTCTGGTTTTGTTTTGTTTTGTTTTTAGTAAATCCATTCTGAGTGTGAAGTATGCTGCTGTGATTTCGATTTGCATTTTCATAGTGACTAATTGTCTTAGTCCATTGGGGTTACTGTAACAAAACACAATAGACTGGGTGGTTTACTAACAACAGAAATTTATTTGGCACAATTCTGGAGACTGGGAAGTCCAAGACCAAGAATTGGCAGATTTGATACCTGGTGAGAGCCCTTTCCTGGTTCATAGATAGCCATCTTTTAGCATGTTCTCACTGTGGAGGTGGGAAGAGAGCTGTCTGGGCCTCTTTCATAAGGGTACTAATCCCAAAGGCCTTATCTTCTAATACCATCACACTGGAGATTAGGTTTCAACATCTGAATTTTTTGGGAACACAAATACCCAGTCAATAGCACTAACTTTTTACGTGCTTATTAGCCATTTGTATCTCTTCTTTGATGAAATGTCTATTAAATCTTTTGCCCATTTAAAAAATTGGTTATCATCTTCTTGACTTGTAAGAGTTTTTTTTAAAAATATATTTTGGATAAAGGATTCTTGTCAGAAATATGATTTGCAAATGTGTTCTCACTGTCTGGCCTTGTCTTTTAACTTTCTTAATGGTGACCTTTGAAACACAAAAGTTTTCTTAATTTTGATGATGTGCAATTTATTAATTTTTTCTTTTACTGATTGTGCTTTTGGTGTTGAATTTAAGAACTTTGCCTAGACCAAGGTCACAAAATTCTTTTGTATGTTTTTTTCTAGAAGTTTTATAGTTTCAGCTCCTACATGTAGATGAATGATCCATTCTGAGTTAGTTTTTGTGTATGGTGTGAGATAAGAGTTAAGTCCTCTTTATTGTTTTTGCTTTTTTAAAAAAATATATAGATATCCAATTGTCCTAGAACCATTTGTTGAAAAGACCACCTTTCTCCGTTGAATTGTCTTGGCAGCTTTGTTGAAATTAAATCGACTATAAAGTTATTTTTTTGGATGCTGACTTCTGTCTGTTCATCTATGTGAATATCCTTACCCTAATACCACACTGTCTGATTATTGAAGCTTTATAGTAAAATTTGAAATCAGGTAGTATAAACCCTTCAACTTTGTTCTTCTTTTTCAAAGTTGTTTTGGCTAGTCTAGGTCCTACATTTCCATATAAATTTTAGGGCCCACTTGTTGATTGCTATGAAAAGCCTACAAGGGTCTTAATAGCAACTGATTGCTTTGAATTTATAGATCAATTTGGGGAGAATTACCTTCTTGACAATATTGGGTCTTCCAAACGTATATGTGAACTGTCTCTCCATATATTTAGATCTTTAATTTCTTGTAGTAGTGTTTTCTAGTTTTATTTGTTTTAGTGAGGACTTCTATGTACTGTATCAAGGATGACACAAAAATTCCTGAGGTGCCATTTGTATAGAAGTTTCTATATTAAGCTTAGGCCCAATTCCAAATCGTTCAGAACTCCAGAGGTTTTCTCAGATGGCAAAAATGGAGTTTAATCTACAGACTCGGTGGGATAGAGTGAGAATGTATAATAGCCAAGGACTCTGTATAGTTTTGATTTAGTGATAAAGTTCTTATATTATCAGTATCATCAAGAATTGCTCATTCATCATGAAAATTATGCTCTAAGGATCTAATAAGCAAGTTTTGAAAGAATTTTCCCATTCCATATTGAATGTGTTAGGTTGCCTGGGTTCCTCCAACGTTTATTTGTACCTCTGCTTCTTCTTGCTTATCCTGCAAAACCAAAATTATTCAGAGAAGGCTATTGCTTCCTAATGACTATTTTCTTCTTTTTGACAATGAGGGTTTGATATCAGAGATGATGACCTAGTCAAATTCCAGAAAGCAAGTGCCATAAAAAGTAGTTAGATATATAACAACTACTGTAAAACACAGCTCTGCTTACGAAGCACATTTAATTATCATGAGATTCATGCTGCTTCTTTCATAAATACAGTGGGGATTTTCTGTTGATATTTAAGCTGCTCTGGTAATAAGCCTCTTCAAACTCTTTTTGATTTTCTCAGACACAAGAATATAGTTTAAAAATGAAAAAGAAATGCAGACAGCAAGACACAGACCTAATATATAATATGATTTGTGATTTGATTGCATACTATCCACTTTATGTTTCATTAACATATAACTTCATAGTATAAAGCCTGTAAAAAAATCTGATTTTTATGTAATTTTACAGAGCATCTCTAGTAGATGCAAAATTTTGATATTTTTTCCCCCCAAACCTTAAAACCTTAAACTCAAAGACCACTTGCATCAGAATCAACAGGAGAACTCATTAAAAACCCAAGTTCTGGGTCTTACTCAAGCTTATAGGCTTAGAATATCAAAGGGGTGGTGCCAATAAACAAACAATTTAAAGAACTCTCTAGGTGATTCTTTTTTTTCTTTTTTTTTTTTTTTTGCGGTACGCGGGCCTCTCACTGTTATGGCCTCTCCCGCTGCGGAGCACAGGCTCTGGACACGCAGGCTCAGCGGCCATGGCTCACGGGCCCAGCCGCTCCGCGGCATATGGGATCTTCCCGGACCGGGGCACAAAGCTGTGTCCCCTGCATCGGCAGGTGGACTCTCAACCACTGTGCCACCAGGGAAGCCCCTAGGTGATTCTTATGATCATGAAAGTTTGAGAATCTTTACCTTAAAAAAATAACAAAATAAAAAATTATGTCTTTGAATTATTTTACTTGTGGGAATGCTAGGAGACCAAATTTTGCAATAAAATAAAGTGACCTTTTTTAAAATAAATCATAATGGATTAGAAAATTAAGTTCTTACTGCCTGTTTTACTCATTTAGCATTTATTACATATTACATATCACTTTGCAATTTATATATGTATACAAAACTATTTTTACTTACATTTAAATACACACATATATAACTTGTTTCCTCAATTAGAGTGCTAGATTCTTAAAAGTAGAGTCTACTTCAGACAATTTTGTGCTGCTCTCACAGAGTCAAGGGCATGGAAAGTCCTTTTTATACATATCATGGGTTATTAGGCAGCAACACTAGTAGACACCAGTTGTCAAGAACTGAAACTCTGAAGTCATACAGTTCTAACTGTTCTAATTAGTGGGTATGCCAACTTTGGCAAGTTGCCTAGCGGTTCAAAGCCTCACTTTTCTTATCTATAAAATAGGGATGATAACAATAATAGCATCTACCTCATGGGTTTGTGAGAATCAGTGAATTCTGTACATATTACCTACATAATTATGAACCCATGCATTTATATATATGTTATACTTTTAGGAGTAATGACAAAAATAATAGCAATTATTGTTATTATTGGCTTAATATTTTTCCTTTTGATTGAAAATAATTACATCAAAGATTTTTATACCTAATATGCATAATTCATTCGATCATTGACTCAGTAATGCTTATTCAATAATTTTATTCATCTGACAGTAATAAGATGAATAATAATATAATCTGGTAAGTATATTTTTCCTAATTATAAAATTAATACTTATTTTTTAGGGTAGCTTAGAAAGCATAGAAAAATAAATATAAAAGAAAACATTCATTTTGCTATTTTTTAGCTCTTTATTTTGAGATAATTTTGTACCTAAAGAATAATTGCAAAAACAGTACGAAGAGTTCCTGTATACCTTTTGTCCACCTTGCCATGTTAATATCTTACATAACTATAGTTAGTAATTAAATCCAGGAAATTAACATTGATACAATTCTATTAACTAAACCAAATATCTTTTAGGGTATCACTGGTTTTTCCACTAATGTCCTTTTTCTGTTTCAGGATCCCATTTTGTGTTCAGATATCATGTCTCTTTAATCATCTCCAATTTGTGAGTTACTCAATGTTCCCTTATCTGTCATAACTTTGACACTCTTGAGGTGTACAGTCAGTTTTTTTGTAGATTATCTCTCAATTTGTGCTTGTCTGAAGTTCTCCTAATTAGATTGAGGTTATGCATTTTTTTTGTCAAGAATATGACCAAAATGAAATGAACCCTTCTCAGTGCATCATATCAGGGGATAGATGATATCTTATTTCTGGGGATATTAACCTTGATTACAGTTGGATTTTCCACTGTAAAGTTAAAAAGTTTCCCTTTGTAATGATATCTTAGGGGAGATACTTTGAGACTATGCAAATATCTTGTTTCTCTTCAAACTTTTGCCTACTAATTTTAGCATTCATCAGTGAATATTTCCTGCTTATTACCTATTTATTACTGTGGTATTTGCTTAATAGTGACTTGTTATTTCTCTCATTCTTTTTGCATTTAGAAATTAGAATTTTTTCCTATAGGGAAGAGCTGTCACTTCTCCATTTATTTATTTATTCAATTGCTTATTTCATATGGACTCAAAGATATTTATTTTATTTTATGGGCCATAACACAATACTCTCAGAATTCACTTTGTTGCTCAAATGGTTTCATCTTTGGGCATTAGGAACTCCTTTCAACTGGCTCTCATCATTTCAATATGCTCCCATTCTTTATTTGAGCACTTTCTTAGTATCTGGGGCCATAATATTTTCCAGGGTCATCTTGTATTTACCCTGCCTCAGCCCTGGAATCAGCTGTTTCTTTAAGGAGCTACTAGGCTAAGTTTTGAAGCTATTTATAAATATTGCTAAATTTTTTTTCCAGAAAGATTGTATAACCAGTTTTCACTTTCACTTGAAGTTTCACTAGCGTTTTAAAACGGTGACAATTCGCCTGGTAAACATTTTACCAACACTTTCTTCTGTGTTCCATTTCTAACTTTACCATTAGGTAGTGTTTTTCTGTGAAGTAGGTTTCTTTTAAAAATCACAGTTCAGAAGAAACATTGAACTATTTGAAAAATTCCTCAGTTTAGTTCACCTTGCTTAAGGTATTACTGAAATGCTGCATAAGACAATTACTAACATCTCTCTTATACGTTGTTCCCTTGTACAGGGAAGGTATGAGCCTCAAGCCCGTTATTACAGATCAGTACTAGATACCATTTTGGCCATGAGAATTTTCAGTCTTCTTTGAATGAATGAAATGGTTCGTCTACTTCCTCAAAAGCCACAGACATTATTTAAAAAAAATTTTTTTTAAAGAATGAAGTTAAGATCAGTCCAGGGACTTCCCCGGCGGTCCAGTGGTTAAGACTCTGCCTTCCAATGCAGGAGGCGTGGGTTCAATCCCTGGTTGGGGAACTAAGATCCCACATGCCATGGGGTGCGGCCAGAAACATAAAAAAAAAAAAAAAAAAATCAGTCCAATTAATAAGGTGTTACAGTGTCTTATCCTTTTCCTCGGCCTTACTATTAGTCTATGATAGACTAGATATACACACTCAGATTTTATTAGTTGTATTAAGATGATTCTTATGTACAGTACTTTCAATTTTTTCAGTCCTTAAGATGAGACTATCATTCTTATTTGAGCCATTTAGAACCTTTCATGTCATCAAAACCGTGTTGAAGAAGTACTTGAAGATCCTGATAGATGGCAAACTTGACAGAAGTAAAATTTCTAGACCTTCCTATATATTGTTACTTAAATAAAACATGATTTGGACCCTGTGCATAATTCTCTGATTTAATAATTCTTTTTATCTTTATGTGGTTTGAAAAAAATTAGTTTTTAAAAACTGGGATTAGGATTAATCTATTTTAAATCAAGTAATTTAGTGACAGATATACAACAGTCATTGTTTTATATTTGTCTTGACATTGTGAGTAAGAAAGTACTTTCTATTTAGGTCTTTCTTTAACATAAATTTCCATTATAAATGGTTATCATAAAAGCTAAATAATAACAATTCCTGAATATCAGTTCTCTTAGCCTGATATTAGAAGCTGTTTAGATACCAGTGCCAGTCTAATAAAAGAAGTTGGAATCTCCAGTACAGACCATTTCTGTAATGTAAGGTAACAAAATATTTTTCCAAATCTTTATAAGGACAAAAATGCAGAAATGGTGAACTTAGTATTGACTTTGTCCATTCAAAAATCAGTGATGCTTTCTCGTAATTCAGGGAATTCTAACTATAGTATATTCACTTAAAACATATTGAGTCAGCCTTGAACCCAGCTTTAAAAAGATCAGCCTTTCACAAACTTGATTTTAGTAGCTTATAATTTCACTTGTTCCCTTTTATGATTTAAAAATGTTATTTCACTTGCTTTCACATCCTAAACTTCACTATCTCTCTTAGCTATATAATTCAGTACTCCTAGTCTTTCTCATCTAAACAGATTTCTCCCATTTTTGTAGATGGTTGTATGGTCTGGCATAGGACAAAATGGGCTTATGCCTTTGATTCCCTAGAATAGTGATATATCTTGATTCAAAGTATCTAGTTAGCTCAATAGTTCTCTTGATTTCAAATAGACCAAATATTTTCGAATGAATTCTACTACCTAATTTAATGGTTGCATTGAAGCTTTTGACATTAGAATCAGTTTTTCTTGGAAAAATATACTTTCCTGATGTTTTTCTTGGTTCAGAAGATATCTTGAAGAGGGAATTGAAAGCTTTCAAAAGTTTATTGAATCTCAGATTCTTCCATAAAATAATAATTTGATGATGATGTTTCAATAATTTATAGATGCATGTTTATATTTATCTTAAAAGTACCTGCATAGGGCTTCCCTGGTGGCTCAGTGGTTGAGAGTCCACCTGCCGATGCAGGGGACACGGGTTCGTGCCCCGGTCCGGGAAGATCCCACATGCCGCGGAGCGGCTGGGCCCGTGAGCCATGGCCGATGAGCCTGTGCGTCCGGAGCACAACGGGAGAGGCCACAACAGTGAGAGGCCCGCGTACAGCAAAAAAAAGAAAAAAAAAAAGTACCTGCATATATAGAAAGCAAGAAGCAAGAGCACTTGACAAAATGTAATTGAACTTTAATACAAGCGTTAATATATAAATAGTTCATATTGTTTAATCTGAAATTTCAATCAATTAATTTACATTAATTACATTTATAGTAGCCCTTATATTGGGTAAGAATGGAGGGGGTAAAGAAGTAGCTTTACTGTCTTTTAAGAAATGCAGCAAGGATTCTACTTCCTCAGGGAGGTATCATGAAATGTTCCAATCATGGGCTTAAGAAATATTTTGCACTGCTTTGATCATGATGTCTTTGTGCAGGTGATCTATGATAAAGGGAGAATAAGATCAGACAAATAAATAAGGCTCAAAGATAATTAAAATGATCTTTTTAAGTCAATAGCTTCAGTGTTCTGTGTTCTTTTATGAGATGGTCAGTCAGGTGCGGCCACAAGAAGAAACAGAGTAGAGGCTGAGGAAAATAAAATTTTCCATCCTTATCCAGTATTTTTCAAAGAAAAACAAACACACAAACTGAAAAAAACAAAGACAAAAACAACACTTGTTAAAACATTTTGAGGACTTTCTGGACTACAATTTGGAATGACCATAAGGTTAGATTAAAATTAAGTATGGATGGATCTTAATCCATCTAACGCTTCACAATAAGCGATTAGGCATGAGAGAGTAGAGACCATTTGATTTTCAGAGGTAATAATTTAATAATCAGGAGCAATCGAGGAGGACATTATGCTAAGTGAAATAAACCAGACGCAGAAAGACAAATACTGCATGATCTCACTTATATGTGGAATCTGAAATAGTCACATAGAAGCAGAGAATAGGAGAGTGATTACCAGGGTTTGGGGAGAAAGGGAAATGGGGAGGTGTTGGTCAAAGGGTACAGAATTTCAGTTACGGAGAATAAATACTTTCTGGAGATCTACTGTAAAAAAAAGTGAACAGAATATATAAACATAATAAGGTGGGAGCACTTTTATACAAATTTTGTCAATATTGAACAAAAGATATGATGATTGAAACTATATGTCAATTGATCAAGTACTGATAAATATATCAAGCCAAATTATGTATGTGTCTGGAACAATATGATTACAAGTGACACAACAAAATAATGAGATAAAGAAAGATTATTAAATAAATGATGCTAGGACACTTCACTATTTTGGAAATTAAGTTCAGATTCTTATTTTTACTTACTTCTGACTAAATTCCAGATTAAACATTGTAGAAATAGGTGTGTTGATCTGTGTATCTCTTTGGGCTATCAAGCTGTTTAAACATTAAAGAAACAGAAGATATATACATATCTATATCGTGTCTGTCTATTGAAGCAATTGAGAATTGGAAGGGACTTTTATCTCTAAAAATAGAGTTTTGTTCTATGTTTTATGGTCAGTCAGTTGTGGAAGAGATATAAGAGAGGCTTAGGAAAACCATGTATATTATACTCACAGGCCGTAGAGAGGGACTTGCTGCATGTTATCCAGGGTCAAGGGGAAGCACCAGGTTTTAGTCAAGTGGCAGAAGACAAGAGCAAGGAAAAAGTTGAGGCCAGAGCCTTTATTGGGGTTTCTGCAGGAAAGGCAAGTCAGGGTAAGCAGTTTAGAACTGTCCAGTTTGAATACTTCTGGCAGGCTTTGGCTATAGGGGTGGTCTCTAGTTGTCTGGTTACCTGTCCCTAGGATGATATAGGACAAGAGAAATATTGGCTTGGCTGTGTGAGTTAGATAAGGAGGAAGTTGAGGGTATAGACTTGGGATTGGTTGGTTGCATACGAAAGTCATGTTTCACATGTTCTTAAGTTCTTAATTTTCTTTAGAATTTAGCTAGCCCTGGAAGGAGCAGTCTTTCCCTGGGTCTGTAAGGTACAAACAATACAGAAACTAAAGTTACCATAATTGGTTCTGTGATGAATGGATGTCAAATAGATAAATGCAGAATCTAAGAAAACACAGAACAAATGGATATCCTGTATTAATCTATAAATTCTCTTTAAAAATAAAATTAAAAAAGTACCTGTCAGGCCAGGTGTGACCAACCCACTTTATCTACTGATACATCCATTTGTGAGAAGGATTTTGGGAATTCCCCCAATAAGTTTTTCTCTCTTGGTTTTATATGCTCCAATGAAACTATGGACTTTGATGGAAATTTTAGTAAAAATTGCAGATATATCAGTAATATTTTTTTATATTACATAATCTCGTGATATTTGCCCATAGCTAATGTACGTGTGTGTATATGTATGTATGCATACGTATATATAACATCAACAAAGAGAAATATATAGGAAAGACAACGTATAATTCTCATTAGCCTCACACTGATTTTTCTCCCTACCCTTTCACAAGTGGATTAGTGATTATTTAATGTTGATCTGACTTTCTAATTACATATTCCTTTCTGATAAGCCATTACAGTGGTTTTATATTACGTGAGTAAAGATACAGGAGTTCACCTTTGATTATTTTGGATAAAGCCTGCATAAGAAAACACATTGTATTGTTTGGACTTTGATATATTTTCAAGAAGCTAAGATTTTTTTTAAAAATGTAATACTCCCAAAGAATTTAGTGTTGGCTGAACATTCAAAATGAAAACCAAGTAAAGGAATTTTACGTAAGTCTGAGGGCCAGTTAAAATAAAGATCAATGAACATTTGTCAAATGCTGAGAATGTGTTTGGAAACTTTTTGAATCTTGTTCATTTTTGTTCACCTGAATTATATACAAAAATCCATTTAATATTAATAAGCATTTACCTATGGATGAGGGAAAGAGACTAAGGAAAAGATTCATTACAGACAACTCTGCTGCACGTGACTGTTCTATGAATTAAATCAAGCTTTTAAAAAAGTTTGACAGAAGCTTACATTACCACTGAATGTAATAGTTAACTAACTACATACAAAATTTAGTAATTGCCCAAAGTTTTCTTTGACAGTTTTAGCTTCTAGTGCTAGTGACAGGTTTTTTTTTTTGAAAGTCCGTGGTATTCTGTGATCTATTTGTAATGAAGCTAAACAGATAAATTGATTAAATTTCCATAAGAAACAGGTTCAGAATCAGGGTGGCAATGCATAAAAGTAAAATATGGTTATGGCTCATAATTAAAATGACTCTCTGTTTAGACCCCTTGGCTTAAGCCCATTGAAGACTAGCTACACTTATTTTTGATAGTCTTCAATTTGAGCAGTTAAAATTTGTTTAAAAAATTCCTTTAAACCAAATTGACTCTTAGGATGCAAAAATTTCTCTTCAACTCGTTTTTGCCAGCTTAAATTTGGCATCACAAATATATGGGAACTATTTTGATGCCATGAAGCAAAAAACATCAGACTAAATTAATAATTTTCATACTGTAATTCCAGATAGTGTGGAAGTCTTTATAGCTACACATTAGAGCTCAGATTCATTCTTGTACAGACCACTAACTGATTTGGAATTTCTGTGTGGGAATCAAAAGAGATTGAGGACATGTTTCCAGATGTCTAAATAAGTAAATATATATTTTGTAATCAGCACTGCTGATAATGCTCTAAAATTTTAACCAGGATTTCTCCCTTGTAAATTAAATTAGTTATGTCAAAATTGGACATAACCTATGCCACAGACATTTTTATCCTTGATATATTGACAAAAGCTTATGGAAAGCCTAGCTACCATGATATAAAAACATTTCACATTTGTTGAAATCCTTCCTTTTGTCTAGTTTTTATATGTATTATTTCTGGAATTTTCATTATCTTTGGTAAGCGGAATTTTATGACAGCATAATTTCTAACTTTTTCCTCATTTATTCATAATTCTAAAATAGGTACTATTCTTATAGGGTTGCATATCTTTTATGCTCAAAAATTTTAGAACAGACTTTTAAAAATTCATTCTTTTTCTGTAACAATTATACAGAATCTTATTAATTGAAGACTATTAACAAAATCTACTGTGGTTGTTCTCTCATTTGGAGAAATCAAATTACCCTGATTTAACTGGTTCCTTAAATGTCCTTGTAACCAAGTAGTAAGCAATATTTACATGACTATCATGTTTAATAGTGTTGTAATTCTTCAAACAATTGAACAAAATAATTTCAGGTATTTTAACATCTGTCAGGGCGATTGTCAAGGAACATACTTATTTTCATGTCCAAATTAGAGGTGATTAAACCATGAAGAATTTGAAATATTAATTGATAATCAAGAAGATATGTCCAAATCAACATACAAGTCTTATTTTTATGTACATGATTGTAAAGTAAATTTTTGATGTTGTGTTTGATCAATATTTTAGAGCATTTAACACAAAGTAATTTGTATTTTTCAACTAGTATAGACATCCACCAAAATTTGAAATTAATTTCAAAACCAACTTAGAGTAAATGTATAAATTATTTTGTCTAAGAAAAATCCTCTTGGAATATATCTAAGCACAACATAACTATGGGAGTGATTAGTTATATAATATGTTCCTATTAGAGAAAAAAGGAAACCTACGTTGATTGAGCTAAAATGAAAGTATTAGTATGACATTATTGAAATTTATAATAATTCTCTTGAAAACTTGTTCTTTTTCTAGATTCAGTTTCTTTAAAATTAGAATATAGGTAATTTCTCTTTCTGGATTTTATACATTACAAAACTTCTTTCCATTATCCAGGTGGCATATAGAGCAAACAGTTTGGGTTAGAGAGGTAGGTCTAGTGTCATGGGCCAGTTCTTCACTAAGAGCACTTGTGGCAGAGCGATGATACCAATCCAATCAAAGAGCATGATGACGGGTTTTTAAAAGCTCTCCAAAAGTTCTTGTGCTAGTATAGCATCTATGCATTTTTCAAAATATTATTGTATCTATAATCTCATTTCTCTCTCCTCCCCACAATCTCTATGAGGTTAGTAGAGCAGGTAGCATTATTTTCCAGAAAATATAATCAAATTCAATCTCAGGTGGGCATTTGACCATCATGCAATAAGTTAGTGGCAAAAGCAGGACTAGAATTCAGATGGCTTAAATCTTAACTTGGTCAATTTTCTGTTACTCTGTGAAATGGCAGAATTCCCTTATAATTTCCTCAGGTGAAGCTGCACGTGTATTTTCCAAAACAGTTTTCTTCTGTAGTACCTCACTCACTAATTCACTAATTCATTCAGATATTTATTGAAGACATATGGTGTGTACCATTGAATGGTAAGGACTTGGCTCAGCTGATTTCAGTTTTCCATTAAGCTTGGTACTTCCTTGGTAAGAACTTTGAAGGGATGATTGTGATATTTATTGGAGTACTGTTATTGCTGAGACTCTAATAATTGATAAGTAGGACTAAAATGTTCTTAAAAACAAGAAATTCCTAAAGCTTCAAAAATTAATGTAATTTCCTTTAAAAAATATAGAGGCTAAGATTTCAGTTGATCACCACCCTGAATGCTTGTCCCCCTCCATTCTTCACAGAATTAACCTCTGTTTTCAGTTTGGTGAGTATGCTTCCAGACATGGCATGTACCCATAGATAATATATGACATTGTGAGTGTTTCTAAAAATGGCATCATACTCTTGCTTTGTAAACTGCTTTTTTAAAATTTAAGCAGTATGTTTTGGAAATCTATACATGTTAGATAATTGATCTACTACATTGTTTATCTGTTGCATATTTCATAGTCTAAGTAACCATTTCCTATTATGGGCATACAGGTTGTTTTCAATTTATCTTCCCTTTATAAACAATGCCACAGTAAAATATTTATATATGTACTCTAGAGTACATGTACTCTAGAGTAGATATGGAGATGCCTGATAGCATTAAAATTTTTAACAGATGCTGAGAAAATTACCCTCCAAATTGGCTGATCCAATTCTTAGGTAGACTTTGAAATTTTTTTGTTAACCCATGCCTTCTCCCAAATGCGATATTGTATAAAAAGTTGTTTTTTGCTAAGCTAATGGATGAAAAACAATTTGTGATAAAGTAAAATATTTTCATTTCCTTAGAATATTTTTATCCAGCCTATGAGATTTTTTGTTAACCCTCACCTTCTTTCAAACATGATATTATAAAAAAATTATTTTGCCAATCTAATGGATAAAAAACAATACCTGATTATTTAAAAAATATTTCCTTTGAATATATTCTAAAGTTTATTGTCCATTTCTTCTTCTATGAATTACCTATTCATATTGTTTGTCCACTTAAAAAAAGACTATCTTCTGTCACTGTTTGCAGATGACATGATACTATACATAGAGAATCCTAAAGATGCTACCAGAAAACTACTAGAGCTAATCAATGAATTTGGTAAAGCAGCAGGATACAAAATTAATGCACAGAAATCTCTTCCATTACTATACACTAATGATGAAAAAGAGAAATTAAGGAAACACTTCCATTTACCATTGCAACAAAAAGAATAAAATACCTAGGAAGAAACCGACCTAAGGAGACAAAAGACCTGTATGCAGAAAACTATAAGACACTGATGAAACAAATTAAAGGTGATACAAATAGATGGAGAGATATACCATGTTCTTGGATGGAAGAATCAACATTGTGAAAATGACTATACTACTCAAAGCAATCTACAGATTCAATGCAATCCCTATCAAACTACCAGTAGCATTTTTCACAGAACTAGAACAAAAAATTTCACAATTTATATGGAAACACAAAAGACCCTGAATAGCCAAAGCAACCTTGAGAAAGAAAAACGGAGCTGGAGGAATTGGGCTCCCTGACTTCAGACTATACTACAAAGCTACAGTAATCAAGACAGTATGGTACGGGCACAAAAACAGAAATATAGATCAATGGAATAGGATAGAAAGCCCAGAGGTAAACCCACGCACATATGGTCACTTTATCTTTGATAAAGGAGGCAAGAATATACAGTGGAGAAAAGACAGCCCCTTCAGTAAGTGGTGTTGGGAAAACTGGACAGCTACATGTAAAGAATGAAATTAGCACACTTCCTAACACCGTACACAAAAATAAACTCAAAATGGATTAAAGACCTAAATGTAAGGCCAGACTGTCAAACTCTTAGAGGAAAACATGGGCAGAACACTCTATGACATAAATCACAACAAGATCCTTTTTGACCTACCTCCCAGGGAAATGGAAATAAAAACAAAAATAAACAAATAGGCGGGCTTCCCTGGTGGCGCAGTGGTTAAGAGTCCGCCTGCCGATGCAGGGGACACAGGTTCGTGCCCTGGTCTGGGAAGATCCCACATGCCGTGGAGCGGCTGTGCCCGTGAGCCATGGCCACTGAGCCTGCGCGTCTGGGGCCTGTGCTCCACAATGGGAGAGGCCACAACAGTGAGAGGCCCGCGTACCACAAAAATAAATAAATAAATAAACAAATAGGACCTAATGAAACTTAAAAGCTTTTGCACAGCAAAGGAAACCATAAACAAGACCAAAAGACAACCCTCAGAATGGGAGAAAATATATGCAAATGAAGCAACTGACAAAGGATTAATCTCCAAAATTTACAAGCAGCTCAGTATCAAAAAAACAAACAACCCAATCCAAAAAAGGGCAGAAGACCTAAATAGACATTTCTCCAAAGAAGATATACAGATTGCCAACAAACACATGAAAGGACGCTCAACATGACTAATCATTAGAGAAATGCAAATCAAAACTACAATGAGGGGCTTCCTTGGTAGCGCAGTGGTTGAGAATCCTCCTGCTGATGCAGGGGACACAGGTTCGTGCCCCGGTCTGGGAAGATCCCACATGCCGCGGAGCGGCTAGGCCCGTGAGTCATGGCCGCTGAGCCTGCAGCATCCAGAGCCTGTGCTCCGCAATGGGAGAGGCCACAACAGTGAGAGGCCCGTGTACCGAAAAAAAAGCAAAAAAACTACAGTAAGGTATCACCTCACACCAATCAGAATGTCCATCATCAAATAATCTACAAACAATAAATGCTGGAGAGGGTGTGGAGAAAAGGGAACCCTCTTGCACTGTTGATGGGAATGTAAATTGATATAGCCACTATGGAGAATGGTATGGAGGTTCCTTAAAAAACTAGAAATAGAACTACCATACGACCCAGAAATCCCATTACTGGGCATATACCGTGAGAAAACCATAATTCAAAAAGAGTCATGTACCGAAATGTTCATTGCAGCTCTATTTACAATAGCCAGGACATGGAAGCAACCTAAGTGTCCATCGACAGATGAATGGATACACAACATGTGGCCCATATATACAATGGAATATCACTCAGCCATAAAAAGAAACGAAATTGAGTTATTTATGGTGAGGTGGATGGACCTAGAGTCTGTCATACAGAGTGAAGTAAGTCAGAAAGAGAAAAACAAATACCATATGCTAACACATATATATGGAATCAAAAAAAAAAAAAAGTCATGAGGTACCTAGGGGCAGGACAGGAATAAAGACGCATACCTACTAGAGAATGGACTTGAGGACACGGGGAGGGGAGAGGGTAAGCTGGGACAAAGTGAGAGAGTGGCATGGACATATATACACTACTAAATGTAAAACCGATAGTTAGTGGGAAGCAGCTGCGTAGCGCAAGGAGATCAACTCGGTGCTTTGTGACCACCTAGAGGGGTGGGATAGGGAGGGTCAGAGGTGGGGGGAGACACAAGAGGGAAGAGACATGGGGATATATGTATATGTATAGCTGATTCACTTTGTTATAAAGCAGAAACTAACACACCATTGTAAAGCAATTATACTCCAATAAAGATGTTAAGAAAAAAAGCCTATTTTTTTAATGTAGATTTTTATAGAATTCTTATGGAGTCTAATATTTGTCTGTTAATTACATTATACATTTTATTTTTCAGGTTTTGCCTGTTTATTTGTGGTATTCTTTCCATAGAAGTGTTTCATTGTGAGGTAGTCAAATTGATTAATCTTTTCATGTGTCAACTTTTTCTTTTTG
Source organism: Orcinus orca (assembly GCF_937001465.1). Taxonomy (NCBI): domain Eukaryota; kingdom Metazoa; phylum Chordata; class Mammalia; order Artiodactyla; family Delphinidae; genus Orcinus; species Orcinus orca. The sequence goes on from NC_064565.1 coordinate 50,729,933, forward strand.
TATTTTACTGAAGTTCATAAGTATATTTTCCTATATATATATTATTTAAAATTAGTTTTTGATCTTTAACTTAAGTAGACTTTTTTGGTAGTGATTCAAAACCTAATGAATTTTAAAAAGTAGCCATTTTATTTTGGAATAAATTGAGATTTATAGGAAAGATGCAGAAATGCGGGGTCCCCATATACCCTTTACCCAGTTTCCTCTAATATTAACATCATAAGTGGTACATTTGTCAAAACTAATAAATTAACATCGGCATATTCATTTCAACTATACTTCAAACTCTATTCAAGTTTCACCATTTTATCCACTTATGCTCTTTTTCTGTTCTGGGATCTCATCCAGGATACCACATTGCATTTACTATTCATGTCTCCTTAGTCTCTTCTGTCTGTGATAGTTTCTCTCTTTCCTCATTTTTCATGACCTTGATAGTTTTGAAGAAAATTAAACACGTATTTTCTAGAATGCCCTTCAGTTTGCTTTGTCTGATGTTTTTCTTGTAATTAGACTGGGGTTATGTGGTTTTGGGAACGTTACCACAGAAGTGAGGTGCTTTTCTCATTACATCATACAGGTGGTACATGATATCAACTTGAGTTATCACTGTTGATGTTAACCTTGATCACTTGATTAAAGTAATGTCTGCCAGGTTTTCTTCATTGTAAAGTTACTGCCTTATTCTTTCCATACTCTATTCTTTGGAAGCAAGTCATTAAGTCCAGTCCACATTCAAGGAGAGAGGAAGTTCTACCCTCTGGAAGGGAGTAAGTATTTACATACATTACTTGAAATTCTTCTGTAAGAAAGATTTATCCTTCTCTCCCATTTATCTACTTATCCAATCATTTATTTATAACAATATGGACTCACGCATAGTTATTTTATTCATTGGATTATAATCCAATACTATGTTATTTATTTTTTTGTGCAAATTGTTCCAGCTTTGGCTATTGGGAATTGTCAGTTTGGCACCTAATAACTATTTTTTATTGTTCTTTTGAGGGATCATGTTGAATTAAAGAGAAAAGACATATACATGGCATGGATTAAAAAAACTCAAAAGTAATAACATAAACAAATATACTTATTTTTCCAACATATTGACCTTTTGCTTTGAAAATACCTAGGACTTAAAGTGATATAGGACATTTCATTTCTCATGGTTCTTTTGTATTTTGATGCCTCTTTATAAAGTTGTTTCAACTTATTACTGTCTAATTATATTTTAGTGGCAGAGTATTAAATAGTGAATGACTTGTCCACTATATATAAAGGTGGGTAAATTAAATTTAAAATATTGGGTTTCCCTGGTGGCGCGGTGGTTGAGAGTCCGCCTGGCGATGCAGGGGACACGGTTTCGTGCCCTGGTCCGGGAAGATCCCACATGCCGCGGAGCGTCTAGGCCTGTGAGCCACGGCCGCTGAGCCTGCGCGTCCGGAGCCTGTGCTCTGCAATGGGAAAGGCCACAGCAGTGAGAAGCCCGCGTAATGCAAAAAAAAAAAAAATTTAAAATATTCACAAACAAGAAATATAGGAAACAATTTTGCCTATCAATTGCAAAATGTTGTTTTTAAATAAGTGAAGGTGTGTAGAATATATTAAAACAAAACTGACCACTACTCAACAATTACTTATTAAGAATATTTTGAAAATGTCTTATCTTTGAAACTGCATTCTAATAATAAGTATAAAATAAGAGTATAACACATAAAATTAAATAACATATTTTTACACAAAAGTGGTGACTTTAAAATACTGTTTGGTGCATGAGTCACCTGTCATTCAAAAATTCCTAACTTGATGCTAACATTCAAGCCAATAGAACTTAGACCTCAGAATTAGAACACTCTTTTGTAAGAATTTTTTAAAAATATAATTTGCTTTATAAATATATTGTGAGATGCATACGTATTCTTAGTTAATATGGGTGTCTATTTAGTTTCATATGATGAAAACCAAAACTCATTTAAAATAAAAATTGAGAATGGTATGGGCTTAAAAATTGGTAACCTGAACATGAAAAATACATATAGTGTGATCAAATTTACAAAGATTTATAACATTCTGGATTCTAAGATATAACATTTCACATGATATTCAAGAAGTATTTGATGATTTCTCTTTCTACTTCAAACAGTAAATCTATCATTATTAAATGTTATCTAATAAGTGTTGCAAGCTATAATAATAAAAACAACAATAAATTTGCAGCATATAGAGTTAATGATGTTACCCTCTGAATATTTTTTGTTATTAATTAATCTATATGGTCACTGGGTGGGAAGATAAAGGACTCTGTTTTAGCTTACTCTGAACCTCAGTTTATCTATCTGAAAAATAGAGATCTAATAAGAACTATTTTGCATGGGTTTTGTAGGTATTAATGAGATAATGTATTAGAAACATCTGGCATTAAGCCTGGCACATAAAAATAGATCCACAAATGTTAATTCCTTCCTTTTCTGCTATACCATACAAAATTTATAAAAATAAAATATTTTATAGTCTGTTGATCCAGATTTTTTTGAGAGTTAAGCTATTAAGTTATTTATAATATATTGCTTATATTTGATCTATTTAGATCACTATGGATACTTACAATGAATCAATAAAAACAAAAATTTTATAGACGTTATTTTTTTTTTTTACAATGGGGCAGATGTTCATAATTGGCTGGGAACATGTTTTATCAAGAAATTATAACAACCACTTTTTGTTAAATAAGATATTGCCAACTAAAGAATGTCACTCACCATTCAGCTCTACAAGGATTAGGTCATTAGCCACTGCAGGAGCTGACCTTTAACACGCCCTGAAAGGAGTTTAGGGTGGAGATCAGGGATGAGGCACTCTGTGCTCTGGGAAAAGCTGGCAGAACAGGCATTTAGATTGTTAGATATTTTCGGGAGAAAATTTTATGAACCCAATTTCTTATGTCTTATCATAACTAGAAAAACTCAGTAATGGAGACGTCTGCTCCTCATGACTAGCAGCAACCTTCTACTGAGATGTGTGCTTGACTGCACGTATTCCCTTCACCAAAATCATATATGCACTGACCTCCCCCACTGCCTCTTTGGAGCAGTTCCTCAGAGAAACAGCCTAAATGAAAGGCTGTCTCCCAGGCTATAGTCCTCAGTAAGCCCCAAATAAAACTGAACTCATAGCTCTCATGTTGTGTGTTTTATTTTTTTCCTCAGTTGACAATATGAAGATAGGCATTTATGGTAGATTTGATAAATTTATTAAAGCGCTTTCTGTTATTAGGAGATTATTACCATGGGAAGCAAATAAGATATTTCCATGAAATTAAAGAGCAAGCTTAAAAAACTAAAATAGGAAATTATAATAGACATGGGACCAAGATGCAATCCTCTGGGCAATGACAGTAAATGACAGAGTATTTTACTTGTTAATAACATTCCTTTTTTTTTTTTTTCTATTTATGGTGAGCTCATGCCATAATTATATTTTTTCATTCCCTGCAAGCAATGTGTGGCTTTTAGATGTTAACTGACTTGTTAGTTTAGGAGATGGTCACTGTCCTCAACATATGTTTACATTTCTTTTAGGTTATCTGATTTGTTGACATATAATTATTTATAGTAGTGTCTTATGATCCTATGTATTTATGTAGTATCAGTTGTAATGTCCGTTGTTTTATTTCTGATTTTTTTGAGTCTTCCCTTTTTTCCTTAGTCTATCTAAAGTTTTGTCAATTTGTTTATCTTTTCAAAAGGCCAGCTGTTAGTATTGTTGATCTTTTCTATTGTTTTTCAGTTTTCAACATATGTTTACAGATTCCTTTACCATCTCTGCAACTAAGAATTTACAGTTCTTAGCTGTGTGCTCTTTTTTTCTTATTCAAAGTCAACTGGGCTTCTTAAATCTGTGACTTGATGCTTTTCATTAGCTTTGGGAAATTCTTAGCAGTTATATTTTTGAATATTGCCTCTCTTATTTTTATCTCCTGTCCTCCTGGAATTTCAGTTCAATTTAAGTTAGACCATCTCCATATCTTTGATATCTCTTACTCTTTCTCTTGTATTTTCTATAGATTGCCTCTTTATTCTTCTTTTTTTTCTAGATATTTTCTTCTGACCTATCTCTCAGTCATTGAGGTCTTAGTTTCATTTATGATAGGTTTTAGTTCTATATTTAGTTCTTTCTAGTTGATTCTTTCATAAAAATGCAACGCTCCTTTTCATAGTTTTAGTTCCTTGCTGAAAAGGATTTTTTTTAAGTTTATTTAAAGGATTTTACAGTTATCAGTGGGAGGGTTGGTTTGAATTACCTAGTCTACTATTACCAGAAGTGCAAGTCCCTCTGTAAGGCCTGTATACATTGAAATTGAAAATATATCTGTAGGTCGTTCTTTGCAGGAAAATATGGACATAGAATTACAATTTTATTCTATATTGAAAATTAAAAACAAGTACCCATGACTGTTTTTTGCTGCTTGTTTGCCAGTCCTACTTGAGATCTATTCTTACTCAGAATGTCTGAGTAGATGACTACATGTAAATTGAAAGCTTTACAGGAATCTATATTTCTAATAAATAATTAACTTTTAAGGCAAAGCATTAGTGAGTATGTAGATGGCCATGCTGTTTTGATAGAAATAAAATTTATAACACATGTTCAAAAGTTTGGGTTAGATTTGAAATCTCTTTTGCTCTGAAACTTTAAAAGATGAAATAATGTTGTGTCAGAGAATAGTTCAAAAGTTTGGGTTAGATTTGAAATCTCTTTTGCTCTGAAACTTTTAAAAGATGAAATAATGTTGTGTCAGAGAATAGCATTACAGTAATCAGATTATGTCTAGTAAGTAGATTTAAATGGTTAGTTCTTGTCTAATGTGTAAAATTTGATTTTACATCTTCCATTTGACTGAAATCATCCATGTACATTGTAAATAAAATGTCAGTTATGATAAAGTGCTATGAAAAGATGTATTTAGTTGTGTATTTAAGTTTTTAAATTAAAAAACTTATTATTTACTTTATAATTTTTGTAGGTATAGGAACAATAAGTAAGAGTGAAGGAAATATTTCCTTAGTTGATGTTTGAGAGAATCCTATTCATTAGCTTTTAGAGGGAAAGTATCTTTAAATATAACTTCATCATTTAATGCCAAGCATTGTGCTCCTTTTTTCCCTCTCCTGGGTCACATGGTTAGCATATATTTGGATTTCAGTGGGATTTTGTGTTGAGTGCAACACTTATCTTCATTAGCAGAAGTGATTCTACGCATGATTTTATATGGCAGAGGCAAGCTAGTGAGCAGTATTTTGGGTAGGAAGGGGTTTCAGTATTGCTTCAGTTGCCTTGCTCATAGTACTTCTGTACATTATGTACTTACAATGGAGACCAATAAGTAGGGAACCAAGTAGAGCATACAAAGAAAAGATTAGCAAATGATTATAATTTGATAAAATCTTAGTTGGTAGATACTTAGGCATCAAAAAAACATCATTTCAATTTGAAACATCCTAAAACCCATTTAGCTTTTAATAAGAAAACATTTGCCTCTTTTGCTTTCTTTTTCTTTCTCCTTTTTGTTTAGAAAAAATATTCAGTTAAAAAATTTCAATCCTATATTACAGATAATATAATTTCTAGAGATCTGAGGAGGACTTCTAGAACTAGGCAGTATAACAGAGCAATCTAAATCTCTATAGGGAAAAAGGAGAAGATAATGGTTTAGGAGGTTTGAAGGAGGAGTTAGAGGGAAATATGTAGCAAATAGGAAGAAGAAGTGTTTAAAGACAGCTGTGGATAGTACAGGAATTAGCAACAGCATATGAAAGGATAAGGAGAGTGGAGGAACTATGGCAGTCAGGTTTGTGTGTCATTTTTGCAGAATAAAGAATAACAAAGGCAAAGGAATATGCCAGTAGATCCTTTAGTTGACACTGTATCTGTGAATCTACTTTTTCAGGATTATAAAAAAAAGAAAGGACAGCATAGACTGTGAATAGAGAGCATTTAGTGACTGATGGAAGTAACTAGATGCTTGATTGTAGAAAATAGGGCTTCGTCGCTGTTAGAGGACAGCTACAATTGGAGCTGCACATTTTATTTTCCTTTTCTGCCCTTGGTTTCTCTCTGAAGTATTGTGGAAAAGATTATTGTGAAAAAGGTAGGAGGCCAGGCATCAGAAGGCCAAGATCTAGTCCTTCTTCTCTAATTGAGTGACAAGTCAACCTCTGAATGGTAGTTTCTATAGCTATAAAGTGGAAATAATAATAACAATTATACTACTCTCTTACGGTGTTTTAGTATAAGGAAGCATTATGTTAGGGAAATGTAAATCCTGACACTCCCTTCTCCCCTTTGGCCTAGTTATTTAATCTCTCTGATTAGAAATATTCTTATTTATGCAATAAAGATACAATAACTCCACCTTACAGGATTGTGAGAATTAAATATGGCATTATTTGTGAAGAATCTAGTGGGGTACCTGGCACACAGTAGGTGATGAATGTGAGCCCCTTCCTTTCCATAGTGACATTAGAAATTTGCTCCATGACCTTTGGTCAATTTGTGTGGTTCTGTTTCTTTACTCATTATTTATACCTACCTCATTTACACTATGATGTATTTTGTTTTTATGTTCCTTGTAGCTTATATGCCATGTACTATATATAGTTATCTGTATATTTCTGACTCTGCCAATAAATGCTAAGCTGCTGAAGGATGGGAACCCATCTTGTTCACTTTATATTCTTCATCATACATAAATCATAGGCAATTTGTCAATAAATGTTCTATATTGGAAGGGTCACTATTAGGTTCCGAATGAAGCTTCTGTGCTCGATAGTGTCTTCACTTTGACTCTGAAGAATGGTTAACACTATAATACATAAGGATGATTATTTAGAAATTCAACCATTTATTTATTTATCTACTTTTGGATTTTGTCCTCATGCACATACATGTAAGCAGTTGTCTTCAGTTAACACTTGAGTAGCTGCTGGGCATCTTTGTAATGTTACTACTTCAAGACTGTCACCTTGGGACTTCCCTGGTGGCCCAGTGGTTAAGAATCCACCTACAATGCAGGGGACATGGGTTCGAGCCCTGGCCCGGGAAGATCCCACATGCTGCGGAGCAGCTAAGACCATGTGCCACAACTACTGAGCCTGTGCTCTAGAGCCCGTGAGCCACAACTACTGAAGCCTGAGAGCAATAAGCCACTGCAATGAGAAGCCCACGCACTGCAAAGAAGAGTAGCCCCCGCTCGCCACAACTAGAGAAAGCCCGCTCATAGCAATGAAGACCCAACGCAGCCAAAAATAAATAAATACATTTATTAAAAAAAAAAAAAAGACTGTCATCTCTAGATCCTCTTAGAGGCTTCATTTGATTAGGTCAGGCCTTCCCAGAAAAACCTCCTTTTTGATTAACTTACTATTAATTAGGGACCTTAATTATATGTACAAAATCCCTTCACCTTTGCCACATAATGTAACACAATTATGGGAGTTACATGCCTTCATTTTTGCCATATTCTTAGGGTTAGAAGCAATTATAGGTCCTGCCAACACTCAAGGGTAGGGGATTACACAAAGATGTAAATACCAGGGGGTGCGGATCATGAGGGCCACCTTAGAATTCTGCTTACCGCAGTGTTATATAAATTTGTGTCTCTGGTTGTAAATAATGCTAATAAACAAACAATAACTTCTATGACTTGAGAAGTTCTGCTTTGTGAATCAATTAAACTTTTGCATTAGTATCGTTTGGTTGCTTATACGGAATCTATTACCTTTTAGATACCTTGGCCCAGAAGCAAAAAAAAAAATCAATTTAAAGAAAAATCCAGATGAATAAAACATTTAGAATAAAACATGGTAGTGTTTTCCTTGCTGTTTAATAGGTTCATGCCTTTTTAGTTTATTTGATAGAGAGCAGGAGATAAGAGCTTGTGAAAAATTCCTGGTTTTGCATCTCTTGAAACTTAAATCTGATGATCATTTTAATGGATAGTAATTTTGACTGAAGTCAATCAGCAAAGTATAAGTGGAACTGGAATTGTGTATAGTGTGGCAAACTTTACTTATATTTTATTGATGATCATAACCACCAAGAAAAGGTATTTGGCACTTATAAAATGTTTTTACTATGTGTTTAAGAAAATAATTTTACGTACCTTTTAAAAATGAGTATTCAAAAATGGAATTGCTAGGGAAAACATATGCTGACAGAAAAACTTGTACAAGAATAATTATAGGAACATTATTCATAATAGGCAAATAGAGTGAAAACCCAAATGCCCGTCAATATAGTATATCCATATAATGAAATATTATGTGTCAATAAAGAGGAATAAAGTAATAATACACGTTACATGAACAAACTTTGAAAACATTGTGCTAATTGAAAGAAATCAGTCACGAAAACACCACATATTGTATGATTCCATTTATATGAAATGTCCAGATTAGGCAATCCATAGAGACAGAAAGTAGATTAGTGGTTGCCTAGGGTTGGTGAGGGGAAGAGGGTTGGCAGGGGAAGAAAAGTGACTGATAATGGGCACAGCGTTTCTTTTTGAGGCGATGAAAGGGTTTTGAAATCAATTGTGATGTTGATTGCCCAACTCTGTGAACATACTAAAGACTATTGGATTGTACACCTTAAGTGTGTGGATTGTACTGTATGTGAATTATGTCTCAATAAAACTCTAAAGAACATGGAATTGCATGGCATTCTAGCATTTTGATGCAACCAAATTATTTAATGCTATCTTTACCTCTCCTGACTTTGTTCTGAGCCTTTTATTATGTGGCAAGTTCAATCTGCTAAGACATGAGTATACAAAATGGAAAAATGTAATTCTGTATTAACAAATTTTCAGTAAGAAGCAGTGGAAGTATGTGAGAGCATTATTGTTGTCCAGGACTTTTACCATATTTTCTCAAAATCAGTATACACTCCACTTAGATGAAAATAAAGGACAACATTACATTGTATATTCATTAAATACTTCAGTACCTATGTCTACTAAATTTAGATATAAGCTCTGATTATATGAATAAGATTTCAGGAACACCCCAGATCACACGTTGTCAATTTAAAATTGTAGTCTTAACAGTTTTTAATTTATATTGTATAGTTTTCTTTTCTCACTACTGCTCGGTAGGATACTTTAGTTTGTTTCTCTACTAGTGTAATCATAGAAAGTCAAACAAGAATAAGTTTAATGACAATATAGGTGAAACAGAATGGGTGGAAGTCTTTCTTCTGATTATATTCAGAGTAGAAGTCTTCAAGACAGTCTTGATACTTAGCTTCTGTTTGTAAATGCTTTATGAAAATTTCTTAGAGATATTCTTAGAATGCCTCTGAAATGTACTGCTTTGCCTCTTAGCATTGTTTGTTTATGGATCTCTGAAGAATTCAATAATATTTTTAGGCTTTCTATTTCCTGGTTTCACTCCCATTTTGCAGATTGAATTATTCAAACTGCATAGTTAAAATGACTTGTCCAAAATTGCGTAGGTAGTAGAAGTGTTGAAACATAAGCTTTCAGCAACAAATTATGTGTTTTCACTATAAATGCATATTTTAGTACATTAGGATACTTTACTTCAGGCAACAGAATTTCATTTCAACTTGTAATATTCTTAAGCTAAACCCAAGACTTCATATCGGTTACTTTTAAAAAGTAAAAATAGTAGTCTTAAGAAGACTTTATGGAGACATTCTCCTTGTTAATAATGATTTTTAAAGTGAATAATATCTTGACTCTATGGAGTCTTTAATTTCTTCCCAATGCTATGACCTAATATGGTGTGATAAGTGGTGTGTACATTCTTGATATCATAGACAAGTGCTAAAGAGACCCTAAGAGATCATCTAGGCTCTTTCCTTATCTCTTGGTAGGTTATGTCAATTGTTTTAGAGACTGTTTTTTTCTATAGTAAAAAACGTTGCTGACGTGTTCATTTTTAAAACCGTATCTGAAATAACCAAACCTCTTTATTCATTGTTTTGAGGAGGCAAATAATGGCCCTCTAGCCTCTTTAAAATTATAATTTATTATAATTAGTTTGTAGTTAAAAGGAGATGCAATTTAAAAAAAAATTATCTGCCAATAATCCCTGTGACTAGAAATTATTCTATCCTATCGAAATAGTTAAGCTGTATTAAAAACATAATACAACAATAATAGTAGTAATAAAAACCAACTATTTTCCACTTGTTCCAAATTTCCTTGTTGTTTCCCTGCATTGTGCCCCTCAGATATCTTGACCCATGGTTAATCAGATTTCCATATGATTTTTTACTCAGGTGAAGATCTGTACAGTTAATATTGAAACCAGTACACTTCAGCCTTGCCCACAGTGGGACCTTTCAAAGCCATAATGCATTTAAAAGATTTAGCTCTAGGCCTTAGTAAGCCCATATTCCGGTTTCTTTTTTTTTTTAATTGAAGGATAGTTGATTTACAATAGTGTGTTAGTTTCAGATATACAGTAAAGTGATTCAGTTATATATATATATATTATTTTCAGATTCTTTTCCATTATAGGTTATTATAGTGAATATAGTTCCCTTGCTATATAGTAAATCCTTGTTGTTTATCTATTTTATATAGAGTAGTATGTATCTGTTAATCCCATATTTCTAATTTATCTCCCCCCCCACACGCCTTTCCCCTTTGGTAACCATAAGTTTGTTTTCTGTCTGTGAGACTGTTTCTGTTTTGTAAATAAATTCATCTGTATTATTTTTTAGATTCCATATATAAGTACTATTATATAATACTTGTCTTTCCCTGTCTGACTTCACTTGTATGATATTCTCTAGGTCCATCCATGTTGTTGCAAATGGTATTATTTCATTCTTTTTTATGGCTGAGTAATATTACATTGTGTATATATACCACATCTTTAAAAAAAATTTTATTGGAGTATAGTTGATTTACAATGTTGTGTTAGTTTCAGGTGTACAGCAAAGTGATTCAGTTATACATATACATATATCTATTCTTTTTCAGATTCTTTTCCCATATAGGTTATTACAGAATATTGAGCTCCCTGTGCTATACAGTAGGTCCTTGTTGATTATCTATTTTATATATAATACTGTGTATATGTTAATCCCAAACTCCTAATTTATCCCTCCCCCCTACATTTCCCCTTTGGTAACCTTAAATTTTTTTTCTATGTCTGTGAGTCTGTTTCTGTTTTGTAAGTAAGTTCATTTGTATCATTGTTTTAGATTCCACATATAATTGATGTCATATGGTATTTGTCTTTCTCTTTCTGACTTCACTTAGTATGATAATCTCTAGGTCCATCCATGTTGCTGCAAATGGCATTATTTCATTCTTTTTATGCCTGAGTAGTATTCCATTATATACGTGTACCACATCTTCTTTATCCATTTATCTGTCAGTGGTCATTTAGGTTGCTTCTATGTCTTGGCTATTGTAAATAGTTGTGCAATGCACATTGGGGTGCATGTATCTTTTTGAATTATAGTTTTCTCTGGATATATGCCCAGGAGTGGGATTGCAGGATCATATGGTAGCTATATTTTAAATTTCTTAAGGAACCTCTGTATGTTTCCCATAGTGACTGCAGCAGCTTACATTCCCACCATCAGTGGAGGGTTTGCCCATGTTTTAATTGGGTTGTTTGGTTTTTTGATATTGAGTTATATGAGCTGTTTGTATATTTTGGAAATTAGCCCCTTGTCAGTTGCATCATTTGCAAATATTTTCTCCCAGCCCATAGATTGTCTTTTCATTTTGTTTATGGTTTCCTTCGCTGTGCAAAAGTTTTAAGTTTGATAATTCCCCATTTGTTTATTTTTGCTTTATTTCTATTGCCTTGGGAGACTGGTCTAAGGGAATATTGCTATGATTTATTTCAGAGAGTGGTTTGCCTATGTTTTCTTCTAGGAGTTTTATGGTGGCATGTCTTATATTTAGGTCTTTAAACCATTTTGAGTTTATTTTTGTATATGGTATGAAGGTGTGAGGGAGTGTTCTAATTTATTGATTTTATGTAGCTGTCCAACTTTTCTAACACTGCCTGCTGAAGAGACTGTCTTTTCTCCACTGTATATTCTTGCCTCCTTTGTTGAAGATTAATGGACCCTAGTTGTGTGGGTTTTTCTGGGCTGTCTATTCTGTTCCGTTGATCCTTATGTCTGTTTTTATGCTAATACCATGCTCTTTTGATTACTGTAGCTTTGTAGTATTGTCTGAAGTCTGGGAGGGTTATGCCTCCAGCTTTGTTCTTTTTCCTCAGGACTGCTTTGTCAATTCTTGGTCTTTTGTGGTTCCACGTAAGTTTTAGGATTATTTGTTCTATATTCTGGTGTCTCTACCCAGGAACTGAACCAGTTGAATATATGCTCAGTAACAGTTACTTATTGGTCCCTAAACTGACAAACTACTGTTACCTGTGTATGTTCTAAATAAAACTTCTTGAAAGTGTCTATTGTGTCTTGAAGTGGATATTTATGAAAAAGTAACTTGTTGATGAGGATGATTGTTATTTTTAGGTTGACAACACATTTCTCTTTAACTTCCAATCAAGAGGAAAGATAGGTGTGAACCTGGTAGTTTTGGTAGAGTGTGTTTCTTCCTCTGCTCAGCTACCTGGCCTTGTTGGGGTTCCTGTAGCTAATCTGATAATTTGCTGTTGCAAATTAGATGAGGACTACAATATCATGCTACTGCTCACAGTACCTCATTTGCCTTTTAGGAATCTCTCTATAAGTCAGTTTAACTATTTATATCTCATTTCATTTCTGAAGGCACTAAAAAAATGTTTTACAATACTGGAGCTAAGTTTTCCAGAGGAAAACACCCACATAGTAAACCAATTTAAGAGAAATAGGAGTATTCCCCCCTCCACAAAAGAACCCTCAGAAAACTGAAGTGAAGAATGAGAAGTTTATCTTTGCTTATTTTGTGCTTATAGTCACTCATCTTTTTCTTTGGTGACTTGGTGTTAGAGTTCCATTTTCTCTACACAATTATTTTAGGTCACTATTTCCCACCGTTTTTGTCCTTTCTGAGTCCTGGATTTACCTTTTAGAGACTGTATGTTAAGCTGTGATATGATATTGTAATTATTGCCTCCCATTAGAATGTAATATTATCTAGTACTTCCTTTTAACATATTTGAATCTAGACTTAATCCTTAGGAAATGGAGAAAGAAGATATAAAGTGGAGGAAAATGTAAATTATAAAACTATTTAGTTAAAGAAGGTGGAGACCAGGGAACTGTGGGGTGAGGGTGGTAATATAGAAGGAGAAACAGAAAACTCTCTTTGAATATATGATTGCATTATCTCTGTTGCAAGGTATTACAAAGTTGGGGCAGTAATAAAAATTTGTTTTATCTGTACATTATTTTTGTTTCAGGTTGTTTCCAGAGATGTTGATAAAACAAATTATTTCTATTTAAAATTATTTTTCAAATTATTTCTATTCTATAATATGAATTTTCTTGATAGCTGTTGGTTTAGTCAGAGACCTTGATTTATGTAGAAATGTGGAGTTGTGTATTTCACAACTGAATGAGTTTTCTGTTAATAGATATTAATAACTTTTTTCAACCTACCAAGAAAATCTCTGAAGCCAAGGAACATGATCTTGGGGAGCATTTTGCAGTTAGATTTGCTTTATTGCACTGGTGAAATGTTAGGCTTCAATTAGGAAATATTTTTAATTGTTGCTGTTGATTGTTGGACTAGGAAAACTGAAAGCAAGAAGCTCTGGGATTCTAACTCTGACTTTTCCTTTTTGATCTTATATGTAATACTATTTTCTTAATAAAATATCAGAGTTCTGGCTGCATCTATGACTGTCTTAATCCATTTGGGCTGCTATAACAAAAGTACCATAGACTGGGCATTTATAAACAACACGAATTTATTTCTCACAGTTCTGTAGGCCAGGAAGTCTAGGATCAAGGCGTTGGCACATTCAGTGTCTGGTGAGAGCCCATTTCACAGTTCACAGAGAGCTTCTTTTTGCTGTGTCCTCACTTGGGGAGGAGGGCAAAGAGCTCTCTAGAGTATCGTTTACAAAAGCACTGAATCCCATTCATGAGTGTTTTGCCTTCATGACCTAATAGCCTCCAAAAAGGCCACATCCAAATACCCTGCCATTGAAGATTAGGTTTTAACATATGAATTTTGAGGGAACACAAACATTCAGTCTATTGCAATGACCATGTTACAAAAGTTGATATGAAGCAATGAACAGAATAGTTGAAACTTTTGTGCAGTGTTATTGAAATAATACTTAAAAGTTACCTGGGCTAGCAAATAATCAGAACAGCATTTGTGTTTAAACCTTGGTAAATTGTAGAATGTTGATAAATTGGGTATTTGATATCTAATGAATGAACCAATAGGAAAGCATTTTTAGAATTGTAATCAGAGATAATGCCCCACACAGGAGCTATTATAGATGCCATTACAGTGGCTTTGTGTAAACAAACTCTCTCTAGTACATTTAGAAGGTAGTATATCCATTGCTAGACCAAATTAAATTACTTAGATATGCAGTTCATCTTTGAATACAGCCTTTTCCAACAATATTGCTCTTTTAACAATGAACTATGTAGAACATTAAGGATTTAAAAAGAGAATAAAAATATAAATGGGAAACATGGACATCTTATTGTCTAAATTTAGTAGGGATTTTTTTCCCCTTTGCTCTTTCTACTTTTTAGAGGAGTGAGTTAATATGACATCAGAAAATTATATAGTACCATACTTGCTTTTATGGGCAAAGTTAGGTGCTTTAGCTAACCTGCTTTTCATATTCATGTGGCTTTATATATACATATGGTTTTCTTAGTGGACACTTTTTTGTGTGAGAATTTGAAATTTTGAGAAATTGTCTAAGAAGAAGTGGCAACACCAAAAAATTCTATTTAATATCTTGACATTTATTTCACTTAAATGAATATACTACAATTAAAGTTTGAAATATATTCCTAGAAAAGTCTTGTATGACATTTCATATGCAGATTATTTCAGAAACTGAAGAGTGTATTTCTGTAAACAGAATTGCAGGAGTGTAACTGAAATATCCTACAAAACACAGGTTTAATCTAAAAATATTAGTAGCTTTTGATAAATGCTACTGTGGTAATTCCTTAGAATGAGGACATTTTCCCCTTAGGATTAGTGGTAAATGAAATGATCCTGCACCTTAACTTTTCCAGTGAAGTTATTTTATTTTGTCTTCTTTTACTTTTCAGGGTCGTATATCTGAGAGGCTGTGTGGTATAATGGTGACAAAGGTAGAAGATTAATATTTTAGCCTGGCCTATGGCATGGATAGAGTCATTTTTTATTGAAATATAGTTGATTCACAATATTACATTAGTTTCAGGTGTACTGCATAGTGATTTGATATTTACATACATTATTTAATGATCACTATGATGAGTCTAGTAAGCATATATCCACATACAAATATTATTGACCATATTCTTTATGCTTGTATATTACATCCCTGTGGCTTAGTTATTTTATATCTGAAAGCTGGTACCTCTTAATCCCCTTTGCCTATTTTTCCCAACCTTCCACCTACCTCCCCTCTGGCAACCACCCGTTTTTTTCTCTGTATCTATGAGTCTTGTTTTCATTTTGTTTTGTTTACTTGTTTGTTTTGCCTTTAGATAGACTCATATTTTGAATGGAACCAGCTGTTGTGTTCTGTTATCACTAGCTAGGTATGACACATATGTTCTAATCTTAGTTGAATCATTTTGTTTTATGTAGTTAAATTCTGTATGTAAGGTGGCAATGATTTTCACAGAAAGAAGAAATAGATGAAACAAGATAGGTTATGTCCTGTGAAAAAGTGAATATTAGTTTCACCATTCATGTTGGGCTCTGGGGATTTCAGTTAAAGGCTAAATATATAGTAGTAGACACTTTGGACCACTTATTTCTCAAAAAAGGGCCAAATCCAAAGGTCTTTAACAGATGGAAAGAAACATTAATTTTTATTTTCATGAATAAACTTCATTTTAGTATAAAAAATAAGGATTATGCACAAACCTTCACATATAACACTGAGCCAAGAACATTGGTTTTGTAACTTAAATGGTAATATTTGAGGTAGCTAGGTAAAAAGTAGAAAGAGCCCAGAGGCCATCTTTTCATACAGTTTATGTGTTGGTGTGTCATGAGCGTCCAAATATTTTCTCTTTCTTTGTTCAAATTCAGGTCTTTCTTTGGAGAACTTTTAATATAGCCTTCAAAATGCTATCATTTAATAGGAAATTATTTTATTGAAGTGACACTATTTGTGATTTTTTTTGTCCTTACCTATAAATAAACACACAGTCTCTCAGATATTTTGAATTTCAGTGTAAGAAAAAAATCCAAAGTAATAAAACAAGGACAGGCATTATATCCTTGTGTTATTGGCAGATCTGAATTAAGATAAAAAGCTGTGTTAGTCAAATAATAATTGCTAACAATGAAATATTTTTGAGAATATCAAAATTAACATGTAGTTTTGTCATGACAAATATTGTACCAAAGAAAATTTTAGAAGCTTTGAAATGATACTCTCTTTGTCAGAGTGCCAGTTCCTTTGGTATGTGTTTCCTTTTGTCACCTGGGGCAATTTTTCCAACACGTAACACATGTGATGTTTTTTCTGCATTTGGAATAATCAGCTTTTCCCTGTGCTCATTAAGGGGGAAAAAACTGCAGCCAAGGTATTAACACAAAGCAAGGTATTAACAGTGCCCAATCTCTACCAAATACCAAGTTCCTTTGTCTACTACCTAATTAACATACTTTAATGAGTTCACCAAGTTTAATGAATACTTCGTGTAAAACTCAGCTCTTTCTACCTCCTAGATTAATCTGACACCTGATGTAACAGATCTGGCTAGATATTATGAATAATTCATGAGCTAGTATTTCTCAACAAATAATAAAGAATACAAAACATTTAATATGGAAGGAGTTCTTAAAGATTTGCTATATACTTACTTGAATATAATTCTTTTCAGCATCTATTGAAATGCATGTTCTAGTTAATAATAGATTGAAAGAAACAGTGTAATTTATGTAAATATATGTCTGTTCATGCTAATGATTTTTAAAATTCAATGAACCATTTAATAGTAAAACTGCTTATAAGTTATAGTCTGTAAATAGAGTTGGTTACTTTGACACTATTGGGTTGGTTTGCAAAGTCTTTTTTAGTTTTGTGATGTGAATAATATATGGTTCTTTCATTAAGAAAATAGACTTTTTGAACTGTTGAAGTTGGAAAGAGTATTCATAATAATTTTTATTGATTTGTATTGACATATAGTTTGTGGATTCATATATATATGCAGCATTTCATTTACCATTATATTTGGGGGTATAATAGGCCTGAGAATTTTAAGTACCCTGTCTTAAGGTAATATCTGGATGCTAGGATCTATTTTCGTCCCGTTTTCTTTAACCTACTGAAAAAAAGAGAGGTGGAAAAATATGGATAAGTTGTCTAATTTTATGTTTTTTGAAAATGTTAAGAATATTAGCAAGTATTACTGTGTTCCAGGTTCTGTTCTAGGAGCTGGTGAAACAGTGATGAAAATTAGCATCTCTGCCCTCGAGGAGCTTAGACTCTAATGTAGAAGACAAGTTAACAAATAATTGCAATACCCAATATGTATATTATGTACATACACTTAGCCATTTATGATTCAGCAACAAAAAGAAATGTCTAATTTGACATTGCACAAAGTGGAACAGGAAGACATTGTGACATCCCTACTTACTATTTCAGCATATGTTCAGTATAATCTATAACCGTAAGCTAATATGGATTTTTTAACATATCAAAATATAACTATTACAATGACTTGATGTCAGTTACTTTAAGAAAAAAATACATTCAAGTAATATTGCCATTATTCAAACTATTTTTGCTCTTCTTCTTTTTGACTTGTGTTCAGAGCCTATGGTAAACTGTTTTGACTGTAGTAGCAGATTGTCATACTTTGAGGGTAGATTTGGTTTTCCAAAAGAACCAGAAATTATCCAGAACAAAATATGTCAAATACAGTAGTTAAATAACAGTGCAAAATTATTTTTGTTGTTTAAAAATAATTATAAAATAACAGATACAACAGTCAAACAAAAGTGTGACTATGAGGCAATGAGTTTAATTTTCTTCTATACTTGTATACTGACTCTAAAGGCAGTTTCAAAAGGGGTATTATTAAAATATGCTGCACTGGAGCAGCAATGCTGGTACATGTTGCTTCGGGAACAGGAACTTTGTAGTTGCAGTATGTATACATTAGTTGACTAATAAATGATTCTGATTACAAACTTATAAATATTCTACTAGTTAGAGTAAGGAATATCAGATTTTCACGAGTCCCCTTCTCGTCTATGTACTTAGAGTTTTGTATTTAAGAGGAGAGCAGCAGGGGTTGAGGAGGAGGGGAAGAAACTTGAATATGCCACTAAGGAATGGGTGAAGGAATCAAGAAAATTTGGCCTAGATGGGGGAGAAATCAGAGAAGATACGATAACTGTTTGAAATTGTCTGAAAGGCTTTCATGTAGAAGAATTAGATTTATTCAGTGTGGGCTAGAGAACACAACTAGAGCCAGGGAGTGCTTGTTACAGAGAAACAGTTTATCTTCACTGGAAGAGGCACCTTCAGAAGGAGTGAGTTCCTCATCAGTAGAAGTATTCAAGTAGAGAACACATGTTCAAATAATTATTTTGTGTGGGGGAATTGAAATATTAGATGGTAGTGTTTTGTCAACCCTGTGATTCTATCTATGACAGCTGAAGATTTTCTTTTCCAAAATAGCTTTTACTGGTGTAGGGAATCAACCCACAACTTTCTTTACATGCATTTCATTCTCATATCTTGGAATATATTCAGGTTATAAGATAGTCTTTTGGAATGCATTACTTGATTTTGTTTTTCTTTTATCCCCAGAGAATATGGATATGTATAATTTCCCCCTTTTTAGAGGAGTCTTTTATAGAAGATTTCTAAGATTAATTTATCCTTATTCCTGGTTCTCTATCTTAAGTTTGTGCACAGAGAAATAAGACTGCATTTTCACCTTTCAATTTGTTTCACTTTGAATATTCCTCAAGATGCCATATTTCATTAAATAAAGCATTGTGTCATGCTATCAAGTTCCAGTTTTTCATGGTTTATGCTAAGAATTTTGTGTAGAAGTTCTTTCCCCCCTTTTGAGTGAATCAGTTTGTATCTGCTTCATGTTGAAGCTTGCTTTCTGTCAGTATTTGTGATAGAGTCTGAATAGAATTTGAAATACTAGATACAAGCTATATGACTATAAAACAGTTTCTATTATAGCAGATGAAACAATTTGTTTTCAGCCCACTAGGCTGACTATCTTATTTTTTTGTGGAGAAACAAGCTAAATTCAATGTCTTTGCTAGCAAATTGGGATTATGGGACTGGGTAGGATTTGTGGCTTTTGTAGACAAACATTTCCTATTTAGAAACACTGAAAGATGTATCTGAGTGAAAAGGCACTTGGTCGGTTTCACTTATTTGAGGTTATATATTTTGAAAAATACAGATTAGTGTTTTTTGGATTGCTCCTTTTCACGTCTAAGCAGATTAATTTGACAGTTAAATGTGGCATGGTTACTTTTGGTGCAATTAATTTGGTACACAGCTCTTGTTATATGCAATGCTAATGTGAATAACACACTTGGATTTAGAGCTCATTTTATAATGATGGGTACCTTTTATAGTATTAAATTTGTAATAAGAATATCATGTGATATATAAATACAAGGCACAGTTGATATTTTAAAATGTGATTAACCCTCACTATTCCTCCAGAGTAGGCAGAGCAAAGTATGTTACTCTTACTTGTACTTTAAGGATGAGGCAACACATGCTCATTGTTGCTGTCACTCTGTAAAATAGTAGTGTGGTGAGTCATAATTTAGATTACCCACGCAGGCCTTCAACTGGGTGACTCAGTGAAACTGACTAGACTCATTCTGAAGGTGTGGTTTGATATACTCTCCAAAGGCTGAGGAAAATGACCTCCTTTTCAGGGTTATAAGTGCAGGGCCTGGAGTCAAAAGATCTGAGTTAAAATTCTGGGTGTACTGCTTACAGTCTGTATGCGTCTTGCTGTTGCTCTGATCCTCAGTTCCTGTATCCGTAAATTTGTTATAATAATTGTACCTACTTTTGGGTTGTGGTGAGGATTAAAAGAATTATTACATATAAAGTGTTTATAACTGTGCCTGGTACAGAGTGATAAATAACATTATTATTGTTTCAGACTCTAGGGTCTTTCACAGTATCTCTTTTTCTGAGAAACCACCTTTCAAGTTGCTGTTTCCAGTCTTCCCTCCCTCCCTCCCCTATCCCTCCCTACCTTTCCTCCTTCTTTCCATAAGCATTTATTGAGTATTTTCTATGCTCTGGGCATTGGATATGAAGGGAAGAAAATTTCCTTTCCCTTGTTTGTTAGGTTGAACAATTTGCTGGTCTAGAAGTCCTCTTGTTTTGAGTTGTTCAGCCATTCCAGAATGAATGAGGCAGGGGTATTGGAATCTTTGATACCCTCAGTTCTTCCTGTCTTTCAAGTTTTGAGCACTTTCTGCTCTTGGCTAGCTTTTATCTTACATCCACCTAATTTACTCCCCTATTAACTTTGCTTTCAGATAATAATCAAGGTCACAAAATTAACTCTATCTGCAAGCATTTCTACAGTCTGGTCCAACCTAATTTCTCTTTCTTAGTTTTGCAAAAATTATCTGTTTATTTCTCTTGAGGTCTCCACACCTCTACTGACATAGTTCATTTTACTTGAATATAGCGTTTCCTGTAGTCAGAAAATTACATTATCAAGATCCCAGATCAAACCTCACTCTTCCATAAAGCCTTCTCAGATCGCTTTAAGTGTAATTTGTCTTCCTTCCATAAGAGCCTGTTGCTGAGTATCCTTTGGATGCGGGAATCATTTTAATAGTTCTTTGTATGCTTCCTTCCAGCATTTGATACTGAACAGGTACAATAATAATAAATCTTCAGTAAATATCAGTTGATTTCATTTGTTGACACAGGGACAGTTTCTTTGTATTACATATCTTAGTGTTAAGTATAATGTAAATTTAAAAATTGTCTGAAAATAATTGAACTATGTTAAATTTTTTCATAGCAATTCAGAGTTTAGGGAATTTTTAGCTTTTAGGTTATAACCATAATGATAGGTACGGGGCGGGTATGTAGATAGATTAGTATGATCTTTGATCTCAAGGTACTTGCAACTCAGAAAGGGGGAAAAAGCATTCAATCAAGGCAGAAGGAAACAAATTCTTAAGAAGTGGTATTGTGTTTTGCTGGTGTGGGGAAGGGACTATTTAATTTTGATTAGGAGAATATTTTATCAAGAAAGTTGAGCTGAGCTTTGACTCCTGAAAGGAATTTGTTAGAGATGGGGGTGTGGGCAAACTGTCATGATAGGAAGGTAGGGTACTTGGTGGGATGTGCTGAGAGGTGAGTCTGTTGATGTAGTTGGGAATCAGTTCATTAAGGTCTTGATGGCTTTTTAGAAGTGAAATAGCATGGGCCAAACTGTTTAAGCACGACAGCCCTGGCGGACTCTCTATTTAGAGATAAATGAGATTTGAATGATTTGAAAAGGGAATTTCAACTTTATTATAAGAATTTTTCTGCTTTATGCATTTTTAGAAACTCGAGAAGTATCCGAAGAGTGTCTTTCAAAATTTAATGTTGTAAAAAAGCCCGATGTTTCTAATGAGAAATGAAGTAACAAATATCCAACCCCCTTTTTGTTTCAAATTAGAGACTGCAGTCTTTCTGATTAACTGAGTTTTTCCTTTGCCTTATTGATTTTCTGCAACATCTTTTACTTGAGGGGTGTTAGAAATGTGTTAGAAATATGAAAACATTTTATGCTTTTTGTGTATAGATTTTTGTTCTTTCAAGATAAACAAGCAGTTCACAATTTAGAAAAATGAATTGTGGCATTAACAATTGAGGTTATCAGGCATTAACCTCAGGATACAAATTATCGATCTAATTCTCAGTCACTATTAAATCCCAATGCTAAATTATACCAAAGTGCATATCTAATTTTACCCTTCTTTAAGTATAAAGAATGATATGAAGGGATTTCTGACTTTTTTCACTTAATTGTAGTTATTTTGGTTACTTTAAAAATTTGTGTTCAGAGGTACAAGGTAAAAGAAAAACATCTTGGAATGGTGCAGCTCCAGAAATGAGGACAGTTATTTTAGGTCATCAAAAAAAGGGCAAACCACTCTGGAGTTTTCTGAGTCTCAGACCAATGCTTATATCGTCTGGGTATGTTAATGTAGTGTTATCTCATTGGGAAACTGCCTTGGGAAGGGAGCTGAGGAATGAATTGTACACTAACTGATACACTAAACTATCCAGCTAACACTCTTGAAGCAATGGAATAACTAAGAATGGAATTAGCAACATGGAATTAGCCACAGCATTCTTGGATGGATGTTGAAAGCGTCTGAGTATCTGGACTCTTTCCATAACGCACTGTGTGACCCTGAGATTTCAGTTTCCTGACTTTAAAATAAAGCACACCATGCATTGCCTTGATTTCAGTTGGTAATGGATTTATCTTGAGTGTCAGTTTCATCAGGTAAAGGTATTCTTTGAAATGTTTGATAGAAATAACCTAGTGAAATAATAATCACTGTTTCCAATGTTGGTAGTTACTTTAAAAAAGAGAAATTAACATTAATTCTGAATAAACTGCTGGAGTTGGGAGGGGGGAGGAGAAGAAGAACTATTTTTTCAAAATTATCTAAAAGATGCAACCTGGTAAGATTTTTCCTAAGAGCAATGAGTATGATTTACTTTGACAAACAGATTACACAAATAACACAACCTTTGCTTCTATTTTTCATTAAAATGACACATAAAAGTTTTTAAAAAGTTGCCTTGAAACATGAGAATCTTGGGTATAAAGTATTTAGATAGTAATGCACTTTTTGTTAATGAAGATTAGTTCATTGTTCCAGACATATTTGAAAAAATAGAATCTATATTTAAAAGTAGATACATTTCAGCAAGATGTTCACACTTATTATCAGCTGAAATGGTTAAAAAACATTAAATGGATAAATATTTATTAAATGTTTCCTAAGAAGGCAGTGGGGTGTACTGAAATGATGTGGAATGTGGCATTAAGCAGGTTTGAATCTGAAATCCGGATCTAATATTCTTGTGTGTGAGACTAGGAAAATATCTTGACCTCTCCGAACCTTAGTGCTCTTTTAAAAAAAATTTTTTTTATTTGAAGGATGGTTGATTTACAATGTTGTATTAATTTCTGCTGTACAGCAAAGTGATTCAGTTATACACATATATACATTCTTTTTTATATTCTTTTCCATTATGATTTGTCACAGGATATTGAATATAGTTCCCTGTGCTATACAGTAGGACCTTATTGTTTATCCATTCTATATATACTAGTTTGCATCTACTAACCCCAAACTCCCACTCCATCCCTTCCCCACCTCCTCCCTCTTGGCAACCACAACTCTGTTCTCTATGTCTGTGAGTCTGTTTCTGTTTCGTAGATAAGTTCATTTGCGTCATATTTTAGATTTGACATATAAGTGATAGCATATGGTATTTGTCTTTCTCTTTGTGACTTAGTTCACTTAGTATGATAATCTCTAGGTCCATCCATGCCACTGTAAATGGCCTTATTTCATTCTTTTTTATGGCTGAGTAGTATTCCTTTATATATATATATATATATATATATATGTGTGTACCACATCTTCTTTATCCATTCATCTGTCGATGGGCATTTAGGTTGCTTCCATGTCTTGGGTATTGTAAACTGTGCTGCAATGAACATTGGGGTGCATGTATCTTTTCAAATTATGGTTCTCTCTGGATATATGCACAGGAGTGGGATTGCTGGATCATATAGCAACTCTGTTTTTAGTTTTTTGAGGAACCTCCATACTGTTCTCCATAGTGGCTACACCAACTTACATTCCTACCAACAGTGTATGAGACTTCCCTTTTCTCCACACCCTTCCAACATTTATTATTTGTAGACTTTTCATGATGGCCATTTTGACTGGTGTGATGTGGTATCTCATTGTAGTTTTGATTTGCATTTCTCTAATAATTAGCAATGTTGAGCATCTTTTCAGGTGCCCATTGGCCATCTTATGTCTCTTTTGGAGAAATGTCTATCTAGGTCTTCTGCCCATTTTTCCATTGGGTTAGTTTTTTTGTTGTTGAGTTGTATGAGTTGTTTGTATATTTTGGAAATAAAGCCCTTGTTGGTCGCATCATTTGCAAATATTTCCTCCCATTCCATAGGTTGTCTTTTTGTTTTGTTTATGGTTTCTTTTGCTGTGCAGAAGCTTTTAAGTTTGATTAGGTCCCATTTGTTTATTTTTGCTTTTATTTCTTTTGCCTTGGGAGACTGACTTAAGAAAACGTTGGTACAATTTATGTCAGAGAATGTTTTGCCTATGTTCTCTTCCAGAAGTTTAATGGTGTCATGTTTTATATTTAAGTCTTTAGGCCATTTTGAGTTTATTTTTGTGTATGGTATGAGGGTGTGTTCTAACTTCATTGATTCACATGCAGCTGTCCAAGTTTCCCAACACCACTTACTGAAGAGAATTTTTCCCATTGTATATTCTTGCCTCCTTTGTTGAAGATTAATGGACCATAGGTGTGTGGGTTTATTTCTGGGCTCTCTTTTCTGTTCCATTGCTCCTTCCAGTCTGTCTCTATGCCAGTACCATGCTGTTTTGATTACTGTAGCTTTGTAGTACTGTCTGAAGTCTGGAAAGGTTATGCCTCCTGCTTTTGAACCTTAGTATTGTTACCTGTAAAATGGGATAAAAATTCTTCACAAAATTGTAAGAATTATGAATAGCACATTTAAAGTGCCTAGTACCTGGTAGGTACTAAATGAGTGATGTATTATAGCAGATATTTAATAGACGTTAACTACTATAAATATTTCTTCTACAAATATGTAAATAGTTTTGTTGAGCATGTACTTGACACAAGCTACTGTATTATGTCCTGGGGATATAGCAGTGAACAAGACAAAAATGCCTCCTGCTATTAAAGAGTCTACATTCTAGTGAGACAGACAGACATAAAGAGCTGGGGTTTTTTTGTTAAGTTAACTCAAACATTAAAAAAAATATATTAGAAACCAGACACCTTCAAGCATAACATTTCTCAAAGTGGGCAAGCATCTAGTGCTTGTTTTTCCTTCCAAGTTATAGCAGCTTAATGGGACTTTTAATAAAAAGTTCTTACACAGCAGACCTATCCCATTTCAATAATCTTAAGAAAATAAAATCCATTTCAAGATTAGAATTGTGAAGTTGCAATCGAACCAGCTTACTGTAGCTGTAATTAACTTTGTGTGACAGTGGCCTGTAAGGCCAGAGCCTGTATTATGTGATGAGGGATAACTCCCACTTGGCCACTGACTTAATTGTGCCCTTGAGGCCTTCTTGAAACCTCAGGAGTTTCCTCTCATTCTATTTTTGTATTTGATTGCCCTTAACATATGCTAAAGATGACCTTCATCATGGTGAATATCTTTCTGACAGAGGGAGGATAGACCTGAGGCCTACTCACAGTGTCTGCCCAGCTTAGAGGGCTCTGAATGTCAGCACAAACAGGGCACCCAAGGGTTCAGAGGACCCATGTCTTGCTCTGGTAGCTTTTTTCAAATAATAATTTTTCTAAAAATCAAAAACTCAGCTTCATTGCAGTTTTTTTATTTTGGAAGATAGTTATAGGATTTAAAAGGTTAAGATGTAAAAGTAAAGAAACCATAATATATGCCATACTTGTTAGCTATGTAACTTTAGGCAAGGCTCTTAAGCTCTTTGACTTTCCCTTTTCCTCATCTATAAAATAAAATGACTTGCCTAAATCTTTTCTAAGTGCTTTCCTAACTCCCAAAGAATTCTATACTTTTATAATTCCATGGACTCTTTTTTTCTTATATTTTACATTTCTACATTTTGTCTATTTAAAATAAAATAGTTATTTTTTGCTCCAATTCACATTTACCAAAAAATCATGAAAAATGTGTAAAGCATAAGCTCTTTATTTAAAAATTTTATTTCAAAATAAACACCATATATCTTGGCTTTGCTCTTCTATGGCTATTTTTAAAATTCTTCTGTCACAAGTATTTGAATCCCTCAATGAAATAATGTATCTTTTCTTTTGGGTTTTTATTCAAAATTAGAATTCTGTTTTTGAATTTAAGCAGGCTGGGAAAACACCCTCTATGCTAAACCTCTAGACGAGAACCTGAGGGCCAGAGAACATGGATTCGTTTCAAGGGTTCCATGAATCACTTGAAGTTGTAGGCACAACACTTTGTGGAAGTGCCTTATAAGTGTATGTGAGCAGAAAGCTGTCACCAGATTATCAAAAGAGCCCATAATTCCCCCAAATTTAAGAACTACTTACTGCTTCTACTGCTCTACTCTACTGCTTTGCAGGTAGACCAGCAAAAAGGTGTTATTTTGAGAGAGGGAGGCCTTTTTACTCATCTTCACCAATCTCATTTTCTATCTTTTCTCTCTTTCTCTGTGTATTTTAAAATGTTAACTTTAGACAGATTCATCTTTCCTTATAAACTGACTTCCTTTAGGCCCAACTGAATTTCTTTGAGGACGCAGTCTGGATGATTAGCTTAGATAATGAATCTGAGGGAGTTAGGAAGTGAGTGAATATGAAGTGGGAATACAGCATTGCATTCAAGCTCTGGATACCTCCATAGAGGTGGAGAAAGTGCTTTACCTACTTAAAAACTAGCTCATTTTTGCTTTTTATAGAGAGGAAGTACCATACACATGAAGCCAGATGCTCATCATTTCCCCTCAGATGTGACAATTTGTATTTATTAATGCCAAAATAAGGGATTCTACAGATATTAAAAAATTTTATTGAATTATAATTTACACAGGATAAAATGCCTAAATCTTAGGCAAGTGAATGTTTGCATATACATACACCTGTGTAGCCACCACTCTGATGAAGAGATGCAACTTTTTCAACACCTGAGAATGATCCCTCATGCCCCTTTTCAGTCAGTTCCCTCTCTTACTCAGAGGTAACCATTATTCCAATGTCTATCACCATAGATTAATTTTTCCTGTTCTTTAGCTTCACACGCATTGAAATCATACAGTATGAACTCTTTAGTGTCTGACTTCTTATGATTATCATTATGTCTGTGAGCTTCATCCATGAACTTGCATGAAGTAATATTTCACTTTTTTTAGTGTAGCATTCCATTACATGAATATATATATATATCAATTTATTTTTTACCCATTTTACTATTGATGGATATTGGATTACTTCAATTTTTAGCTATTTTGAATAAAACTGATATAAACATTCTTACATATTTCTTTTTTATAGGCACATGAACTTCTTTCTCCTGGGTATGTAACTATGGGTAAAATTGCTGGGTATGCATACAAAGTGATTTCACATTTCTACTGGTTACATATGAGAGTTCTAGTTGCTCCACATACTTGCTAGTTCTTGATATTGTCAGTCTTATGTTTTAGCCATTCTGGAGACTGTTCAGTGACATAGTTCATGCCCAGGGAGGAATTTAAGACTTCTGTATCTTTTATTTTGTTTTTTAGTTCAACAAATACATATTTATTTCAAGCTTATTGTGTTCACAGTGCTCAAATGTATTTAGTCCAAGCTCATAGTCTAAAGTCACATTTTGCTTAATGGAGCATATAATAATTTATTCATTAAATATTTAGTAATACTTGTTAAGCACTTAGTAGTGTGCTTAGTGCTGAGAAGGATACAAAAAGTAAAAGTAGAAGCCTAGTGCTTGCCCTTAATCACTGTACCGTCTGTGTAGGGAGATAAAAACAATGCATATAAAATGGGAAATCCAAAATGAAATGATGGCATGTAAGCGCTAAGTTGTGTGTGATAGACTGTAAGTAGTATGGGAAGAAGGAATTGACATTGGTGTTCTTTAGGTAACCTCTATAAGCTCACTTCTTTCTCAATTGCCCATATTGAATCAATCACTAAATGCTATCAATTCTGTTTTCTAAATATCTGAAATCTCTTTGCTTCTTTTACTGCAACTTCAGGTCTACATTTTTGATTTGTTTGTTTGTGTGTAGTATATTAAAATTACCTGTGAGTGGTCTCTCTGCCTTCATTTTGAACCCCCTTTTATCCGTATACCCATCAGAATGTTCTTCCTAAAACCTAGGTCTCATCACTTGAAGTCACTCTTACTTAACATTCTTCAATTGTTTCCTGTTGTTTTTTGGGCAAAATCAAAACTCGTTACTGTGTTACCTAAGACTTTATCATACTGTAGCCCTGGCCAGTATTTCTAGCCTCATATCTTGCCACCTCTTACAGATATACATATAATTTTCCGTATACCCTGAATTTCTTCCATTTTTCTGAATCTACTATGATATTTCATGCTTTTGCATGTGGTATTTTCCTTTGTGTTTCTCTTCCTTAAAAACCTGGATGGGGCTTCCCTGGTGGCGCAGTGGTTGAGAGTCCGCCTGCCGATGCAGGGGACACGGGTTCGTGCCCCGGTCCGGGAGGATCCCGCGTGCCGCAGAGCGGCTGGGCCCGTGAGCCATGGCCGCTGAGCCTGCGCGTCCAGAGCCTGTGCTCCTCAACGGGAGAGGCCACAACAGCGAGAGGCCCGCGTACCGCAAAAAAAAAAAAAAAAAACAAAAAAAAAACTTGGATGAAGGTTTACTTCTTCTAGGAAGCCATTTTTGATTGACCATTTATATCTGGTTTAAATGCTCCTTCTCTGTGCTCCATGTATTCAGAACCCTGTGTGTTCTGCTCGCAGAGTATTGTAATTGTTGGTTCATTTATTCAGTTTCTCTACTAGACTGTGACCTTCTTGAGGGCAAGGCTGCTCTCATTCATACTTAATAGGCAGTCAGTAAATATGTAGATTGGCTGGAATTCTAGCCACTTACTATATAGGATTTTTATAGATGAACAGGATGGGATAAAATATTTTTGAGAGGTGGAACATATAGGAAAGGCATGGAGGTGGGAATTAACATTGTGTGTATGGGAAATAGGAGAAATAAGTGGAGAGGTGTATGGAAGAGTAGCCTCTACTGGACTAGAATGGATAGTTTATGTTGAGGAATAGAGGAATAGAGACTGAAAAGGTGGGATGAAGTCAGATCATGGAGGCCCTTGAGAGTCTGATAAAGAGGTTTATGCTTGATATGGATAGCAAGAGGAAGTCGTTATAGGTTTTTGAATGGGGAATAATGTGATGAAAACAAGTTTTAAGGAATATTATTTGAATAGAAATCTGCAGAATGAACTTTAGAGGAGAGATTAGAGCCAGTGAGATCAAATATAAGGTTTTCAAGGTAAGTTAGGTGAGATGATGAGAATTTAGGTAACAGTAATGGCCCTGTGGATACAGAGGAAGAGATAGATACAAGTAACATTTTAAAGGAGATATTGATATGACTTAGCAATAGACTGGGACATAACTTCATTTCTCTTTAACTCTTTTCAGTTTAGTAAGAGGTCGGGAGTATTGGATTACCCTGTTTTACTTGAATATCAAATTGCAGCACTTCCCCTGCTTCATCTTGTGTGAAGTTGATGCCACTTACTTCAGATCCTCATTATCGTTTACTATCCACCCAAATCCATTTATAACACTCATAGAGAACATAATGGACTCACAATCTAAAAGTTAAAGACTTAATCATCGTATGGCATGAATCCACCTAGAATCAGAGGCTCACAGAATTCTGAAACCAGAAAGGACTGTACAGTTAATATTCATTTTGGAGGTGAGAATCTGAGGCCAGAAATATTACCTGACTTATCTGGTGTAACACAGCTAGTTACTTCTAAATAGTCCAATAAGCTTTTAATTATATCATAATGTATTTTCTAACCCTTAAATTCTTTGTTCCAAAACATGATTAGCTCTTTCTTAGATCAAAAATTTAATCGCTTTACTCCTTTATTCATGTACTAACTGAACAAGCTCCTCACGTTTACCAGGATCCCTGTCTTCAGGAACTACTTTACTCCATTAAACACCTTCTTACTACATATGACTGCTTGTTTGGTCTCTAGGACATTTATAGCTAGTTTAATACACTCCTTACTAATATACTAAGCTTTCCTCACATTTTTAATCTTTTGATATCACTGTGGATATTTCTTTCTCTTCTCAACTTTCGTGTTTCTGCTCCTAGAATGCAAAGCTAGTTTAGGAAACAAAGAAAAAGACTCTTGCAATTATGCTGAGATGAACCACTACAATTTCAGGCTGTTGCTTCTTAATATTGTCGTACCTATCCCTGTCTCTACTATGAGCTGATGTTTCTATTTTTCTCTACTTTTTATTAAAGTATAATATACATATAGAAAAATGTGCTTTTGCTTTAGACTTTTGAGAAAATAAAGGCCTTCAGGAGCAATCAGACTTGTCCTCTTTTCTTCTTGACCTTAACATGGTGCTTTGTCCTTACTTTGTCCATTTTCCTAAAGTGTGTTTTTAAAAAGCGAGTCCCACCAAATACTTTGCGGAATTCAGAATTCCATGTCAAATGTATTTTGAAAATACCCATTTTATATCTCTTTCTTGAATTCAACAAACTCAGTAGCAAAGTCTCTAAAAAATCTAATAGTAAAGACAGTTTCATAATTTCATCTAATCCAGTGTTTTACACTGGATTTATTTTTGTTCTAACATCCATTAATATCCTTCAGTACTAACGCACCATAAAAGGGTGAACATAGATGATGTTTTTAGACTTCTATACTTGTAAGAATGGTAAGAGGAAACTTGAATGGGAGGACAGATGAATTCAGTTTTCAGTTTTTAAGACTGATAAACATATATGTGGAAATTTACAGGACTTAAGTTCAGTGAGATGCTGTTTTGTTTATCTAATTCTATATGACAAACCACCCCCAAATTTAAAAATCAATCATTTTATTTGCTCATGATCCTGCAGTCTGGACTGGGCTCATATTGATGAGCTGTTCTTGAGGCTTCTCATCTAGAGTTGGCTAGGAGCTGGGCTCAGCTAAGAGTCTGGGTGGCTGGGGTTTTTCTCCTGTCCCCATGTAGTCTTAGGACCTCTCCTAATGGTGTCTTCTATAGGGTAGACAGACTTTTTACATGGCAGTTTATGGTTCCCAACAATGCAAAAGTGGAAGCTGCCAGGCTTCCTGAAGGCATTGGCTCAGAATTGGCACAACGTAATTTATTCTGCATTTTATTGTTTAAAGCAAGGCACAGGCCTAGCTCAGCTTCAAGGTGAGGATTACGGAAGGATGTAGATACAGAGTGGCATAGCTGGGGGCCACCACACAACAGATTACCACAGATGCCAGGTAGCAAATAGAATAGAAAGTAGGTCCATTTGAGAAAAGGGTTTTAAAATTTCCCATCTAGTTGTGTTTCTCACACTAGAACATTGAGGCAACGATTGTATTTGGTTTACTATTGTATTCCTAGCTGTTTGCACAGTGTGAAGTACTTATAAGGAATTCAATAAAATTTTGTTTAATAAATGAATATGTATGAGGAGAAGAGCAGAGGGTTAAGTACTGAAAATATAGAAATGATTCACAGAGTGGGATATATAGGAAGCAGAGAATCCGCCAAAGGGACAGTTTCAAGGGAAAGGATGGTGGATGATAGTGTTCACTGTAAAAGTCAAGGAGAATTAAGGTAGAGAAAAGCCTATAAGCTTTTATTAGCATTCCTTGAAGCAGCAAGTATCATTCCTATTCTGTCTTCCTTTGTCGGTTGGTTGAAATGTTTTTAGAGACTTCTCAAATTTTTAAATCTCTAGTTTAACTAAATTTCATGCTTTTAGGCACTTTAAAGTGTAATGACCCCAGTGAATTTGTATTAAGATAATTAGACTGAAAGAGGAATAATGCTTGATAAGTAACCAAAACATTTTTTTAAATGTTATCATTTTGTAAAATCTTTTTTTTTTTTTTTTTTGCTTTACGTGGGCCTCTCACTGTTGTGGCCTCTCCCGCTGCGGAGCACAGGCTCCGGACGCGCAGGCTCAGCGGCCATGGCTCACGGGCCCAGCCGCTCCGCGGCATGTGGGATCTTCCCGGACCGGGGCACGAACCCGTGTCCCTTGCATCGGCAGGCGGACTCTCAACCACTGCGCCACCAGGGAAGCCCTAAAATCTTTAATAATATGTAGGAAACATAAAAACTCGTCAGATTAGAAAAAGCAATAAACTCTAGAGTTACAATCAGAAGTAGAAATCACATTTAATTTTATTTTGTGGTAAAGTATATATAAGACAAAATTTACCATTTTAACCCTTTTGAATGTACAATTCAGTGGCATTAAGTACATTCACATTGCTGTGCAACCATTATCACTATCCATCTCCAGAACTTTTCTATCACCTCATTCTGAAATTCTGTAGCCATTAAATATGAACTCCCCATTTTTCCCTCTCCCCCTCACAATTCCTGGTAATCATTATTCTACTTTCTTTCTCTATAAATTTGACTACTCTAGATTCCTCATATAAGTGGAATCATACAACATTTTCCCCTTTGTATTTGACTTATTTGACTTAGCATAATGTTTTCAAGGTTCACCTATGTTGAAACATGTATCAGAATTTCATTCCTTTATAAGGCTGAATAATATTCCATTGCATGTATATATTACAGTTTGTTTATCCATTTGCTTGTCAGTAGACATTTGGATTGTTTCCACCTTTTGGTTATTGCGACTGTTTTTTTCTTTTTCTGCATGAGAATAGTAATTTTGCGTTTTTCTTTCCTTGAAGTCTATTTGAATTATCCATATTCCCTTTTTTAGTTCTGCTCACTCAGGAAATTTTCTGGAAAAGTACCCTGGAGAGAACAGTGAAAGACATATTCCAGCTGTAGATAGAAAACAGGGCCATACTTCTCTCATTGTTGGAGAAGGGCTTTAACAAGAAGATGATGATTATGTGTGGCGATAGGGTTTTTATAAAAAGAAAGGAAAATAATTTTGCCACTTAGGTAGCTGTGTGATCTTGGATAACGTATTTGATCTGTCTGAGCCTTGGTTTCTTCAACTGTAAAATAAGGGAATAATATTCATCTCACAGGTTTGTTGCAGGAATTAAATGAAAGTACGTGGCTCATAAGAGATTAGTAAATTGAATGAAGTTTCTGCATGGAATTTTTGTTGTTGTTCTGGCATCATGAATGGTGGATTTCACAAACATAAGCCAAATACCTGGGATGATATCACTTAAAATGTGGATTTGTTGCATAATCATTCAGGGGCTGGAGAAAGTGTAGTGAGAAATGGGTAATCATCTTCCAGAGATGCTGATACTGAGGTCCAAAAAGAGACCAGTTAAGGAGTCACATGGTATACATGTTAAGATGCTGTGGGAAGAGAAGATAAGCAACAGGTTTGCATATGGGCCCCATCCCATAGAGAAGCATAAGGGCAGACAGCCTAATTGCAGCTATTGACCTACAATTGAGTAGCTTATCACCTGGGATACTTAATTTTGCTAGACCCAGGGTGGTTACCAGCAGGGATTTATTTATTCAGTTATGGTTAATGATTCTTCCAAGCAACAGTAGGTAGGTCAGCTAAAAACTAATAATAGCTACCACTTATTGAGTGTTTACTATGTTCTGGACCTTATGTTAAGTGCATTACCTGTGTCATCTCATATAATCCTCACAACATTCTGTGACGTATCTACCATCGCCAATTCCATTTTATAGATGAAGAATCTGAGGTTTACAGAGATTAACTAATTTGTCCAAGATTGTATACTAATAAGTGGGAAAGTTGGAATTTGAGCTCAAGCATTTTGTCTTAACTGAGCTTTTAACTACTGCACAAAAATGAATTTTCCCCTTTCTTTTTATATCCTGATAACTATCAACCAAAGTTATTTGACTTAATACCAATTACATTTACACAGAATTTATCTAGAAGATTCTCAATTACTAAGTTATAAAAGAAATAGGAAAGTTAAAATGAGAAAACAATCAGTACTTTACTTAATGTTAATTTTTAACTTCCTACATTTCTACAAAGAGAGGCACTATACATCAAAATGATTCAAGGGCAAAGATGTTGCAGTTAAGCCTGGAGAGGATGTTATGAAGTCACTAAATATGGTCTTTTTCAAGTAATACTTTTATTATTAAGAAGTTTCCTTCTCTGGAAATTGTACCAGAGCAAAGGCCTAATCTTTCATTACATTCACCTGATAAGTATTTATTAAACATCTACCGGAAATTATGTACTTTCCATAAAGCCTTTAAATATAAAGGTTTAGGTTTGCAATATTAAGAAAGGAGTCTTGGGCTTCCCTGGTGGTGCAGTGGTTGAGAGTCCGCCTGCCGATGCAGGGGACACGGGTTCGTGCCCCGGTCCGGGAGGGTCTCACCATGCCGCTGAGCCGCTGAGCCGTTGAGCCTGGGCGCCCAGAGCCTGTGCTCCGCAACGGGAGAGGCTACAACAATGAGAGGCCCACGTACCGCAAAAAAAAAAAAAAAAAAAAGAAAGGAGTCTTGCCTTCATGGAAGTGGTAGTCTGGTGGTGGGAATGGACTAACAAGTACTATAATGAAGTATTGATATAAGCTCCTGGGGGCAGAGAAGTTAGCCCTCAACAAGGAGGTGGAGAAAAGAAAGCTAGAGGAGAGACAATCAAGTGGAAGCTGAGTTGCCTAAAAGTTCAAGGGGAAATTATTAAAAAGAAAAAATAAAACTATGAGCCAAGTGACAAAGTTGGAAAAAGATTTCCAGCATATGTGATACAAAATATGTGATATTTTTAGTATATAAACCACTTTTATAAACAATTTAAAAATCAAACCCCTTAGACAGGGTTTTGAGAGAGGAAGTTAACAAAGCACATTGTCAGTGTCCTTGTGGAAGAATAAAGAGAACAAGAAATTCTCAAAAGAATTACAAATGACCTAAATAGTAATAGGAATGGCAGAATTGAGATCTATTTTTTCAAATATCAACTTATTAAAAATAAAAAGATTGATAATAGCCAGTGTTGATGAGGCAAGGATAAGGGAAAGGGTACTACCATTCTCTTACAGACACAGATTAAATAGTTTCATGCTTCTTAGAGGATCCTTGGGCACCATGTATTGGGAGCATTAATTTCTTCTGTCAGAGAAATTTTACTTCCAGTAATTCCTTTAAAGGAAATAAATAATCAGAATTCTGAGCAAAATTGTGTGTAGGAGCTATATTGCAACATCGTTTACACCAGCAAAATAATTGGAAATCATGTTGGTTAATTGATTAGGTTTGTCTTTGTGACAGATTGATATCCTGCCATTAGCATTGGATTGTAGACTTTTAAAGAAAATAACAAAAAACATGCATAATGAATTCCTAAGTTAAAAAAGGTATATATATATATATATATATGTATATTTTGATTCTTTGTGTGAATTTAAATATTGGAGGGACATACATCAAAATGTTTGCAGTGGCTCTCTCAATGTGTTAAAACTGCAGGTAGGTTTTTCTTCTTTGTGCTCTTTTTTTCCCCCATGTTTTCTGTAATAAACAAGTATATTTTAGTAATTAAGAAAAAATAAATGGACATAATTTAAAAACAATATCTTGGATTTGTAAATTAGAATGATCATATAAGTCAATTTAGTGTCAGTTCAGTTATGTAATTAAGTAAATTATAATTTAAAAGTTTAATATAGCCTCTCCTAATTTCACTGATTTTTCTCTCTAATCTATACTTTTTCCAAAGAAAATGTCTTGTAGACATTTGTTAAGCAATGTCTTCATGTTAAGAGACACAGTAAGCTATGTTCATCTTTCTCCCAAAGCAGTTGTTCTTTATTGCTCATAAAAATAACAGTATAATTATATTTCGTTCAGTTATCAAAGTAAAAGTTCTTAATTATAGTAAGAAAATCACTTATAAACGAAGTTTCAAAAAATTTTGTTTTTAAAGTAAGCACTAAATAGTGTTACCAAGGAAAAGCTCTCCATTCTCTATCTTACCTAAAAATAGGAGAGAAGAGGGCTTCCCTGGTGGCGCAGTGGTTGAGAGTCCGCCTGCCGATGCAGGGGACGCGGGTTCGTGCCCCGGTCCGGGAGGATCCCACATGCCGCGGAGCGGCTGGGCCCGTGAGACATGGTCGCTGAGCCTGCACGTCCGGAGCCTGTTGCTCCGCAACGGGAGAGGCCACAACAGTGAGAGAACCGCGTACCGCCAAAAAAAAAAAAAAAAAAAAATTAAATAAAAAAATTAAAAAAAAATAAAAATAGAAGAGTCATCTGCTTTAGAAAGCTTAGGTGTAATCTTTACTGAGGGAGAATCATTTGACTTAATGACCTCTTGCTATTGCATATAATTTTGTAATTTTATAGTCTTTAAGAAAGAATATTTTCTTCTTTTTTGTATACAGAATAATGAAAAGTATATCCTAGAATAATGATTATAAAGTTACTGAACCAAATAGAGTCTCTATATCTCTTGTGTAAAGTCTGAAATGCATTAGTACTCACTGAGGTTGGGTAGTTAAGACCACAATTGTTACATTATTTCACTCATTATTTCTACAAATTTATTAGGTAAAAACTTTTACAATCAAAGCTATAGTTTGAAAATTGTGCTTTGGAACTATTTCTTTCATGTTAAGGAATAATTTTTTTTTTTATTAAAGGGTAGGAACTGACACCTTTTTTGTCACTTTTATGTTCTTTAGTCTTCCACTCACAGCTAAATAATAACTTGTATTCACAATGTTGTTAATGTAATTTAGTGGTTGGCTTCATTATTCAAGAAGGAATAAAGGGAAAATTATGAAAGTAAGTAGAGTGCTACCAGAGATTATTGATTTTCTAGTAATTAATATTTAGAATCATAGTCTTTTAAGAGCAAGATCTTTACAGATGTTATAATAAATTTTTTATTAATGCTTCTGGGCTCCAAAGCTTTCTGCTAGTTAAATCAACACTTTGGTGGGCAAGTCAACTATGCAGTAAGTACAGCAGGCTCTTGGCAAAATTGTGAAGTAAAGCAAACACCTCTTTGGACCTTTCACCTCTTCTTTTGGAGCATTTCTATTCAGATTCTTTAGATTCTTTTTGGCTTGCTCTGCCCTGCGTACT
Organism: Orcinus orca; assembly: GCF_937001465.1. NCBI lineage: Eukaryota > Metazoa > Chordata > Mammalia > Artiodactyla > Delphinidae > Orcinus > Orcinus orca. Next base: position 50,767,178 of record NC_064565.1, read on the forward strand.
CCCGTATTCTCAGACTACTGAAAACGTTCTCATTCTCCGAAGAAAGTAGTGGATTCATGACATATACTAATCTTCAAAATGAATTAAAAGTTCCATCTCAGTAACATAATTTCTTTTTTTTTAAAGTGTGCAAGTCATTGGTTTTTAGTATATTCTCAGAGTTGTAATACTATCACCACAATCAAATTTAGAACATCTTTATCACCTGAAAAAGAAACTCGCCTTGGTAGTCACTTCCCATTTCCCCCAAACCCACCTACTTTTTGTCTACTCTGTTTGCCTGTTGTGGACATTTCACATAGATGGAATCATGCAATATATGGCCCTTTGTGTCTGGTTTCTCTCAGTGTGTTTTCAAGGTTCATCCATGTTGTAGCATGTGTCAGTATTTCACTTTTTATTGCTAAATAATATTCCATTACATGGATATACACCATATTTTATTTACCCATTCATTAGTTGGTAAAAAATTGAGTTGTTGCCATTTTTTGGCTATTATGACTGATGCTATGAATATTGGTTTATGAGTTTTTCTATAGATCTATGTTTTCATTTCCTTTGGGAGTAGAACTGCTTGGCCATATGGTAGCTCTGTGTCTAACCTTTTGAGAAAATGCCAGACTGTTTTCCAAAGTGACTGCACCATTTTACATTACCACCAGCAGTGTATGAGGGTTCCAATTTCTCCACATCTTTGCCAATATTTGTTATTATCTATCTTTTACCTGTAGCCATTCTAGTGGGTGTGAAGTGGTATCTCATTGTGGTTTTGATTTGCATTTCCCTGTTGACTAATGATGTCGAGCAACTTTTCAGGTCTAAGTAACATAATTTCTTAATCCAGTAAAATATGGAATGACAGCTGATGCTGAGAATTTCAGATACAGCTGGCATTTTTCCTGTGTCTTAAATCCCAGTGTGTGAGCCTGCCCAATCCATCTTGGTCTGTTCCCAAATCAACTCATACAGAACCTTGCTTCTTTGTGTCCTTTCATACTATGGCAGGTGCTATTTGTGTACTAAAAGGTCTGGAGTCAGCACCATAGAATGTATTTTCTTATGCTGGAATTTGAAAGAGATGATGATCACATTAATGTAGATGTTAATTTTATTTCTGTGTGAATATACACTATATATACATGTGTGTATAGAGAGAGAATATATAAAATATCTTTTACGTTGTACTTTATTACCTGCAATCAGATATTATACAATGAGATAATAATATAAACTTGCATGGTACATTGAGAAAATAAAAAGTACATTTATGCATATTTAGCCCAATAGTTTATTGCCTTAAAAAAAGAAAGTTTAGAATTTAATTTAAACAATTAGAGACTATGTTTGTACAGATATATAATTAATCTTGTCATCAAGAAAAAATATTACCATGCACTTATTATACACTCAATTCTGTGACTTTAAATAATCATAAAATATGTTTCCTGCCCTAAGGAGGTTTATAATCTCATTGAGGAGATAGCCTTTTCTTCTTTGGTTCAGCAAACATTTATTGAATGTTTATATATATAATTAAAAATCCTTCCTCTGAGGAGTTTACAGGCTAAGGAGATAAAACATGCACATGAATTTTATGAAACAAGTCTTTGAATGGTAAACTGGCATAATAGACATTCAAATAAAATGTTATGGATTTGGGAGGCCACATGCATAAAAAGGAAGATGTCAATGTAAAGTAACATAGTCTAAATGCTAAATGAGTGAGGTTCATAACACAGAGTTTTAGAGGAAAGAGTAGTCACCTAGGTACAGGTAGTTGAAGAAAATTTCACTTATGAGGTAAGACTTAAATTCTCCTTAAAAAAAACAAAAAATCCTAAGTAGAGCCTGTGGGGAGAACAGTCCAGAAGGACTTACAAACATGTGGTTCCATTCACTGGAATCCAATCCTTTGCCTTTTCATAAGTTAGCATTTTTCCAAGGCTTTAAAAAATTTTATGTTGGTATGTAGAAATATAAAATTATACTATTATGCAAATAAAAATATATAAGAATAATGAAATATTGTGGTACATTTTCCTGTGGGCTGAAATTTTAAATGTTGAATATATGTGACCCATTTCATTGGGGGAAAATATTCCTTGTCTGCATTATGGTAGAATTTTGTTCCAGCTTGTTGCACCCAAATTATTTGAATACAAGGTAGTGAGTGCCTTACGAGAATTAAACCTTAGAGCCAACACGTCATGCATAAAGACATGAAACATTGCCTTAAAGGGACCAAATGACTCCCAAACCTAAAAAAGCTTATTAAAAGCAATTTAAGTATTAGCATTACTAAAGACTATTCAATCAGAAGGAAGAATAGTCAGCAGCTAGTAGAACATGGACAAAAGAAGGTCACTGTGGCAAATTCTGATAGTACCCATGAAGTCAGGGTAGGGAACTGAGTCCTTGACCTATCTTACACCACGAAAGACCTATCTAGATATAGATGGGATGTGTTTAAACAATCAAACAATCAATCTAAGTCATCCAGATTTGATGCTACTCACTAAAATACCTTTTAATTACAATTTGACTTTCCATGGTGATGTACTGGAGAGAGTACCTCTGCAGTCATATACTCTAAACTAATATATCTTGGTAAACAAACAATATTGTATTTCTTAGAGTGCAAGTTTAAGAGAATTTCTCAAAACTTGACACAGTTGATAACATAATGCTAATCTTTGAGGACTATTAAGAGACTGCTGGCTTTTCTGGGTGACAGCCCCCCCCCTTTTTTTATTACTCATTTTACTTACATCCTCCATGTATCTAGGACATGTGTGACTTTGAAACACATCATTTATTAAATATGTCCTGGTATCATGGCGTCTTAGTGTAAATAAACAAATAAAAATTGTGGGATTGGGGTAACAAGTAGTTTGAGTTTAGAGATTAACCATGAAAAACCTTTGAAGGGTTCAGACCCCTCGACTGCCAGAAAACTTGTATGTACAACTCATATGTTTGCACTATTCTTATCTGTGCACAGTTTTTTCCCACCCAAATATACCTCAAATTGCCTAAGGTCAGAGACCATATTTTACCTCTTATAGACTTCATAGTGTTAAAGCATCATACCATAAAATGAATGAAATTCAGAAACTACAGCAGGTTGTTAAAAAAATAGAGCCTTCTATTTTTATGTGTACTTTTTTTTATAGAAAGGAATTTATAATAGAAGGAAAAGAAAAAAGCCATGGTAAGTACAAATGCTTTAACGAAAAAATATTGAGGCATAACACATTATTTTGTTTGTGGCTGTGGCCAGAATAATTCAGATTTTTGTTTGATTTATGTTCGGTGAGAGAAGTATGTTTGATAGGAGTTTGCTAGTTCACCTAATTAATTTAAAATAGAGTTAAAAATGTTCTTAACCCAATTTAAAACTTGAGAGGTAACCATCAGTCAACATAAAACAAATTTGCAGAATTTCTCTTCAGAAGGAATATCAACATTTCCTTCTGCAAGTATTTTATGCTTCTAATACAGGTAATTATTTTAGTTTAAAACTACTGCTGGAGGTAGATAATATTGAGATAGATTATTTTAAAAATCTTTGTATGTCAACATTGAATAAATGTTTCTATCTCTGTGTCCTGTAGTCAAAATCATTGCAGCCTTTAGATTAGATTTCAATAATCCATTGAATTCTCCATGTATCTTTACACAAAAAGGATTGAATGTGAAACTGTAACTAAGTAAAAATATTTGTGAATATGAATATGATGTAGCAATTACTTTTTGTTCTTAAAATAATAACAGTAAGATAGCTTGAGTTCAATAAAATGGAGACTGAATAAATATTATAACTTTCGAATACAGAGAAATTAAGAATCCTAGGGTCAATTGAGAAGTGATTGTTTTTCTTACTTTTTTCTGTCCTGTAAAACAGACTGAAATTGATTTTTAGCACACTTATTATCAACATACATTTTGAATATTATTTACAAAATGACTTTTGTTGCTGATGTTTCATTTATACATCTTCGTTTGCTCTTATATACCCAATAGTGGTTGTTCTTGGAGGAAAAGAGATAAGAATAGTGTTGGTGATTCTTAGATTTCATTTTCTTGATGTCTTGTATCTAGTTTCATTTTCATCCTTTAGGAGGTGTGATTTTGGAGACAAGTCTTCCTTGGCCATCCCCTCAATCTAAAATCCCAGTAATGATAACTGTTAGCAATTTAATGTGCTTCCTTGAAGCAATTTAATGTGCTTCCTTGAAGACTTTTACCTACACATTTATAACTGTATTTCACAAAACATTTGTTTACATTTAGAGCTTTTCCAAGCTTTTTTTGCTATTATAAGTATTGATATTTTGGATATTAACTCATCAGTCATATCATTTGCAAATATTTTTTCCCATTCAGTAGGTTGTCTTTTTGTTTTGTTGATGGTTTCCTTTGCTGTGCAAAAGCTTTTAAGTTTAATTAGGTCCCATTTGTTTATTTTTGCTTTTATTTCCTTTGCTTTGGGAGACAGATCCAAAAAAATATTGCTACAATTTGTGTAAAGGAGTGTTCTGCCTGTGTTTTCTTCTAGGAGTTTTATGGTTTCTGATCTTACATTTAATCCATTTTGAGTTTATTTTTGTATATGGTGTTAGAGAATGGTCTAGTTTCATTCTTCTACAAGTAGCTGTCCAGTTTTCCCAGCACCACTTATTGAAGAGACTGTCTTTTCTCCAGTGTATAGTCTTGCCTCCTTTGTCATAGCTTAATTGACCATAAGTTTATTTCAAGTCTCTCTATTCTGTTCCATTGATCTATGTGTCTGTTTTTGTGTCAGTACCATGCTGTTTTGATTACTGTAGCTTTGTAGTATGGTCTGAAGCCAGAGACTGTGATTCCTCCAGCTCTGTTCATCTTTCTCAAGATTGTTTTGGCTATTTGTGGTCTTTTGTGTTTCCATACAAATTTTAAGATTATTTGTTCTAATTCTGTGAAAACTGGCATTGATATTTTGATAGGGATTGCATTGAATCTGTAGATTGCCTTGGGTAGTCTGGCCATTTTAACAATATTAATTCTTCCAATCCAAGAACATGGCATATCTTTCCGTCTGTTTGTGTCTTCTTCCATTTCTTTCATCAGTGTCTTATAGTTTTCCAAGTACAGGTCTTTTACCTCCTTAGGTATCTTATTCTTTTTGATGTGCTGGTAAATGGGATTTTTCCCTTAATTTCTCTTTCTGATAGTTCATTTTTAGTGTATTGAAATGCAACAGACTTCTGTATATTCATTTTGTATCCTGCAACCTTACGGAATTCATTGATGAGCTACAGATCTTCTTAATAGATGAATTCCTGCATTCTACAACTATAACACTAAAGAGAATAAGAATTCAACAGAACAAACATTTTGTGACAGCAAATATATTTGCCACCTGACATTAATCATACTTGCCTTATTTGAGTCATCTTTGAAACTGCTCTTCTATTTGCCACCTGACATTAATCATACTTGCCTTATTTGAGTCATCTTTGAAACTGCTCTTCTATTTGCCATAAGAGTACTGGTTTTGAAACAACTGTCCCAGAACAGAAAGGTATATTTTAAGTAGCCTGAAAAGTGACAATTGGATTTCATTTTTTCACTAATCCCATAAATATTTTCAAGTACATATTAAGTTCAGGGAACTATATTAAGTGCAATATGAAAATGATCATACATAGATTTTTGTCTTAAGGAACTTAATAATTGAGAATGAGAGATAACATAAGACCATATTATAACTCTAAAAGAAAGCACAGCTATTTCAGAGAAGCCAGAAAGGGTAACTGAGGATTAAAGAGCTGTGAGAGAGCAAGGTAAGATTAAAGTCTTGTGGTCAGGGAAGGATTCATGGAAATGTGTTATGTTAACCTTCGATGAATAGATAGGATCTAGACCTGTGGAGATGAGGGAGAAAAGCATGCATTCTAACAACAACAGGTGTTAAGCATTTATTACGTTCTGGTAGGCACTGTGTGAATTAAGCACTTTATATTTTTAAACCATCTAATCCTCCAGGAACACTATGTAGATAGGTACTGTTACTATCTCTACTAATAGGGAAACTGAGGCCCATAGATATTTTATAACTTGTAAAATGGTCTGCAGTAATAAATGGCAGCACCAAGATCTGAACCACGATCAACATGTACTAGGGTGAGCAAAACTAGAGGCCTAAAGTACAGAATAATTATTGGGAATGGTGAGCTATTGAGTTTAGGGGCAGTATCAGACAACTCAAGGAGGGTACTGTTAATAACATTGGAAAGGTATGTCAACTCAGTCCATGGAGGTCATCAAGTGCTAGACTAGAATATTTGTAGAGAGTTTCTGACTAGGTAGTGACACAGTAGTTTCCGATAAGTTGAAAATAATAAAGAAAAAATGGTTGCTGGATTTGGTGTCTAGCTGATCGTTAATATATCAACCACATTTATTCAGTGGTTACATTATGCCAGGATTGTGAGGCAAATGATGCCAAAGTTGAGAATAATGAGGGCAGAGATGGCCATTGCATATGGCAAGGAGAAAGAACTGGTCATCTTCCCTTATGTACTTTCCCCCTGTCTTTAGCTTATCAACTTTTTTTTTTTTTTTTTTTTTTTTCGGTACGCGGGCCTCTCACTGTTGTGGCCTCTCCCGTTGCGGAGCACAGGCTCTGGACACGGAGGCTCAGCGGCCATGGCTCACGGGCCCAGCCGCTCCGCGACATGTGGGATCTTCCCGGACCGGGGCACGAACCCGTGTCCCCTGCATCGGCAGGCGGACTCTCAACCACTGCGCCATCAGGGAAGCCCTAGCTTATCAACTTTTAAAATGATCTGTTGATTCTTCTCTTCACTGAACCAATAAACAATAATAATTATTATTATTATTTATTGAGCTTATATATTAGTAGACTGTGCTGATTGCCCTGTGTATATTCTCTTATTTAACCTTCAGGAAAATTTTATGAGATAGATAACATTTATTAAGTGTATTTTACAGATGAAGAAACTGAGGTTAGGACCTTAAGCAACTTGCATATGGTCACTAACTGGTGAATCTAAGATTTAATCAATGTTTGTCTGACTCTAAAACCACTATAGTATAAAGGTTGTGTTATATGCCTGAATTTTTTTTTTAACATATTCTGCTTAACTAGATCTGAAGGGTCTACATTGCCATCCTCAGATCTTTAAAACTCTACTCAATCATTTATATACTGCTGGTTGTTTCATAATCTTATTTTACACAGTTGTTTTTTCTTTTTCATTTTTTCGTACTATAACAAGCCTATAACTATAACTACATCTTTCCTGGAATGACAATAGCAAATATTTATTCAGTGATTCCTCTGTGCCAGGCACTGCTTTAACTTGCTTCATATGTATTAATTATATTTAATCCTTACAACAACCCTAGTAGGATTATCATCATTTTACCTATAAGGAAGATCCCAAGGTTATAGAACTAGGATCTGAACTCCACAGCTTGCCTCCATAGCCTGTGCTTTTAGCTATAAACCTGTAGGTCCTTTTGACAAATAAAGTCTGTTTTGAGGTATTTTTTTCAGTCTTTTTATTTTGCTGTAGATAAATAAATCGTATTTATTTTTAATCTGTGACCCAGTCTACATTAGAATCAAAAAGGACAAACATGTTTTCAATTTTTCATAATCATCCCTTTAAATACAGTTTTAGTACTCTCAAAATTGCATTTTAATTATAGCTAAATCTATCAGAAAATTCCACACAAAAGATCATTATTTTATTGATATTTTTAATGGCAAAAGCTTTTAAAGATCAAACACACTGTACGTTTTTAATTGTTTTTCCACCATTTACTTGGCACTGGAATGAATGGTGCTTGGAGAAAATAAACTTACACACACACAATTTTTTTTACACGTGGTATTTTGGGAGGCTTAGTGGCCCTCCTGAGTAGTTCCTTGGTTGAAGTTACATCTGCTATTTGAAAGATTTCCTAAGAATAAAAACTCTGTCTTTCTGTTTGTATGTTTGTGTGTTTCATATTTTGTATGAGTAAAATAGCATCGTGCTGAGTGATGGATTTCCCCTCTGTAGATTGATTTATTCCACACATGTCGCAGAGAAAAAAAAAGACTAAGTTCACATTTATAATTACGTTTGTTTTAAATTAGTCTTTGCCACCGTTTATTAACTTCTATTCAAAAGGTTGTTGTTTTGTTTTACAGTCCTAGGTATATTCCCTAAGGAACAGTGTTTTATCCTTATCCATAAGCATAGAAAGAGGAAAGTTTATTTTTTCTAGGTTTTTGTTGTTGTTGTTAGAAAACTTATAAAGATAACTATTTAGTTTAATTAGTTTAATTTAAGCCTTTGTCTTAATGTATTCTTAGTTTTCCTTTATTTTCATATTAACTTATTGAGACTACTATCGTACATAAAGTCTGTGTGATAATACCTGGTTCTGGCAAGACAGTGAGAAAAGAGGGCTTTTCTTTTGGAGAATGTAAATGGATATAGCTTTTCTGTAGGGTAATTTGGCAACTCTTATGTAAAAGCTCAAAAATGTGCATACTTTTTGATCCAGTAAGTCTATTTATTGGAGTTTATCCTAAGGAAATAGACAGTGTATGTAAGGCTACATGCACAAATATATCATTACACTATTATTTATAGTATTGAAAAATGGAAAAAACTGAAATCTCTAAGAGTAGGGGATTGGATAAATAAAGTGTGGTACCTCTATTTGATAGAGTACCATTAAACATTATTATAGAAAAGTTAATGGCTCAGGGAAATGTTCATAATATAATATTAGGTAGAGATGGATAGTTTAAGATAGTTTTTAATTGTTTATTAACCAAGAACTGGAAGCAAAATATCAATAATATCTGTACTAATTCTCAGTGCTTCCCATTGTCCTGCTGTTCGTAAAAATCAATTTAGATTATACCACAATGACGAGTTAAGACAAATAGTAACACAAAGTCATTCCACATAAATTCTTTCATTTTTTTAATTAACATTGAAACTGGTGTGAGAGCTAATTTGCCAGAAATAGTATATACCAGTGTGAGCCCAATATAAGTAGTGTTAAAACAAACACATGCCTAAATAGTTAATGACATAAAATTATTTTTTTAAGTATAGATAGCCTAATAGAAGTAGATTTGAATATTTTCATTAAATTGGAGTAGAAATATGGGTAAAACGTTAGAAAGACTAAAATTTGAGACGTAATTTTTAGTGGAAAGAAACACATGGGAACAGGAGTATGTGTTCAATTATTAAAACAGTACTCAGAAACTATTTCCTATTTTATAGAAAACCATGAACTCTGCAGGTATACATTTGTAAGATAAGTTATATTGGGGGCCATCTTTTTAAATTCATATTTTGTCTGCTTTTTTCCATGTATATTTTACATAGCTGAGGTTGTACTACATAAATATATTGGTATTTTTGGTTTTCATTTAATATTCTATTACAATACACATTTTTCTTTGTCATTAACATCTTTCATTCAATGTTTACAAATGCATTCCATTTTTGTTGTCTCATAATTTAATTAACCTTTCTCTTATTATTTCCATTTTTTCCCTTCTAATAATGTAGCACCAAACATCTTTGTGCATAAACCTCAATCTGCCTTATTTCCTTTGTACAGATTCTCCAAACTGGAAATACTAGAAAGGCTTGAATATTTTTAAGAATCTTAATACATTTTGCCAAATTACTTTCAAAGGTGAACTGCTTTACACTTTTTAAAGCAGTATTATATAAAACAGAGTAGATTACTTAGGTTTTCAGAGGTATTCTCTGAAATAAGTTGTTCTTTGGGGAAGGGGGTGGGATCCGAGCCACAGGAGCAGCCGCAGCATGCTGCCCATCCGTGCCTTGGGCGCCTGCAGAGTCGCGTGCGTTTGCTTCGTGCTAATGAGCATGATGTAGAGGATGCTGCCCTGCCACTGGTGGTCCTTGCCCACCATGGCCCTCCAAGCCTGTAGCCTGGCTCTGTCTGAAATAAGTTTTTTAATTATATAAGTTTCATTGGTATAGCATTATAATTTGGCATCTGTATACACTACAAAGTGATCACCACCACAAGTCTGGTTACCATCCATCACCATACTCCCCCTTCATCTGTTTTGCCCACTCCACCAACCCTTTTCACCCTGGTAACCACTAATCTGTTCTATAGATCTATGAGTTTGATTTTTTGTTTGTTTGTTTTGTCTTTCACATATGAGTGAAATCATACAATATTTGTCTTTCTGTGTCTTATTTCACTTAGCATAATACCCTCTAGGTTCATCCATGTTGTTGCAAATGATAGGATTTCATCATTTTTCATGGCTGAGTAGTATTCCATTGTGTATATATACCACATATTCTTTATTCATTCATCCATTGATGGACACTTAGGTTGCTTCCATATCTTGGCTATTGTAAATAATGTTGCAATGAGCAGAGGGGTGCATATATCTTTTCAAATTAGTATTTTCATGTTTTTCACTTAAATACCCAGAAGTGGAATAGCTGGGTCAAGTGATAGTTCTAGTCTTGATTTTTTTGAGAAATCTCCATACTGTTTTACGTAGTGGCTGCAGCAATTTACAGTTCCACCAATAGTGTAAGAGGGTTTCCATTTCTCCACATCCTCTCCAACATTTTTCACTTCTTGTCTTTTTGGTAATAGCCATTCTAACAGGTGTGAGGTGATATCTCATTGTGGTTTGGTTTGCATTTCCCTAATAATGATGTGATACTGAAAATCTTTTCAGTGCTTGTTGGTCATCTGTATGTCTTCTTTGGAAAAATGTCTATTCAGCTACTCAGCCCATTTTCAAATCAGGTTGCTTGTTTTCTTTTGTTGTTGATGAGTTGTATGAGGAGTTCTTTATATATTTCAGATATTAACTTATCAGATATATGATTTGCAAATATCTTCTCTCATTCAGTAGGTTGCTTTTCATTTTGTTGATGGTTTCCTTCACTGTGTAGAAGATTTTTAGTTTGATATAGTCCCATTTGTTTATGTTTGCTTTTGTTTCCCTTGCCTTTGGAGTCAAATCCACAAAAACATTGCTAAGACTTATGTCCATAAGATTACAGCCTAAGTTTTCCTCTAGGAATTTTATGGTTTCAGTTCTTACATTCAAGTCTTTAATTCATTTTGAGTTAATTTTTGTGTATGGTGTCAGATAGTGGTCTAACTTCATTCTTTTACTTGTGGCTGGCCAGTTTTACCAGCACCATTTATTGAGGAGACTATAGTTTCTACATTGTATGTCCTTTGCTTTTTATCATAAATTAATTGTACATATATGTGTGAGATTTCTATTCTGTTCCGTTGATCTGTGTGTCTATTTCTGTGCCATTACCCATACTGTTTTTTGGGTTTTTTTTAAACATCTTTATTGGAGTATAATTGCTTTACAATTGTGTTAGTTTCTGCTTTATAACAAAGTAAATCAGCTATACATATACATATATCCCCATATCTCTTCCCTCTTGCATCTACCTCCCTCTCACCCTCCCTATCCCACCTCTCTAGGTGGTCAAAAAGCACCGAGATGATCTCCTTGTGCTATGTGGCTGCTTCCCACTAGCTATCAGTTTTACATTTGGTAGTGTATATATGTCCATGCCACTCTCTCACTTTGTCCCAGCTTACCCTTCCCTCTCCCTGTGTCCTCAAGTCCATTCTCTAGTAGGTCTGCATCTTTATTCCCGCCCTGCCCCTAGGTTCTTCATGACTATTTTTTTTTCTTTTTAGATTCCATATATATGTGTTAGCATATGGTATTTGTTTTTCTCCTTCTGACTTACTTCACTCTTATGACAGACTCTAGTGTCCATCTACCTCACTACAAATAACTCAATTTCATTTCTTTTTATGGTTTGATTTGGTTTACTAGTATTTTGTTAAGGTTTTTTGCATCTGTGTTCATCAAGGATATTGGACTGTAGTTTTCCTTTTTTGTTGTGTTATTATCTGGTTTTGGTATCAGGGTAATTCTGGTTTCACAAAATGTGTTTGTAAAGTTTTCTTCCTCTTCAGTTTTTTGGAAGAGCTTGGGAAATAGAAGTATTAAATCTTTGAATGTTTTGTGGGATTCTCCAGTGAAGCCCTCTGGTCCTGGACTTGTGTTGTTGGGGAGATTTTTGATTACCATTTAAGTTTCCTTATTAGTAATTTGTCTATTCATATATTTGTTTCTTCATGATTCAGTCTTGGAAGATTGTATGTTTCTAGGAATTTATTAATTTCTTCTAGGGTATCCAACTTATTGGTGTATAATTGTTCATAAAAGTTTCTTATGATCTTTTGTATTTTTGTAGTATCAGTTATAAGTTCTCTTCTTTCATTTCTGACTTTACTTATGAAAGTTCTCTACTTTTTTCTCAGTTAGTTAGCTAAAGATTTGTTAATTTTGTTTATCTTTTCAAAGAAACAGCTCTTAGTTTCATTGATTTTTTAAAAAAAAATTTAACTATAGTTGATTTACAATATGGTGTTAGTTTCAGATATACAGCTTCAGATTCTTTTCCCTTTGATCTTTTCTATTCTTTTGTCTCCATTTCATTTATTTACCCTCTGATCTTTGTGTGAGTGTATGTGTCCTTTTAAAAATTATTTATTTATTTATTTAAATTTTTATTTTTATATAATTTTTAAAGGTTACGTTCCACTTACAGTTATTACCAAATATTGGCTGTATGCTCCGTGTTGTACAATACATCCTTAAGCCTATCTTACACCCAATAGTTTATACCTCCACTCCACTACTCTATTGTCCCTTCCACTGGTCATAACTAATTTGTTCTCTATATCTGTGAGTCAGCTTCTTTTTTGTTAAAATTTGTATGGAAACACAAAAGAACCTGAATAGCTGAAACAATCTTGAGAAAGAAGAACAGAGCTGGAGGAATCATGAGCCCTGACTTCAGACTATACTACAAAGCTATAGTAATCAAAACAGTATGGTACTGGCACAAACCAGACACAGATGAATGAAACAGGATAGAGAGCCCAGAAATAAACCCACACACTTATGGTCAGTTAATCTACAACAAAAGAGGCAGGAATATAGAATGGAGAAAAGACAGTCTCTTCAATAAGTGTTGTTAGGAAAACTGGACAGATACATGTAAAGAAGGAAATTAGAACATTCTCTAACACCATATACAAAAATCAACTTAAAATGGATTAAATACCAAAATCTAAGACCAGATATTATAAAACTCATGGAGGAAAACACAGGCAGAACACAACATAAATCACAGCAATATTTTTTTGGATCCGCCCTCTAAAGTAAAGGAAGTAAAAGCAAAAATAAACAAATGGGACCTAATTAAACTTAAAAACTTTTCACAACAGAGGAAACCATAGACAAAATGAAAAGACAACCTACTGAATGGGAGAATATATTTATGAATGATATGACTGATAATGGGTTTAATATCCAACATCAAAGAAACAAACAACCTAATTAGATAATGGGCAGAACAACTGAATAGATATTTTTCCAAAGAGGAAATGCAGATGGCCAAAAGTCACATGAAAAGATGCTCAACATTGCTAATTATCAGGGAAATACAAATCAAAACCACGAGATTTCACCTCATGCCTGTTAGAATGGCTATCATCAAAAAGAACACAGATAACAAATGTTGGTGAGGTTGTGGAGAAAGGGAACTCTCCTAAATTGTTGGTTGGAATGTAAATTGGTGCAGACACTGTGGAAAACAATATGGAGGTTTCTCAAAAAACTAAAAATAGAACTAACATATGACCCAGCAATTCCACTCCTGGGTAGATATACAAAACAAAAACAAAAACAAAAAAAACACTAATTGGAAAAGATACATGTACCCCAACGTTCATAGCAGCATTATTTATTTTATTTTTACATCTTTATTGGAGTATAATTGGTTTACAATGGTGTGTTAGTTTCTGCTTTATAACAAAGTGAATCAGTTATACATATACATATGTTCCCATATCTCTCCCCTCTTGCATCTCCGTCCCTCCCACCCTCCCTATCCCACCCCTCTAGGTGGTCACAAAGCACCGAGCTGATCTCCCTGTGCTATGCAGCTGCTTCCCACTAGCTATCTATTTTACGTTTGGTAGTGTATGTATGTCCATGCCACTCTCTCACTTTGTCACAGCTTACCCTTCCCCCTCCCCATATCCTCAAGTCCATTCTCTAGTAGGTCTGTGTCTTTATTCCTGTCTTACCCCTAGGTTCTTCATGACATTTTTTTCTTAAATTCCATATATATGTGTTAGTACACAGTATATACTTCACTCTGTATGACAGACTCTAGGTCCATCCACCTCATTACAAATAGCTCAATTTCGTTTCTTTTTATGGCTGAGTAATATCCCATTGTATATATGTGCCACATCTTCTTTATTCATTCATCTGACGATGGACACTTAGGTTGTTTCCATCTCCTGGCTATTGTAGATAGAGCTGCAGTGAACATTTTGGTACATGACACTTCTTGAATTATGGTTTTCTCAGGGTATATGCCCAGTAGTGGGATTGCTGGGTCATATGGTAGTTCTATTTGTAGTTTTTTAAGGAACCTCCTTACTGTTCTCCATAGTGGCTGTACCAATTCACATTCCCACCAGCAGTGCAAGAGTATTCCCTTTTCTCCACACCCTCTCCAGCATTTATTGTTTCTAGGTTTTTTGATGATGGCCATTCTGACTGGTGTGAGGTGATATCTCATTGTAGTTTTGATTTGCATTTCTCTAATGATTAATGATATTGAGCATTCTTTCATGTGTTTGTTGGGAGTCTGTATAACTTCTTTGGAGAAATGTCTATTTAGGTCTTCTGCCCATTTTTGGTTTGGGTTGTTTGTTTTATTGTTATTGAGTTGCATGAGCTGCTTATAAATTTTGCAGATTAATCCTTTGTCAGTTGCTTCATTTGCAAATATTTTCTCCCATTCTGAGGGTTGTCTTTTCGTCTTGTTTATGGTTTCCTTTGCTGTGCAAAAGCTTTGAAGTTTCATTAGGTCCCATGTGTTTAGTTTTATTTTTATTTCCATGTCTCTAGGACGTGGGGCAAAAAGGATCTTGCTGTGATTTATGTCATAGAGTGTTCTGCCTATGTTTTCCTCTAACAGTTTGATACCTTCTGGCCTTACATTTAGGTCTTTAATCCATTTTCAGCTTATTTTTGTGTATGGTGTTAGGGAGTGTTCTAATCTCATACTTTTACATGTAGCTGTCCAGTTTTCCCAGCACCGCTTATTGAAGAGGCTGTCCTTTCTCCACTGTACATTCCTGCCTCCTTTATCAAAGATAAGATGACCATATGTGCATGGGTTTATCTCTGGGCTTTCTATCCTGTTCCATTGATCTGTCTTTCTGTTTTTGTGCCGGTACCATACTGTCTTGATTATTGTAGCTTTTTTGTATAGTCTGAAGCCAGGGAGCCTGAATCCTCCAGCTCCGTTTTTCATTCTCAAGATTGCTTTGGCTATTTAGGGTCTTTTGTGTTTCCATACAAATTGTGAAATTTTTTCTTCTAGCTCTGTGAAAAATGCCAGTAGTAGTGATAGGGATTGCATTGAATCTGTAGATTGCTTTGGGTAGTAGAGTCATTTTCACAATGTTGATTCTTCCAATCCAAGACCATGGTGTATCTCTCCATCTATTTGTATCATCTTTAATTTCTTTCATCAGTGTCTTATAATTTTCTGCATACAGGTCTTTTGTCACCTTAGGTAGGTTTCTTCCTAGGTATTTTATTCTTTTTGTTGCAATGGTAAATGGGAGTGTTTTCTTGATTTCACTTTCAGATTTTTCATCATTAGTGTATAGGAATGCCAGAGATTTCTGTGCATTAATTTTGTATTCTGCTACTTTACCAAATTCACTGATTAGCTCTAGTAGTTTTCTGATAGCATCTTTAGGATTGTCTATCTATAGTATCATGTCATGTGCAAACAGTGACAGCCTTACTTCTTCTTTTCTGATTTGGATTCCTTTTATTTCCTTTTCTTCTCTGATTGCTGTGGCTAAAACTTCCAGGACTATGTTGAATAAGAGTGGTGAGAGTGGGCAACCTTGTCTTGTTCCTGATCTTAGTGGAAATGCTTTCAGTTTTTCACCATTGAGGATGATGTTGGCTGTGGGTTTGTCATATATGGCCTTTATTATGTTGAGGTAAGTTCGCTTTATGCCTACTTTCTGCAGGGTTTTATCATAAATGGGTGTTGAATTTTGTCAAAACTTTCTCTGCATCTATTGAGATGATCATATGGTTTTTCTCCTTCAGTTTGTTAATATGGTATATCACGTTGATTGATTTGCCTATATTGAAGAATCCTTGCATTCCTGGAATAAACCCCACTTGATCATGGTGTATGATCCTTTTAATGTGCTGTTGGATTCTGTTTGCTAGTATTTTGTTGAGGATTTTTGCATCTATGTTCATCAGTGATATTGGCCTGTAGTTTACTTTCTTTGTGACAGCCTTGTCTGGTTTTGGTATCGAGGTGCTGGTGGCCTCGTAGAATGAGTTTGGGAGTGTTCCTCCCTCTGCTATATTTTGGAAGAGTTTGAGAAGGATAGGTGTTAGCTCTTCTCTAAAAGTTTGATAGAATTCGCCAGTGAAGCCATCTGGTCCTGGGCTTCTGTTTGTTGGAAGATTTTTTTTTTTCTTTTGCGGTTCGCGGGCCTCTCACTGTTGTGGCCTCTCCCGTTGCGGAGCACAGGCTCTGCATGCACAGGCTCAGCAGCCATGGCTCACAGGCCTAGCCACTCCACGGCATGTGGGATCTTCCTGGACCGGGGCACGAACCAGTGTACCCTGCATCGACAGGCGGACTCTCAACCACTGCGTCACCAGGGGAGCCCTTGTTGGAAGATTTTTAATCACTGTTTCAATTTCAGTGCTTGTGATTGGTCTGTTCATATTTTCTATTTCTTCCTGATTCAGTCTTGGCAGGTTATGCATTTCTAAGAATTTGTCCATTTCTTCCAGGTTGTCCATTTTATTGGCATAGAGCAGCTTGTAGTAATCTCTCATGATTTTTGTATTTCTGCATTGTCAGTTGTTACTTCTCCTTTTTCATTTCTAATTCTATTGATTTGAGTCTTTTTTTCTTGATGAGTCTGGCTAATGGTTCATCAATTTTGTTTATCTCCTCAAAGAACCAGCTTTTAGTTTTATTGATCTTTGCTATCATTTCCTTCATTTCTTTTTCATTTATTTCTGATCTGATCTTTATGATTTCTTTCCTTCTGCTAACTTTGGTTTTTTTTTGTTCTTCTTTCTCTAATTGCTTTAGGTGCAAGGTTAGGTTGTTTATTCGAGATGTATTCTGTTTCTTAAGGTAGGATTGTATTGCTATAAACTTCCATCCTAGAACTGCTTTTGCTGCATCCCATAGGTTTTGGGTCATCATGTCTCCGTTATCATTTGTTTCTAGGTATTTTTTGATCTCCTCTTTGATTTCTTCAGTGATCACTTCGTTATTAAGTAGTGTATTGTTCAGCCTCCATGTGTTTGTATTTTTTACAGATCTTTTCCTGTAATTGATATCTAGTCTCATAGCGTTGTGGTCAGAAAAGATACTTGATACAATTTCAATTTTCTTAAATTTACCAAGGCTTGATTTGTGACCCAAAATATGATCTATCCTGGAGAATGTTCCATGAGCATTTGAGAAAAATGTGTATTCTTTTGTTTTTGATGGAATGTCCTATAAATATCAATTAAGTCCATCTTGTTTAATGTATCATTTAAAGCTTGTGTTTCCTTATTTATTTTCATTTTGTTATTTTTATTTATTTTTATTTATTATTATTATTTTTTAACATCTTTATTGGGTATAATTGCTTTACAATGGTGTGTTAGTTTCTACTTTATAACAAAGTGAATCAGTTATACATATACACATGTTCCCATATCTCTCCCCTCTTGCATCTCCATCCCTCCCACCCTCCCTATCCCACCCCTCCAGGCAGTCACAAAGCACTGAGCTGATATCCCTGTGCTATGCGGCTGCTTCCTACTAGCTATCTACCTTACGTTTGTTAGTGTATATATGTCCATGCCTCTCTCTTGCTTTGTCACAGCTCACCCTTCCCCCTCCCCATATCCTCATGTCCGTTCTCCAGTAGGTCTGTGTCTTTATTCCTGTCTTACCCCTAGGTTCTTCATGACATTTTTTTTCTTAAATTCCATATATATATATGTGTTAGCATACGGTATTTGTCTTTCTCTTTCTGACTTACTTCACTCTGTATGACAGACTCTAGGTCTATCCACCTCATTACAAATAGCTCAATTTCGTTTCTTTTTATGGCTGAGTAATATTCCATTGTATATATATGCCACATCTTCTTTATTTATTTTGATTTTGGATGATCTGTCCATTGGTGAAAGTGGGGTGTTAAAGTCCCCTACTATGAATGTGTTACTGTCGATTTCCCCTTTTATTGCTGTTAGTATTTGCCTTATGTATTGAGTTGCTCCTATGTTGGGTGCATAAATATTTACAATTGTTATATCTTCTTCTTGGATCGATCCCTTTATCATTATGTAGTGTCCTTCTTTGTCTCTTCTAATAGTCTTTATTTTAAAGTGTATTTTGTCTGATATGAGAATTGCTACTTCAGCTTTCTTTTGGTTTCCATTTGCATGGAATATCTTTTTCCATCCCCTTACTTTCAGTCTGTATGTGTCTCTAGGTCTGAAATGGGTCTCTTGTAGACAGCATATATATGGGTCTTGATTTTGTATCCATTCAGCCAATCTGTGTCTTTTGGTGGGAGCATTTAGTCCATTTACATTTAAGGTAATTATCGATATGTATGTTCCTATTCCCATTTTCTTAATTGTTTTGGGTTCGTTATTGTAGGTGTTTTCCTTCTCTTGTGTTTCTTGCCTAGAGAAGTTCCTTTAGCAGTTGTTGTAGAGCTGGTTTGGTGGTGCTGAACTCTCTCAGCTTTTGCTTGTCTGTAAAGGTTTTAATTTCTCCATCAAATCTGAATGAGATCCTTGCTGGGTAGAGTAATCTTGGTTGCAGGTTTTTCTCCTTCATCACTTTAAATATGTCCTGCCAGTCCCTTCTGGCTTGCAGAGTTTCTGCTGAAAGATCAGCTGTTAACCTTATGGGGATTCCCTTGTGGGTTATTTGTTGTTTTTCCCTTGCTGCTTTTAATATGTTTTCTTTGTATTTAATTTTTGACAGTTTGATTAATATGTGTCTTGGCATATTTCTCCTTGTATTTCTCCTGTATGGGACTCTCTGTGCTTCCTGGACTTGATTAACTATTTCCTTTCCCATATTAGGGAAGTTTTCAACTATAATCTCTTCAAACATCTTGTCAGTCCCTTTCTTTTTCTCTTCTTCTTCTGGAACCCCTATAATTCGAATGTTGGTGCGTTAGTGTTGTCCCAGAGGTCTCTGAGACTGTCCTCAGTTCTTTTCATTCTTTTTTCTTTATTCTGCTCTGCAGTAGTTATTTCCACTATTTTATCTTCCAGGTCACTTATCCTTTCTTCTGCCTCAGTTATTCTGCTATTGATCCCATCTAGAGTATTTTTAATTTCATTTATTGTGTTTTTCATCATTGCTTGTTTCATCTTTAGTTCTTCTAGGTCCTTGTTAAATGTTTCTTGCATTTTGTCTATTCTATTTCCAAGATTTTGGATCATCTTTACTATCATTATTCTGAATTCTTTTTCAGGTAGACTGCCTATTTCCTCTTCATTTGTTAGATCTGGTGGGTTTTTATCTTGCTCCTTCATCTGCTGTGTGTTTTTCTGTCTTCTCATTTTGCTTATCTTACTGTGTTTGGGGTCTCCTTTTTGCAGGCTGCAGGTTCATAGTTCCCGTTGTGTAGGCTTTCTGGTGGAGGGGACTAGTGCCTGTGTTCTGGTGGATGAGGCTGAATCTTGTCTTTCTGGTGGGCAGGTCCACGTCTGGTGGTGTGTTTTGGGGTGTCTGTGGACTTATTATGATTTTAGGCAGCCTTTCTGCTAATGGGTGGGGTTGTGTCCCTGTCTTGCTAGTTGCTTGGCATAGGGTGTCCAGCATTGTAGCTTGCTGTAGCTTGAGTGAAGCTGGGTGTTGGTGTTGAGATGGAGATCTCTGGGAGATTTTCGCCATTTGATATTATGTGGAGCTGGGAGGTCTCTTGTGGACCAGTGTCCTGAAGTTGGCTCTCCCACCTCAGAGGCACAACACTGACTCCTGGCTGCAGCACCAAGAGCCTTTCATCCACACGGCTCAGAATAAAAGGGAGAAAAAGTAGAAAGAAAGAAAGAAAGAAAGAAAGAAAGAAAGAAAGAAAGAAAGAAAGAAAGAAAGGAAGAAAGGAAGGAAGGAAGGAAGGAAGGAAGGAAGGAAGGAAGGAAACGGAAGAAAGAAAGAAGCAAGGAGGGAGGGATAGAGGGAGGGAGGGAAGAAGGAAGAAAAGAAAGAAAGAAAGAAGATAAAATAAAATAAAGATAAAATAAAATTATTAAAATAAAAAATAATTATTAAGAAAAAAAAATTTTTTTTAAAGAAAAAGAAAAAAAAATGGATGGATAGAACCCTAGGACAAATGGTGGAAGCAAAGCTATACAGACAAAATCTCACACAGAAGCATACACACTCACAAAAAGAGGAAAAGGGGAAAAAATCATAAATCTTGCTCTCAAAGTCCAACTCCTCATTTTGGGCTGATTCATTGTCTATTCATGTATTCCACAGATGCAGGGTACATCAAGTTGATTGTGGAGCTTTAATCCACTGCATCTGAGGCTGCTGGGAGGGATTTCCCTTTCTCTTCTTTGTTCTCACAGCTCCCGGGTTTCAGCTTTGGATTTGGCCCCGCCTCTGCGTGTAGGTCGCTGGAGGGCATCTCTTCTTCGCTCATACAGGACGGGATTAGAGGAGCAGCTGCTTCAGGGACTCTGGCTCACTCAGGCCGGGGGGAGGGAGGAGTACGGAGTGCAGGGCTAGCCTGCGGCGGCAGAGGCCGGCGTGACGTTGCACCAGCCTGAGGTGCGCCGTGCGTTCTCCCGGGGAAGTTGTCCCTGGATCCCGGGACCCTGGCAGTGGCGGGCTGCACAGGATCCCCAGAAGGGGGGTGTGGATAGTGACCTGTGCTCGCACACAGGCTTCTTGGTGGCGGCAGCAGCAGCCTTGGCGTCTCATGCCTGTCTCTGGGGTCTGCGCTTTTAGCCGCGGCTTGCGCCTGTCTCTGGAGCTCCTTTAAGCAGCGCTCTTAATCCCCTCTGCTCGCTCACCAGGAAACAAAGAGGGAAGAAAAAGTCTCTTGCCTCTTCAGCACATCCAGATTTTCCCTGGACTCCCTCCCAGCTAGCCGTGGTGCACTAAACCCCTGCAGGCTGTGTTCACGCCGCCAACCCCAGCCCTCTCCCTGTGCTCCGACTGAAGCCCAAGCCTCAGCTCCCAGCCCCGCCCTCCCTGGCGGGTGAGCAGACAAGCCTCTTGGGCCGGTTAGTGCTGGTTGGCACCAATCCTCTGTGCGGGAATCTCCCCGCTTTGCCCTCCGCATGCCTGTTGCTGTGCTCTCCTCCGTGGCTCCGAAGCTTTCCACCTCCGCCACCCACAGTCGCCGTCTGCGAAGGGGCTTCCTAGTGTGTGGAAACCTTTCCTCCTTCACAGTTCCCTCCTACTGGTGCAGGTCCTGGCCCTATTCTTTTGTCTCTGTTTATTCTTTTTTCTTTTGCCCTACCCAGGTTCCTGGGGACTTTCTTGCCTTTTGGGAGGTCTGAGGTCTTCTGCCTGCATTCAGTAGGTGTTCTGTAGGAGTTGTTCCACGTGTAGATGTATTTCTGGTGTATCTGTGGGGAGGAAGGTGATCTCCGCGTCTTACTCTTCCGCCATCTTCCCCAATCTCCACATTATTTATAATAGCCAAGACATGGAAGCAACGTAAGTGTCCATCAGCAGATGAATGGATAAAGAAGATGTATATACACACAATGGAATACTGCTCAGCCATGAAAAAGAATGAAATTTTGCCATTTGTAGCACCATGGATAGACTTGGAAGGCATTATGCTAAGTGAAACAAGTCAGACAGAGAAGGACAAATACTGTGTGATATCACTTATCTGTGGAAACTAAAATATACAACAAACTAGTGAATATAACAAAAATAGAAGCAGACCTCTCCTCTGATTTTTATTATTTCCTTCTTTTTACTAATTTTGGGCTTCATTTGTTGTTTTTCTATTTCCCTTAGGTGTACTTAGATTGTTTATTGGGGATTTTTCTTGTTTTTTTGAGGAAGGCCTATATTGCTATGAACTTCCCTCTTAGAACCACTTTTGCTGCATCCCATAGATTTTGGTATGTCATATTTCTGTTTTCATTTGTCTGTAGGTATTTTTTGATTTCTCCTTTGATTTCTTTGATGACCCAGTGGTTGTTCAGTGGGATGTAATCTAATCTCTATGTAATTTAATCTCCATGTTTTTGTGGGTTTTCCCATTTTTTTCTTTATGATTAATTTCTAGTTTCATACCATTGTGGTCAGAGAAGATGCTTGATATGATTTCAGTCTTCTTGAATTTATTGAGACTTATTTTGTGACTAATATGTGATCTATCCTGGAGAATAATTCATGTGCACTTGAGAAGAATGTGTTTTGTGCTGCTTTTGGATAGAAAGTCTATTAAGTCTGTTTGGTCTAATGTGTTATTTAAGTCCAATATTTCCTTATTGATTTTCTACCCAGATGACCTGTCTATTGATGTAAGTAAGATGTTAGAATTCCCTATTATTATTGTATTGCTTTAAATTTCTCCCTTAAAGTCTGCTAATATTTGCTTTATATATCTTGGTGCTCCTCCATTGGGTGCATATATACTTATAAGTGTTATATTTTCTTGCTGGATTGACCCTTTATCATTATGTAATGCTTTTCT
The DNA here is from genome assembly GCF_937001465.1 of Orcinus orca. Lineage (NCBI taxonomy): Eukaryota > Metazoa > Chordata > Mammalia > Artiodactyla > Delphinidae > Orcinus > Orcinus orca. Next base: position 50,790,086 of record NC_064565.1, read on the forward strand.
TGTCTTTTATTTTTCTGTTTTAAAGTGTATTTTGTCTGATATGAGGATAGCTACTTCAGCTTTCTTTTCATTTCCATTTGCATGAAATATCTTTTTCCATTCCTTCACTTTCAGTCTCTGTTTGTCCTTTCTTCTGAAGTGAGTCTCTTGTAGGCAGTATATAGGTGAATTTTGTTTTTTTATCTATTCAGCCACTCTATGTGCTGAAGTTTGATTGATGAATTTAATCTATTTACACTTAATTATTAATAGGTATGTACTTATTGCCATTTTGTTATTTGCTTTCTGGCTGTTTTGTAGTTCCTCTCTGTTTCCTACTTCTCTTTTTCTTGTCCCTTGTGTTTTGGTGGTTTTCTGTAGTGCTATGTTTAGATTCCTTTTGCAATTTCTTTTGTGTATGTACTATAGGCTTTTCTTTGGTTACTGGGAGGTTCACATATAACATCCTATAAATAGTGACCTCTTTTAAGTTGGTAGTAACTTAAATTTGAACACATTCCAAAGCTTTATCTTTTTACTTACTCCTCCACTCAATATTTTATACTTTTTTTTTTTTTTTTTTTGCGGTACATGGGCCTCTCACTGTTGTGGCCTCTCCCATTGCAGAGCACAGGCTCCAGATGCGCAGGCTCAGCGGCCATGGCTCACGGGCCCAGCCGCTCCGTGGCACGTAGGATCTTCCCGGACCGGGGCACGAACCCGTGTCCCCTGCATCAGCAGGCGGACTCTCAACCACTGCGCCACCAGGAAGCCCAATATTTTATACACTTGATGACACATTTTACATCTTTTTTTAATGCATCCTTTGACTAATTATTGTAATTTTAGTTAATTTTAATACTTTTGCCTTTTAACCTTCATACTTGCTTTATACTTGACTCATCCACCACCTTTATTATATATTTACTTTTTCCAGTGGGATTTTTACTTTTATATGTTCTCTTATTATTAATTAATGTAATGCCATTTCTTTTCAGCTTAAAGAAGTTTTTTTTACCATTTCTTATAGAGCTGGTTTAGTGCTAATGAACTCCTTTAGCTTTTGGTTATCGGGAAAATTCTTGGTGTCTCCTTCAATTCTGAATGATAACCTTGCTGGTGGAAATTCTTGTTTGGAAATTCTTTGTTGTGCAGGTGCTGTGGCTACTTCTGCAGCAAGGCTTGTGGGCAAGGCTTGTCTCCAGACCGACTGTGGGGCCTGGCCATGTGATATAAGTTATCTTTAAATAAATATGAAAAAAGAATGCCTTATGATAAAAACTTTAATAAACAACTTTTGATTCTTATGGATATTTTTCAGAAATATTTACTATGTTTTTCAATCTAACAAAAACATGAAACTGTTAAAATGAAAGTTATTTAATTACTGAAGAAAAAATATATTATTACAAAGAATTAAAAGACATAGTGATTTATTAATTTTTCAGTAAAAAATTTTTTTGGAGTATAGTTGATTTACAATATTGTGTTAGTTTCAGGTGTACAGAAAAGTGAATCAGTCATACATATACATATATCCATCCTTTTGTAGATTCCTTTGCCATATAGGCCATTACAGAGTACTGAGTAGAGCTTCCTGTGCTATACAGTAGGTCCTTATTAGTTATATATATTTTATGCATAGTAGTGTGTATATGTCAAGCCCAATATCCCAATTTATCTCTTCCCCACCCCCCACCTTACCCCCTCGTCACCATAAGTTTGGTTTCTACATCTGTAACTCTATTTCTCTTTTGTAGATAAGTTCATTTGTACCCTTTTTAAATTCATTTATTTATTTTTTTTATTGGAGTAAAGTTGCTTTACAATGTTGTGTTAGTTTCTGCTGTGCAGCAAAGTGAATCAGTTATATGTATACATATATCCACTCTTTTTTAGGTTTCTTTCCCAATTAGGTCACCACAAAGCACTGAGTAGAGTTCTCTGTGAGTACCCTTTTTTTAGATTCCACTTGTAGGTGATATCATATATTTGTCTTTTCTGTCTGTCTTACTTCACTCAGTGACATAGTGATTTATATTGGGGAAAACCTTGAAACTAGGAGACAAGAATTTTGAATTCTGGCCTTGGCTCTGCTACTAGCTGGTCTTAGATAAATCATTTAACTTCTCTAAATTTCAGTTACCTCATCTGTAAAATGAGGACATTGGATTGCATAGTCCCTGAGACATAAAAAGTAGGAGCTAAATATGTGATAATTATTATAAAGCTCTTACTGTTTTTAAGATGCTGATCCTTTATTATTCAGGATGGTCTGATGTTCAGCAAATAATTGAATAGACAAAGTTTTTAAATTTATTTGACCCTTTTATTTATTTCCTCATTCAAACCAAGGGGTTCTTTTGCTGTATTCTGGTTGTTCTTCATTGCTTTTAATCAAACCTTTGTTAGATAGACCTGTTAGGGAAAATGTAGAGGCATTGTGCCTTCCTCTTATGAGAGTACCTTAATAACATTGCTATGTGTAAGCATACTGTATGAATAAATATTTATTTTCATAGAGCGTTTTCTAAAAAATAGGTGTCTATTAGTTTTAACTGGTTAGCCCAGGTTAAATTATTATTAATTGTTTTATATATATATATATAATTTTTTTTTTTTTTTTTTTGCGGTACGTGGGCTTCTCACTGTTGTGGCCTCTCCCGTTGCGGAGCACAGGCTCCAGACGTGCAGGCTTAGCGGCTATGGCTCACGGGCCTAGCCACTCCACGGCATGTGGGATCTTCCCGGACCGGGGCACGAACCTGTGTCCCCTGCATCGGCAGGCGGACTCTCAACCACTGCACCACCAGAGAAGCCCTAATTGTTATATTTAACATATGTTAATCCATTACTTGATTAATGAATTATAAATGAATTTTTTTTTGGTTTAAGTTGATTTTATCAACTAAATGGTAGAGAGATTAAGAGCTTCTTTGTATTCTGGTTTTCATTTTCATATTCTTATTGCAAAGATCAATTAAATGTGTTGGCAAGAAAACACTGAAGAAAACTAGATTGTGTATACTAATTAATAATGTCCGGTAACTGATGTAAACAAAGTTTATATCAATGTTATGACACAATATATGAAAGAAAAGTACAATTTTTAGTTTATTTCTCATTTATTCATTTATAATAACTTTGCTCAAAGTTAAGCACATTATAAGAGGACAAAGAATGAATGTCAGATGGGTCTTCCTTCTCACAATTTTCTGGCTATTTTATAAAAACTAAACATATACACGTGAAATGGATTAATGACAATGCAACGGAGCATGTGATGAAAGTATATTGATTCGTCAAAATGAAATCTATAATAATTTAGGAAGTTATGAATAAACATTGACCCTGACATTTCTCTTTACCTCATTTCTTACATTTAGTCCCCAAATCCCATTCCTTGTAACTAAAAAGTATATCTGGTGTCTATCCATTTCCCTTCATTCCTACTGCCACCACTTTTGTTCAGGCCATCATTATCTCCTACCCCAAATTATATAACTTGTCTCTCTCCAGTTTTATTTTACTTCATTGATTCTCTACCATAGCCAGAATAGTCTTAAACTACAAGAATGATTGTGTTGATAGATTACCATTCCCCTGAAGATTAAGTCCATACTCTTTAAATGGCTTCTGAAGAGTCCTGTGATTAGACCTTGGCTTACCCTTTTAGCCTTGTCTCTTCCCTGTGTCCTACTTAAACTTTATGGTCGAACCATGCTGTATTTAGCATTAGTTGAATATGATCTCCTCAGGATCTTCTCAGTTTTAACAGTACTTCCTTAGGAAGATCTTTTCTGATCCCTAGATTAGGGTCAGATGCCCTGCTATCACTCTTATATCACCTCTTAATTTTCTGTCATAGCAAAACATACTTGTTTAATTATCTGCTTTTGTGATGGCATATCTTATGTTGTCACAGATTTTCTAGCACAGTATCTGACACATAGAAGATGTTTAATATTTTCTACATGAAGAAATAAATATAGAAAGGGAGATAGATGTTAAGATAGCTCTTAAAGAATGAGTACCTATTTTGTTTACAAAAAGAGAGTAAATATTGCATATATAAATCATATTTGCCTACATATGATTTTCCATTCAGGTCTGTCATTGTATACATACAGCCAAAATACCAAACCCTTTGAACATGTGCAGTTAGAGGCAATAATTTCTCTAAGAGCATGATGTGGATCAGGCTACTAAAGAAGACTAATTTCTTTCTACAAATAAAAATTGGATATATTTAAGGTATAATAATTTCCCCTAGATTTATTGAGATATAATTGACATATAACATTGTGTAAGTTTAAGGTGGACAACATGTTAATTTGATACACTTATATATTGCAAAATAATTACCACCATCGTGTAACTTTTAAGTATATAATACAATATTATTAACTATAATCACTATCCTGTTTAGATCTCTAGAACTTACTCATCTTATAACTGGAAGTTTGTACTTTTGACCAACATCTCCCTTATGCCCCTACCCCTCAGCCTCTTAAAGAAGCCCAATTTTTAAGACCCATTTTGACTAGTCTCCATGATAATACAAATTATGCTCATATGCTCATCAAATGTTGTGAGTGGAAATTTATACTGGTTTGTAATTAGTCTACACTTACCTGAAACATTTTCTGTATAGCACTTTAGCTATCATTAAATTTCATTTAGTTTATATCACAGGTATATAAATAAAGCATTCATAGGTATATAAAGAAAATATCCATTAATTCAGGCTATACATAATGTGAAGAGTGTTTTAGGGTAATATATTGTACTTGGTGTCCCAATTTTGCATTCAATTAAATATATTATAATTTTAGTTTTTGTTTTATTTCTAAAACATAATCTTTTATCACATGGTAAAGAGAAAGTATTTACATTTATAATTTTAGAGGATATTGGTTTTCTATTATCAGATTACTTTATTAATCTTTAAATTCCTTGATTCTACTCTTTTGTGGAAAAGAAAGCATTACAAGAACCCTGATGAACACAAATAAGATGCAATGAAAAATCACAATAAATATGCCAATAATGTAGGTTTAATTCCTAGATTTAGATTTAACCATGCAGTTTTGGAATTTGATAATAGCATGTTGTCTTTCACATATTAAACTCTGTAGGAGATATTATACCTTTTATAATAGTGTAAAAGCTATTTTGATTTGAAGCATGTTGTTCTGAAGAATATGAAATATAAATGAAGTTCCTGAGAATTAAAAAAGTGAATATGCATTTACCTATTTATCTATCTACTGTTATACACAATTATCAAAGATTGCCAGAATAAAAACTCATCATTTTTAGGGACTTCCAATTTTGATGGGTTGGATGAGTGACGATACACATGGTTTGGAGGGAAGAGTCCTTTTTTAGAGTATAATTTTGCTTGTTAAATCATTAAAGCTTAGTTATATATGGAGAAAACTGCCTAATAATTATGAACTAACATGTTAACATGGCATTTGCAACAGATACATTAGACAATTAAATAGAATGTTACTTATTTTTAAAGGAATGACAAAAAAAATCAAACTTTCCTTGACATGTGAAATCTTTATATTATCAGAAGTGGGAAATCTGAAAGACGTGGTTCATTCTCTGTTTGGATGATGCAGAATTGCTCTAAGCAGTAAGCTTACTGTTTTCAGACAGCATTAGCAGCTTCAGCAAATACAACTGTGTCATCCTCCCTTAATACGCAGTGTTTGTAACTGCAAAGGGGAGATGATAAATAGCATATGAGATCTGATATCTTCATGATGACTTAAACAGATACTGATGGGCAGATCTGCTGTTTGATGTTTTCTTCACTAGCCTTGAAGATGCTGAGACATAGAGATGGCTGTGATTATCTTTTGTAAGACAGGAAATGCAATCTTTAGGGGTCTCTGGAAATAGAAAGGTTATGCAGTCTGGAACCTGTGAGCCTTTTCAATCTCTAAGTCATCAGGTATGACGTCATGAATTATGATTATACCATTAGATTGTAGAGTTATTGCTTTTTCTAGTTCTTAGTCATTTACAACATATTAATCAATGTAATTGTTTATTATTAGATTTTCCTTAGGATATTTGAACAAGTAATATTTATAGTACTAGACACCAATTAAACAATATGAATTTTAGAAATGTGTGTGTGTTTAAGTTTGTGTTTACCGTTGCTTTTTATGGGGAAGTGGGAGGTAAGGAAATAGATTCTTTGTATGTGATTAAGGGCAAGGTTTTGGGCTCTACAGATTTTTCCAGATTAAACCTGAATACAGTCAAATTGCATCTTTTATTTCAAATGATGAAAATAGCATAAATTGTTCAAACTTATAAGGATACACCATAGCCAGCTGCTTGTATATAGTGACATATTAAAATTTTTTATCTGGGATTACTTAAGCATAGAAATAGATGTTGCTACCATTGTACTGTGCAACCACACAGCAACCCAAGTGTGATGAGCAGAATCATGTTTATCAGCATCTGAGCTGTTTTCCTGAAATTTGTATTTCAGTATCTAAACTGTTTTAGAAGGCATTACTTTTAATCATTTCTCAGATCTATTGAAATAATTATGCTCTTTGTCCTCTTAATGTAGAGATCTTCTAAGGTATTGCTTATAGATTAAAGTAGATGATAAATCTGTTTTTTGTTTTGGTTTGTTTTTTTACACAGAAATCTGGTGACATATAAGCCTGTTTAATGTTTTTGACCCAGAGATATTCTACATTTGTTTACTTTCATTTTCACAATGAAAAGACTTGACTACATTAAACATGTTAACTACAAAGAGTAAAAAATCATCACAGCAAAGAATTTGGATTTATATATCTATTTTATGCTGAAACTCTGCTATTTATTTTAAACCATTTTTCCCTATCACGTTTAGTTTTGTTTGTTATAGCATGTCCTCAGAATTACATGCTTGGGTAAGAAGCTGTGCCTCTGTTTGACATTCAGATTTTGAAGGAAATTTATTGTATTTTTTTATGTTATAATATTTCTGCCTCAGTATTAGGGGACTTGGCAGATTCTTGACAAGGCATTCCATATTAAACGAGCAAAAAGAGAGAAAATGTTGCAGCATTTCTCAGCAGAAAGATAGTTTTGTCTTCGTGATTCCATAGCTTGACTAGAAGTTAATGGCTCATCAGGGTAAAGTGATGTATTAAATATGAATATATTTATCAAAAGACTGAAGTGGAAGTCTGAAACAGTGATTTGATTCAGTTAAGGGGTCAGTTTCTCCTTTTTAATTAAAAGCACACTAAAAATTATACCTACTGATATTGGCTATAATTTATATGTTATTCAGGCTACTTAGTCAGCTTAGATTCTTATTAGCAGGGAAGACTGCCATATTCTTAAGCTTGATTAGTTTTGGAATGATTTGAATATACCTTTTAGTTGCTACAAAACCTGTTTAATCTGTTAGAATTTATTTCCAGTATTTGCATGTATTAGTCACTATGAGTACATTCTGTTTCCTGGCATTGCTTTGGGATTCCTCTAGGTATTGGTTTCACAACATCCTGCTAGATTTTTCACTGTATTTGTGACCTTTCAAGAGAACCAAACCATAAAAATTCTTAGTTACCTTCTTCAGTGGCACTTAAATGAGGATATCTCAATAATTCTGTAAGGTGAAAAAAATTACTGTCTTAGAGTTATTTCTTTTACAAAGTGGAGAAAAATTTTTCCCTGTTGCTATGTCAAAATATATAACATTAGAAAGTTAAGATTGATTAAAATGTCACAGACATTTAATGTAATGTCAACCTTTTTCCTGTGCAGCAAGATGATCTTGACCTTTTGAATGGTGAAATTGATTGTACATCTGCTCAGTAACAATTGGTCATCTTCTTTTTGCAATGGTTGCCTCTATCTGTACCATTTTATACATGCGTTTCATTAGATATTGTAAAGGTTTCTGAAGGTAAGCTGTCTGTAAACAATTATTTGAGTAATTTGAGTAATTGTGAAATATGATCATTTGCACAATACTGTATTTGGTGTGAGGAGAATACAGAAAAGAAAGAGTTGTTTCCTGCTTTCAAGATTATGAGAAAATGTACATAATGAGCTATGTTCACAGTTTGAATTGACTTTTCAAAAGTGGTATGCTATAGTCAGTTTTAATTTAATTTATAAATTGGTGAATCTTAGGATGAGTTAGGTATAATTCTTTTTATCCTCATGTAAATCTCTTGATATTAGAGAAATAAAAGATTGGGTCAAACTGTATTATCAAGCATTTTGTAATTTTGACAACTGCATTAACTTCTTTTATAACACATTAAATTCTTTTTATTAGGGCATTATAAACTGTGAATAAATAAAATAACATTGTAAGTTTTATAAGCCATAGTTTTCAATTTGAGAGTGAAGGGAGATCTAACCCATTGGCAGGAGGCAGAAGCAGGGACCCCAAGAATCAGCTCAAAACAAGGATGTGACCAATCCAGTATAATTCCAGGCTAGGCGTAGGTCATTATGTATTATGGGAGTAAACTTTGGAAATAAGGAGTAACAAGCTTGGAGTGTTTAATGCTAGGTAGGTCATTTATGGAGTACTTTGAATAAACTGGGGAGGATAGGATTCACCTTAGGCTCTGAGGAAGAAGACTGGGAGGAGCTAGTAGGGAAGTAGACCTTAACCAGCTGGCTGTTAGACATCCAAGCGCTACTCTCTTCTCTTTCGTATCAGTGTGCTGGCTGAAAGTAGCAGGGAGGTGGGTAGAGCAGATGCAGAAACCTTGTTTCCCTAGAATCCTAGACTGGCGCATGCTGCTCAGTAGTGCCTGTTTTCTTGGATTAGAGAAATAGAAAATTGATTTACAGATTCTTCTGGTTTGTATAGTGTGGTAGTTAAGCATCCAGACTTCCGTGTTCACTAGGTTCAAATCTTAGCTACACCACTTACCAGCTGTATGATCATGGGCAAGTTATTGAACCTTTCTGGGTGTCAGTTTCCTCAGATGTGATATAGGGATAGTAATGGTGCCTACCTCAAAAAGTTGTGAAGATCAAGCAAGTTAATGTATATAAAGTACCTCTAAGAGTACTGGTATATACTAAGCACATTACTGCCAACATTATTTATTGGCAAACATTATTATGTACACTCTTAGAGCTAGGATGGGCTATTGGTAATGGTCGTCATGAATCTAATTTCGATCTCTCTTCTTCACTCTTCTTATCAAGTAAGAAATTCAGTCAAAAACACGTGGTACACTGAAATAAAGATGGTTATAAAAATGCAAACAAGAAAAACATGCTACATCTGACTAAATTCTAACATTGACTGACTATAAGAATTGTGACTTGATGAAAAATTTTGTTTAAAGTTTTTTTGCACCTGCTTACTAGCCTGATTTAAACTTCTATTAAGATCCTATGTGTATAGATCCTTTGCTTCCCTATATTTTACCAACTACTTCATGAGAGGAAAATTACTGGGTCTTTGGGAAAACTTAACGGCAATGTCAGGTCTTCTTTAGTAACAGTTGGAGATTAAAATTAAGGAGTAAAATCAAGGTTTAAATAAAATAATAAACAAGTTATATAGCTTAGGTTTAATGATCTGAGTTATTTTTTAAATCATAAAAAATGTCTTTGACAGAAACTTCACTGAAAATTATACTCAGCTTGTTTTAGTAATTTAAAAAATTATTATTTATTTATTTATTTATGGCTGTGTTGGGTCTTCATTGCTGCACGCGGGTTTTTTCTAGTTGCCGTGAGCAGGGGCTACTCTTCGTTGCACTGCGCGGGCTTCTCATTGCGGTGACTTCTCTTGTTGCGGAGCGCGGGCTCTAGAGCGCAGGCTCAGTAGTTGTGGTGCATGGGCTTAGTTGCTCCGTGGCATGTGGGATCTTCCCGGACCAGAGCTCAAATCCGTGTCCCCTGCATTGGCAGGCGGATTCTTAACCACTGTGCCACCGGGAAAGTCCCTAGTAATTTTATTTGTTAATGAAAATTTTTATTCTAGATGAAAGACTAAAATGAAATATGCTATAAATACAATGCTATATATGAATAAGACAATTCAAGTTCCTATTTAATAGAGTATACTATTTTGAAGTGCTGGTGTTATTTAATGTAAAAACATCAATTTGCTTAAAAATTGCCAAGCTCCTAAGTACGTGTGTTATTTGATATTTGGATGAAATCTAAATCTAAATCTTAAATAATCTTAAGTGTTACATTTTGTGACGTTTTTGCATTTTAGTTCTCTTCTCTTGAGCAATTTTCTCAATGTGCAGCTACTTCCCCAAATTGGCACACAGTCAATCAAATCTCAGCACAATGCAATTTGTTAAAACAAACAAAAACCCAAACATACAAAACCCTACAGTGTTCCAGTAAGCACAGTACTGGGCAAGGATATAAAGACCAATGGGTCCCTGCCTTCAGGAATTCATAGGTAGAGAATTGTAAGCACTAAATACAAGTAACTATAACGGAATGTGGAAAGCAGTGAGTGCCACAGAGATTCAAAAGAGATATGAATGAAGCATAAATTATTCTGCTCTGAGTTCAGTGGGCAGAATATTTCAAGCTGAGCGGGGAGAGAAGAAGAGAAGCTAGATGGGGAGTTGGGGAAGTATGGTAAGGTAGCATCTGAGTTAGACCTTGAAGAGTGGCCAAGATAGGGAAAAGGTTATTGGGCAGAGGAAACAACATGAGTAAAAGTTGGGAGACAGAAAGCAAATAATATGTTTGAGTAGTACAGAATAGTTCATTTTGGCTTATAACCTGTTGGGGTAATTCAAACTATCACAGGAAAGATTTGCTGGGACCAGATAATGCAGAATCTTGAGTGTTAGATTATGATTACTAAACTGAGAACATTTCTGTGCTGAACTACTTATTCTTGGGAGAAAATAAAATAAAAAACAAAAGAACAGTACCTATATTTTGCAGTCATTTTCAGAGCTCTAACTCTCTTGAGACTTTGAAAATGAAAATTAAATTCCTGAGTAGATTTAGTAGTTAGTAGACAAGGTAGGGGGTAGAAGCAAAATGAAGGATTTTAATAAAATTCTCTATCAAAGTTGCACGTGAGAGCATTTCTCAGTCTATCCACAACCACTCAAAAGTCCTACATTTCAGATCCTAAGAGACCTCCTGCTTGTCCCTGATGTAAACTCTATTTTATTGGTAGGTAATCAGATTTAGCTTTGGCTTTATTTTTGACATTTCCTAGACCAAGGACAATCCAGAGGGATCATTTTAATACAATGAATATGCATGTCACTATGGTGAATATTTGGATAATAAGGACTTTGTCTTAGGAAAAATTGGAAGGAGAAATTGCTATTTATAACCATGGAAGTTAAAGGGCTATTTAAGCTTTGCTCTTTGTTAATATAGCAATGATAAAGTAAACTGTCATTGCTAATACCTTTAATATCACCTTTAAATCTTCTACTCCACACACCAGAATTTAGTCAGTATTGTGTGAGGTTAGTAAAAAAGCTCGGTAACATCCAAGAGCAGATTTCCTTTAGGTGTGACATCTGGGATGTGACTTTTGTTATCAGGAGGATGATATTTGTGCATGGAAATTGTGAAAAAATTGGAATTGAATCCTCTCATTTAGTACATCATCCATATAAAGTATGTCAGAAATAAACTAATGGAATTCCACAAGTGTGAGTAAAAATGAAACCAGACAGAATTGCTCTTCTGGCCCTTTATTTAGAGCAATAGTAGATCCATATAATTGAGAGTACTGTTTCTTTCTGTAGAAGTCTGCATTATTTGAAAAACCCATTTTTCTAGAAGTTCTTGTGAAGTTGTTTTTATTAATCCTGTGACTTCACATTGCCTGGGAAATAACCATACATATGGTAGGGGCCCAATAAGTTTTCAACACTTACTTTAAAATCATACATCCATTTCTGGGAGAAACTTTGGAGAATATTGGGCTTTGGGTTGCTTTAAAACTTTTAAACACTTTTTACCTTAGAAAACAGATAAAAGACATTTACTGAAATGATCCTTTCCTTATCCCAATCCTTTTTTAAAAACGATAATACAGGAATATAAGTTAAAAAGGTAATTGAATATTCTTTTATCAAACTTCTCTTTATAAAAGGCAACAGAACCTAGTTTCAATGAAGTACATTGCAGAATGTGCTGCATATAAATGGATACCATCTATTTCTAGCCATTCCTTTCTTTCAAATTTTATTCAAACTCATAATAATTTACTGAGTCTATTGTGTAGTATGGAGGGAGGCAGTAGAGCACAGTAGTTAAGAGCTCAAGTTAATAGAGCTGGATTTGCTTCCTTAGACCCCATATCCTCCACTTACAGACAGTATTTATTTCAGTAATATTACCTCACCTCTCTTTCTCAATATAGTCATCTGTAAAATGAGGGTACTAATATGCTAATCTCTAGGCTTGTAATGAAAATCAATTGAATTAATGAATTAATGTAAGTAAATTGCTTCAAACAGTGACTATCTTAACAAATATTAGTTATTGTAATTACTCCCCACTGGACTAGGTAAATTTGAGGAGAAAGCTACAAAAGATAAACAAGATATAAAACAAATCCACCCCTTCAAGGAATTTATGTTATAGTATATGTAAAGTATCACCTGTATATGTATATAAATATAAAATACATACACACACAAACACATACATATGTAGCACATATGTATGTATACATACACACACATTATACTTTAATCATATACAGTATGCTAAAAAGAAACTAAACAACTTGCCTAAGATCAAAATTGCCAGCAAAGGATAGGATGATATGGGGTTTAAACCAGGAGGTCTAGCTGTACAGCTCTTTGCTCTTAACCAGTGTGTTATACTGCTTAAGGTTATATACATTCAAATTAGATACTAGATAGCTTTGTATAAGTTAGTATATTCTAAATACCAGATTGAGATGAGAGACATCAAGATAAACTGAAAGTGCTGTGGAAGACTTCATGTAAGAGGCGTGTTGACTTTCATCTGACACATTATTTTTGATTTCTCTTCCACTACAAATAACATGTATAAAGTCTTTAGCACAGTTTCTACCATAGGTAATAAATAATAGTTGTTGTTATTATTGTCACAATCTTTCTGATAATTGCTTCTAAATCTCCCCTAATTGGTGCAATGTGCTGTTTGAAAACCATAAATCTAATCTATGCTCATGACTTAAATTACCCATCAGTGATTCTTAATTGTAATTATGCATCAAAATCAAATTTTTAAAAACATTGATGCCCCAGGCTTATTTCAGAAGTACTAAAAAAAGCCTATGGATTTTTAGCCCAGGCTTCTATATTTACAAAAAGCTTTCCAAGTGAATCTGATGGGCTGCCAAAATTGAGAAATGCTGCTTTACATGGTGGTGAATTGCAAATCTACATCTTAACCTCTATCTAGTGTTCCAGACTGCATCTCTGCTCATTTGTCTCATCAATATCTCAAACTTGGTATGCCCCAAGCAAAACATTATTTTATCTTCAAAACCTCTTTGTCTTTCCTAGCATGATGGCCTAGTAATAATTTTCAACTTTTTAATCCAACCATAGGTCCAATTACTCACTAAGTTATGCAGACTCTTTCTTCCAAGTAGTCCAAAATTTACCTTTTCTTTCCATTCCCCATTGTCTTGATCTCAATGTAAGTTCGCGTTCATTTCTCACCTGGACTACTGTAGTCATTTCTTAATTGGTATTTCTTTTTTCTTCCCATTGCTCATCTCCAAAGCAACCTATTCACTCCTCAGCTACCAGAGTATTCTTTCTAAAATGGAAATCAAGAACAGGCATTTGCCTACTTAAACTCATGCTAAGGCTCCCCATTACCTTCATGATAATTTTCAGAGTTCATATAATTGAGAACATACCATATTTATCTTTCCCTGTGTGACTTATTTCACTTAGCATAATGTCCTCAAGGTCCATCCATGTTGTTGCAAATGGCAGGATTTCCTTCTTTCTCATGGCTAAATAATATTCCACTACATTTATTTTATTCATTCATCTATTGAAGTACACTTAGGTTGTTTCCATATTTTGGATATTGTCAATAATATGGCAACGAACATGGGAGTGCAGACATCTCTTTGAGATAGTTATTTTATTTCCTTCAAATACTTACCCAGAAGCGGTACTGCTAGATCATATGGTAGCTCTATTTTTAATTTTTTGAGGAATGAGGAAGTGACATTTAAACTTAGCCATTTTTAGTTAAACTTAGTCTAAATTCTACTAGTTAGAGAGAGACAGTCTCTCTCAAATCTTTTAAAATGCTGTTCTCTTTGCCTATAATGCCTTTGGTCCCTCATTTCTCTTGTTTTTGCCTGGCTGACTCTCTCTTATATCTCAAGATTTATTTAGATTAAGCATTACCTCCTTTTGAAACATCCCCTCATCTCTTCAGAGTGAATTAGGTGTTTTTTCTATATCTTCTTCTGGATCCTAGTATTTACCCGAAATGAAGCACAATACATGCTGTACTGAAGTCATTGATTTTCCTGTCTTGACTGTGAACTGCTTAAAGGCAAAGTTAGTGTCTTTTACTTTTTTCAAGCCAGCACTAATATTGTTCCTGGCACACTGTAACTACTTAATAAATTTTTGTTGAATATCAAAATGGGTAATGAGTATGAAATGTTCATGGAAACATATGGCCTAGGTCACTTTGGACACCATTAGGAATTCATAGTATCTGAGGTGTATAAGCAGGATTGGACCAGACTTTGAAGTGTTTAAAAGTTAAATTAAGGAATTTTAGATTTTATACTTAACTAATATAATATCGTTGCAGTATAGCATATTGATTAAGAGTATTGACCTGCCGGGACTTCCCTGGTGACACAGTGGTTAAGAATCGCTTGCCACTGCAGGGAACACGGGTTTGATCCCTGGTCCGGGAAGATCCCACATGCCGCGGAGCAACTAAGCCCGTGAGCCGCAACTACTGAGCCTGCGCTCTAGAGCCCGCAAGACACCACTACTGAGCTTGTGTGCCACAACTACTGAAGCCCGTGCACCTAGAGCCCGTGCTCGGCAACAAGAGAAGCCACGACAATGAGAAGCCCACGCACCACAAAGAAGAGTAGCCCCCGCTCGCCCCAACTAGAGAAAGCCCCCGCGCAGCAATGAAGACCCAGTGCAGCCAAATATAAATAAATAAATAAATATTAAAAATAAAAAAGAGTATTGACCTGCCTTCAAACCCTGCCTCTGCCTCTTAGTAGCTAAGGGTTCCTGGGAAAGTTTCTTAGCCTCTTTAAGTCTCAGAATATTCAACCGTTTTGAAGATTTTTAATGAGTAACAGTATGTAAAATTCTTGCACTGTACCTGGCAGGTTGTAAGCCTTACAATATTACTTATTATTATTATTGCAATTGTATGCAACATTGAGAAAAATCAGACAGCTAAGGGACTAACAGTTTCAGAATGTAGAGTTAAAATTATCCAATGATTGACCATTTAGCTGGCAATCAGAAAACTAGAATTTTAGTTCTAGTTCTATCTCTGCTATTGGCTTACTGTAAAGCTTGAATGTACCTCAGTTTCCTCATACAAAAAAGTATGTTAATGCTTTTAATGTATGTTAATGCAAAAGTAATAGTGTTAATGCTTTCCTCACCAGGATGTTGTAATCATTTGAGATGTCTAAAGAAAATAAACTGTTAAATTATAAAGAGTGGGAATCTATATTCTTTGAAGTCGTTGATATCATCATGCTTTTGTACAAGCTGTGCCATCATTTGCCTGGAATGCTCTTCTTATTCACCTTGATAATCCTGTTTTTCCTTTAAGACCCAGTTTAAGCATCAGTTACTGGGATTAGGTGGTCATTTATATATCCCTTAGAATGCTAAGCCTACTTCTGGTATAACATTTACCATGTATAGCATTTGAAAAAACACCTACTTGTATGTCTTCTCCCATAGAACGTAAAATTCTAGAAGGCAAGTGTGTCTTATAATTCGGTATTCCCGCTGCTAGTACAGATTCTGGCACATGTTAAATTATTAGTAAATATTAACTCAAAGAATGGATTATGTTATATAAATTTAAGAATACTGAATTATGTTTTAAAGCAGCAAAAACGTTTCTGAAGCTCATTCAAAGGTTGTTTGCTGTGAACTGGAGATTAGAAAATGTGGTAATAGTTACAATGAACTATAATAATAGCAGAATAAATATTAACAGTAGAATAATAGCAAGAAGAAAATATTACCCTGGTAGATATTTTCTGAAAATATAGCAAAGATGAAGGAAAATCAGGAGAATTTAGGTATAACTACCAGGTAGAATACACCCAGCTACATTTCCTTTCTCCCAAAATCCTATTAAAGAGACAATTAATGGTATTTCTAACCTTTTCTCTATACCAAAACTAAATTAGGGTGGGGAAAATGGGAGAGGAAAAAAAACAGTGACAAAATTTTGTGAGCAAAAAAGCAGAAGGAAAATGTCAAGTGACTTGGCTAACTGAGAAAACAGAATTGTAAACTAGCATTGGCAAAAGCTGAGAACCAACACAATTTATACTGAAGCATCCTGAAAGGCACCAGATACCTCTCAAAGAGAGAATCAAGCTCCTAAAGTAAAAAGTATTGAATTAAAATCCAGTCACATTTCCGGATCATCTTTCTCCTTTACTTCGGTCAACTAGACAAATATCCCACCTCTACTCTAGCAGTAGACTGGAGAGGGGAAACGTCCGGAGCCTGTGCTCCGCAACGAGAGAGGCCACAACAGTGACAGGCCCACGTACCGAGAAAAAAAAAAAAAGAGGCCAATGTTTTTTTGGATTTGATATCAAAAACAAAGGTAATAAAAGCAAAAATAAACAAGTGGAACTACATCAAATTAAAAGGCTGCTTCATAGCAAAGGAAACCATCAACAAAATGAAGAGGCAACCTACTGAATGGGAGAAAATATTTGCATATCATATATCTGATAAGGGGTTAATATCTAAAATATGTAAAGAACTCATACAACTCAATAGCAAAAAGACAATCCTATTAAAAAATGGGCAGAGCACCTGAATAGACATTTTTTCCAAAGAAAATATGTGGACAGCCAACAGGTACATAAAAAGATGCTCATTAATTATCAGGGAAATGCAAATGAAAACCACAATGAGACATCACCTCACACCTGTTAGAATGGCTGTTATCAAAAAGCCAAGAAATGACAAGTGTTTGAGAGGGTGTGGAGAAAAGGGAACCCCTATGCGCTGTTGGTGGGAATGTAAATTGGGACAGCCACTATTGAGACTCCTCAAAAAGAGAACTACCAAATGATCCAGCAATTACACTTCTGGGTATTTATCCAAAGAAAACAAAAGCACTAACTCAAAAAGAATAGATAAATAGATAGATAGATAAATAGATAAATATATATAGATATAAAAAGAATAGATAAATAGATAAATAGATATAGATCTATCTATCTATCTATCTATCTATCTATCTATCTATATCTCCATCCTAATGTTCATTGCAGTGTTATTTACAATAGCCAAGATATGGAAACAATCTAAGTGTTCATTGACAGATGAACAGATAAAGAAAATGTGGTGTATGTATTGTATAGGCAGTGGAATATTATTCAACCATAAAAAAAGAATGAAATGAACTCTTGCCATTTGCAACAACATGGGTGGAACTTGAGGGCATTATGCTAAGTGAAATAAGTCAGACAGAAGGACAAATACCATATGATTCAATAATGAATTAATTTTACATATATAATTATTTTTATTTACAATCCCTATTTTGCATATGAGGCACAAAGAACTTGCGCAAAGTCACATGGCTAAGTAAGTAGTAAGTACCATAACTGGATATGAACCCTGGAGGTCTGGTTTTAGAGATTTCCTTAGGCACCACTCTGCTTCCTCTTATCTTAGTGCCTATTGATAGCATGAATTTAATAAATGAGAGCTGTTTATAGTATAAGACTAGCTATAAATTAGTTTTGGCTGTTTCTTTTAGATACTAAGTAGAGGAGGAGATGAATCAAATATATTTCTTTTTTTTTTAATTGTGATACAACTTTTACATAGTATTTTCAAACTTGCAAAATAATACACCATGTTTTCATGGGTATTTACATATGTGGTAAAAGTGTAAAAACATACATGGAGATAACGTGCATACTGGCTATTTTTTTATGCATCTTTATTGGAGTATAATTGCTTTACAATGTTGTGTTCATTTCTGCTGTACAACAAAGTGAATCAGCTATATGCATACATATATCCCCACATCCCCTCCCTCTTGAGCCTCCCTCCCATCCTCCCCTCCCTATCCCACCCCTCTAGGGCGTCATAAACACCAGGCTGATCTCCCTGTGCTATGCAGCAACTTCCCCCTATCTATTTTACATTTGGTAGTGTATATATGTCAATGCTACTCTCTCACTACGTCCCAGCCTCCACTTCCTGCCCTGTGTCCTCAAGTCTGTTCTCAACATTGTCATCTTTATTCCTGCCCTACCACTAGGTTCATCAGTACCATTTTTCTAGATTCATATATAAATATATGCGCATATATATATAACGCATATATATATATATGCGTTAGCATACAGTATTTGTTTTCCTCTTTCTGAATTACTTCACTCTGTATGACAGACTCTAGGTTCATCCACCTCACTACAAATAATTTCCTTCCCTTTTATGGCTGAGTAATATTCCATTGTATACATGTGCCACATCTTCTTTATCCATTCATCTGTCGATGGACATTTAGTTTGTTTCCATGTTCTGGCTATTGAAAATAGTGCTGCAATGAATATTGTGGTAAATATATCTTTTTGAATTATGGTTTTCTCAGGGTATATGCCTGAGTAGTGGTATTGCTAGGTCATATGGTAGTTCTATTTTTAGTTTTTTAAGGAACCTCCATACTGTTCTCCAGAGTGGCTGTATCAATTTACATTCCCACCAACAGTGCAAGAGGGTTCCCTTTTCTTCACACCCTCTCCAGCATTTATTGTTTCTAGATTTTTTTTTTTTTTTTTTGGTACGCTGACCTCTCACTGTTGTGGTCTCTCCCGTTGCGGAGCACAGGCTCTGGACGCACAGGCTCAACGGCCATGGCTCACGGGCCTAGCCGCTCCACGGCATGTGGGATTTTCCCAAACCGGAGCACGAACCCGTGTCCCCTGCATCGGCAGGCGGACTCTCAACCACTGCGCCACCAGGGAAGCCCTGTTTCTAGATTTTTTTGATGATGGCCATTCTGACCAGTGTGAGGTGATACCTCAGTGTGGTTTTGATTTGTATTTCTCTGATGATTAACATTGTTGAGCATCTTTTCATGTGTTTGTTGGCCATCTGTATGCCTTCTTTGGAGAAATGTCTATTTAGGTCTTCCACACGTTTTTGGATTGGGTTGTTTGATTTTTTGATATTGAGCTGCATGAGCTGCTTGTATATTTTGGAGATTAATCCTTTGTCAGTTGCTTCATTTGCAAATATTTTCTCCCATTCTGGGTGTTGTCTTTTCGTCTTGTTTATGGTTTCCTTTGCTGGGCAAAAGCCTTTAAGTTTCATTAGGTCCCATTTATTTAGTTTTGTTTTTATTTCCATTACTTTAGCAGGTGGGTTAAAAAGGATCTTGCTGTGATTTATGTCATAGAGTGTTCTGCCAATGTTTTCCTCTAAGAGTTTTATAGTGTCTGGCCTTACATTTAGGTCTTTAACCCATATTGAGTTTATTTTTGTTTTGTATGGTGTTAGGAAGTGTTCTTTAATCCATACTGAGTTTATTTTTGTTTGTATGGTGTTAGGAAGTGTTCTAATTTCATTCTTTTACATGTAGCTGTCCAGTTTTCTCAGCACCACTTATTGAAGAAGCTGTCTTTTCTCCACTGTATATTGTTGCCTCCTTTATCAAAGATAAGGTGATCATATGTGCATGGGTTTATTTCTGGGCTTTCTATCCTGTTCCATTGATCTATATTTCTATTTTTGTGCCATTACCATACTGTCTTGATTATTGTAGCTTTGTAGTATAGTCTGAAGTCAGGGAGCCTGATACCTCCAGCTCCATTTTTCTTTCTCAAGATTGCTTTGGCTATTTGGAGTCTTTTTTGTTTCCATACAGATTGTAAAATTTTTTGTCCTAGTTCTGTGGAAAATGCCATTGGTAATTTGATAGGGATTGCATTGAATCTGTAGATTGCTTTGGGGAGCATCATCATTTTCACAATGTTGATTCTTCCAATCAAAGAACATGGTATATCTCTCCATCTGTTTGTATAATCTTTAATTTCTTTCATCAGTGTCTTATAGTTTTCTGCATACAGGTCTTTTGCCTCCTTAGGCAGGTTTATTCCTGGGTATTTTTTCTTTTTGTTGCAGTGGTAAATGGGAGTGTTTCCGTAATTTCTCTTTCTGATCTTTTGTTGTTAGTGTATAGGAAAGCGAGAGATTTCTGTGCATTCTTTTTATATCCTGCTACTTTACCAAATTCATTGATTAACTCTAGTAGTTTTCTGGTGACATCTTTAGGATTTTCTACATATAGTAAGTACCATGTTATCTGCGAACAGTGATAGTTTTACTTCTTCTTTTCCGATGTGGATTCTTTTTATTTCTTTTTTCTTTGCTGATTGCCATGGTGAAAACTTCGAAAACTATGTTGAGTAATAGTGGTGAGAATGGGCAACCTTGTCTTGTTCCTGATCTTAGAGGAAATGCTTTCAGTGTTTTACCATTCAGCATGATGTTGGCTGTGGGTTTGTCATATATGGCCTTTATTATGTTGAGGTAGGTTCCCTCCATGCCCACTTTCTGGAGAGTTTTTTTCATAAATACGTGTTAAGTTTTGTCAAAAACTTTTTCTGTGTCTATTGAGATTATCATATGGTTTTTATCCTTCAATTTCTTAATATGGTGTATCACATTGATGGATTTGCATATATTGAAGAATCCTTGCATTCCTGGGGTAAACCCCACTTGATCATGGTGTATGGTCCTTTTAATATACTGTTGGATTCATTTGCTAGTATTTTGTTCAGGACTTTTGCATCTATGTTCATCAGTGATGTTGGCCTGTAATTTTCTTTTTTGTGACATCTTTGTCTGGTTTTGGTATCAGGGTGATGGTGGCCACATAGAATGAGTTTGGGAGTGTTCCTCCCTCTGCTATATTTTGGAAGAGTTTGAGAAGGATAGGTGTTAGTTCTTCTCTAAATTCCTGTTAAAATTCGCCTGTGAAGCCATCTGGCCCTGCACTTTTGTTTGTTGGAAGATTTTAAATCAGAGCTTCAATTTCAGTGCTTCTGATTGGTCTGTTCATATTTTCTGTTTCTTCCTGGTTCGTCTTGGAAGGTTGTACTTTTCTAAGAATTTGTCCATTTCTTCCAGGTTGTCCATTTTATTGTCATATAGTTGCTTGTAGTAGTCTCTCATGATCCTTTGTATTTCTTTGGTATCAGTTGTTGCTTCTCCTTTTTCTTTTCTAATTCTGTTGATTTGAGTCTTCTCCCTTTTTTCCTGATGTGTCTGGCCAATGGTTTATCAATTTTGTTTATCTTCTAAAAGAACCAACTTTTAGTTTTTTTGATATTTGCTATTTTTTCCTTCATTTCATTTTCATTTATTTCTCATCTGACCTTTAGGATTTCTTTCCTTCTGCTAACTTTGGGGTGTTTTTTGTTGCTGTTCTTCTTTCTCTAATTGTTTTAGGTGTAAGGTTATGCTGTTTATTTGAGATTTTTCTTATTTCCTGAGGTAGGATTGTATTGCTATAAACTTCCCTCTTTGAACTGCTTTTGCTGCATCCCTTAGGTTTGGGTCTACGTGTTTTCATTGTCATTTGTTTCTAGGTATTTTTTGATTTCCTCTTTGATTTTTTTTAGTGATCTCTTGGTTATTTAGTAGTGTGTTGTTTAGCCTTCATGTGTTTGTAGTTTTTACAGTTTTTTTTTTTCTGTAATTGATATCTAATCTCATAGCATTGTGGTCAGAAAAGATGCTTGATACAATTTCAGTTTACCTAGGCATAGTTTGTGACCCAAGATGTGATCTATCCTGGAGAATGTTCCTCAAGAATGTGCACTTGAGAAGAAAGTGTATTCTGTTGTTTTTGGATGGAACGTCCTATAAATATCAATTAAGTCCACCTGGTCTACTGTGTCATTTAACGCTTGTGTTTCCTTACTTATTTTCTGTTTGGATGTTCTGTCCATTGGTGTAAGTGGGGTGTTAAAGTCTCCTAATATTATTATGTTACTGTCAATTTCCCCTTTTATTCCTGTTAGCATTTGCCTTAGGTATAGTGGTGCTCGTATGTTGGGTGCATAAATATTTACAAGTGTTATATATTCTTCTTGGATTGATCCTTTGATCATTATGTAGTGTCCTTCCTTGTCTCTTATAAGAGTCTTTAATTTAAAGTCTATTTTGTCTGATATGAGTATTGCTACTCCAGCTTTCTTTTGATTTCCATTTGCATGGAGCATCTTTTTCCATCCCCTCACTTTCAGTCTGTATGTGTCCCTAGGTCTGAAGTGGGTCTCTTGTAGATAGCATATATAGGGTCTTGTTTTTTTTATCCATTCAGCCAGTTTGTGTCCTTTGTTTGGAGCATTTAATCCATTCACATTCAATATGTATGTTCCTGTTACCATTTTTTTAACTGCCTTGGGTTTGTTTTTATAGGTCATTTGTTTGTCTTGTGTTTCCTGCCTAGAGAAGTTCCTTTAGCATTTGTTGTAGAGCTGGTTTCGTGGTGCTGAATTCTCTTAACTTTTGCCTGTCTGTAAAGCTGTTGATTTTTCTGTTGAATCTGAATGAGATCCTTGCTGGGTAGAGTAATCTTTGTTGTAAATTTTTCCCTTTCATCATTTTAAATATATCCTTCCACTCCCTTCTGGCCTGCAGAGTTTCTGCTGAAAAACCAGCTGATAAATTTATGGGCATTCCCTTGTATATTATCTGTTGCTTTTCCCTTGCTGCTTTTAATACTTTTTCTTTGTATTTAATTTTTGATAGTTTGATTAATATGTGTTTCAGTGTGTTTCTCCTTGGGTTTATCCTGTATGGGACTCTCTGCACTTCCTGGACTTGATTGACTATTTCCTTTCCCATGTTATTGAAGTTTTCAACTATAATCTCGTCAAATATTTTCTCAGACCCTTTCTCTTTCTCTTCATCTTCTGGGACCCCTATAATTCAAATGTTGGTGTGTTTAATGTTGTCCCAGAGGTCTCTGAGACTGTCTTCAATTCTTTTCTGTCTTTTTTCTTTATTCTGCTCATTGGCAGTTATTTCCACCATTCTATCTCCCAGGTCATTTGTTTGTTCTTCTGCCTCAGTTATTCTGCTATTGTTTCCTTCTAGAGTATTTTTAATTTCAGTTATTGTGTTGTTCATCACTATTTGTTTGTTCTTTAGTTCTTCTAGGCCCTTGTTAATTGCTTCTTGTATTTTCTCCATTCTATTTCTGAGATTTTGGATCATCTTTACTATCATTACTCTGAATTCTTTTTCAGGTAGACTGCCTATTTTCTCTTCATCTGTTTGGTCTAGTGGGTTTTTACCTTGCTCCTTCATCTGCTGCTTATTTCTCAGTTTTCTCACTTTGTTTAATTACTGTGTTTGGGGTCTCCTTTCTGCAGGCTGCAGGGTCATAGTTCCTCTACTTCTGTTGTCTATCCCCAGTGGGTGAGGTTGGTGCAGTGGCTTGTGTAGGCTTCCTGCTGGAGTTGACAGATGCCTGTGTGCTGGCAGGTGGATTTGGATCTTGTCCCTCTGATGAGCAAGAATGCATCTGGTGGTGTATTTTAGGGTGTCTGTGAGCTTAGTATGACTTTAGGCAGCCTGTCTGCTAATGGATGGCATTGTGTTCCTGTCTTACTAATTGTTTGGCATGAGACGTCCAGCACTGGAGCTTGCTGGCTGCTGGATGGAGCTGGGTCTTAGTGTTGAGACGAAGACCTCTGGGAGAGCACTCACCAATTAATTTTCCACAGGGCCAGGAGTTCTTTGGTGGCCTGATGTCCTGGACTTGGCTCTCCCACCTTGGAGGCTCAGGCCCAACCCCTGGGCAGAGCTCCAATACCCTGCAAGCCACATGGCACGGAAGAAAAGGAAGCAGAAAAAACAAAACAAAAAACAAAAATCCCAAACAAACGAACAGACAAAACCCCAAGACAAATGACAAAAGCAAAAATAAACAGACAAAATCACACAAAGAAAGATACACAGACACACTCAAAAAAAGAAAAGAAAAAAAAGAGAGAGAACAAAGAAGAGAGCAACCATACCAATAAACAAACCCCAAAATGAAAACAAACACTAAACTAACAAAAACATAAAACCAGAAATAAATCAAATGCAGAATCACATATATTTCTAATAATTGGCATTTGGTTCTTCTAAGGAGTGGAAAAAATTCTCACATCTCAATTATACACAAATTTAATTCAGATAATAGATTGCTTTTTGTTTTGTGAAGGAAATAAATAATTGAGGAAATTTCAGAAGTTATCCATCGAAAGTTTTATATATATTTTTACAACTTTTCTTTTTTCCTCATTTCCCATTTCAAATCTAATTCCATCTTTTCCATGTTTAAGATTTTTAATTTTCTTTCTCTATGTCCCTTGAATTTTGACATAATTAGAAATTTAAGAGCACAGATTTTTTTTTGGTTTGGTTTTGTCCTTTTTTAGATTTAAAGGGGAAAGTAAATAAAGTGGCCCTTCTCCTTTCCCTCTCCACATTTTTGACATGTGTATAATTAGGAAAATTGCTTTGCGGAGAGTTACTATTAAATGTAATAGAAGTTAATTTTTTTAGTAAATTGCATGACTACTCAGATTTCTATCACTTTACTAATGATATGATAAAATATATCACTAATAAACAATCACTGAGGCTAAAGAAAAAAATTATAGAACTGCTTAGACTTGCTTACTTTACTTTTACATTATTTAAACACTATACTTTTTGTAGCTTAAGCGTATACCTGAAGTATCTATTTTCACTGCTTGTTATCATTGAAGTTCATCTTCTAATGTTTTATTACTTACTCCTCAGAACAATTTTAGTTATGTAAAAATATCTTGAAATTCCCTTGTTTATTTAATCCATAATGCTTTACAAATATCATTTTATTATTCCTACTGTCTGACTTGATTTGTTTGATTTACTTATATTAGAAAACTCCTTTCTTTCTTAAGTTTGCAAATTATTGAATATTCAAGTCCAATTCACCTATAAATCATTAAACTACAGACACTTTGGGCTTATTTCAGTTTAAATAACTCATATAGTTGACTATTGTGTATGTAGGCCAACTCAGAACTGTCCTAATTTGTGATGGGAAGGTTAAATACTTGAGCAGTACTCTAATTTTGTAGATTCTTACGAAGTTGAAAAGAACAAGCATTTATGCACAATGGACAGGTTAGAAATTGACAATTTTACTTAAAAATGTATCTGTATACTTTTATCCCCTTCCTATAATTGATACTTATGTCTCTTACAAGTCCATAGTATCTCAGTAAAAATATCAGGAATGGAAAAGTGTATTAATATATGGAAGGATTATAAATGTTATTATAATTCATTTTTATAATGTAAGCTGAAGTACAGATAGGTACTTAATACAGACAAAAATGACCCTTCCACTGAAGTAGAAAACAATTGAATATAAAAAAATTCAACTATTGTACAACTGGAAAGGATCTTAGATATCATGAAGTAATGTTTAATTTCATCTTATGTTTATTTTATTTTTATTTTGTTATATCCTTCAGTTTCTTAGCTCAAGATTCCTTCTTGCATCTCATACATTGTTTCTGGGATCACTCTATTTCTTTCTGAAATGTATACTTAGAAGTTCCTTTAGAAATGATGCCTTAGTGATAAATTATCTCAGTTTCTGTTTGTCTGAAGTGCCTTTCTTGAATGATAGTTTAGCTTACCTCTAGATTAACAATTATTTTTTCTTAGTATCCTGAAGATATTATTTTACTGTCTTCTGGCTTCTATTTTTGTCATTCCTTTGTAGGTGTAATCTCTTTCTTTTTCCTTGCTGCTTTAAAAATGTGTCATTCTGCATTTTCACATGATATGTCTATGTGTGAATTGTCTTTTTTGTGTGTGGTACACGGGCCTCTCACTGTTGTGGCCTCTCCCACTGTGGAACACAGGCTCTGGACGTGCAGGCTCAGCAGCCATGGCTCACGGGCCTAGCCGCTTCACGGCATGTGGGATCTTTCCAGACCAGGGCACGAACCCGTGTCCCCTGCATTGGCAGGCGGACTCTCAACCACTGCGTCACCAGAGAAGCCCCTGAACTGTCTTTTAATTATACTGTTTGTGATTACTGAATCTGAGGATTCATGTCTTCTATCAATTCTGGAAAAATTTTCACCTATTATTTTCAAGCAGTACTTCTCCCTCATTTTCTCTATTCTCATCTTCTAGAACTCCAATTACATACATGTTAGACTTTATCATATTATCCTTCATTTAAAAATTATCTATTTCATATTTTTCACATTGTTATTCTGTGATATATTCTGTATAATTTTTCAGATATTTTCCCCAGTTCCTTAATTCTTGTCTCTCCAGCCCACTGTTTTACCTGTTCATGGAGTTTTAAATTTTAAGAATATTATCTATATAATTATTATTTCTCCACTTTCTAGAAATTATAGTTTTTGCACATCAGGATTTTTTATCCTGTCCCAGGTTTTAGGAGACGTTTTCTTTCTAGGCATTTGCATTGTAATGAGAACCAAATTAGTAGTCCTGCTCTGGTCCTACTAATGTCTTTTTCCGTTATTCAGATAAATAGGTTTTTTTCTTGATATTTATGCCCAAACTACCACTTTGTCCCCTTGTCTGCCTTGCAAAGATACATTGGTCTTTTAAAAGTCAACTGAAGTGTCTCTTTTAATGGAGTTTTTACTGACTTTCTTGGAGAAAAATAATAATCTTTATGATTGAGTTTCACCTGTATGAATTTCTTTCATGATACCATTGCGCATTGTACCTAACATGAAGCCTATAAACTCTTTGAGGGAAGGAGCTAGGTCTTATTGATTTTTGTGGCTCTGATAGTACAAATAATAATATAAATAACAATGTTATAATTAACATTTATTGAGAACTTAATACATGCTTGGCAAACTCAAGAACTTTACATATGTTAATAAATCACTCGAGATGCAGAGAGATTACATAAAATGGTGAAGTCACACAGCTAGGAATTAATTGAAACAGAACTTAAATCCAGGAGGTATGTGGCCCCACATACGAACCCTCAGTGTTTATCCAATACTGCCTTTATGTTGACCTCCTAAAGGGAGCAGCAGCAGCAGAGGGACAGGTTATACCACCAAAACTTGTACTTGAGCTCCAAACAAGATCATGGGGATGTGGCAGATGCTTAGGGAAGGACAGCAGGACAAATAAGGAAGGCCTACAAAGACAGGTGGAGCCTCGTAGGGCATTTACATGCAAGCAATATGAACAGAGTAGAGACAGCAAGAAGCAGCAGTAGGAAATTTAGCAGCAGTTAGCATCATTTTTCTGGGTACAGAATTGGGTTTATCTGCAGAAATGAGGCTGTAAGAGCACTCAACGACAAGGCAGGAGTCAAGTCCAGAATTCAAAACAAACAAATCTGGAGGATCAGGTGGGCAAACAAGGTAGGAACTCAGTTATGAAGGTATCACTGCCCATTAAAATATTTTTGGCTAATTGAAATTGTTCTTAACTTCTCAAACACTTTTTATCCTTAAACCATCAGATGTTAGGCCCCCTAGAAGGCCTGACAGGAGAGACAATATTCTTTGGATCACAGTGGCAGTAATAAGTACAGTACTATATGTTGTGATGAAGTTAATCCTGAGCCAGAAATAACTTAGCATTGGAAGATTTTCACCACCACTTAGCTTTTCAGCATTTCAACATTTCAGTATTTCAACCTGACTTTGGAGTACTTCATTTCAACAGATTAACCCACCTGACATAAATGTGTAGCCCCCAACAGGTCTTTAATGTTTGTATGGGTGGAGTTTTCCAAGTAAATGTTATGAGAAAAATCTTAAAATTTTTACATGATGATTTAGTTTATGCCTTCTTATCCTTAGTCCTATGACAGAGGGTTTTACTCTCCAATTCTTATTCTCAGTTCTATTTTTTCTTGTATGTGTAAAGATGAAATAACACATTTACTTTGCATAAGCAAATGAAACCTAATTGCCACCTCCCCAATTAGACACTTTAGAAGCGGACTCACTTCTTTTTTATTTAAAAAAACACTGGAAAGGAGAAAGAGTGATTTATTGGACTACTTTAAATATGTTTCATATGAGTTAATTAATACAGTGTATAAAATAGATGGATTGAGCTTGTATTACCATGAAATGGTATAGTCTATATTTTAAAGTAGATGCAAGATTTTCAATACCTAATTTCAAAATAATATGCTAGTAAAAATTTATGGGTTCATTTATTTTATTAAACTATAATATACTAAGTGACACTCAAAGTTAGGTCTGACATATGCTTAGATTTCAGTTCAGCTAGTATGTATTGAACTCCTATGAAATGTTAATCTCTGAGCTGATGCTTTCACATCTATTGCCCTATGTAATACAGCATAATGCAATTACGAGTTAAACAGCTGACCTTTTTATATTTGTAAAATACTTTAGCTTACATGGAAAAATGAAAAAAAATAGGAGGCCTCCAGAATAAATATGGATGCATATGATGAATATTAACATTGAATCCAAGTGTTAATGTTTAATTTTCTTATTTTCATTATTTAAAATAAAAAGTAATGAGGAGATGGGTACAATGAGTTAAAATTCTGCATGTCTTTAATGAAACAGTAGCAACACATTATTAAAGCAAAGTATGAAAATAATGTGGTATGTGAGATGTTACCAGTTATTAACAGCATGTTTTAACATTACTGAAGTGAGTAAAATCAACCTTAATTTTCTGTGAAGTATTTTAACATTAATGAGAATTGACAAGTATGGAGCCCTTGGAAATAAACACTTAAGAAATGAACTCTCAGGTCATGTTTATAAAATACATGTGTCTAAATGTTTCTACTACTTCTTAAATCAATACTGGAAAATGTTTCATTAATGTTAAACAAGATGTTAATCCATAGGTTGAGAGAGACCCTGTAAACTGAATAAAAGGTAATTTCTACATGGATCCTCATGGGTAGAAATATATACATATATTCCTTCAGTTACAGGGAACATTCTTCACAAGAGTTTAATACTTATATTTGATTAGTTACTCTTTTTCACTCACTTATCACACATCCAGAAGTTTACTCTATACTTTTCATTTCTTTCAGAAATTAAGCATTCTTTTTTTAAAAAATAAATTTATTTTATTCATTTATTTTTGGCTGCGTTGGGACTTCATTGCTGTGTGCGGGCTTTCTCTATTTGTGGTGAGCAGGGGCTACTCATCGTTGCGGTGCACGGGCTTCTCGTTGTGGTGGCTTTTCTTGTTGTGGAGCACGGCCTCTAGGCGTGTGGGCTTTAGTAGTTGTGGCATGCAGGCTCAGACGTTGTGGCTCATGGGCTCTAGAGCACAGGCTCAGTAGTTGTGATGCATGGGCTTAGTTGCTCACGGCATGTGGGATCTTCCTGGACCAGGGCTCGATCCCGTGACCCCTGCATTGACAGGTGGATTGGTAAACTCTGCGCCACCAGGGAAGCCCAGAAATTAAGCATTCTTGAGTTATTTATGCTATTGAGAACTCTTTGATGATTCAGAGTCTCTTCCCCACCATTTTGTCCTCTACTCTTTATTCAACAGTATCTTTTTTTGTTAATCATAACATTTTTGAATTGTATTTTATTCTTACAGATTGTATAGAGACTATATTTGTAAAAATACAGAGGCGGCTGTATTTATTTATTTAGGTGTTTTTTCTTTACTGAATTATACTTGATTTACAAAGTTATATTAGTTTCAGGTGTGCACAATGGTGATTCAACATTTTTATAGATAATATTCCTTTTAAAGTTATAACAAAATAATGGCTACATTTCCCTGTTGTATAGTATATCCTTGTTTCTTATCTATTTTACTGAGTGAACATGCTAAGTGTGTTTTTTTTTAATTTTTAAACATCTTTATTGGCCTATAATTGCTTTACAATAGTATGCTACTTTCTGCTTTATTTTTATTTTATTTTATTTTTTACATCTTTATTGGATTAATTGCTTTACAATGGTGTGTTAGTTTCTGCTTTATAACAAAGTGAATCAGTTATACATATACATATGTTCCCATATCTCTTCCCTCTTGCGTCTCCCTCCCTCCCACCGTCCCTATCCCACCCCTCTAGGTGGTCACAAAGCACCGAGCTGATCTTGTGCTATGTGGCTTCTTCCCACTAGCTATCTATTTTACGTTTGGTAGTGTATATATGTCCATGCCACTCTCTTGCTTTCTCACAGCTTACCCTTCCCCCTCCCCATATCCTCAAGTCCATTCTCCAGTAGGTCTGTGTCTTTATTCCTGTCTTACCCCTAGGTTCTTCATGACATTTTTTTTCTTAAATTCCATATATATGTGTTAGCATACAGTATTTGTCTTTCTCTTTCTGACTTACTTCACTCTGTATGACAGACTCTAGGTCCATCCACCTCATTACAAATAGCTCAACTTCGTTTCTTTTTATGGCTGAGTAATATTCCACTGTATATATGTGCCACATCTTCTTTATCCATTCATCTGATGATGTTTCCATCTCTGGGCTATTGTAAATAGAGCTGCAATGAACATTTTAGTACATGACTCTTCTTGAATTATGGTTTTCTCAGGGTATACGCCCAGTAGTGGGATTGCTGGGTCATATGGAGTTCTATTTGTAGTTTTTTAAGGAACCTCCATATTGTTCTCCATAGTGGCTGTACCAATTCACATTCCCACCAGCAGTGTAAGAGTGTTCCCTTTTCTCCATTCCCTCTCCAGCATTTGTTGTTTCTAGGTTTTTGGATGATGACCATTCTGACTGGTGTGAGATGATATCTCAATGTAGTTTTGATTTGCATTTCTCTAATGATTAACGATGTTGAGCATTCTTTCATGTGTTTGTTGGCAATCTGTATATCTTCTTTGGAGAAATGTCTATTTAGGTCTTCTGCCCATTTTTGGATTGGGTTGTTTGCTTTTCTGTTATTGAGCTGCATGAGCTGGTTTTAAATTTTGGAGATTAATCCTTTGTCAGTTGCTTCATTTGCAAATATTTTCTCCCATTCTGAGGGTTGTCTTTTGGTCTTGTTTATGGTTTCCTTTGCTGTGCAAAAGCTTTGAAGTTTCATTAGGTCCCATTTGTTTATTTTTGTTTTTATTTCCATTTCTATAGGGGGTGGGTCAAAAAGGATCTTGCTGTGATTTATGTCATAGAGTGTTCAGCCTATGTTTTCCTCTCAGAGTTTGATAGTTTCAGGCCTTATATTTAGGTCTTTAATCCATTTTGAGCTTATTTTTGTGTATGGTGTTAGGGAGTGATCTAATCACATACTTTTACATGTAGCTGTCCAGTTTTCCCAGCACCACTATTGAAGAGGCTGCCCGTTCTCCACTGTTCCTTCCTGCCTCCTTTATGAAAGATAAGATGACCATATGTGCATGGGTTTATCTCTGGGCTTTCTATCCTGTTCCATTGATCTATCTTTCTGTTTTTGTGCCAGTACCATACTGTCTTGATTACTGTAGCTTTATAGTATAGTCTGAAGTCAGGGAGCCTGATTCCTCCAGCTCCATTTTTCGTTCTCAAGATTGCTTTGGCTACTCGGGGTCTTTTGTGTTTCCATACAAATTGTGAAATTTTTTGTTCTAGTTCTGTGAAAAATGCTGTTGGTAGTTTGATAGGGATTGCATTGAATCTGTAGATTGCTTTGGGTAGTAGAGTCATTTTCACAATGTTGATTCTTCCAATCCAAGAACATGGTATATCTCTCCATCTATTTGTATTATCCTTAATTTCTTTCATCAGTGTCTTATAATTTTTTCATACAGGTCTTTTGTCTCCTTAGGTCGGTTTATTCCTAGATATTTTATTCTTTTTGTTGCAGTGGTAAATGGGAGTGTTTTCTTGATATCATTTTTAGATTTTTCATCATTAGTGTATAGGAATGCCAGAGATTTCTGTGCATTAATTTTGTATCTTGCTACTTTACCAAATTCATTGATTAGCTCTAGTAGTTTTCTGGTAGCATCTTTAGGATTCTCTATGTATAGTATCATGTCATCTGCAGTGACAGCTTTACTTCTTCTTTTCCAATTTGGATTCCTTTTATTTCCTTTTCTTCTCTGATTGCTGTGGCTAAAACTTCCAAGACTATGTTGAAAAAGAGTGGTGAGAGTGGGCAACCTTGTCTTGTTCCTGATCTTAGTGGAAATGCTTTCAGTTTTTCACCATTGAGGATGATGTTGGCTGTGGGTTTGTCATATATGGCCTTTATTATGTTGAGGAAAGTTCCCTCTATGCCTACTTTCTGCAGGGTTTTTATCATAAATGGGTGTTGAATTTTGTTGAATACCTTCTCTGCTTCTATTGAGATTATCGTGTGGTTTTTCTCCTTCAATTTGTTAATATGGTGTATCACATTAACTGATTTGTGTATATTGAAGATCCTTGCATTCCTGGAATAAACCCCACTTGATCATGGTGTATGATCCTTTTAATGTGCTGTTGAATTCTGTTTGCTAGTATTTTGTTGAGGATTTTTGCATCTATGTTCATCAGTGATATTGGTCTGTAGTTTGCTTTCTTTGTGACATCCTTGTCTGGTTTTGGTATCAGGGTGATGGTGGCCTCGTAGAACGAGTTTGGGAGTGTTCCTCCCCCTGCTATATTTTGGAAGAGTTTGAGAAGGGTAGGTGCTAGCTCTTCTCTAAATGTTTGATAGAATTCGCCAGTGAAGCCATCTGGTCCTGGGCTTTTGTTTGTTGGAAGATTTTTAATCACAGTCTCAATTTCATTGCCTGTGACTGGTCTGTTTATATTTTCTATTTCTTCCTGATTTAGTCTCAGAAGGTTGTGCTTTTCTTATACTTTATCCATTTCTTCCAGGTTGTCCATTTTATTGGCATAGAGTTGCTTGTAGTAGTCTCTATGATCCTTTGTATTTCTGCAGTGTCAGTTGTTACTTTTTCTTTTTCATTTCTATATCTATTGATTTGAGTCCTCTCTTTTTTTCTTGATGAGTCTGGCTAATGGTTGATCAATTTGTTTGTCTTCTCAAAGACCCAGCTTTTAATTTTATTGATTGTTGCTATCATTTCCTTCGTTTCTTTTTCATTTATTTATGATCTGATCATTATGATTTCTTTCCTTCTGCTAACTTTGTGGCGGTTTTTTGTTCTTTCTCTAATTGCTTTAGGTGTAAGGTTATGTTGTTTATTTGAGATGTTTCTTGTTTCTTGAGGTAGGATTGTATTGCTATAAACTTCCCTCTTAAACTGCTCTTGCTGCATCCCATAGGTTTTGGGTCATCGTGTTTTCACTGTCATTTGTTTCTAGGTATTTTTTGATTTACTCTTTGATCTTCAGTGATCTCTTGGTTATTTAGTAGTATGTTGTTTAGCCTCCATGTGTTTGTATTTTTTACAGATTTTTTCCTGTAATTTATATCTAGTCTCATACTGTTGTGATCAGAAAAGATACTTGATATGATTTCAATTTTCTTAAATTTACCAAGGCTTGATTTGTGACCCAATATATGGTCTATCCTGGAGAATGTTCCATGAGCACTTGAGAGGAAAGTGTATTCTGTTGTTTTTGGATGGAATGTCCCACAAGTATCAATTAGGTCTATCTTGTTCAATGTATTATTTAAAGCTTGTGTTTCCTTATTTATTTTCATTTTGGATGATCTTTCCATTGGTGAAAGTGGG
This sequence comes from Orcinus orca, assembly GCF_937001465.1. Classification (NCBI taxonomy): domain Eukaryota; kingdom Metazoa; phylum Chordata; class Mammalia; order Artiodactyla; family Delphinidae; genus Orcinus; species Orcinus orca. Next base: position 50,823,988 of record NC_064565.1, read on the forward strand.
GTGTTAAAGTCCCCTACTATGTATGTGTTACTGTCGATTCCCCCTTTTATGGCTGTTAGCATTTGCTTGTTGTATCGTGATGCTCCTATGTTGTGTGCATAAATATTTACAATTGTTATATCTCTTTCTTGGATTGATCTCGTGATCATTATGTAGTGTTCTTCTTTGTCTATTGTAATAACCTTTATTTTAAAGCCTATTTTGTTTGATATGAGAATTGCTAGTCCAGCTTTCTTTTGATTTCCATTTGCATGGAATATCTTTTTCCATTCCGTCACTTTCAGTCTGTATGTGTCCCTAGATCTGAATTGGGTCTCTTGTAGACAGCATATATACGGGTCTTATCTTTGTATCCATTCAGCCAGTGTGTGTCTTTTGGTTAGAGCATTTAATCCATTTACATTTAAGGTGGTTTCGGATATGTATGTTCCTTAACATTTTTTTAAATTGTTTTAGGTTTGTTATTGTACCTCTTTTCCTTCTCTTGTGTTTCCTGCCTAGAGAAGTTCCTTTAACATTTGTTGTAAAGCTCATTTGGTGGTGCTGAATTCTCTTAGCTTTTGCTTGTCTATTAAGGTTTTAATTTCTCTGTCGAATCCAAATGAGATCCTTGCTAGGCACAGTAATCTTGGTTGTAGGTTTTTCCCTTTCATCACTCTAAATATGTCTTGCCACTACTTTCTGGCCTGCAGAATTTCGGCTGAAAGATCAGCTGTTAACCTTATGGTGTTTTCCTTGTATATTGTTTGTTGTTTTTCCCTTGCTGCTTTTAATATTTTTTCTTTGTATTTAATTTTGGTAGTTTAATTAATATGTGTCTTGGCTTGTTTCTCCTTGTATTTATCCTGTATGGGTCTCTCTGTGCTTCCTGGACTTGATTGACTATTTCCTTTCCCATATTAGGGAAATTTTCAACTATAATCTCTTCAAATATTTTTTCAGTTCTTTTTTTTTTCTCCTGGGACCCCTATAATTCGAATATTGGTGCATTTAATGTTGTCCCAGTGGTCTCTGAGACAGTCCTCAATTCTCTTCATTGTTTTTTTTTTTATTCAGCTCTGAGGTAGTTTTTTCACTATTTTATCTTCCAGGTCACTTATCCATTCTTCTGCCTCAGTTATTCTGCTATTGATCCTTCTAGAGAATTTTTAATTTCATTTATTGTATTGTTTATCATTGTTTGCTCTTTAATTCTTCTAGGTCCTTGTTAAACGTTCCTTGTATTTTCTCCATTCTATTTCCAAGATTTTGCATCATCTTTACTCTCTTTACTCTGAATTGTTTTTCAGGTAGTCTGCCTATTTCCTCTTCATTTGTTTGGTCTGGTGGGTTTTTAGCTTGCTCCTTCATCTGCTGTGTGTGTTTCTCTGTCTTCTTATTTTGCTTAACTTAGTGAATTGGAGTCTCCTTTTTACAGGCTGCAGGTTCGTAGTTCTCATTGGTTTTGATGTCTGCCCCCAATGGCTAATTATGGTTCAGTTGGTTGTGTAGGCTTCTTGGTGGAGGGGACTGGTGCCTGTGTTCTGGTGGATGAGGCTGGATCATATCTTTCTGGTGGGCAGGACCACGTCCGGTGGTATGTTTTGGGGTGTCTGTGACCTTATTATGATTTTAGGCATCCTCTCTGGTAATGCGTGGTGTTGTGTTCCTGTCTTGCTATTTGTTTGGCACAAGGTGTCTAGCACTGTAGCTTGCTGGTCATTGAGTGAAGCTGGGTCTTAGCTTTGAGATGGAGATATCTGGGAGAGCTTTCGCTGTTTGATATTATGTGGAGCGGCGAGGTCTCTGGTGAACCAATGTCCTGAACTCGGCTCTCCCACCTCAGAGGCACAGGCCTGACACCCGGCCAGAGCATGAAGACCCCATCAAACCACACAGCTCAGAAGGAAAGGAAGGAAAGGAAGGAAGGAAGTAAAAATAGAAAGGAAAGTTATTAAAATAAAAAAATTTTTAAAAATAAAAAAATTATAAAGTATTAAAAAAGAAAGAAAGAAAGAAGAGAACAACCAAACCAGAAATGAAATCCACCAATAATAACAAGTGCTAAAAACTATAGTAAACAAACAAAAAAACGGACAGACAGAACCCTGGGAGAAATGGTAAAAGCAAAGCTATACAGACAAAATCACACAAAGAAGCATACACATACACACTCACAAAAAGAGAAAAGGAAAATATATATATATCTTTTGGGAAATCTGAGGTCTTCTGCCAGCATTCAGTAGATGTTCTGTAGGAGTTGTTCCACATGTAGATGTGTTTATGATGTATTTATGGGGAGGAAGGTGATCTCCACATCTTATTCCTCCACCATCTTGAATGTCTCCCACTTATCTATTTTATACATAGTATTTTGTATCTTCTTAATTCCATACCCCTATCTTGCCCCTCCCCCTTCCCTCTCCCCACTGGTACCCACTAGTCTGTTTTCTATATCTGTGAGTCTGTTTCTGTTTTGTTTTATGCATTCATTTGTTTTATTTTTTTAGATTTCACATATAAGTGAAAACACAGTATTTGTCTTTCTCTGTCTGATTTATTTCACTAAGCATAATACTCTCTAGGTCCATGCACATCATTGCAAATGGCAGAATTTCTTTTTTTTATGGCTGAGTAATATTTCTTTATATATATTATATATTATATAAGTATATACCTATATATATACATGCCACATGTTTTTTAGCTAGTCATCTGTTGATGGACACTTGGGTTGCTTCCATATCTTGGCTATTGCAAATAATGCTGCTAAAGCAATCTTGAGAAAAAAGAATAAAGCAGCAGGTATCATTCTCTCTGACTTCAGACTATACTACAAAGCTACAGAAAACAAAACAGCATGGTAGTGGCACAAAAATAAACACATAGATCAATGGATCAGAATAGAGAACCCAGAAATAAATCCATGTGACTATGGTCAATTAGTCTATGACAAAGGTGGCAAAAAGCAATTGGAGAAAAGACAGTCTCTTCAATAAGTGGTGCTGGGAAAACTGGACAGCTACATGTAAAAGAATGAGATTAGAACATTTTTTCACACCATATACAAAAATAAACTCAAAATAGATTAAAGACCTAAATATAAGACTTGAAACCATAAAACTCCTAAAAGAGAACATAGGCAGAACGCTCTTTCACATAAATGGTAGTAATATTTTTGGAGGGTCTGTCTCCTAAAGGCAAAAGATAAAAACAAAATAAATAATTGTACATAATTAAACATTCAACAGTATTTTTTGATAGATATTTCTTAGTCAAAGTTATGTATGTAGGTTACCACTTTGATTATATGTTCATCTCTATGAAACTTGATATCATGGTTTTTAGTCATTGAAATAAATGTGACATGTAAATCAGGGTCATAGCAAGAAAGAGATGGTCACTCAAGAAGGGTGATAAAAAGAATTTAATGAAAGGACTGATTGGGATTGACATATACACACTCCTATATATAAAATAGGTAACTAATAAGGACCTACTGTATAGCACAGAGAACTCTACTCAATAACCTGTAATGGCCTATATAGGAAAAGAATTTTAAAAAGAGTGGATGTATGTATATGTATAACTGATTCACTTTGCTGTACAGCAGAAACTAACATAACATTGTAAATCAACTATACTCCAATAAATTTTTTTTAAAAAAAGTAGGCAGGATAAAGGGTAATCAGCAAGGGTTAGTGAAATCCTAGAAACCTGCAACAGTCAGAAACTGTCACTATTTTTAGGCCTAAAGGAGCAAGGTGGGGGAGCAGTTAATGCAAACCAGCAAGATGTATAGCTGTAGAAGAGTCACGTGACAAGCGCTTTGATGTTTGATAGAAGACCACAGCCATTGCCAAACTATGGCCCCAAATGGGCCATGTTTCTCTCCTCCCAACTCTGTAGTCTTCTGTCATTATCTCTCATTGGCTGAACTCAATAGGAAGCTAAAAGGCAAGGGGCCCTAGCGATGCAGTCTGTACAGACACAGAGCATGGTGAATAAGAGTGGAAAGTGGATCTGTAAGGGTTAGTGGAGAGTATACAGCACACAATACTATTCTAATATCTAATACCTAAAAAAAAAGGCAGAAAATGTGGTTACTTTTTAAAAATGATATGATAAATAGTTCTAAGGAAGAAAGAATTCTGAATTGAAAATGAACTGCTTTTCCTCTATTGATTTTTAAATGAGATGAGAATTAAAAGGATATGAAAAAGTTTGAATTTTCCTGCTCACAAGGTTACTGTTAGATTTTGGTTTGTAAAACTAGAAAAGTTTATTTCATTGGTGGCTGTGCTCAAGAGCTATGGTAAATCAGAAAAAGGTGATTTTTACATATTCATAGAGCTAATGGTATTTACAAACAAGTCTAGAAGAAATTTCTGTGTGAATTAGTTACTGTTAGTCTGTCCCAGGGCCATAGTCTATACCAATGTTTTTCAAATTGCATGTCACAAGCCATTTTTCGGTCCTGAAATAAATTTAATGGGTAGTGACTAGGACTTCTAAATGAAATAGTATACCCTGGAACAGAAAATATCAGAGTGCATTTTTTATACTAAGAGTAAATACTGGTTTGTGAATTTTTTGTTTTGATTACATATATATAAATATGTGACTGTGTTGGGATATATATTTCTCAATATGGGCAATGCTTTAAATTTGGAGGGAACATGGCCCATATTGAGAAATATATATCCCAACACAATACTATTTACTGGACTCAATCATCTTATAAACGTTTACCCAACAGTGTAGTAAGGGTGAATTGTATTGAAAGGCAATGTAATATATTTGTGTTCTCTCCCTACACAGTGCTAAAATTTGTTCCTAGGTGAGTAAATACATATGGAAATTAAGGTGCATTAATATATTTGATGTTCACCAATTCTAAAGATAGTAACAGTTCAAAATGAAGTGAAAATATCTTATTGCTCTATTACTGCATAGACTGGCACCCAGTGCCATAAGTCCCTCTGCATTCCTATCATCACACCTCATATTTACTTGCTCTTGGTAATAAGGGGGAAGGGAAATATTCTGCTAAAACGTCTTGAATAATATTGAAGTGATCTTTTGAGCTATAGCCAAAGTAGAGGAATTTCAGTATATGTATTAACATTAATCTGTATCTTGGGAATTTTCAGCTGAAAATATGGAACATCCAGAGAGTATTTAAAGAGGATAATATGAAACTACAAAATGAGTCACTTACATTGAGTTATATTCATATTCTAGCTTCTAGTCCTTTTTCTTTTAAAGAAAAATTAAAATTAGGTCACTTCTGCTTGTAACCTGCGTAGTAATTAAATAATCAGCTATTTCCTATTTAGATTCCATTTCTACTTCTGCTGCAAAATTTCATTTTCTCTCAGTATCTCAACATTAGCGATTCAACAGAATTATCTTTTGTACGTGGACAGTATACATGCTTTATATAAATAAGGGGAAGAAACATTTTGTATAAGCTGAAAATTATTTCAGGTCCTTGAAATCAAAATCAAGTATTTATTGTATAGGGGGAAACATCTTCATGTATTCTATATAGGCTTTCCATTTTGCAGTTGTTTTCAGAGACTGCCATTTTGAGTTATATTGGAATAGTGTTCCTTCTGACCTTTGAACAAGGATGCATGACTTAGTTTTTGGCATTCTTCCTAACAACACCCCAGAGGGCAGAGTTGTATTCTAGTGTGACATATATTTGAAAATGTCTTGCACAGAGGGTAAATTTGATCTGTAAATGTATCAAGAACAGATTCAAAATAGGCTGAAACTTGCATTTATCTGGTTCAGGAAAATTATAAAAGTCTCAACTTTAGTCTTTCTATTGCTATTATTGGTTAAACCAACAGATTTTCTTAAACTTTGCCAAACAGAAGAGCAATGGGTTCTGAAATCTATCTTCATTTTAATTTTTCTCTCATTTTCTCTCATTTATAGGATAAGTTTATCTAACTCTGATTTCAAAGACTTTACCCTGACTTGTGTCAGTACAAGTTGTCAGAAAGACAACAGGACTATAGGCTATAAAACATGTCCTTCTGCTGCATATTGTGCTGCATTTGAAGCATATGAGAGCTGATCGTTTTAGGCTGAAATATGTCTATTCTCCTGCAGTTGAAAGTACTGATTTGTCAAACATGGAGGACAAATCTTTATTAAGATTATGTTCAGGAATTAAAAAGCTTTCAGAGAAGAAGCAAAAACCTTTTACTTTTCTAATAGTAATAAACTAGAATAGGCTTAGAAATAGATCTTGAAAGGTTTCACTCAACTTTAGTCTACCTTTTCATTTCTCCTTTTGTACTCGATATTCACTTTTAAGGCAATTTTTACCTGGGTGTTCACAGATAAAAGTTGTAAATAATTTGTGTTTCACTTCATTCAGTATTTCATATTTTGTCCATTCCTGCATGGTCAAAATGGATTATGCTCACACCTCCCCCATTATTTTATTGAGTACCAAATCACTGAGTATACTATTTTGAGTTATGTGTACAGTGTTCAGAAGACAAAGCCTATGCCCAGCCCTTCTAAATAGGTAAAAAAATCTATAGAAACTGAATGAAGGTTTAATGCACATGATTGTAATTTACAGTTTAGTTTGAATAAAATGCATTATACTGAAACAAAGTCACTAGAGTTTTAGTTTACCTAGTAATTGATACCAATTGCTTTCAAGAGATTAGCTCCCCCCAACCCCATTTATAATGGCAGTGGAATTATTTCTCCCTGACATAGCACTAATGATTTTCATATTTTCCTTGTATAGTTCAAAATGTCATCTTGTTAACAAGAATTCTTTATCAGAGATAAAAATACATGTTACTGGGCTTCCCTGGTGGCGCAGTGGTTGAGAATCTGCCTGCCAATGCAGGGGACACGGGTTCGAGCCTTGTTCTGGGAAGATCCCATATGCTGCGTGAGCCACAATTACTGAGCCTGCGCGTCTGGAGCCTGTGCTCTGCAACAAGAGAGGCCGCGATAGTGAGAGGCCTGCGCACCGCGATGAAGAGTGGCCCCCACTTGCCGCAGCTAGAGAAAGCCCTCACACAGAAATGAAGAGCCAACACAGCCATAAATAAATAAATAAATAAAAATTTTAAAAAAATACATGTTACTAAATTGACAGGATAACTGTTTGTTTTCTAGTTTTCATCTCACTAATAAATGATGCCAACTGGAATGTTTGACTGCCTTCAATTTCATGGAAAATCAAACGACATTCCTTCTCTGAAATGTGTGGTCAAATTAATCTTAGTCTTTTGTAAACTAACACTTGATAATCAAATAGAATATTCAGGTACAAGTAGGTTTATGTTACTGAATTAAACCCCTAAATTATTAGAGCACATTAAAGTTTATTTGCTGAAATTAAGAGAATCTATGTACTATCATTTAGTCTTCTTTCTCTCTGCTCTACAGAGAAATGATGAAGAGGCAGTTGTGGATAGAGGTGGAACTCGTTCTATTCTCAAAACACACTTTGAGAAAGAAGATTTAGAAGGTAAGACTATTTTGGTGGGGGGATACCTACTGGTGTTTCAAAGAGAAATGTGAAATTTGTTGCAATGTGGAGAACTGCAAAAGTTGATATCAGAGTAATAATGGTGGTGGTGGTGGGATGGATATGACTGTTTTGGTGTACCCTGGAGTGCCAATAGTCAGTCCTGCAAACAATGAGAAGCATTAATTCATTCAACAGATGTTTGTTGAACCTCTCCTATATTCCTGTACTGTGTTGTGTGCCAGTCTTTCAATAATCCTTCCTTCAAGGAATTACAATTAATTGGGGAATGAAAAGAAAAAAATTATGACAGACCAACATATTGAGTGTTACGTGACAGGGGAGGACAGGAGGGGCATCTAATTCACCCTATGTTGTCAGAGTAGGCTGTCACTGGAAGGGAGTTAAGGACAATTGGTATTCTAGTTTTACTGAGATATATATGAGAGAGGGCTGGAGGCATCATTTGTGTGTATTCTCTTCAGTAGGAAGAAGGTCAGATAATTCAACAGGGAGGTAGTATGGTCTAGCAGCTGGTAAAATATAGAGGCTCTGAAACCAGACTGTACTGGATTCAAATATCACTTCTGTCCCTTATTTGTTATGGAAGCTTTAGCTAATTAGTTAACTTCTATGCACCTGTTTTCTCTGTTGTTAAAATAAGGATAACAGTGGAATATATTTCCTAAATTTTTATGAGAAATAAGGGAAAAATAGAATAGTACCTGGCCTAAGAGTTACATAAGTATTGACAATTATTATTCCACTGCAATTTAATGTATACACGCCATTAGTTCATCTTAATTTTCTAACAAGAAGTTATTACTAGTGAGATACAAGGTATGTGGTGTTCTTCATCTTTTTGTTGAAAAGTGAAACCCAAATCATCTTAAGTAAAACTAATCAGAGATAGCTCCTAATCATCTACAGCAGCTGAAAAGTAAGTGTTCATTCCCCTTAAGAATTATAGCCACTTAAATTATGGTTAAATTCATTATTATTGAGTCTTATATGTAGTTACAACAATTAAATAACAGAAGAGTTAACATACTATTTAGAGACAACTTTCAACAACTATACCCACTCTGTGTTTGACATTTTGCTTGGTGCACAGAAAGCACCCAAGGTCTGGAAAGGTTATACTTACTGGGCAGGCGTAGTAATTTGTGTAATATTCATTACACAAATTGAAGGAAGCAGAAACTTGAAAAATCTAACCCAATAATGTCTAATATAAAGCGAATTTTTCTTTAGGTTTGAAAAGCAGCATAGTTACTGTCCTACTTATGTCATACCATGACTTAAGCTATGCTTATATTCACTAAACTCACACAAGAAAACCTAATAAATCAAGAATTTAGTGTAAAAATATACTCAATTCCAGTGAAACATCATCTTGGGTTTAAAGATTGTGATTGATAATCCACACACAGATAATTAACAGTTAACAGTAATTTATAAATAATTACAGTAAAATACTAAATGGTCCCTTTGAATGGAAAATACATAATACAAAAATAAGATTTAATAAAGTTACTTTAATTGTTGTATCAACATGTATTACATACGTTTCTTTTTACTGGGAATACACGTAACAGTGTACAATGCTTCTTAAAAGAGATTTCTTGTTGGCAAAACACAGTTGGATATATCAGATTTTGTTCTGTTTGCTGATGTCTATAGTGGGTATTTTAATCCCAGAAGTGAATAACTGTGACTTAGTCACTGGTGATTGAAGTTAACATCATAGAATGCAAAGGCAATGTTTTAGAATTTTGAAAGAAAATAAGAAAAACCTTATTTATGTTGACTTTCTTAATATTTGTTCTGCTCCCAGATCATATTAAGTAGATAAACATTCCAGTATTTGAGGATGCTGTGGAGGATTCTGTTGTGATGCATACAAAGAATTAATAGATCTGTTAGTGGTTCCCAGATTGATTACCCTGAATCAGAAAATAATGCAGGGGCAATGAGGTGGATGTCATGGTTCAGGAAAAAATCAACTGGTAGCATATAATATAATATAACGTAAGTGGGAGAGCACCAGAGAGAAAGGTGGCATTACTGAGGATAAGGGTGGTGGTAGCTTCTCCTTCTGTGTAATTAAAGAAAAAGACCAGGGCACCACTGTTTTTTTTTTTTCTTTCATAATTTCCAAAACTTGAAAGCAACCAAGATGTACTTTAATGGATAAATAAACTATGTAGTATGCCAATGCAATGGAATATTATTCAGTGATAAAAAGAATTGAACTATTGACGTTTCTCTAAGGAAGATATACAAATGGACAGCAGGGTCATGAAAAGATATTCAACATCACTAACTATTAAGGAAATGCAAATCAAATCTGTAATGAGATGTCACCTCGAACCCATTAGGATGGTTACTATTTTTTTAAAAAAAAGCAGAAAATAACAAGTGTTGGTGAAGACATGAAGAAATTGGAACCCTTGTGCACTACTGGTGAGAAAGTAAAATAGTGCAACTGCTATGGAAAGCAGTGTGGAAGTTCCTCAAGAAATAAAATTACCATAGGGCACCACTTTTTAAGAGCTTCTTTAGTAACATAGATAAAATATACCAATAGATATTTATTTTAAATGAGCTAGAATTTGGAATTGCTACCCCAGACGTTACCTTCAGCTGAAGGGAGCTGCCTCTCCTGTGGCATCTGAATTCAATAAGTTATCAGAGAAGGAGTATAAAGGCCCAGAGTCTTGCCTCAATTTGGTACAATTCTGAAAGGCTCTCTCAGCTTCAGAGCCTCCTGTGGAGTCAACTGAGGCCATTATTGCAAATGTACCATAATTCAACTTCTTCTACCAAATGCTGCAGCCCACATTTCCTCACAGGTGTTACTGCTGATAGCTCTCTTCAACAAACTCCCTGAACACAAATTTCTGTCTCAGTGTGTTTCCTGAGGAATCTGAACCACTCATTGATCATTTTCCTGTTCCCTGAACCATACCGATAGACCTACCTGGTAATTGATAGGACCATCACATTGGTTTCTTAGCCTGTGGGATTAAGAACTATTGTAGTGGGTGAGAAGGCTCTGAACGTACTTGCCTTGGTGATGATAGTAAATGAAAATCAGTATTGCATATGACAGGAAATAGCAGAGATTAGTGTCATCTTTATAGATCTAAAGTATGTCCCAGTCTGGCCACTACAGAAACTTGTCAAAGTCTAGACAATGGTGGTGGACTACTGCAGACTCGGCCAAGTGGTAGCATCAATTGCAGCTACTGTTTCAGATGTAGAATCTTTTTAGAGCAGGTTAACATGACCACAGATACATGGTATGCAGCTGTTGATGTGGCAAATGCATTTTTTTTTCTATTACTACCAAGAAGGTGTACCAGAAGTAAACATTCTCTTGGGAAGTACAACAATATACATTTATGGTCTTGCTCCACGGCTGTGTTAACTCTCCTACCCTGTATTACAATAGACTCCAAAGGGATTTGGACTGAGTGGGTGTTCTGCAGAGCATCATTTTGGTTCACTGTGTTGACCAAATGAACATGAAGTGGCAAGTATGCAGAGGCCTTGTTAAGACAGATGCATTCCAGAGTCAGCTTCTCAGTGAATCTGACTAAAGGATAACATTATAGAGTGTGCAACACTGTACTGAGCCTGAAACTCCAGAGTGGATGGATGCATAGGTGGGGTCAGTTTCCACATGGGCCTAATAAAAATAACCCAGTGCATCTTCAGTTCTTTTTTTTTTTTTAATTGAGCAGAGTTCCCTGTGCTATACAGTAGGTCCTTGTTGATTATCCATTTTAAATATAGCAGTGTGTACATGTCAGTCCCAAACTCCCTTATCACTTATATGCAGGGAATCTAAAAAAATGATACAAATGAACTTATTTACCAAACAGAAACAGACTCACAGACTTAGGGAACGAATTTATGGTTACCAGGGCGAAGGGTGGGGGGCAGGGATAGTTAGGGAGTTCAGTTATTCTTAAACACCTCCATTCTCTCTTCATTGTTCAGCCGTGTTCAGCTTTTCTCAGAATGGATGCCTGAACTTCTAAAAAATTTAATGAATATTTTATTTTTTCAGATATGACGATTGTTATATTTTCTGCAGGCATAAGAGCAAATTAATAAGTTGCTAAAAATAGTATGTCATTAATAATTAGATGATAACAAAGAGAAGAAAATTCAATAGCTGAAGATAATATGCTATTATTTAGCCGTTTTGACTGAACGGATCGATTTCCAGTCAAAGCAATTCTGCCCAACAACTGGATTGCTTTTTTAAAAAAATTAAAAAAAAATTCTTTTGTGGTAAAAAATTCATAACATAAAATTTATCATCACAGCCAATTCTAAGTGTACAGTTCAATAGTGTTAAATATATTTACAATGTTGTATAAGCAGTGTCAGAACTTTTTCATCTTGGAAAACTGAAACTCTTTAACAACATCTCCCCATTTCCTTCTCCCCCTGGCAAACACCATTCTACCTTCTGTTTCTATGAATTTGACTATGCTAGATACCTCACAGAAGTGAAATCATGCAGTGTTTGTCTTTTTGTGACTGATTTATTTCACTTAGCATAATGTCATGAAGGTGTATCCATGCTGTAGTGTTAGAAATTACTTTCCTTTTTAAGGCTGAATGATATCCATTGTATGTATATACTACATTTTGTTTATCCATTCATCTATCGATGGACACAACTGCTTTCATCTTTTGGCTATTGTGAAATAGTGCTGTGCTGTTTAGCTAGTGCTGTTATGAGCATAAGTGTGCAAATATTGCTTCAAGACCCTGCTTTCAATTCTTTTGAGTATATACCCATAACTGGGATTGCTGGGTCATAGGGTCATTCTATTTTTAATTTTTAGAGAAACCGCCATACTGTTTTTCATAGAAGATGCACAATTTTACATTCCTACCAACACCGTGCAAGGGTTCCAATTTCTTCACATCCTCACTAACACTTGCAGTTTTCCAGGTTTTCTTGATAGTAGCCATCCTAATGGGTGTCAGGTTTTGATTTGCATTTTCCTAATAATTAGTGATATTGAACATTTTCTCATATGCATGTTGGCCATTTGTGTATCATCTTTGGAGAAATGTCTATTCAAGTCCTTTGTGCATTGTTTAACTGGATTTTTTAATGTGTTGTTCAGTTGTAGGAATTCTCTATGTATTCTACATATTAACTCCTTATCAGGTACATATGATTTGCAAATATTTTCTCCCATTCTGTAGGTTGCCTTTTTGATCTGTTGACTGTGTTCTTTGATATGCAGAAAATTTTAATTTTTTGATATAGTTTCCTTCTAATTTATAGTTTTGGGTCTTACATTTAGGTCTTTGACCCATTTTGAGTTAATTTCTGTATATGGTGTAGAATGCCTGCAATTTTATCCTTCATATTCCTTTGTTGTCTAACTTTACACTTGTTATAGCTTGCATTACGCCTTACAGGTTAAATTTTCCCCCAAATCACTGATATATAAAGAACTTCTTTAGTGAGAGAGAGACTGTTTGTTTTCCATGCTTTTAGCACATATTTCTAAAATAATACCTGCTATTTTTCTACAGTCTGAGGACATGGAAGATGCAATAAAACCTCAAGAATATTATTAAAAATTTTGTGTTCAAAACCTTTTTTGTTGCTCCATACCAAATTGGTGCCTTCTCATCTTCTCCACAAAGAATAGAATGTCCGTTCTGCCCATCCATTAGCGTTACCTGATCCCTCCTGGCAGAATAATTATCTTCCTCCTCCAGATCTCTCTTTCTGAATTTACATCATTTCTTATATTATTATTATGTATATATTTCTTATCATTCTTATTTGATTATAAGTTTGTTGAGGGACAAATTTTTGTCTTATATGTATTTGCATTCTACCATGGTATCAGTCCAGCAGTTTTTCTTAAACTAGATAGGTACTAAAAAATGTGTTGCATTGAATCTCATTTATATATAATTCAATAATATATCACTAATCATGTAAGAAGTTAAGTTTATATACTGTAATTAGGTGCATAATTAACACTCATCAAATATTGAATTAGCTTTCAAATATTTAACATATAAATATAGGAGTTTCTGTACTAAGATAAATAAATCTAGTTACATTTTAATCTGATATTCAGGAATTCATAAATTTAAAACTTTAATGGAAAAGTTAAACTAATATTTAAATCTTGGCTATGAATTAAATTAAAAAGACATTTTCTTTATTCTGTATTGCTTTTAGCAGAGTGTAAAATACTTTTAAGTCAGGAATTTAATAGAGAAAATTATACCTCTGTCTTGATATTTTTGCTCATTTTATTTGAGATAAAAAATTTTGGTTTACTAGTTCGTTTCTTTTGGGAACCACTTAATATATCGTGGACCTAAAGTCCAGAGATACTGTAAGTAAAATACCTAGCACAAAGCTATCATATAACATAATTTTATTAATGATAATACCCTCCCACTTTCTTCATTTCACCCAATGCATTCCTGAGCTCTTAAGTTTACTAAAATGCTTTTCTGATCATAATCATTGTAATGTCAAAAGTGTTTTTCACTAAAAAACAGAAGATAGTAAGTGCTGATCCTATAATTATGATGCACTATTTTGAAACCAAAGTAGAAAATAATTTGAAAAAATAAAGAAAAAGCCAAAAATTAGGCTTAGATCTTTTTCTTTCTGATCTTTTATCTCCAAAAATTGCCATTAGAAGGAAAAAGTGAATTCTGCTGAGAGAAACAAAAGTTGGCTTCACAGAGACAGAGATGGGCTTAGAAGGATGAATGAGAGTTCTGAAGGCAAAGAAGGAAGGATCCGTTATATTCTGGGAATGGCAAATATGGTGTAGCTAACACATTGGGATTGTGTGCATGGGGGTTAAGAGTGACTAGAGATGAAGTTTAAACATTTGCATGAGGTAGGTCAAATAATGGAGAATGAATTAATTTTTGAAGTTACTCAGTGAGGTAAGTACTATTATCATCTCCATCTTACAGATAAGGAAACTAAAGCACAAAAGATTGACTTGCCTAGGCCATGACTAGCAAGTGTAAGAGCAGGGATTCAAACCCACAAGGGTCTGGGCTTTTAACAACTATGTTATAGAAGTAAACATAATGTGGAGCCTTGTTTTTTAGGTGACTGAATGGGGCAAGATGTTTATTAACTGGAAGACTGGGGCATATTTACTCACTTAATCATGACTATTTTTAAAAAGTTGAGACTATCCTATGAAGCAATAATGAATTAGATAATTAGTACCCCTATTACAATAGTTTTCCAAATAATTTTGCAAAAATTTGAGATATTTTGCAGTTAGTAAATTCCCATTAGACAGATTCATTTCCACAAAAGGAAAAGCCTGTCCCACTGGAGACTAGTTTTAATAATAACCTCATGTTCTCTTATTTTAAATTCTTGTCTCTGCTGCACCATAGAATGAATAATCTTATTGTTTCCATGTTCCAAATGTCTTTTATTTGAAAAAGAAAAGAACTGTTTTTCCTGCTATTATGGGTTGTTAACTTTTGTGCAGTTTACTATTGTTGATACAGGCTCAATGTCACTTGATACGGCAATTCTAAGTGGTATTTGGTCCATTGGTAATAATTAGTGAAGTTAATTAATTACATAGGATCCATTTAAAATTGTACATTCTGCCTGCCAAACACTTTGGATATATTTGAGGATGGGAATTAGGCAGATAGACTAATACTGAAGATTCCAGAAAAAAATAGCCAGTAGTAAATTTTATTCCCTAATTGACTATCTTTGCCACCTATGCACATTTCATAATGAATTGTTCTATTTTTCTCCAGGGTATCCTAAAAATAAGAACCAAATAAGAGAATGTTTTTTAACAGTCTGTAATAATGGAATTACTTTTATTCCTAATTAACTCTCAGGTGAGCTATAGATCATGTTCCATGTTTCTTCATATTAATTGTTTCACATGCTTTTTGTATGTAACCCACATCAATTTATTTTGATATATAAATTTATTCATGATATTTTGTCTATTTAAAGTGAGTGGTAACTTGCTAGTTATTTACAGTCTGCTTTTAGAGTGTATTGTAAATTTGAAGGATCTAAAGTATTCTAAATTTGGTTTATTAGACCATTTGCAAGTAGTTATAGATATGTGTTTGAATGAGTATAGTAACAAATATTCTAATGTGTATATGTGGCTAAGAAATCCTGCAATGTATGGTTTCTTAATTTAGGGGTCCTCATTATGTATTTTCCATCCCTAGTTTAGGATGTCTGTTTTTAGGCAGATGATTTTAGAATAAGAGCCCATATTCTTAATCTCCCTCATTGTTCCTTATAAATCTGGCTCTATTTACTACTACTCTCTACCTATCAAAGGCACAGTACAGTATTTGAGGTATTTGCTATGTAATGTGACCTAAGACATATCCTTTGTGAATAAGGAGAACTGTATATTTGTGTGTGTATATGTAACATTTTCAATCAATTGCTATTTTAGAGATATAGTAGATGAAAAGAAATTCCTTTTCATTACATTAAATATAATCCTATAAATATTAAAAGAGGGTATTTTACAGCAAAGAATTTATTCCTTTAATCCTTCTATATTTTTCTTCGAAAATATTTAATACTTTGAAGACAAACCACAAATGGCCAAAGCTTCTTAATATGTACTCTGTAGGTTTATATTAACACTATACTTTTGTTTTGAGTTTTCCAGACGTCTGAGACTTAAGTGCGTTGATTATTTAGTTAGACAGTTTAATAGTATGGGAATCATACTATGAAGGTGACATTGTGAAGGAGATCAACTTAGTCTACTTGTTGATTAAATTCTTAAATCTCTATTTCAGCTGCTAATCTTTCCCCTACAGCTATCCTACTTTAAAGCTCCTTGGCTACATGTGATCATAGCCTCCACAGGTTATCTCCTCACAGTAGAAGCAGGGGTGGGCTACCAGTCAATTAGGGCTTCTCTTGTGAAGTCATCATCATTCACCAATATTAATTAAGTGCTAATGGTATATAAGCACTGAACAAAATTTGTTTTATATTCTTTATTCTCCAAAGTGGTTTACATACTGGTGCTGTGAATAGGGCACTTGAGTTCTAGACCTCCTTGGGAAAAAATAACAGTGGCCACCCGGCACATAAATGTTTACATTTAAATATCAATTGAGATAAATACTGATAATACTGAACAAGTTTTAAATAGTAGTTGAAAGAGGTGATATTCTTGATTTTCTGGATTACACACACCTATAATTTTATCAGTACTAGCATCACTGGAACCTTAATAGAATTAAGTCGATTTGGTTTACTGGTATTCTGAGGTTACTTTTTGGAATGCTCTCTTTTATACTTTCTCCCGGTGACATTGTTCACTACCCCATCCTATCCTCCCTCTTTCCTGGCTGCCTAGTCATCCCTACTGCTCTTAGTTTGTCAGAACTGCTGAAAGCACAATGAAAAAATCTACTTCTTTTTCCTTTCTTTCTCTATCATTTCTACCCCTAATGAGAGCTTCAGGTGGGAAGATAATATAGAAAACCAAAATGATTGAAATCATGATTAAAAGAAAGTAAAATTTTAATTTTCTGCTGGTAGATTAAGCTTTCGTCTTGTCTCTGCAGAAGGAACATTATGAATATCCTTTTTTATTGAAGTATAGTTGGTTTACAGTATTAGTTTCAGGTGTATAAAACATATTGACTCAATATTTTTATAGATTATACTCCATTTAATGTTAAAAAATAGTGGCTATATTTCCCTGGGCTGTACAATGTATCATTGTTGTTTATCTATTTTATACATAGTGTTTGTATCTCTTAATCCTGTACCCCTATCTTGCCCCTCCCCGCTTCCCTCTCCCTGCTGGTAACCACTAGTTTGTCCTCTATACCTGTGAGTCTGTTTCTGTTTTGTTATATATATTCATTTGTTTTATTTTTTAGATTCCACACATAAGTGATAACATAGTGTTTGTCTTCCTCTCACTTATTTCATTAAGCAAAATGCTCTCTAGTTTCATCCATCCATGTTGCTACAGATGGCAGAGCTTCATTCTTTTTTATGGCTGAGTAATATTTCATTATATATATTATACATTATATCTATGTATATACATATATATATATATATATATATACGCACCATGTATTCTTTATCCATTCATCTGTTGACAGACATTTAGATTGCTTCCATATCTTGACTATGAATATTCTTTTTTGACTACTTTCAAAGCTGCTTCTAAATTACCTTTGGAGCATCTGTGCAAAAAGTATTACAGGCTTATTAGAAGAAGGATTTCTAATATCTAGCTAAATTATTTACAATTGTACCTATTTTTTCCTTTGTATAACTCAGTTTTTTTCATGTAATGATAAATTGCTGTTTTGTAATTAGATGACAATATGGCAGGAAAGCATTTTATGATATCACAGTGATTAATACAAAAGTATAGTGTCTGCAACACCAATGCACTTAACAGTACTGATCATGAAAATGAAAGTCATGTTTACTAAGTTGAAATACTATTTCTCTCATGCTATCTCACTTTAATATTCTCTTAAGGTTTATTAATATGCATTCTATTTAAAAAGTGCTCTTAATTGCCAAGCATAGTGATCCCTTGTTGTCAGCCCTTTTGAAGTCTCAGTTGCTTTTAAAACTTTTGACTATACCTTTGTTTTTAGATCTTCCTTCTCTTCTCTCATACCCTCCCTTGGCTTCTCTTCTCAGGTAGTCTTCCTTGGTATTTTTTTCTATTTTATCCACTGGCCCCTCTTACTCTGCCTGACATTTCTATGTTTTTTTCCCAAAATTAAAATCGTTTTATTGTTTAAAACTATTTTAAAACAAAAAATTATTTTGAGTTAGAAAAATCCAAGAAATATAAAAAAGTATAAAGTATAAAGAAGGCAAACAAAACAACCCCCAAAACCTACTGTTTAGAAGAAATACAATTAATATTTCTGAACAGAATTACAGAATTAATATTATAAAAGAATATAATTTATTTATATATCATAAACAGATGTAATTATAACTAAATTACATATAAGTAAAATTATGGTACAATTTGTAATCTTTTCAACTACTCTCTTTTCATTAAAAAAATCAACATCATTCCATGTTAATATTGATATTGTCCATTTTAATTATGCTTAGTATTTCATTGCATGATTGTACCGTGATTTATTTAACCAATCCCTTATCAATGGACATTTTATTTCTCATTTATCTCTTTTAAACAAAGCTGCTATGAATTATTGTATATGTCTTCTTGTGCACTTTACTGATATAATTCTCAGGAGGATTGCGGGGTCAAAAAGTTATACAGTTAAAAATTTTGATCTATGTTTTATACTCCCATTGACATAATATGAGAAGTTCCATCTATTTCTTCAAACCTTTGACAGTTCTCATCTATCTTTTAACTGTTGGTTTCTCTCTATATCTATCCTTGATTTTTTTTCCCTCTTATTCTTCATTCTCTCTCTGGATGATTCACTTCCTGGAATGTTATTTCCACCTGTGAGTGTTGTAGGAGTCCATATAGGTGTATCCAAAATGTTCCATCTGTGTCTTGTGGACTTTCACACAATGAATAAACCTAAGGTAGACACACTGAAGAAGATGAATATGACTAAAGTAGAGGTCATCCTATACAAATATTAGTTGAGGAAAATGCTAAGGGAATATGTTGAAAGAACATGACTGCTAACTTAAGAGTATATGAAAGATGGTTATATGGAAGATGAAATATACCATCATTTTATGTTACACAGAAATAGGAGAGTTTTGTATGAGGAAAATAAACTAAGATGTTAAAATTTCCCTATCGGATATGACTACTTAGAAATGTTTAGTTTTAGAAATATTGGGATAACTTCTTCAACTACTGTTTATTTCACATGTGAAAATGAGAGGTCTGAATCAAGTGCTCTCTGAAGAATTTTCCATCTCTAAATTCTGTGATCTTTAAGTGAACTTCCAGAGTATGCTTTAAAATTTAAATTTCTTGTTAACTTTGCTTAATATTTAAATACCTTTAAGTTTTTCAGTTCTCTGACAAGAAAAGTTCATTAGTTTTGAATTTGAAAAGGACTGCTCGCTCTGTATAAATGGTTTAAAAAGTGTCCTATTAATGATTCATGCCTCTTGAAAAGCACAGAAACTTATTCTTTACCTTTCATGAGGAAGAAAGAAATTGGAAGTAGAGTAGGTGTGGCAAAAAATATCACCAGATATAAATTTCTTAATGGAAAGTGTATGTCTGGCTTTATCATCTTGAGATAGAAAGTTAGGCCATATTTGGTTAACACTGACAATATAATAACCCAGAGGAACCACCTGCCTGGATATTCTGAAAGTATGACATTTGTCCTGGGGTTCTCCGTCCAAGGTTCCATAGGGTTACTTAGACTAAATGGTTTAATCAGTCCTTAATATCTCTAACCTCTTGCCACCCTCAGTGAGAATTAACGGGACTTCAGATTCCTTCATTCATTCATTCCTCCAACTCTATTTAATGCGTATTATTAAGTGTCAGACACTACTCCAGGTACTAGTAATCCTGCAGTGAAAAAAAAAGAGACAAAAATATGGACCTTACAAACTAGATATGCCCCTCATGGTTGATTTCAACAAGTGTTTAATCCTGGAGGGCTTAGCCTATTAGTCTGAGTATCTTCTACCACCAATTAGAAGTCTGGTGGCATCCACGGAGTTGGGATGATGCAAGTTGCACTGGAGTTTGTGACTACCCACTATCATTTGGTGCAAGGCCCTGTCCATTAAAGCTGTTGATCCTTCCTGGTTTATCTGTACACGTTTATCCAGTCAGCTACACAACCTCCTCCTCCACATACATACATACCAAAACCTGCCTTGAGCCTTAAGCGTTATACTTCAAGGTTTTTATTTCCCTTATTGTAAGGGCACACATGCATCTCCTTTCCCCATTCAGAGTAAGCTCCTTAGTACCAAAGTGACTTTGTCAAAAAGGCCTTTAGCATAAGTCACAAAATGGGCCATTAAAATCAGACACACACACAGACACACGCAGTAATCTAGTGGCTGCTGTTGAGTTTGGAAAAGGGTCCAGACCCTCCTTCCATCAATGATGTTTCTTCTTAATGGGGGGTGGAAGTGGGGGGCTGTTATCCATTCCTGCTTGTCTTCATTTAGGGCACTATACTCCTTCAAAAATGATTTAATGATTTTAAATCTCAAAGCAAAGGGATTTGGGTTCAGCTTCCCTTTTTCCTAAGAGGCTCTTAGGATTCTATGTAAATGAGAGGATGAAAATGGATGCCCCTTAATTTCACTTTTCAACATCATCTTAGCTCTGTGGTTTTGCATTGCCCCAAATAATTATTGTATCCTCTTTACTCAGAAGTGGGTACTTACTAAATAGCCACGTAATTACAGAACTGCACAAGTGGATCTTTCTAGAAAGTGAAGTCAGCCTTATTAAGGTAAATTGATCAGATTACTTATGGGTATATAAAATTGTCAACAACTTAAAAAACTAGGAAGTTCCATCTTTATGTACCCACCAGGTACCAGGCAGTGGTGTTCTGATAACCCTCCTTCCCTCTCTCCTCCCTGCTGCCTCCATAGTCTTAATTTGTAGCATTTGCCAATTTTCATGGCTGCTTTCACATTGTTGAAGTGTTTTCATTGTACACAGAGTTAGGAAGAGATGTGCACAACTAACTCTGGCGAACTGGTGTAAGCCAGTTCCAGCACACCACTGCTGTCAGGTAAAGTCATTGTCTTCATCTAAAATTTCCTGTAAAATGTAAAAAAAAAAAAAGAAACGTTGTTTCTATAGCAGTATAAATGCATGTTTATTCATGAGCAATGAATAAAGCATTTAATGAATAAAGCATTCATTAAACAATGGATGTTTAAGGAAATAAAAATTATGTTTACCTCCGGATAAAAACAAGGTACATATATCTCTGGACGCTCTGTGTGTTTGTGCCTCCCTTCACAAGGCATGCTATCTATTTTTCACTTGCCATTACAAATCCTATCTTCCTCAAAGTTCTCTCTCCTTCTCTGAGCCAGTTTTTGAATTTTCCAGCCTACTCCAGCATAAAATGAGTAAAAAAGAGTTTGGATTTGTTGTCATTCATTTATTTATTCAACACTTATTGAGCTTTTAATATGCCAGGTACTGGGAATGTGAACATGATTAGACAGACCATATTACTGCCTATAGAGCCTATCATAGGCATTATTACCTGATTATACAATTAGCTATTTAATCAAAATTTTGAAAAATTTTATAAGGAAATGTGAGGTGCTAAGAGAATGTATAATGGCAATTGTATGTGATAAAATTAGATAGATTTGATACATCTGATTACATGGTGGCACGAAAGTCCCGAGAAGCAGTAGAGGGAAGAACCAGGGCACAAGCTCTCTCTAAGTCATTGTATCACATGTGCTAATGTCCCAAAGATCAAGCCGGGGTTCAAGGATTAGAATAGATTCTACCATTTGATGGGAGAAGCTGCTAAAATACTGTGTCTGTTAAAAAAATCTGCAACACTATTTATTATTTGTAAACATCTATGCAGAAATGCCAAGTATTTTCCATCTTTGCTTTCAGATGTTTTGTTTCATTCCTTCAGTTTCACAGTTGAATTCCATCAACTGTCTTCATGGAAATCTGTTTTTCTCCTCAACAAGTCTTCAGCTTTTCCAAGCAACCCTTCTGTCCTTAATTACCACAGTTCCCAGAATGAGCCACTTTCTATATGTGTCTTTCAGATTAATACAAGGCAAAACTAAATCTGGAAAATTTTACAGTTTTAAAATTTTGCTTATTTTCTACCTATTTCCCTGAAGCAAAGTGGCAGGGCTGTTCAGAAATCATAATTTAATTAAAATGAGGTTGAGGAGATGGGGGGTACCACGTTGTCTTTTACATTCATTTTTTAAAAGTATCCCAGAACATATGTTGATGTCTTTTCTCCCTCTTGTAAAAACAGCAAGACATAAATGTTTTAAAATAATAGTGAAATGGCAAGCTTTTGTGATTATAAAAATACATGCTCTATCTCACCTTATTTTTCCCCTGCTCTAACATGCACCTCAGATTATCACCCAAAATTGTTCTTCTGTTTTTGTGCACATTATCTTCTTTTTCTAGATTTCCTACTCCTCTGCTAATCCAAAACCTATTTTGTTTAAGACTCAAGTCCTTCTCCCTGAAACCTTCCTTAATGGCCCAGGTTATCTTTGATTTCACTCTATTTATGAACTCCTACAGCGTTTAATGCCTGATACAACACAAGAACATTAGCTTTAATGCAGATTGTTATTGTTTTCTGCTTCTCATTTGTATCATTTCGTGCTGTTTTCTTTGTTGAACTTGATTTTTGAGCAACTAAATGGCTATCTTAAGTGCAGGGATCATATCCTATAAGCATTTCTTATTATCCTGTTTCTTGACTAATTTGTATTAGCCTCCCTTTGAGCACTGTAAACATCCAACATCGAGCTGTCTTACAGCCTATAAAAATGGGGAATTCTCCTGTCTTTTCTTTTTTTTCTTAGAAGATATATATTATTAGGATTCATTTAATCAAGAAATGTTGAGGCTTATTGTGCTCTAAGATGAAAAATAACACTGCTATTGCAAGATACACAGTAATTTAGTTACTATGTTTTGCTCAAGATAGTGTTATAAACTTATAAGAAATAGTATTTTTTAAAATATGCCACAGTATCTTCTAAACTAGTAAATCTCAGAACTATGGTTCCTTTGATGAACAACTTTAGTACTTTTAAGACTTTTATTTTCCGTATAGAATAGTCACAGTCATGTGGCCCTTTGTTTTGTAATAATTAAAAATACGGCCCTAGGGTCAGGTGACTATGACCGCATTGGTGTGACTTTTTTATTCTTTCAGCAGAATAACACAAGAAACAACAGTGCAGTAAGTAGCCTAATAGTATCTCTTGGCAATGCACACATACGCTCACTTACACCCTCTAGGTCGCTTTTCTTTCTCTCCATTGCTGTCCCTCAGCAGAGAATTTCTCTAGGACTTAGAGTTCTTTGATATGTTATGATAAATGATGCCTTGTTGTGTTTTCTGACTCTGTTAGAGTCTCCATGGAATTAAAGATCACATGCTTATTTGGCTTAATGTACTTGACCTTTTCCCATGATTGACATGTCTAAATAAAGGCTGTAGCAACTCAGTAATTATGCACCAGCTGTGTATATTCATTTCACAGAAAAAACACACAGTTCTCTTCAAGAGTAGATAGCTTGACCCCTTCCCTGCCAGCTAAATAAAGGAGAGTAATTACTATTATTATTAATCATAGTAAGATTCCTTTCCATCCCCAAATGCATCTCTTTCCTCACTGCATTTTGTAAACAGTATACTATGACCACAGCTACATAAAGTGTTGTTTCAGTACTGGTATTTCTTATACAATAAAAATATTTACAATAATTCTGGACCTGCTCGACAAGATAGTTCCACACAATTTGTGTCAAAAAATCCAGGATTTGTTAGCAAGATTTGTGTTCAGAAAGCAGTATTACCTTTAATGAACCTTTGTTTTTCTAATGGGGAAATTGTATTTTCCCTCAACTGACATACAGGTAAATTCTGAATAAATTCTAGGGTTCTGTGCTTATTTCAAAAAAATCTTTTCTCTTAACAGCACATTGTTCCATTCTCACTTATTCAAAATATGTTCATATCTAAATTATCTGTATTTTTATTAATTTGGGTTTTTAAAAATATGATATAAAGTTAATTCTTGTTGACCACTTTGACTAATTTAAGAAATGCTCATTTGAAAAGATTCCTTCTTTAAACTAAATTTTTGGTCTTTATTTACTATAAAATAAAAATTGTTCCCTATATAATCTTGAAAAATAATTCCAGTTAGGTTTAATAATTGTCAATTCATTTCAGAACCATGACATTTATCATTGTTTCTTGAATTCTTTATGTTCTTAAGTGACGTCTATTAAATTTTGGATATAATAGTGTAGGTAAATTTTATAACCTTAACCTGGAAATGTTATTTGTATACTGTTTTCCACAGGATCTAAGGTGATTCTCTAATTCCTTAGGCCAGGGTTATTATAGTTGGGCTTAGAAAAGTTGGCAATGTATAGAAAAGCAGGAAGACAATGAAATAGGACAGGAAATTTTATTTTGCCTTCATTCTTCTTCAAGCCTCTGAAGGTGAGCAGCTTGAAGGGGGAAGGGAACTAACACAAGCGCAAGTGTCTATCATGTGACAGGCGCCATGTTCAGTATTTTATACCAGTTATATTATCTCATATAATCTTTGTAGAAAATCTCCTAAACATATTGATAAATTTTTAATACATATATTTATTTAATTTGTCCTAAAAGCAAGGATGAGGTTTCTGGATCAAAGGAGAACTGTTATTATTTCTTACATCAGTAACCACATGCCCCATTCGTCCCCTTCAGGGTGATGTGATGAGAACTAGGAGGTTATATGCACAGGAAGGCAGCCCCAAAATTATGAATGTGGGAATTTATATAGAAACTGCTATATAGCTGTCTCCTTTCCACCTTGAGAGGCAGGGCAATCTTTCCTCCCTTATGTAAACAAATAGCAGGGAAGACAAGGGGAAGGTCCCCAGTTAAACCCTTTGGAATACAAACCGGTAGCTCTGGGGCCTTATTATCTTTTGAAATGTGGACGTATAAATCTGGGTGATAAGTATCTGTCTCTTTGAAGGTCTCTATCTATTCAGTCAACCTTTAACTTCCAAAGCTTGTCTTTAACCCAGGTTCCAGTTTTCTTTGCTTTATAAGTCTCTACCCGTACAGAAACATGAAAATATTTTCTCTGTAGTTTCATAGCCCTAAACTGTGGCAATTTCAGTATTGTTGCCATGAAATTTGTGGCCATTAGCTTCGTCTCCATTCTTAAGTTTCTTAGTGTATTTAGTAGCATAATGCATCATTACGTCTATTGTCTATGTATTTTACTTAAAGTATCATCTCTGTGTGAAGATTTATATGCACAATAAAATTTTATTAAGCACCAAGAACTATCAAGCACTGTTCTAGATACTTGGGATACATCAATGAACAAGTTAAAAATCGCTGCTGTTCTGAAATTTTAAAACTTTTGGGAGAAGCTAGAAATTAAACACTAAGCATAATAAGTAAAAAACTTACTATGGTAAGTTCCTGGGTGGCAGTGGGAATGCCAAGGAAGCCAGTATGGCTAGAGTGAAGTGGAGTGATGGGGAGACCAGCAGGAGAGTAGATGGAAGAGATGACAGGAATGAGACATGCAGATCACAGAGGACCTCATAGAGCATTAGGGAAACCTTGGCCTTTTCTTTGAGTGAAATAGGGTAACATTAGAAGGTTTAGCTGAGGAATGACATAGTCCGACTTGTCTTTTCAGAGGGCCACACTGGCTGCTGTGTTTAGGACAGATTGTAGGGGCTAATGTAGACTCAAGAAGACCTGTCTGGAGGCTAATGCAGTAATTCAGGTTGGGTGTCATATGGCCCTGACCAGAGCGGTGAAGTGAAATAATAAGCAGACAAATTTTGGATATATTTTGAAAGTTGTTCCAACAGAGTTTCTGATGGATTGGTTGTAGACTTAAGAGAAAAAGAGAAGTCTAAAGTGATTCCAAGGTTTTTGTTCTGAGTAACTAGAAAAATGTTTTATCATCAATTGAGGTGGACAAGATTGGGAGGGAGCAATTTATTGGAGGGGGTTGGGCTGGGTAAGATTAGGAGTTTAGTCCTGAACTTGTTGATTCTGAGAAGTCTTTTAGACATGCAGTGGAGGTGTCAGGTAAGCAGATGGGTATGTGAGTTCGGAGTTTGGGAAAGAGGTTTGAGCTGGAGATAGAAAATTGGGAGCTGCCCGTAAGTCATATTAGGGACAGATTTAGGCTTTGTGAGGCCTGAAGCTTATGCAATTTTGGGGGTTCTCTAAGAGAAAGAATTCAAAATTTGAATTCAAATTATGTACAAAGGTGAATATTTATTTATTTATTTGTGGCACGCAGGCCTCTCACTGCTGCGGCCTCTCCTGCTGTGGAGCACAGGCTCCGGATGCGCAGGCCCAGCGGCCATGGCTCACGGGCCTAGCCGCTCCGCGGCATGCGGGATCCTCCCGGACCGGGGCACGAAC
Organism: Orcinus orca; assembly: GCF_937001465.1. NCBI lineage: Eukaryota > Metazoa > Chordata > Mammalia > Artiodactyla > Delphinidae > Orcinus > Orcinus orca. Next base: position 50,850,662 of record NC_064565.1, read on the forward strand.
CCGCGTCCCCTGCATCGGCAGGCAGACTCTCAACCACTGCGCCACCAGGGAAGCCCAGAATATTTATTTTTAATGAGAAAAATCAAAACAAATACTTATTTGGAAACTGATAAATAGCACAAAATCATAACATTTGGAGAAATAGCATAATATTTTAAATAACTTCCTGACATACCTCTGTAACATAACTTCCTGACATACCTCTGTAATATTTTCCCCCTACATTATTGACCTTTAATGTCAAGGATTTTAAAATATTATTTTCTGTTGAGAATATGAAAAATTAATTGTCTTTATCATGATTAATTAAATTTTTTAATTAATTATAGTCTAGAAAGGTTTTTTTCATCTTTACAACTTATTTACAATTTCATGAAAATTTTCAGAGTTGTCTTAAAATTTAAAACTTCTATCAAGCTTCTTGCATATATTACCTGAAGATTTGGAAGAATTTTCCAAAGACTAACTCTGGCCCTATGCAATTGAAACTTTGCTTCTTTTCCACTGTCCACATATTTCCAATACTAGGCAAATTGTGATTCCTTTGCATATTGTCACACCACTTCAGCCCTGAACATTTGTGGCACAATGTCAGGTGACTTTATCACAGTGGGTACTAGACCACTGGAAACTATTTCTACTTTAGGATAGTCAAGATAGCTAACAATAATTTACTCATATATGGAAGTGATTGTGAATCACATAAATATGTTCCTTTAAACCCAACCTAAATATATCTCCAACTCTGTTTCCTCTTAGTTTCCCAAAAATGTTCACAGGCACACAAGTGCCCCCGCCACCACGAAGGTATCTTATATTTACAAATTTTCCTGAAATATATGACCGTGAAAACACAGTTTTTTTTAAAATTAAAAGACTTTACTTTTTAGAGCAGTTTTAGGTTTGGGGAGATTGCACAGAAAGTACAGAGTTCCCATATGCTCCTTTTCTTCCCTGCACGTAGTTTCCCTATTATAAACATTTTGCATTAGTGTAGTACATTTGTTACCATTGATGAAACAATATTAATAGATTATTATTACTAAACTCCATAGTTGACATTTGGATTTACTCTTTTTTTTGTATTTCTATGGGTTTTGACAAACGTATAATATTTCATATCTACCATTACAGTATCATATAGCATAGTGTCACTTCTCTTAAAATGCCCTGTGCTCCACCTATTCATCCCTAACCCCACTCCTTGAACCCTTAGAATCTCTGATATTTTAAATTGTCTCTATAGTTCTACCCTTTCCAGAATGTCATATACTGGTTAACATCTTAGAGTATGTAGCTTTTTCATTGACTTCTTTCACTTATCAATATGCATTTAAATTTCCTCCATATCTTTTTTCATTGTTGTTTATTAATACTCCATTGTATGGATGTACCACAGTTTGTTTATTCATTCACCTATTAAAGGACATCTTGGTTGTTTCCCATTTTTTGACAATTATGAATAAAGCTTCTACAAACATTTATGTGCAGGTTTTTGTGTGGGCGTTAGTTTTCAACTCACTGGGACAAATGCCTAGTGAGGAAATTAGTATTTAGATTAGGATCTAGACACAGATCTTACACCTTTCACAAAAATTAGCTGAAAGGTAATCATTTACCTAAAGGTAAAACAAAATTATGCAACTTCTAGAAGATAACATAGGAGAAAATCTAGATGACCTTGAGTTTGGTGATGACTTTTTATATACAGCATTATACAGCACAATCCATGAAAGAAAAATTGATAAATTGAACTTCTTTAAAATTAAAACTTCTGCTCTGTGAAAGACACTTTTATAGGATTGAAAAGATAAGCCACAGACTGGGAGAATACTCTTGCAAAATATACCTAATGAAGGGCTGTTATCCAGAATACACAAAGAACTCTTAAAATTCAATAATAAGAAAACAAATAATCCAATTACAAAATAGGAAAAGATCTGAACAGACATCGCAGCAAAGAAGATATACAGGTGGTAAATAAGCAAATGAAAAGATGCTCAACATCATGTGTCATTAGGAAATTGCAAATTAAAACAATGAGATACCATTACACATCTATTAGAATGGCTAAAATCCAAAACATTGACATCACCAAATGTTGACAAGGATGTGGTACAACAGAAACTCTCATTCTTTGCTCCCAGAATGCAAAATGATACAGCCACTTTGGAAGATAGTCTGATAGTTTCTAACAAAGGTAAGCATAAGCTTACCATATAATCCAGCAATTATACTCATAGTATTTACCCAAATGGGTCTTTACTTTTTAACCAGCTCTGCAAGATTCTGCCTCAGGAAATTCCTTCAGGCTAGTCTTCCTTGCATTTAATGTTCTCAAGACATGAGTTCAGCTGTGTTGTCTTGGTATCCTCTTCCTATCTGAATATATTTGGATATAGTTTCAGATTGTTTATTTTTACCTTGACTTGGCAACTTCTTAGGATGTTACTTCTGGCAATTGCCCATCAGATTCACATTCCACAAACAAAGGCAATATTCACTATTCCCAAGCAGACCCTCTGGACTTGCCAGCCTGGTGCATGGTGCTCCTTACCTTTGTCTGTCCAGGAATGGTTATCTTAATTAGTAATTGTTAGAAACCTCTGCAATCTTTAAAGTTTAGCTCTAGGAAATAGTCACTGTCTAAACTTCCTCAATTTTTATCCATTTCCCTATCCACTGAAACTGATCTCAAGAAAGTTACAGATAAATATTAATTTGTAACTGTAATGGCAAATTTTTAGTATTAATCTTGTTTGACTCCTTTATAGCATATAAACTGCTAACTGAACCCGTCTTAAAACTCTTTTCCTTTGGTTTCTTTAAAAATTTTTTAAATTGTGAAATGAAGCATACATCCAGAAAAGTGCAGAAAGCTTATGTACAAAGTTTAATAAACATTTTTAAAGCAAAAACTTGTATTATGAAACAGAACACTTTTAGCACCCCAGAAGCTCCTCATGTGCCTCTCCCCAGTCACAACGCCTATTCTTCTTTATGCCAGAAATAACAAATATTCTGACTTTTGTATTGAGTGTGCATGCTGTGCATTCATCCTTGAACAATGTATTTTAGTTATTCTATTTTTAAATCTTAAAAAAGGAATTATATATTTTTTGCTCAATATTATGTTTGTGAATATATATATATATATATATATATATATATATATGTATCACATCTCTAGCCATTCATCTGTTGATGGACATGTAGGTTGCTTCCATATCTTGGCAATTGTAAATAATGCTGGTTATTTTTCTTTCAAGTTTTTCTGTATATATTTTAGATTGTCCAAGTTCTTTTAAAATAATGATGTTGGAAATTTGCAATTTTGTTGAGTATATAGATTAATGCATGTATGTTTGGGGGGATGGGTTCACATCTTCTCGCTGATTCTAATACGTATGTCTAGAGGACACCCAGAGCAATATATCACACTGTGAATGCCACTTTTTACATAAGTTGGAAAGGCTGAAACCTGGTGATTTGTAAGAATAAAATAATGCCTTATTCATATTTGTATCCCTGATACCTAGCACAGTACCACTCAATAAGTTGTTCATTTCAGTAAACATTTGTTAGGCATCTGCTGTATGCCAGGCACTGTGCAAGGTGCTAAAGATACAAAATGACTAACACATGGGCCTTCCCTAAGGAAGATTCATAAGAAAACTACTTGTAAGCAAACAGCTACAATCAAGGGTTATTGTGCTTTGGTGTATATGATTAAGCACTAGAGGATCCTAAGCAGGAAAATGGTCAACTGTATTTAGACTGAGGAGGTATGCAAAATTTCATAGATCTCATAATCCTTGAGCTGAGACTTGGGAGGTGAGTTAGGTATGCATCAGATAATCAGGAAAGTCAAAGATATTTCATACAGTTGGAAGAATAAGAGCAGCATTAAGTAAAAGAGAGACTTGAGAACACCTGGCAATTCAGGAATGAAAGGGCACACACTGGCTTATAGTATGTGTGGCAGAGTGGATTTAGAAGCCTGCCTGGAGAATTAGGCAGATGTCAGGTATTGTTTGGCTTTAGAGAGTAAAAAACTTTATCCTATAGGCAACAGAAAGCAATGAATGAGTTTAAAGCAGGGAAGTAATGTAGGCAGATTTGCATTTTGGAAAAAAAAAGCCATCAATATTCAGGATGGATTAAGTGGGACAAGAATGGAATTAGAAAAGATAATGCTAGGGAGAATGTTCTAATAGTCCTGGTGAGACATGAGGGTCCAAATTAAGACAGCAGCACTAGGGATGTTGAAGAGAGCATGGATTCAAGAGATGTAAAAGAGGACCTAGTGACAAATTGGATGTGCTTTGAGATGACTGGATAGATGATGCATTTACTGAGATAGATGATAGTTACTTGGGGGACAAAGAAAAGGATGAGTTCCATGGACATGTTGACCTTGACATGCCTGTGGGAAGGATGTTTAGGTAAATATGTCTAATAGGTGGATGGATGGATATATAAGTCTGCAGTCTAAGAAAAAGATCTGGTGTCAAGTCCTAGGGAATCCCAATCTTGAATGAATAAATAGAAGAAAAGCCAGAAAAGGAAACCAATATGAGAAGAAAAAAAAAAAAGGAGGAGGAGGAAGACCAAGAGAAATTTAAATCGTAGAGAAAAGAATGGTCAATGGTATCAAGTGCCACAGAAAGGAACAATAGAGCTGAAAAAAACTCCTATGGGATTTGGCATTACTAGGACCTTGGTGAAATCTGTTTTATTAGAGATAGTGATTGTTTCACAGAGTTAACCGTGAAGGGAAGGGAACTGGTGAGATAACTAGTTAGTTGAGTGTAGGGAGAATATAGAACAAAAAAAAATGTTAATGAAAGAAGTATAATTATAAACTATGGGGAATAGACACAGAGAGATTATTATGATAGCTAATAAATTAATGGTGGTTATAAAATATAGTATAACCAAATAATTAGTATTGTAGGTGTTTATGATAGACCTGTGTACCAAAGTACAATGCCAAGCCCCAAGTGTATCACATTATAAATACTCAAAAACTATTTCCTGAATTGAATTGGATTGGGTTTCCATTAACATGTAAATAATCATCTTCTGTGCCTTAGAATAATTTAGAGTTTAATTTGTGTATTTACTTCTGATGAAGGTCATCGGACACTATTTATTGGAGTTCATGTGCCCCTGGGAGGAAGAAAAAGCCATCGACGTCACAGGCATCGTGGTCATAAACACAGAAAGAGAGACAGAGAGAGAGATTCGGGACTAGAGGATGGCAGGGAGTCACCTTCCTTTGGTAAGAATGTCTCTTTGTTTTAATTAAATTTATGATTGTAATATTATACGTGTTTGTACAATCCATAATTAGCAGTAATACTCATAAAGTTGTTTATACCTTTATAAAAGATTTGGGCAGATACCTCACTCATAAAGTTGTTTATAACTTTATAAAAGATTTGGGCAGATTGGGGAGAAGCGGGAGAAAGAATGTTTAATCTTTATTTTTCTCTTGTGCATCTGCTTTGTGAAGGTGAGGACTGGCTTAGTTTTGTATGGAGGAAATACACTTAAGTAGTAGAACTTAGTTGTCTTAACTCATGATAATTTGTACAAATAATAGTCATTGCTCTAAGTAGTTTGAAAATCCAAGGGGAAATGCCTTTATTAAGTTCCCAGTTACACTATTGTAGATGCTTTCCGAATTTCACTCTTAGGATGTGAACTTTCTACTGTTTTGAATATTCTTCCTTTAAAAGTATACAATTGACCCTTGAACAACACAGGTTTGAGCTGGAACGGTCTACTTATACATGAATTTTTTCAGTAGTAAATACTACAGCACTACATTATCTGTGGTTGGTTGAATCCATGGATGGTGGAACCGGATACAACTGACTATAAATTATACGTGGATTTTCAACTGTGAAGAGGGTCAGTGCCCCTAATCCCCCATTGTTCAAGGGTCAACTATATATAGAATATCAAAGTATAGTGATATGGAAGTTGTTAACAATTCCTGAGTGCCGTGAGAGCCTATGTACATGACATAATTAAGAACCTGACTTCCAGTTTCCTGACCTTCCCACGTCCTATGACCTCCTTCACTGCACCTTGTTCACTTACTCATTCATTTTGCTCTCTGACCACAGCTTCACTCCTTACTTGCTTGTTCAACTACTTGACCTCTCTACTTTTTTTTCTATCCATGTTATCTTTATTTCCTGATCCTATTCTGATTTCATACCCTGTAATTTTAGTAGTACTTTTGCTAATATTCTAAATACCTTAATTTCCCTGTTTTAGTTTTATTCATACCTTTACCCCCATTTTTAAAAACCAGATTTACGTTAGGTTCTTCCATGTCCCTACTTTCTCCCTGCCTTCCCAAGTAGGCATGCTCTGCAGGACATAGTCATTCAACAGGGCAGATTGTAACCATTTAAGTTCATTACTCAAGTAGGAATTCCCTGGCGGTCCAGTGGTTAGGACTTGGCACTTTCACTCCCGGGGCCGGGTTCGATCCCTGGTCAGAGAATTAATATCCCTCAAGCCTCATGTTGTGGCCAAGAAAGAAAAACAAAAAACCCAAAAAGTAAATAAATTAATTCATTACTCAAGTGGACCTTCAACACCTCCTCCCAATTCTACTGAATGTTTTCAATTTTTGAAATAAGTATTTTTCAATCTTCTTCACCATTCTCCAACACCCCCCTTTTCACAGTCACCTAGCAGATGCTTTCTACTTCAAAAGGAAAATATGTCACCAGAAAGAATTCACTCAACTTCCCTCCTGTTAAACATGCAAACATAAACATATGCCTACATCTGCAACTGTTTTTTCCTCATAATGCAATAAGGAAGTTTTCTTTTCAATTATGTTTATCTCCTATTCCCTCCCACCTTGAAATTTATACAATTTATAATCTAGTTTACTTCTTCTTCTCAACTGGATTATTCTCATCATCTATCCTTCCAACTGCCTCAAACACACATTTCCCCATACAGTTGTATTCAGATATAAGGTAAGTTAGCATATGAAGTTTGGGGGAACAATTTTACTTTTAATACTCTATAGACATTGCTTTATTTAATATCTGGTTTTGCTAAGTATTGAAGAGAAATTTGTAGTCTCTCTGTTTTTTCATTTTTTAAGTTTATGTCTTTTAAGCTTGAATGCTTATAGACAATTTTTTGTGTCCCTTTATTGAAGAAAACTTGCTAAGATAGGCCTAATGGTGAGTATGTTAAAAAGCATTTCCAGTCTGCATACACTGAGAGAATATTTTCCTGTCTTATCTGATTCTGTTCCACTTACTTTGGTCTCTTCTTTGTGAATTATATCTGCATGTTGGATTTATGATATCTGCTTGTTGTCCTTTTTTTGGTAGCTTAAAGTTAGTCTCTCATTATTCATTTGATTATCTGCAGTATCGATTCTGCATTTTACTACTTCTATTAGGGGTTTTGATTTTGCTGTTGCATCTTTAGTTTTAAGTTTCTTTCTTATCTCATCTGATTTTCTTTACATTTCCTCCTGTCCTTTCCTAATTAGTGTTTGTTTTTCCTGCTTGATAGAGTCTGTGTTTTTAGTCTATTGATGATCCCCAGTAGTTCTGGACATTTTCTTTTGATTCTGAAGTAGATAATTTTCAGAGGTATCATCTTCTTTTGGGCCATAAAGATTATTTTGACTTTCCTTTGATTTATAGTATTTTTACAGGCTGCCAGTTTTTTTCTTTTTACTCACCAAGTAAAAGAAAATACTTCTTTTTACTTTCCAAGGCAAAATATATCCATACTATGTGTGTCCAGCTATATCCTAAGGCGGCTTAGAGAGGCACTGCCATTAGTGTGTTCTTCGTCTCCATCACTGTGTATAATTATGGGCATCAAACTTCCCCAAATACCATGTACTTCTGCCAGAGGTAGAATGATTGATGGGAGTGTGTAAAGAAAAGTACTCTGGGTATCCTGCACCAGCATGATAGAAGGATGATCATCTCTGAGTCAGTGGGCAGAAGAGGAGGTGTGAAAGTGTCCCCCACATTTTCAGTGTTTTTTGTTTCATGAAGTAGAGTCTGGCAATATAACAAAGAGACAACTGGGTAGATTTCTCTTACTCCAGCTTCATCTGTTTATAGTTAGGGAGGATTCCCTCTTAGACTCTGGGAATGGAATAGCTGTTGGAATAAGCTTTAATGGTTACTTTGAGTTTCTTAAATACTTCTAATATTTGAGAAAATAAGTGGCATTCACATGAACTTAGAAATATTTAGTAAACAAACAAAAATAAGCTTGTTCCTTCTGCCTCTGTCATGTTATTCTTTTTTTCCATAGCTGGATACATTATGTCAGTTTTTCTAGAACAGTGGTCCTCAACCTTGGCTACGCCTGGGAGATTTAAAAACATTTTGGTGGCCAAATCCCATACCAGTCAGAATCTCTGTGGGTGGGACCCAAGCATAAGTACTTTTAAAAAATACCCCAGGGCTTCCCTGGTGGGGCAGTGGTTGAGAATCTGCCTGCTAATGCAGGGGACACGGGTTCGAGCCCTGGTCTGGGAGGATCCCACATGCTGCAGAGCAACTATGCCCGTGAGCCACAACTACTGAGCCTGCACATCTGGAGCCTGTGCTCCGCAACAAGAGAGGCCATGACACTGAGAAGCCCGCACAGCGCAATGAAGAGTGACCCCCGCTTGCCACAACTAGAGAAAGCCCTCACACAGAAATGACGACCCAACACAGCAAAAATAAATAAAATAAATTAATAAACTCCTACCCACAACATCTTCTTAAAAAAAAAAAATACCCCAGGTGATTCAAATGTGCAACCAAGGTTGAGATCCAGTGTTCTAGAAACTTTGCTATTCAAAGTGTGGACCATCACAATGCTATGAGACTAGGTATCAATTACAGGAAAAAAACTGTAAAAAATACAAACACATAGAGTCTAAACAATATGCTACTAAATAGCCAAGAGATCACTGAAGAAATCACAGAGGAAATCAAAAAAACCTAGAAACAAATGACAATGAAAACACGATGACCCAAAACCTATGGGGTGCAGCAAAAGCAGTTTAAGAGGGAAGTTTATAGCAATACAATCCTACCTCAAGAAACAAGAAACAGCTCAAATAAACAACCTTACTGTACACCTAAAGCAATTAGAGAAAGAACAACAAAAAACTCTAGAATTAGCAGAAGGAAAGAAATCATAAAGATCAGATCAGAAATAAATGAAAAAGATATGAAGGAAACAATAGCAAAGATCAATAAAACTAAAAGCTGGGTCTTTGAGAAGATAAACAAAATCGATAAACCATTAGCCAGACTCATCAAGAAAAAAAGGGAGAAGACTCAAATCAACAGAATTAGAAATGAAAAAGGAGAAGTAACAACTGACACTGCCGAAATACAAAAGATCATGAGAGATTACTACAAGCAACTCTATGCCAATAAAATGGACAACCTGGAAGAAATGGACAAATTCTTAGAAATGCAGAACTGCCAAGACTGAATCAGGAAGAAATAGAAAATATGAACAGACCAATCACAAGCACTGAAATTGAAACTGTGATTAAAAATCTTCCAACAAACAAAAGCCCAGGACCAGACGGCTTCACAGGCGAATTCTATCAAATATTTACAGAAGAACTAAAACCTATCCTTCACAAACTCTTCCAAAATATAGCAGAGGAAAGAACACTCCCAAACTCATTCTATGAGGCTACCATCACCCTGATACCAAAACCAGACAAAGATGTAACAAAAAAAAGAAAACTACAGGCCAATATCTCTGATGAACATAGATGCAAAAATCTGCAACCAAATACTAGCAAAGAGAATCCAACAGCACATTAAAAGGATCATACACCATGATCAAGTGGGGTTTATTCCAGGAATGCAAGGATTCTTCAATATACGCAAATCAATCAGTGTGATACACCATATTAAGAAATTGAAGGATAAAAACCATATGATAATCTCAATAGATGCAGAAAAAGCTTTCGACAAAATTCAACACCCATTTGTGGTAAAAACTCTCCAGGCATAGAGGGAACCTACCTCAACATAATAAAGACCATATATGACAAACCCATAGACAACATTGTTCTCTATGGTGAAAAACTGAAACCATTTCCTCTAAGATCAGGAACAAGACAACGTTGCCCACTCTCACCACGATTATTCAACATAGTTTTGGAAGTTTTAGCCACAGCAATCAGAGAAGAAAAAGAAACAAAAGGAATCCAAATCAGAAAAGAAGAAGTAAAGCTGTCACTGTTTGCAGATGACATGATACTCTACATAGGGAATCCTAAAGATGCCACCAGAAAACTACTAGAGCTAATCAACGAATTTGGTAAAGTAGCAGGATACAAAATTGATGCACAGAAATCTGTTGCATTCTTATACACTAATGACAAAAACTCTGAAAGAGAAATTAAGGAAACATTTCCCATTTACCACTACAACAAAAATAATAAAATACCTAGGAATAAACCTACCTAAGGAGGCAAAAGACCTGTATGCAGAAAACTGTGAGACACTGATGAAAGAAATTAAAGGTGATACAAACAGATGGATAGATATACCATGTTCTTGGATTAGAAGAATGAACATTGTGAAAATGACGATACTACCCAAAGCAATCTACAGATTCAATACAATCCCTATCAAACTACCAATGGCATTTTTCACAGAACTAGAACAAAAATTTCACAATTTGTTTGGAAACACAAAAGACCCTGAATAGCCAAAGCAATCTTGAGAAAGAAAAATGGAGCAGGAGGAATCAGGCTCCCTGACTTCAGACTATACTATAAAGCTAGAGTAATCAAGACAGTATGTTGATTTTGTGCCAGTAGGCACAAAACAGAAATATAGATCAATGGAACAGGATATAAAGCCCAGAGATAAACCCATGCACATGTGGTCACCTTATCTTTGATAAAGGAGGCAAGAATATACAATGGAGAAAAGACAGCCTCTTCAATAAGTGGTGCTGGAAAAACTGGACAGCTACATGTAAAAGAATGAAATTAGAACACTCCCTAACACCATACAGAAAAATAAACTCAAAATGGATTAAAGACCTAAATGTAAGGCCAGACACTATAAACCTCGTAGAGGAAAACATAGGCTGAACACTCTATGACATAAATCACAGCAAGATCCTTTTTGACCCACTTCTGAGAGAAATGGAAATTAAAACAAAAATAACAAATGGAACCTAATGAAACTTAAAAGCTTTTGCACAGCAAAGGAAACCATAAACAAGACGAAAAGACAACCCTCAGAATGGGAGAAAATATTTGCAAACGAAGCAACTGACAAAGGATTAATCTCCAAAATATACAAGCAGCTCATGCAGCTCAATATCAAAAAAAACAAACAACCCAATCCTAAAATGGGCAGAAGACCTAAACAGACATTTCTCCAGAGAAGACATACAGATGGCCAAGAAGCGCATGAAAAGCTGCTCAACATCACTAATCATTAGAGAAATGCAAATCAAAACTGTAATGAGGTATCATCTCACACTAGTCAGAATGGCCTTCATCAAAAAATCTACAAACAATAAATGCTAGTGAGGGTGTGGAGAAAAGGGAACCCTCTTGCACTGTTGGTGGGAATGTGAATTGATACAGCCACTATGGAGAACAGTATGGAGCTTCCTTAAAAAACTAAAACTAGAACTACCATATGACTCAGCAATCCCACTACTCAGCATATACCCTGTGAAAACCATAATTCAAAAAGAGTCATGTACCACAATGTTCATTGCAGCTCTATTTACAATAGCCAGGACATGGAAGCAACCTAAGTGTCCATCTACAGATGAATGGATAAAGAAGATGTGCCACATATATACAATGGAATATTACTAAGTCATTAAAAGAAACAAAATTGAGTTATTTGTAGTGAGGTGGATGGACCTAGAGTCTGTCATACAGAGTGAAGTGAAAGAGAAAAACAAATACTGTATGCTAACACATATATATGGATTCTAAAAAAAAAAAAGTGGTTCTGAGGAACCTAGGGGCAGGACAGGAATAAAAATGCAGAAGTAGAGAATGGTCTTGAGGGCACGGGGAGGGGTTAGGGTAAGCTGGGATGAAGTGAGAGAATAGCATTGACATATATACACTACTAAATGTAAAATAGATAGCTAGTGGGAAGCAGCCACATAGCACAAGGAGATCAGCTCGGTGCTTTGTGACCACCTAGAGAGGTGGGATAGGGAGCGTGGGAGGGAGACGCAAGAGGGAGGGGATATGGGGATATGTGTATACATATAGCTGATTCACTTTGCTATACAGCAGAAACTAACACAACATTGTAAAACAATGATACTCCAATAAAGATGTTTAAAAAAATGAAAGACACTAGAGCAGGAATAGCACAAATACCTATTATGGTTGGACTCAAGTAGCAGAAGTGGGAGAACTGGCTGGACTAAAACAAAAGGGAGTGGTAAGGATATGATGAATGATGGTGCAAACTATGTAATGGCATTCATGGTCAAAAACATTTATACTACTGCTCTTTATAAAGAAAATAGGTCAGAGTCAGCTGAAAGGCTGGGACTCAATAACAAGGGATTAAGCAGAAGAAAAGAGAATTTTAAAATGTTCTTATCGAATAAAGAATGTTAAATTTTAAAAAGAAAAGAAGTGTGGTCCATGAGCCAGCAATATTAGCATCACATTTGAGCTTGTTAGAAATGCAGAATCTTAGGCCCCATCCCAGACCTCTTGAATCTGAATCTGTGTATTAGCAATAACTTTTGGTAACTTACATGCACATTAAAATTGGACAAACTCTAGAATATTGCTTGTCACATCTTGTTGTATGTTAGACTCATCTGAGGAGCTTTTAAAAAATATTGATGCTCAAAGACTTTTATTTAATTAATCTTGGGTATTTTCCTAGGTCATGGTATTTTTAAAAAGTATCCCAGGTGATTTAATATCCAGCTAGGATCAAGAGCCATTGATCTATCTTAAGAAAGTCCTGCCTCTTTATTTGGGAAACTTGGCAATAAGCCAGGTAGCCCAGATTCTGCCACTGATGTGTCAGCCACTATTTTTGGATGCCACTTTTTCCTTCCTCCACCAACCATCTGAGTATCTTTATTGCCATTTAGACCTAAGATCTGTTTTATCAGGGACAAAGGTTTGGCACCCTAGTAGTCGCTAAGCAGTAGAACCTCCTATATTTCACTTTTTAAAGTTTCTTCAGGACTAATAATCTGCCTATGTTCCTATTCCACAGTCAGTTTAAGTGCCTTGATAATCAAGTACTCAGTTACATGCTGAGACTGAAACCATGTTATGGACACCATCCCACTTGATTTGGACTTTGATACTCAGCATAGTGTGAATATATGAGATTACTATGCTGAAGCCTTCGAAGAAAATTTCTGACAACTTAAGAAATACTTATTGTACTTGGAAAGATTTCAAAGAAAATCTTTGGAAGACATTCCTACAGGTGCTTTAAAATTATAAAAAATTCAACTTCAAAGAGGTATGAGATAGAAGAGAATGTAAGGAAGCATCAGGCTCCTCTGCTGGGATCCTGGAGCTTTTATATTGTAAATTGGAGTATGGGATTATGAAGACACGGAATAATTTGGACCCATATTTCTGGAGCAAGGATCAATTTAACAAAAAGATTTTAGTGTAAATATTTGAATTTTGGCACTCAAAAATGTCATTCCAATATATGAGAAACATCCACAGAATCCCACTTTATTATATGACCCAATCATGTAAGGCAGTGTTGTTAGGAACCTGGTTGTATCAGTGCTGCATCCAGGGAAAACTGAACAGGCCTTACTGTAGCCAAAGAGATTATGCTCATGTCACAGGCCTGCAATGACTGGGTCTAGTCCACCAGATCCCATGGTTGGAATGTGATTTCTAGGTGAGTCCAAAGATAGACCCAGCTTTTTTTTTTTTTTTTTTTGCGGTACGCGGGCCTCTCACTGCTGTGGCCTCTCCCACTGTGGAGCACAGGCTCCGGACGCGCAGGCTCAGCGGCCATGGCTCACGGGCCCAGCCACTCCATGCATGCGGGACCCTCCTGGACCGGGGCATGAGCCTGCGGCCCCCGCATCGGCAGGCGGACTCTCAATCATTGCGCCACCAGGGAAGCCCAGACCCAGCTTTTTGACTGTGTCGTTATGGTGGTGGTGATACTTTGATTATACAAAACTTTTAATGCCTGCAAATAAGTTCAATCTACTTTTGTTACTGTGCTTAACAAAATTGTTTGTATAAGATTGTGATGATTAATTTTTCTTCCTACTGTAATCAATTCCCTGACAACAGAATACTGCTAAAACTTTGCATCTTGTTATTTTTAATATTGTCTTTCATTCACTTTATATAATTTTAAATTATATTTTCAACCAGGAACATGGTTGAGTTGTTTAAAAATAAGTTTGAAGCATTAGCTTGAAGTCAGTGAAAATATAAAAGATAATGAGAGAAATTCAGAACACTTTAATGTTAATTTGCTCCTCAGCCTCCCAACAAAGAATGTAACAGGAGAGATGACAACAGTATATAAATTATAATTAATCTATAAGCACTAGAAATAAATCTTAAAGACATCTACTTTACTAAATGCTTATTTAAAATATGGTACTCAAAGGTACTGTATAAATTAGCACAACCCTTGAATTAGACCTGGGATTTTTCCATTCTTAGGTGATAAATTGTGTACACATTTTAGGAAGAATGAAGCAAATACAGAAAACATAACTTCAAATCTGTTTATTGATGGCAATAGCTTCCTGTTCCTATTTAACTCCCAATTGGCTGATATATAAGAATATCAATGAGTTTTTTAAAAAATTATTTTATGTAATGTATAACACAAGTATTTATGAATGTTAAAACATAGAAACATAAATGTACAACTCAATGATTTATGACAAAGAAACATCTGTGTAAATATTGTCTTGGCTAGCACTCCAGAAACCCCCTTTGTCCTCCCTCCCAGTCACTACTCTCTCCCTTCTCCCCAAAAGGATCTCTAGTCTGTCTTCTTACATTGGGTGTTTTGCCTGTTTTTGAACTTTTTATAAGCAAAGTCATGCAGGAGGTATTTGTGTCTCTGTTGTTCAACATTGTGTTGTTAGTGGGATTCACCAATGTTTTTAGCTGTAGCTTTGGTTTATTCATTTTCGTTATTGTACAGTGCTCATTTGTTTGTATATACCATGCATTCTACTATTAATGAAAATTTAGGTTATTTAATTTTTGGAGATACTATGAAGAACAGTGCTGTGAACATTTTTGTATATGTCTCTTGGTGCACATATGCATTTCTCATACCTAGGAATGAAATTATTTGTTGCTGAGTCATAAGATATGTGTATTTCAACGTTAGTAGGTAATGCCAAACAGTTTCCAAAATAGGGTACGTATTAACACTTTCACCAGCAAAGTGTGAGAGCATATGTTGTTTTACATTCTAACTACCACTTGACAATTTCATTCTGTTAACATTAACCATCTAATGAGGGGCATAATGGTATGTCATTATCTTAATTTGCCTTTCTTGATTACCAGTGAGGTTGTGTAACTTTGCATGTGCTTTTTTGGCCATTTGGATAGCCTCTTCTATGAAGTGCCTATTCAGGTCTTATGCTTGTTTTTTTTTTTTTTTTTAATTGGATCATTTATTCTTTTTGATTTGTAGAAGTTCTTTATATATTATGGACATGTCTTTTGTTGGTTTTTCATGTTTCAATTATCTCACATTTGTGGCTTATCTTTTTTTTTTTTTTTTTTTGTGGTACGCGGGCCTCTCACTGTTATGGGCTCCAGACGTGCAGGCTCAGCAGCCATGGCTCACGGGTAGCTGCTCTGCGGCATGTGGGATCTTCCTGGACCGGGGCACGAACCCGCATCCCCTGCATCGGCAGGCGGACTCCCAACCACTGCGCCACCAGGGAAGCCCTGTGGCTTATCTTTTCACTCTTTTAATGGTGTCTTTTGATGTATCTACAAATTTCAGAAGAGGATACTAAGAGGCTGAGACCCTTATTCCCTAGTACAGCTTTCTCCATGCTGTAATTTATTTCCATTATATATTTTACTAAATACAGAAACAGAACCTTATCTTAATCTATCATAGTCTTAGCTACAGTTTGTATTACAATGATCTATGTTTTCAGTGGCTATCTTAAAAATAAGTAAAATACCTATCAAAATAGGAGAAATATTTATGCTTAGAAAAATTCTTTCTGATTGTGATATTACTGTAGTTTACATCATTTATGTCATACAATTTTAAGCTGCATAGATATTTAAAAAGTCACTGAATAACACATTTTGAATATTTGCTGTATTGAAACATAATCTGAGCCTCTCTTTAAGACATTAAAAGTATGTTGATGGGATGATCATAAAAAGACTTTTGTGAGCATAACCTAATAC
The DNA here is from genome assembly GCF_937001465.1 of Orcinus orca. NCBI lineage: Eukaryota > Metazoa > Chordata > Mammalia > Artiodactyla > Delphinidae > Orcinus > Orcinus orca. The sequence goes on from NC_064565.1 coordinate 50,867,109, forward strand.
GTATAAAATCATTTCTACTCTAAAGAATGAAAAGCCAGATACATGGAGTCATATGTTGTTTAAAAACCAAATACAATGCCTCTTGTCCATGAATAGATTATCCTATGTTAATAAATTATTATTTCCTATGCTGTTATCATTGTGTCTTCGAGAAGTCTTTTAAACATACGATGCCCTACCTCAGACTTTCAAATCCTCTTTATTCATAACTATGAGGGTCTTATTTCCTCATGTTTATTTAATGACTATGTTGTGATGAGTGATCCTCATGCTTTATTAGGGGAAATACTAATAAGTCTTAAATGCAAGCTTCCTGCACATAGTACTTGAGTTTGGGGGGTTGGATGCATGGTAAGTGTTATAGATACCCAGATTACTGATGCAGAGTAAACTGAAATAAGTCATTGAAAACAGTGATGAGAGAAATTGTTTCAAAAGAATGAGAAACACGGGCTTCCCTGGTGGTGCAGTGGTTGAGAGTCCGCCTGCTGATGCAGGGGACGAGGGTTCGTGCCCTGATCCGGGAGGATCCCACATGCTGCGGAGCGGCTGGGCCCGTGAGCCGTGGCTGCTGGGCCTGCGCGTCCGGAGCCTGTGCTCCGCAACGGGAGAGACCACAACAGTGAGAAGCCCGCGTACTGCAAAAAAAAAAAAAAAAAAAAGAATGAGAAACAATACCAATGTTGAGGCATGGCTACTCTGGGATTTGGTTTCTGAGAAGTGAGTGAGTTGTTAGAATAGGCTGTCATGAAACACAAAACTTCTATGTCTGGTCACACTGCATAGGTCTAATAGAAAAAATTAATTGATTTCTTAGTGTAACTCAAAAATTACAACTTATGCTCTTTTTTACGGCTGCTTTATTTATTTTTTAATTTTTTTTTGGTCCAGAAGAACCAGCCACAGAGGTAACAGGCTGTCAAGAAGCATTTCTTTTGACTCTGATGTGATTGGGTTTAGTATATATTACTATAATCCAGATAGTATACTTTTAGGAAAAACATAATACTAGCTTCTTATTTCAGATAAATTAAATCATAAATGTATATGCTGCACTGTGATTTCCTTAAGCACATTTGATATTTATGGAAATCCATCAGTCTCATTTCAAAATCAACATTCATGTTACATCTAGGAAATTGGCATATTCTTTTGAAGAGGTTGTTAAGCAGGAGACTTGGCTATTGACTCAATTCTTATTCGTTTTGCTATAAAATTTAGTTTGACAAATTTCTTAAAATATTTGGCAATAAACCATATCTCATATATTAACATTCTTAAAAGGAAATGCTTTACTAATGCCTGCAGCAAATATGCTATATAAAAGTAGTTTCTGTTTCCTTTCTTATAATTTCTTGAATATATGTAATCATATATAAGATATAGTGCTGCACATTGGTGGGAACAATTAAACAATTTAAAAACTGGGATGCCCTGTATTTTAAGACTTTATTTTTTGGCCCAGAGATAAACCCACGCACATGTGGTCACCTTATCTTTGATAAAGGAGGCAAGAATATACAATGGAGAAAAGACAGCCTCTTCAATAAGTGGTGCTGGGAAAACTGGACAGCTACATGTAAAATAATGAAATTAGAACACTCCCTAACACTGTACACAAAAATAAACTCAAAGTGGATTAAAGACCTAAATGTAAGGCCAGACACTATAAACCTTGTAGAGGAAAACATAGGCAGAACCTTCTATGACATAAATCACAGCAAGAGCCTTTTCCACCCACCTCTTAGAGAAATGGAAATAAAAGCAAAAATAAACAAATGGGACCTAATGAAACTTAAAAGCTTTTACACAGCAAAAGAAATCATAAACAAGATGAAAAGACAGCCCTCAGAATGGGAGAAAATATTTGCAAATGAAGCAACTGACAAAGGATTAATCTCCAAAATATACAAGCAGTTTATGCAGCTCAATATCTAAAAAACAAACAACCCAGTCCCAAAATGGGCAGAAGACCTAAATGGACATTTCTCCAAAGAAGATATACAGATTGCCAACGAACATATGAAAGGATGCTCAACAATAGTACTCATTAGAGAAATGCAAATCAAAACTACAATGAGGTATTACCTCACACTGGTCAGAATGGCCATCATCAAAAAATCTGCAAACAAGAAATGCTGGTGTTTGAGGGAACCCTCTTGCACTGTTGGTAGGAATGCAAATTGATACAGCCACTATGGCGAACCGTATGGAGGTTCCTTAAAAAACTAAAAATAGAACTACCATATGACCCAGCAATGCCACTACTGGGCATATACCCTGAGAAACCATAATTCAAAAAGAGTCATGTACCACAATGTTCACTGCAACTCTGTTTACAATAGGCAGGCCACGGAAGCAACCTAAGTGTCCATTGACAGATGAATGGATAAAGAAGATGTGGCACATATATACGATGGAGTATCACTCAGCCATAAAAAGAAATCAAACTGAGTTATTTGTAGTGAGGTGGATGGACCTAGAGACTGTCATACAGAGTGAAGTTAAGTCAGAAGGAGAAAAACAAATACTGTATGCTAGCACATATATATGGAATCTAAGAAAAATGGTTCTGAAGAACCTGGGGTCAGGACAGGAATAAAGATGCAGACGTAGAGAATGGTCTTGAGGGCACGGGGAGGTGGAAGGGTAAGCTGGGACAAAGTGAGAGAGTGGCATGGACATACATACACTACCAAATGTAAAATAGCTAGCTAGTGGGAAGCAGCTGCATAGCACAGGGAGATCAGCTCGGTGCTTTGTGACCACCTAGAGGGGTGGGATAGGGAGGGTGGGAGAGAGACGCAAGAGGAAGGGGATATGGGGATATATGTATACGTATAGCTGATTCACTTTGTTATACAGCAGAAACTAACACACCATTGTAAAGCAATTATACTCCAATAAAGATGTTAAAAAAAAAAGCCTTTATTTTTTAAAGCAGTTTTAGGTTTACATGAAAATCGACAGGAAGGTACAGAGGTTTCCCATATACTCCTTGGCTCCACACGTACAGCCACCCCCATTATTAACATCACTCAGAATGGTACATTCTTTTACCAAGGATGAACTTACATGGACACATCATAATCATGCACAAATCCATAGTTTACCTTAGGGCGCACTCTTGGTGTTGTATGTTCTGTGGGTTTGGACAAATGTATAATGACATATATCTGTCATTATAATATCATACAGAGTATTTAAAATCCTTTGTTCTCAGCCTATTCATTCCACTACCACCCCCAGCAACCACTGATCTTTCTACTCTCTCCATAGTTCTCCAGAATTTCATATAGTTGAAATCATACAGTATGTAGCCTTTTTAGATCAGCTCCTTTCACTTACTAATATACATTTAAGATTTCTCCATGTCTTTTCATGGCTTACTGTCTCATTTCTTTTTAGCGTTGAATAATATTTTATTGTCTGTGTGAATCATAATAGATTTGTCCATTCACCTACTGAAGGACATTTTGGCTTCTTCCTAGTTTTGGCAACTATGAATAAAGCTGCTATAAACATCTGTGTGCAGGGTCTTTTGGTGGGCATAAGTTTCAACTCCTTTTGGTAAATACCAAGGAGTGCAATGCTCTACCATATAGTAAAAGTATGTTTAGTTTTGTAAGAGACTGCTAAGCTGTCTTCCAAAGGAGTTATACCATTTTGCATTCCGAACAGCAGTGAAAGAGCATTCCTGTTGCCTCACATCCTTGCCAGCATTTGGTGTGGTTAGTGTTCTGGATTTGGGGCATTTTAATAGGTACATAATGGTCTCTCATTGTTTTAATCTGCATTTCCTTGATAATATACGATGTGGAGCATCTTTTCATATGCTTATTTGTCATCTGTTTATCTTCTTTGGTGAGTTGCCTGTTAAAATCTTTGGCCCATTTTTTGATCAGGTTGTTAGTTTTGAGTTTGAAGGACTCATTTATGAATATGAAAGAACTATGATCATTTCTAGGATTCTTGTAACTTTTATATTGACTGAACACTACTTGTGGGATTTAATTATAAAGTAACTCTATTCTGGCTTGTACCATCCCTTTGTAGTTACTCAGTGGATCTAATTGTTATTCTGCTCCTGAATGAAAACTCTGATGGGTTCTCCAGCCTTTCTAGTCACTCGTAGGTAACTTGAAGTCCTCTAATAAGTAATTAAAATATTTAGTCTCATGTAATAGTGAAAACTTTGAACTTGCTTTAACTGTAAGGCCTTTTGCCTCCCTCTCTTGCCCAGGTGTGCTCCAGTTGAGAACAGAGAATGTAGTTGCTTTTTTCCCCTCCTACCTTGAACTTCTTCTCCTTCTTCCAGATGCTCCATCATCTTTCTAACTCTAGTTTCTGATCCATTCAGATCTGGAGCATAGGAAATGAAAAGAACTAAGTGGAATTGGGCAGGAAAGCTGTTACTTAGCTGGTAGTCTTACAAGCTGATGTCATACTCTCTAGGCTTAGCAAGAATTTAAATTGACTCATTTTCTTTTACCTGCACTCTTTTCTGCCTTATTACTTATCCCCCAGATATTCGGCTATAGTGATAGATTCCCCCTGCTAAAGTCTTGTAATTGCTCCATGGCAGCCTCTTGGACAGCATCTAAGATGACCCCACATTCCACATTCTCTCTATCTTGCATATTCTCTCTCTCTCTCTGTCTCTCTGCTTCTCACCGACTCTCTCTGTCTCATAGGTGCAGCTCAGATATGATTCACAGAAAACATGCACACACTCATTACCCTGGTGAATTCTGGAGTGCATGTTATTCACAGCAGCGATCTCAGCCATCAGCAGCTAGGCAGACTTTGTTTCTCAGGGAGGAATCATACCCCAGTCCACTGCGGGGAGACATGTTAAATTCATGATGCCCTAGAGCACTACTCAGTTGTCTTGAGGGAGAGGCAGACAGACTACTCCCCTCCTTTTGTAAGGGATTAAGGAAACTTGGGACTCACATTACAGCTTTCTTTGAAGAAATTCTTTCCAGAATGTGTCTGCTGTTTTCAACTTATGATCTTTTTATAGCCTTAGCATGGGTAAAGAGTTAGAGTTAAATAACTAGGTTTTTAGGAACATAGTTTGTAAGTTCTGCATGTAGTCTCACGTCCCCTTTGGAGAGGAATGCCTGTTGGTTCTTGATGCTGCAGCTGAAATGTTCTTTTTATCAATCCATAACAAAATAAACTAATTGGCATTAATAATAAATATATTATTTCAATTATAAAATGAATTAAAATATAGGAATCCAAACGAATAGATTATATAGGACATTCAAATAACATGAGCAAAATTTTAAAGTTCAAATGAAGATGGAAAACAATACTGAGCTGCAAAGAGCCTGGAGACATCAACTTGGAACATTAAACTTGTCATCATTTCATGATTTCAGAAGATAATCTAAATATTGATTTATCTGAAATATAACAAGGATAAAGAAGAAAAGCACCTATAATTCAGAAATGCAAAATGGTAAACATCTAATGAATCTGCTTTCTTGATCTAAATGTCATTGTGTATGAAGCCTGTGGTTTTCATGACAGTAAGATCATATATGTAAAAGGGAATTTTCCAATTCACTTCTGTGATTATACTTGTTCTGTTGTTATAAGAAGTATATTTCTCAACATATTTTTGACCATTCTCCAGAAAGGGCCTGAAAAATAGAGAACTTTTGGACAGGGTCTACAGAAAGGAGAGTATTTTCACTGATTATTAGGAAAAATATATTTAAGACCCCGGTTAATTAATATGTGAGTAATTAAAGCAGTAGGAGTAACATAGCTAACAATGAAAAGATGAAAGTTTGCAAAGGAACTTGCTTATTTCCAGTTATGATTCTATTAGTGGCTTTCCTCAGATAACTTTGTAAGTTTGATTTTAACTAACCATTTGTTGAAAATATGGTCTGTATTCCAAAAGAAATATTGATAGTTTGTTTTTTTTCTGATTGTAAAAGTAATATATGGTCTTTGACATTCCAGTGCTATTGAACATTAAGCTGTCCAAATCCTGTTACACCTAGTTCTCCTCATTGATTCTACAGCATCTGACATTATTGACTTCTTAATCTTCTTGAAATCCTTTTCTACCTTGACCACTGTTGTACTACTCTCTCATCAGATGTAAGCTTTATAAGGGCAGAGGGTTTTTTTCTGTTTATATCTGTCTAATTCACCTGACCAATGGAAGGTGCTCATTATATATTTGTTTAATGTATAAATTCTTTTACATATCTACCTAATCCTCTTTTGACTTTTTTTTTTTTTTTTTTTTTGCAATACGCGGGCCTCTCACTGTTGTGGCCTCTCCCGTTGCGGAGCACAGGCTCCGGACGCGCAGGCTCAGCGGCCATGGCTCACGGGCCCAGCCGCTCCGCGGCATGTGGGATCTTCCCGGACCGGGGCACGAACCCGTGTCCCCTGCATCGTCAGGTGGACTCAACCACTGCGCCACCAGGGAAGCCCCTCTTCTGATTTTTTTTAACTCTTCCTCATCCTAAATCTTAAACCTTATTATTCCCCTGATGCTGAGTCTTCTCTATTCTTTCATTTTTGAGTCCTCATCCATTGTAATCTAATGACTTCTCTAGTTAAATGCAACCCATGTCTTTACCTCTGACCCTGTCGTCTTTTCCAGAATCAAATATCCACCTTTCCTGTGACCATCTTTATATGTTTGAACCATAATCACCTGAAACTCAGCATATCTAAAAGATGCCTCTTGTGCTCAGTCTACAATACTGGCTCCTCATTCTGACAAGCCTTTTTTTCCCCGAGTTTTATTGAAAAATAATTGACATACCTCACTGTATACGTTTAAGGTGTATGGCATGATGGTTTGCTTTACATATGTTGTGAAATGACTGCCATGATAGGTTTAGTTAACATTCATCATCTCATATAGATACAATAAAAAGAAAAGAAAACAATGTCTCCTTGAGATGAGTACTCTTAGGATCTACTCACAACTTTCCTATATATCATACAGCAGTGTTAACTATAGTCATTATGTTGTACATTACATCCCTAGTACTTACTTATCTTATAACTGGAAGTTTATACCTTTTGACCATTTTCCTCCAGTTCCCCGCCCCCCTCCCCCGCCAAAGCTGGTAAGGACAAATCTGATCCCTTTTTCCATGAGTTCGGTGTTTTTGTTTTGTTTTATTGTTTTGTTTCATCTTGTCTTTTTTTTTTTTAGATTCCACATGTAAGTGAGGTCATATAGTATTTACCTTTTGCTGTCTTATTTCACTTAGTGCCTTCAAGGCTTACCCATGTTACAACCCTCTTTTAATTAACGGCACTGTTACTTTCTCATTCTCCGCACTTTAATTCTAAACCTCTCTATTTGACAGGCCTATATTTTCATTGTAACCATCCCCACTACCACTAGCATCAGCATCAGTCATCATTAATAATATTTATATAATGCTTTATAATTTGAAAAGTATTTTGCATGCATAATTTCTTCTTTAGGGACTAGATCCTAATTCCTTCTAAGAGACTAATTCTGGCAGCTGGAAATATTTTCTATTTAAAGTATTTAATTTGTTATTGAACAGTAAATTTTAAATGACAATTGAGGTAAGTATAGCAAGGAGAAGTATAGAGTGCTATGAGTTAAGATAACAGGTGCCTGACTTAATTATTGCATATGAGTGTGCTTATATGTGTGTTTGTGTTTTATGAGGCTGATTAGGTAGGCTTGCTGAAGCATATTACAGTGAAGTAGATGCTGAAAGATATATGGGAGATCTAGAGGAAACAGTATGTGCGATGGTCCTGAAGTGGGAAGGAGCATGGTATTTTTAAAAATCTGAAAGAAGGCTAAGGTACTCAGAATGGAATTGCAAGGGTAAGAGTGGCAGAAGGTAAGGCTAATAACATAGGCAGAGGCTAGGGCCCCATCACAAACATATATTGAACAGAAAGTATGACACTATATTATGTTTTACGTAATATGTATATTTTTCACTTTTGACTTCTGAAATCCTCAGTCGTGACTTAATTATAACCTAACCCTTTAAGTTACTGATTAATTGGTTTATTTTCACAAAGTATTTAATATTATAGATTTCAGTAATCACTGTTGCTTGTTACTGATTTACTCATTCTTTTGTATTTTAAAAAATGTTTGAAAATACCAAATGTTTTATTGGAATAACATTGAATTTATAAGATGGTTTTCCACTATTGGGCTTTCCCATTAATATAAACTTACTCATTTATTTAGGTCTACTTTTACATCATTCAATAAAGTTTTATAATTTTCATCACAAATGTATTGATTGAATAACACATTTACCGGGTAACCCAGCAATCCTACCCCTAGGTATTTGCCCTAGAGAATAAAAACTTACGTTCACACAAAAACCTGTACAAGAATACTTATAGCACTTCTGTTCATAATTGAAAAAATTGTAAACTAAATACCCTTCAGTAAATGAATGGATAAGAAAACTATGGTACATTCCTGCAATGGACTATTACTCAGCAATAAAAAGAAGGAATTACTGATACATTCAGTGACACAGATAAATCTCAAAATCTCAAAGGCATTATGATAAGTGAATAACAACAGTCTCAAAAAACTATACATTGTATGTTTCCATTTATATGGCATTGTGGAAAAGGCAAAACTATAGCAGTAGGGACCAGATTAGTGGTTGCCAGGGGTTAGGAGAGGGATAAGGTTGTGACTACAAAGAAACATCACAAGGGAGTTCTTTGGTGAATTATATTCAGCACAGTTTTAGTATAAGTGAATTTTATCATAGTCTACTCTTATGAATATTACCATAAAATGTAGCATATGTGATGAAAGAAAATGTGTGTGTGTATAAGAGAGATGTAGAAATAGTTTCCATGATGTTATATGTAATCCAAAATAATCATCACATCTGATTTTATCTTTGATAATATAGATACATTACATATTTACATTTTACATATTTATGATCCCGCATTATACTAGACTTAATATAATGCCAAATTTAGTCTTAATTTCCCAAGTCTACTCTGGCTGCGTGCTGCAGTGTGGGGGGCAGGGGAGATGTGAGTTTGGAGTGGTGTTGAAGGCGGTGACCGGGACATTTCAAGCTCCAAGTCATGATAATGCATGTTCATGTCTCTGATTTCCATAGACACCCCATCACAGCGGGTACAGTTTATTCTTGGAACTGAGGATGATGATGAGGAACACATTCCTCATGACCTTTTTACGGAACTGGATGAGATTTGCTGGCGTGAAGGTGAGGATGCTGAATGGCGAGAAACAGCCAGGTGAGGATTTTTTTGTTGAAGGTATACTAAAGAATTTTCATGCTATTAGAAAGAGAGATATCTAATGCCACAATTTTGCAAACATCCATCAGTGCTACTGGTTTCTGAAATTGCTCATCTGGCCTGGGCATATCCTATAATGGGATATGGGTCAGGATGAAACCTGAAGGCTGTAATTATAGTAAACAGTGATGCAGAGCCAGCAGCAGCCGCAGTCTTAAACAGTAGCATAATTTGCGTGTCATCAGGAAAACAGTAGATATCTAACAGTAATTTATTTCTATCTTTTCAACTGCTAGGTTGTGCCCCAACTGGTGATATTATATGGGACTTTTTAAAAGAAAGGGCAAACATTATAAGAGACTTTAGTTGGTGTCCTGAATTTATTTGCTATTTGTTGAGGGTAAAAATATTTTGTAATGTGTTTCTAGGATATATATACATTTAAACATAGTGGTTTTTAAAAATAATTTTTAAGAAATTACTTTTTCTGTCATTTGTAATTAATATTTCCATATTGCCATGTAATTGATGAATTGCTGTCATCCTTTCTTGCTTATTTACTCATTTATTTAACAAACATTTATGGTCTATTGTGTGCCAGGTGCAATGAATATAGAACAACAACAACAAAAGTCTTAGGGAGTTCCCTGGCAGTCCAGTGGTTAGGACTGTGCTTTCACTGTCGAGAGCCCGAGTTCAATCCCTGGTTGAGGAACTAAGATCCCGCAAGCCACACCAAAAACTAGAAAAAAAGAAAAAGAAAAAAACACCTTAGATCTTGCTTTTAACAACCTCACCTCTAATGCGGGATTTAGATAAGTAAACAAAGTTGTAAGTACTGTATAATGAATGCTGTGATACAGGTGTGCACTAGGAACTGTGGGCACGCCTAGGGTTGTCTTTTACCTGCTGCTTCCGAAATTTTGATGTGAATACATATCACCAGAGATCTTGTTGAAATGTAGATTCAGTAGACCTTAGGAATAGAGTCTCAGGTCTAGCATTTAATCATTGCCTTAACTCTAGCCAGAGGTAGTGTGGAATTAAATGTTCAATCATGATAATATTATAAATAATACTGGCTTGGTTAATTCTTGTTTGATATAATTTAAGTGGTCTTTGTAGCTCTCTTTTATTTAAAATATACTAAAAGTAAATAGAAGAAGATAAAAATGCCTTTCACCTAGTTCATCTCTGTTAACATTAAAAAAATTAACTGCTGGGCTTCCCTGGTGGTGCAGTGGTTGAGAGTCCGCCTGCCGATGCAGGGGACATGGGTTCGTGTCCCGGTCCGGGAAGATCCCACATGCCGCAGAGCAGCTGGGCCCGTGAGCCATGGCCGCTGGGCCTGCGCGTCCGGAGTCTGTGCTCCACAACGGGAGAGACCATAGCAGTGAGAGGCCCACGTACTGCAAAAAAAAAAAAAAAAAAAATTAAATGCTGATATTTAAAATTCAAAAATCATAGAAAGGTAAAAAAGCAAGAACATTGCTCTACTCTTGTTCATAGTACTTCTCCTCAAAGGTAATCACTATTAATTGCTTCTTGTACATCTTTTCATAAAAATTTTAATGCCTAGATCTGCATGTAAATGTATGCCCTTTTTATATTTACATAAGAGGTATTATATACTGCATTCATGCCTTGCTTTTTTCATTTAATATATTTGGATCATTTTCCATATTATCAATACAGATTACTCAATCTTTTTAATCTCTTTAATGACTGCATCACATTTAGTTATGGATGAACTTTCATTTATTTAGCCAGTCTTGATAGGGATTTAGATTGCTTTGTGGTTTTTTTTGCTGTAAACATTGCTGCAATAATCATTTACACATATATTTTGGGATTATTTTGTAGGTATTCATGTAGGGTGAATTTTTAGCAGTGGAATTTATGTGTCAAAGAGAGCAAACTTTTTTTACTTTTATAGATATTGCAAAATTGCCTTCATAAAATGTTTTGGTAATTTATACTTCCCTCAACAGTGTACGAGAATGCTTATTTCCCCCAAACCTTTGCCACACAAAATCATCAAACTTGTAAAAATTTCGGCTAATTTTGTAGATGCAAAATAAATCTCAGTGCTTTAATTTGTATTTCTCTAATTATTAGTGAGATTGAACATTTTTTCATATGTTTTTATTTTTTTTCCTGAGAACTAACTGTTCATTTCCTTTACCTGTTTTATTTCAAGTCATTCATTTTTTTACTTGTGTTTTTTAATGCCTTAAACTGGTGGTATGTTATTCTGTGTGAATTACCTTTTTTAATGAAAAAACTACATAAATTAAATTCTTTCTGATGCTATTATAATATTTTAAATATAGAACTAAATTTGAAACAGTTTTTATATGACCTGGCAAATTTTGAGATTAAGAACCATCTACCTAATTTTTTTCTTCCAACTGCATCAAAAAACAAGTATTATTTTCAAGGATATAATATGTGTGCTCATCTTCTTTGATGACAGAAAAACAATATATGATAATATTCTCCACCAATTAGTGTTATACGTTTTGCTCTTTCATGATTAAAGAGTTGTTGATAAGGAATTTGAAGTGCAAACCTCCCTGTTTAAGGCTAGAGGCATCCGTCTTCAGCTGGTTCTAAGAAACAGGTGTTCCTGGCTGACTTGAAGGAAGGAGATCTGGTGGTTATGATGACTGTACAGCTCTGGTTAGAATCTCTTTAATCAATTGCTGAGAAGTACTTTTTGGAAGCATTTCTTTTATATTTCTTTCTTCACTCTCATCCCTCAGAATAGAGCTGAGAAGTAAGATTGGAATATGCGTTTTGACAGGAGTAACTCCCTTATTATGAAAATGGTTGGTGATTTTTCACCTTCCAGATCAAATGGTGATCTATTCCTTTTAAGCAGTAACTTCCTTGTAACTTTCCCAATCTCATCAAGCTAGGAGATAGCAGAGCAATGCTAGAATCTAACTCTTTTCTTGTCACAATTGAGCAGGTAGAATTTTATCATGCTCTAATGGATTAACTTGAACAACATGTTTATCCTAAGCCATCAAAATATGTTGCTGTTTATTTATAAAGAATGAGAGAGATGACCCAGTTACTTATTAATATTCTCTAATGTTGTTAGATAGGACCTGTGTTCTTAGCCCTGCTTCTGGAACCTTATGCACGGTGCAGGTATTTGAGGCTCGGGAGACATCTGATGAACAATCAAAATAGTAACAGACATTGAAGAGGAGAGTAGATGAATTTTGGCTGAGACACAACACGTCAGGGAAGAACAGAACGTGTTTACTGAGGACTTAGAAATGGAGTAGGGGGCTTCCCTGGTGGCGCCGTGGTTGAGAGTCCGCCTGCCGATGCAGGGGACGCGGGTTCGTGCCCCGGTCCGGGAAGATCCCACATGATGCGGAGGGGCTGGGCCCGTGAACCATGACCGCTGAGCCTGCGCGTCCGGAGCCTGTGCTCCGCAACGGGAGAGGCCACAACAGTGAGACGCCCGCGTACCGAGAAAAAAAAAAAAAAGAAATGGAGTAGGTTTTAAAGTGGTGGAAGTAATTTTGTTCTTGATGCCCTAGTTCATCTAACAAAACTAAGTTTAGTTAATTCATGACTCCATCTGATTTTTCAAATACCATTTAATTCTAATAAATCATAACCATTTGAAGTACTTCTTTCTTTTGATTAGTATTCCAGGGGGATTAATAATTTTCTACCCTAATAGTAGAAATAAAAAGGATATTTTATCAGCACATTGCACCTGCCACATATCACATCTTGAATAATTCATGCCCACTGTTGTTGCCAAGTAAAACTTAAGCAAAGTTTTAGGTTTTGAAGCTAAATTTTTGAATAATAATTATTTAATAAATGTTTGTGAAAAACAGCTGTTCCCTTTTAAAAAAACCCTAGAAGCCATATGACAGAGCTAATGAAATCAACACAATTACAATGTCCTGCTTATAAATAACATATAATGTTATTAATAGAAAAATACCCAAAGATACCACAGCTGTGCAGTTGTGGAGACAACATGCTTGACTCACTGTGGTTGCCCTTTAAAAATGCTTCCCACAAATGAGCTCAGCAGAGGCAAAGAAAGGGATAGCAGTTAGGCCTCTGATACATACTTGGTAATGTGGAAAAAGATTTTTACATCAAAACAATTTTATTGATGATGTGAAGGTATTTGATATTTAAAATTGGTAAAGGGTCAAGTCATCAGGATTTTTCAGTGCAATGTGAGGTGTGAAAATAATATGAATTAAGAACAGCTAATGTCAATAAACTCTAAGTGTGGATACATTTTAATACCCCTTTCCTCTTGAAATAGGTACTTTATGATTACATATGTTAATCTCCAGCCCCCACTCTAACCATGTTCCCCCTTCACCCTCCATATCCTTAACTCTACCCAAAAAAGATGTTTTCTCTTGAGAATTCATGACTTCCCCCAAGACTATCATTTTGGATGATATGGTAACTCCTTTACTCCCTTTTTGGGTAGAATCAGAGAATAAAAATTATTAGAAAAGTTAAACTAAATTAGTGAGAATAAAGTAAACAGAAAGTTAAATTCTATAGAAATCATCTATCTCTAATTTGCAGAAGAATTTTATTTTGTAGATTTCTAATATGAGTATTGTAGAGGAGATTATCATCAACTTAAACCTCAAAGAATTCAGGAAACACCTATTTTATGTTGTTGCTGCTTAGTAGAAAGAGATTCCAATGTGTTAATTATGGATGAAAACAGACACAGACATGCTGAAGGAAATGAAAATAATCTCAACAGAGTTTAAATCCACCCCTCCCCCACAGAAAATGTCATGCAGTTGGCCTACAATTTCTTTTTTTTGTCATTGTCCGTCACATCTCATTCATGCCTGTGAGACTCTTGTTTGCTTTGGTTTGCTATTCAAACAAATGTCAGCTGAGTTTATTTGAAAACTGGAATAAATTGCAGCACTTTAGGTCATTAACTGCAACCAGGCATTTTGTAACTGACAGTATATTCAGTGACTACAAATCTTAAAACAGGATTTGGTGTGTTCTTAGACCTGCTAATTTCTATCTTTGGAGTATGAAATGGAATGAAAAACAGAAAAGAGAGATATACTTATGTATCTTTAAAATATATTCATTTAAATATCTTTTAAAGCTTTTGGCATCATTCTGGAGTTGGCATAAAACACTGAATCTTGAAATGTTTAGTAACTTGATATTTGTAACTTGTGGGTTCCTTTTTATGGAAAGTATCTTATGTTTCCTCCTGTAATACTCATAAAACCTATGCTTATATCAAACCATCCATGCATATAACTTATATTTGGCCATCCAAACTGCTTGGAACTCACAAGAGTCTCCATTCTTGGTCTAAAAGATCAAGCCCCCAGTTTGAAAGAAATTATTCTAAAGGAAGGAGTTTTTGTCTTTAAAATGTCTTCTCAGATAGACAAGTAGTTCAATGGAACAGAATAGAGAACTAAGAAAAACTAACCCAAGTGCAGCTAACTGATTTTTGACAAAGGTGAAGGAAGAATTGTCTTTTCAACAAATGGTACTGGAACAATTAGAGATCTACATAGAGGTTAAAAAATATTAACTTCAATCTAAACTTCACAGTGTATACAAAAATTAATTCAAAATTAATCATAAATCTAAAACATAAAGCTATACAACTGTTAGAGAAAACATAAGAGAAAATCTTCAGGACCTAGGGCTAGAAGATGAGTTTTTAGGCATGATACCAAAAGCACAATCTTTTGAATAAAAGAAGAAAAGAAAATATTCTTAAGTTGGACTTCACCAGAATTAAAAACTTTTTGCTGTGAAAAATCCTCTTAGAGGATGAAGACAAACTACAGACAGGGAGAAAATATTCGGAAACCATATATTTGACAAAAATATTATATCTAGAATATGTAAAGAACTCTAAATGTTCAACAGTATGAAAACAAATCAATTGGAAAAATGGGCCAAAAAAAGGCCTTTCAAAGAAGAGATACACATGGCATATAAACACATAAAATGGTGTTCAACATCATTAGTCATTAGGGAAATGTAAATTAAAACCCCTGTGAGATACAACTGCACACCTAATAGAATAACTAAAGTAAAAAAAAAAGTCATAATAGCAAATGCTGGTGAAGATATAGAGACACTGGATCTCTCAGCTATTGCTGGTGTGAATGTAAAATGGTAGCACTGCTCTAGAAAACAGTTTGATAGTTTCTTATAAAACTAAGCATGCATTAGTAAATATGACTCAGCAATCACAGTCTTGGGCATTTATCCTAGAGAAATGAAAACTTATGTTCACACAAAACCTCTACATGAATGTTCATAGCAGCTTCATTTGTAATCGCAAAAACCTATAAACAACTCAGATATCCTTCAATGGGTGAATGGTTAAATAAACTTTGGTACATCCATACAGTGGAATACTTTTCAACAATAAAAAGGAGCAAACTATTGATATATACAACAACTTGGATGGATCTCAAGGACATTGTGTTTTAGTGAAAAAATGTCTATCTCAAAAAGTTGCAAACTATATGATTCCACTTACATAACATCCTCAAAATGACAAAACTATAGTGATGAAGAACAGATTAATGATTACCTGGGGAAAGAAACAGGGTGAAGATTGGGAATATAAAGGAAGCTCATTTGTGGTGATGGAACAGTTTTGTATCTTGATTATGGTGGTGGTTTTTACACACACAACACACGTACACCACCTCCCCCATATCTTCTCAAGATTCTTAATCTAAATATTCCCTTTCAAAGGAACCAAGATAAAATGATGTAGATGCTTCTTTACTTATTTAATTATTTTCACTGTTATCTGTAATTAAAATTTAACTATAAATTCCCTTAGAAGAAGGGGTTGGATCATTTTGCGTAGATCAAGAAGCCCATGGATATTTAAAAATGAATTTATTATTAGCGTTATTACAACTTACAAACAATATTATTGTATGGGTCAGTCTATAGATTTATACTTAAGTAATTAAGAAACAATATGGTTTTTTAGTAATGTATCAACACTCTTTTCAGGATTTCTTGAGTGAAAATTTTAAATACAACATTTTAGTAGCAATTCTGTATAGAAAGATGACAGAAAGTACCAGAACTCCAGAAAAGAGAAATCTATAGTCCCCCAAACAAAATTACACCCTTTTATGACCCTAATTCTTCTTTACCACACAACAGACTGGAAACTAGATTTCAAATCTAACAAGTTTCTTCAGTCAAAATAACACCAGCATAAGTGATGCTGTAAAGACTCCCTTCTTTTATTCTTTTTGTCTGAAAAACCACGTCATAGGTGAGTAGTATATAAGGTGATAGAAGATTTAATAAAAGTTGTATCCACTCTCTTGGTACACCTTCTGTGGATAACATAAGATGAGAGGGAGAGAACACAGAACATTTTTCAACTTGAGATTTGTTCCAGACAAGAAGGAAAATTAAATGTTAAATCTGTTGTTTTCACTATAGCTTTAGCATAAGATATCTTAGCTAAAAAAGTCCATAAATCCAACTGAAGTAATTGTATTATGGTAAAAAATGGGCACAGACTCTGGAGAAAAACAAGAACAGTTGGAGTTGATATGGTTTGACAAGGTTAGTGACTAGGTGATCCTGGACAAGTTTTGAATGTGTTGAATTTGTCTCATCATTTTACAGATGAGAAAACTGTGGCCCAGAGAAGTTGAAAGACTTTCCCTTGGTCACACAGCAATTTAGATATAGAGTAGGGCCCCAAACCTAGATTTCTTTTTATTCCTGACTAGTCCAATACACTTTCCACAATACTATCCCATTTCAAAATGTCTGTCAAGAGGTTGATCCTTGGAGATATTGACATTCACAATGTTACCATGTCCTTACTTTTATACCTGGCAAGAAATACTAGATTATTATATTTATCAAAAGTATACTCACTCTCACCATTAATTCTAATTAGGAACTTGATGCTGGTATGAATTGCTAAAATTTGTATCAGTTAGGATAGGCTAAATTATGCTAGAAAAAATACGCTGTAATTTCAAAAGCTTAAAATCACAAAGGTTTATTTATGGTTCATGATACATGTGCATCATGAATCAGTAGAGGCTCTGCACCACTGCACTTGTCGTTACTCAGAGACTCTGGATGATAGAACTG
Source organism: Orcinus orca (assembly GCF_937001465.1). Lineage (NCBI taxonomy): Eukaryota > Metazoa > Chordata > Mammalia > Artiodactyla > Delphinidae > Orcinus > Orcinus orca. Next base: position 50,884,554 of record NC_064565.1, read on the forward strand.
CCTACATCTTGAACATAGCTGGTGGCCACAGAGGGAAAAAGAGCTCCAGAGGGTCTCATCCTAGCAATGAAAAACTCCAGTCTGGAAGTGGCACAGATAATTTCTGCTCACAATTCTTTGTCAACAGTGGCCTCACCCAGTTAAAAGAAAGCCAGGTAGTGATATCCTACTCTTTACTAAGAAGAGAGGGAGAACTAGTTATAGTTGGTGAGCAGTATTAATGACCATCCCATGATCTGTGATGCATTATGGCCCTGTAAAGGGCTGAAAATCATTAAGATTCACTAATATGAAAAAATTCCCAACTGTGTAGACAAAAATACTCTATAAAATTGTCACCATTTGAAGAGATACTGTCAGTGATTTGTGCTTAAATATAAGTTTTTTCAACCTTCAAGCATTCTCTAAACTTATGATAGGCATAAACATATGCCTGTAAATTTTTGGCAGGCATAACTGTTCTTCCCTACTAGTTTCCTTTTTACTTCCTGACGTTTTCGTCCTTGAAGTCTGAGGACAGATCCATAGCTGTCTTTATCGTTCTTGGAACTCTACATACTAATCTTTCTGACTAGCCCTTTTGCTTAGTTTTTTTAGCTGGCCGATACACTGGTTCTTAACTATACAAGATGTCCTCTGTTGGAGTTGGAGTTGGATCATTTGATTACACAAAACAGCAATAAAATATCATATAGATAGGAAATTTGAGTGATATTGCATGGAGAGAGGAAGTTAGCGCAAAAGTGACAAGGAGAGAAAATATGAGGAAAATGGTGGGGGATGGAGAGAGGAGAGGCATTTAGGCTAGGCTTCATTAGAAATGGTGGAATTAATATGGTTATCTACTAAGATTAAAAAGCAAGTCCCTAAAAGAATAAGAGATTTAGTGCTAGTGCCAGAGCAGTAAAATCATCGATTTCTCTTTATCCCTTCCATTTATCTTAGTTAGAAACAATCTCAGATATTACTACTCATTTCACTCCAAGAAGGCAGTGGTCTCCCATTTGGCACCGTGTTATCAAGGTTCTTCTATTCTCTGGCCCTGGCAGGAACACTCAGGGAATGGGGGCTGAGCTCAGTTCTCATAGATTTAGTCCCTGGGAAGTGACTACAATCACTAGATTTCATTCAAACAGGCCTAATAAGTATTTTTCCTACAGAATAGTCCCCAAATCATACTAGCTTCCCTAAAAATCAAAGGGCAAAATTGTCAAGAGATTCAAATATTGTTTTAAGACCTCCCACTAAAAGAAAAATGAGTACTCTTTCATTTTCTGTTGCATTTTTTAACCACCGTTATCTTTCCATGTAGTGTACTCTCTTTATTAGTTCTACAACAGATTCCCTGTGACCACTGACTAAACATTTATATTGATATATTTTTTCAGTGTTAGAAAGATTAATTAAAAAAACTGAGTTTTTGTTTGTTTTAAACATATCTTTCAATGACAGAAAGAATGTTTGTTAAATGGAATTAAAATGAAATAAACCAGATGACTTGGGCTGGCTTTTACATACTTCTGAAATCCTTGAAACCAAGAAGTAATGTGAATAGCTTTATACTTCTACCTTTTATTGTTGGGATAAAGGTTCATTCTTCTACAATGTAATATCAATGTGCTGATAATAATATTTATTTGTAACTTGGGAAAAATTCAAAATTAGGTAATTTAATGCCTGAAGGGAGATCTCTTAAAGTGAATGCAATGCATGTTCTATGGAAATATTTTTGCCATAAATATCAGTGTCTTTATGGTAGTAAAATCATTTGTTTTATACTTACGGCTAAAATTCACCCCCCTTTCTTTTTTTTCATCTTGGAATGGCCTTCTTTTAATGTGCTTTGTTTTAAGAATAATTTTATAGCAGGGTAGTAGTGAAATAAAAACGTGTTACAAATTTTAAAAAATTCTAATATTTATTTGTATAGGTGGTTGAAGTTTGAAGAAGATGTGGAAGATGGAGGGGAAAGGTGGAGCAAGCCTTATGTGGCTACTCTATCACTGCACAGCTTGTTTGAGTTGAGAAGTTGTATTCTGAATGGAACTGTGTTGCTGGACATGCATGCCAACACTTTAGAAGAAATTGCAGGTACATCCTTTTTCCTCCTTAGTCTATTTCACACTTATGGGTACAGCTGATTTTTTTAGTTCCCTTTTTCTTATAATTCTATACACGTGTGACCTTTGGGAAATTAATTCTCGTGATCAGTGTATGAGGCCTCAAAAATAACTTTGTTTTGCCACCTCATTTAAGATAAAAGAAGTTGAATCTCAAAGAAATATGGTCTAACATGCCAGTGGCAAGTCTAGAACAAGAATCTCTTGGTTTCCATTTAGCATATATTGTTTTTCACCATCATATGTAATTAGACTGTCACCATTAGAAAATTGAAGGAAAAATCCATAAAGCTAGAGACTGATTTTTTTTCAATATTCAAATACATGAAATAGCCAAATGAAAAAGTTTCAGTAATTAGGAAAAATGTTAGCTTAGAATAGAACAGAAAGGTATGGCCATTTATTTTAAACTGAATTAACAATCTTGAATTCCAGAGGAGGCCAAGTGATGCAGTTTAGATTGGTTTATAATTGACACTATGGCTTGTGTCTGGGATGAATGATTTGTACTAGAAGTCTATTATGGCTATATCACACAAGCAGTTATATTTAGGAAGCATCTTACTGTTACTCTGCAAATAAAAGCAAAGAACTCCTATATCTTTTCAGCTGGAAGACAAACATTTTAGTAAAAACAAAATAATACAAAAAAACACGGAAATGAGTTTTGAAAGGGTATAAACGAAATGGTTAATGGAGATTTTTAAAAATAAAAACAAAGCTAGGACTCAGGCAGTTTTAAAAATTCCTAGTTCAGAAAAACATAAAAGCAGTTCCATGTGGAATTTATTTGTGGAGTAGAAAGACTTCAGAGAGACTTCAGTGTCTTGATTATATTGTAGAGATGGGAAAAAAACCCAAAACACTGTGTGTTTTTGGATCACATGAACGAGAAAATATTGTATTAGAAAAATAATGTATCTAATTTAATCTTCAGAATAACCTCATAAAGTAAGTGCATTCCCATATTTCAATAAGAAAATAGAAATTCTGACACTTTCATGGTTCCAGTTCCATTTAAGGGCCTCTGACTTTAAGCTCCATGTTCCTTCTATTACACTACAACTACTGTCTGAAGAAAGAGATGGCTTGAAATGGTTGTTGTTAATTCCTTTAAAATTATTTATTTGGCTGTTGGTGCTGACAGGCATACATACATTGCAATATGTGTGAAAAAAGAAGTAAGCATGGAGAGATATTTTGGCTCACAATATTAAGCACAAACAAAAATACACACACACAAAAAAACAGGAAAGATGAGCTTTCCTCCCCTCAGTTTCATACAACACTTATAAAGAGATTACCCTTTAAAATACAGAACGAGAGCCTAAACGACGATATAAAGTTAAATACAGTATACTTTTTGGAAGAACACAGGATACAGTAACAGGTCACACTAAATCAAGACTTAAAGAAATGACTAACATGAAAATTAGCAAACTTCCTGAGAACGCTGGTATAGTAGCCTTCCAATTCAATTTCCTAGCTTTACATTATGGGGTATTGCTGATACCCAATAAAAATTTTTATGTTTTAATTATGAATGAAATGGCTGGGTTCTTCCTAGTACTTTGCAGTTTAGGAAGCTCTTTTTAGTAATTCTACAACTATCTTTTTGATATTCAAAACAAACTTGGGGCTTAGTATTATTATTGTTATCCTTCATAAATAAAGTGACTCAGAAGGTTAAAGGTCTTGCCCAAAATAAGGAGTTTATTTCTGCTACTTATGTCATTGATGGCATTACCTTTGAAAATGGATTAATTCAAATGAGTTTTGGATTGGCTGTATGTAATGAAGCTGTCAAATTCCTCAACCAGGCAAAATTAGCCTCAGAAAATTCTCTTCATAGTTTTACCAGGCTTTAAATTTCTTAAAACATGTAATTTCTAATGCTTTCTTTAGGAATTTATTTCTACCAGGAAATATTCTCCGGTTATAATTTGACTAAAACTCTGTTGTTTATCACCTTAGCTTGGTTTTGTTGTCTAAACTTATGCTTCCTTTCCCTAAACCTGCCCTCTTCCCCAAGCTCAACTCTGTAGAATATGTAAAGGTTGTTAGCTCTGTTGAATCTAGCTTTTTAAAGCAAATTACATTTTCTAAGTCTATTCTTACAAATGAAAGTAGTTCAGTGGAAGTCTCAATATCCCAAATAGGTTTTTAGTATTCTTTCTTCTCCTCTAATTAGTCTGTATTTTTCTGCCTCCAAAGTAGACCAACTTTTTTAATGTCCCATTTTCAGTGTACAACAGTGTAAACTGCCATTCAGAAAAGGTCAGTAGTTCAGAGTTAACACCACGTAGAAAAATAGGATTACAAGTACCTGAGTTGATCGTTGTTTCCTTAGGTTCCTTTTCAATCATTAATGAGAAGAGATTCTCTCTCTTTGAGTAATTTTAATTTGGTGTATTTAATCCAAAGGTATTCATTTCTGCCCTCAATAAAATCTCATTAATAAATTTTCTCTGATAGCTTGTAATTATTTTTATTGTTTACTTATTGATATTTTTACTTTGTGACAATTTAGCTGTATTACGAAGTTTGTAGTAAATGTTTTACATTTTGAAGACTTCTAACTTTGTATTTTCACATCCATTACTATATTTTATTATCACAGAAACCTTATGAGGTAGGGAAGAGACTATTTCCTACATTTTATAAACAGGTAAATAGAAAGTGATACATTACAGGTAACACTTGCAGAGATGGGAATAATTTCTTTTGATTAATCTATAAGCATAAATTTTGTTTTTTTCTATTTCATGATAATTTGGGACCATAGTGATTAACTTTAAGACTTGGAACTTTTTCTTCACCTCTTATTTATCATACTTTTCTATATGTTAGGCAGTTGCTAATGTATTAGTCGCTAGTTTCTGTTTTGCAAAAGCTAGATATAATCGTTTATCTTTAAGGGCTCTAAGCCCTAGTCCTTTGCAAATGCACAGGCTCTGCAGCTTAATGTTTTCTAGACATTTCCTAGTAGAGGAATATGACCCAGATATTGTTTTAGAATGGTCAAGGATTTTTATATCAATGTTCTGATATGTTTTTAATAGACTCTTAAATAATTCTTTAAAGAGATTTTTGTAGACTTAGCAGGAGAAAATCCCATTTGTATCTGGCAGGTCTGTCAAGAATTTCTGGTGTAATTAAAGTAGGATTTTCTTTTGGATAAAGTTAATTTAAAAGTGTCTATTTCCCAATGCTTTAAGGAACTCAGAATAAATTTAAACTTCTTCCTTCAAAATATTACTTAACTTTTCAAATCCAAAATTCTCCAGATATATTTTCTTATCCTGATTTATTCTGATATGTATATGTATAATTGTATTAAAAATGCTTCTCAATTATATTCATATAAATTATAGGAAATTTTACGGTTTATGTTAATCTCTTTTAAATTCAGCACTGTAAAGATTAATAATGGAAATATTACCTCTGTAGTGTGTCTACTTTAACCTATTGCTGTCAATGAGGGTAAGATATTAAAACCAAACCAAAGTTAGTACCATGGACAGATTAACAATCATAGTTCTCAACTCATTAAAACAACTCTTGCTGTTTAAAATCTTTCATCAAAGGAAAAATCCACAGTTTGCTCCACCGAATATAATCTGCAGATTTGGGAGTATGTTAATAGCCATATATATATATTTTAATGCCTATGCTATTACCATCCTTGGTCTGGAAAGTAAGTTTTCTTATGGTAACTTACATTTTTATTACATACACTCCTGTTAGTACTGTCAACCAAACTGTAAAATTTAGAACCCCCTATTGCCCACTTCTCCCCCAGCATCTTTGAAGACAATGGATTTTTAAGACAAAGCAATTATACGATCATCTTTAAAGAAGCGGAGATTTATATAGAGTCTGTAACATCTCATGGTCTCTAGAGGCTTTCGTTCAATAGTCAAATGGATTGATCATGACAAAATAATTGCCTGATTAAGATGAAAAGTATTTTTTCACTTTCTGAGGTTTTTCTACACAAATACTGCTAGTTTTTCTGGAGCCTGTTTAGTGCTAGAAGACTGTGACCAATTTATCCCTTTTCTTCTTGCTGCTTCTCTTATCATCCAGATCCTGGCATTGAGCTTTGGCAGGCTGGACTGTATTATTTAAGCATCATAGCCTGCTGAGATTGTTGGTCTTGACCAACAATGGCCCATTATCCTTTCTTACTTTTCAAGGTTAATACTAATATATATTATAGTGGTGAAGAGCACAATGTAAGTGATTAGTGAATCACACTCGCTTTGGTACTTAAATTTCACCTTAGCATAAGTTATATTCTTAAGCAAGTTGATTAACTTTTCCAGTTCATTAAGACATTGCTTGGTCATGTTATACCTTAGAGGAGTTTGCTATGTATTTCCGCGACTAATGAGCAGATGAGTGTTCTTTTCTATTTATCTTATGTAACTGTTTTATATAAAGACGTTATCTCTGAAAAACTTTGAAGCTAGTGACTTATTTTTCGTAGTGCTTAGGCCTGGAAAGATTGTGCTTTGATAAGAATGAAAAACTATAACCATGTGCATGTTTTATTACATGATTAATTTTTATTCTGATTAGAATATTGAACTGGGGATACATATCATGGTTTACAGATGAAACTGCTGCATGATGGTATCCTTTTGGTGTCTGAATAATCTACTTTACAACTCCTATCATGAAGTATGTAATGCATATTTTATATACATTTTTCCATCTTAGCAAGGTTGCAGTGTAAAGTCATGTATGTTGACAATTTATCATTTCCTTTATTTCAAATTAATCCAAGGGTTTTATAACTACTGATCTCAAAAAAACTGAGATATGAGTTTAAATATTCTATACTATCATACATTTTCAGAACTGGAAGAGACTTTGGAGGTAATTATAGTGGACATTATGGCTGACTCCCAGACATTCATTCTACCTCTTTCCATTGTAAACAGCCAAGTGATAGAACAAAGTTGGCAAATTATGCTCTATATGCAAATATGGCCACTGCCTGATTTTGTTAGGCATGTGAGCTAAGAATGGTTATTATATTTTATATGACTGAAAAATAATAAAAAGAAAATCAATATTTTGCAACATGAAAATTATATGAAATTCTAATTTTAGTGTCCATAAAAAAGTTTTATTGAAACACAATTATGGTAATTTGTGTACGTGTTGTCGATGGCTACTTTCATGCTATAAAAATGGAGTTGAGTAGTTGTGACAGAGATTGTATGGCCTGCAAAGCCTAAAATATTTATTATCTGGCCCATTACAGAAAAGGTTTGTCTACCTCTGGTTTAGGGAAATGACTCCACAGTGAAGGGCAGTTCTTGATTAGTCTAAGCCAACTGGGGAGCCCATCTTCTTTGTCAGTGATTGGCTCAGCATAGACAGGACTATGTCAGTTGAGCTTAGAATTGTCCCTGGGTAGGGGAAAAAGGACTTTTCTTTCAAGAAAAAGTCACAAAAAGGCAAAGAATCTCTGATATGAACAAAGATGTGTATCTCCTTGTTGCTGCTGGCAGCCACCTTGTGACCATAAGGAAAATAGCCTGAGGTTAAAGCTCACACCTCGAGGAGGGGGAAGCTGACAAAATCACAGAGAAATGGAGTTAAATCCAACCTAACTTTGATTTTTCTGTTATGTAAGCCAGTGAAATTTATTGTTTTAGATAGTTTGATTTGAGTTTTCTGTTATTGATAAATCCAACTTTGCCTCTGCTGGATACACTATTATAAAATACAGATAAATGATTTAAAACCAGCAAAAAATTTAAACCATGAGCCCATAACCTACTTAAAGGAAATCGCAAAGAAAATCTTGTACTGGGAAATATTTACTGAGGGCCTCAATATTCCAATCAGTGCATTAGGTGCCTTATGTCCTGGCAACAGTGCTGTTATGAGATAGCTATTACCTCTGTCTTAGAAATAAGGACACTGCAACTATTCAACTTTACAAGGTCACACAGCTGGAATGTGGGACAGTGATCCAAGTCTGTTTCCCCAGTCGTTTCCTTTTCACACTGAAGGAAAACATTATTTGGAAAGGAGGATTCTGCTAATTTTCAAATCTTCAGTGTACTCAGTGGGGCAGCGGGAGACAATGCATTGTAATCTGCTTTGCATAAGGAGTTAGCACCTCAGAAAATCAAATAGAGTTAATATTTGATCATATGAACGCAGATTAATTACACTGAGGTTTACTGAGGTGATCTTTGTATTACCAAGAACTCATCTACTCATTTTCTAGGCATTTCTGACACATATGGTAAATATCAATCTGCTTAGTTATAGCCTTCTGAAATCTCACCTTTTATTCTTTGTTTTATGGGTACAGAAGGTTTTCTAAAATATAAACACATTATCAAGGAAGGTTTGAGAGGACTGACTTTATATTAATGTGAAAGAATTGTTTACTCTCCAAATGCAACCAGCTAGGTAGTTGCCTAAGCCTCCTTGCATCAGATTTTAACCGATGGACTTAAGGAAGAAACATGGAAATTATTCTCTACTAGAAAAAGGGAGGAAAACCATATTAAAATATATGTATGAGGCTTTTTAATTTTAAACATGCTAATCATATTTATATTACTCCTGATACTATTCCCTCTCGTCAGTGTGAATAATGGAGAACATAAAGCACTTTGTTCTCGATACAACTATTCCTGTTTGAAAAATAAAACTCCATAAGATCATTACATATTTAAAAATGAATGGTTTATTTTCCCAAATCTTTCTTGTGTAGCATTTCTACAAAGAAAGACAAACTTCTGTTTCTAAGACCATACTTAGAGATTTTTTAAAGGAATTCATTCCTATTTTAAGAGGAATAATATTATCTAGGGTATGCATATTTGGACTCAGTGGTTCACTACTGGAACATTACAGGAAAGCTGTGCTCATTTTCTTTCTACCTTCACTCTTCAGATATGGTCCTTGATCAACAAGTGAGCTCAGGTCAGCTCAATGATGATGTACGCCACAGGGTCCATGAGGCACTGATGAAACAGCATCACCACCAGAATCAGAAAAAACTCACCAATAGGATTCCCATTGTTCGTTCCTTTGCTGATATTGGCAAGAAACAATCAGAACCAAATTCCATGGATAAAAATGGTAAATATTTCTTTATTGTATTCTTATCGTTTATTATAGTTGTCTGAAATATCAAAGTCCTTTAAAATATGTCTTACTTGAAAACGATCTATTGAAATTCAGATTGTTGTGGTAGAATTGTTTCTTTTCATATTCATGTATTGTTTTATTATCAGGCATCAAACTGTAGAAATTTTATTAACAAAGATTTAAAGTTTCCTGAAAGGCTCATGAAAGAATGCAAGGAAAATTTTATCTAATAAGAAGTTATACACTCAAATGTAGTAAACATAAACTGAATGTCAATTGCATCACAAATAAGGCTCTAGTCTTTGTCTCATAGCTTGAGAATGTAATGCAATGCTTTGACGTAAGGTCTTTTAGTTAAAATGAATAATGATCAACATTTAGTGATCGTGGAAAAAAAGATATTGGCTTCATGTTGCTCATGGTCAACAAATCCCTTTCTAGATTACAGTTGAAAAGAGCAGCTAGTGCATTACTTGTGTCTCTACATATATTAAGCCTGATTTCTAGTTCATGGGCTCATCGCTCTTTGCAGTACTACCTCATCAATAAGAGCCTCCGCACTTACCATCTTGGCTCACCAACATAGATGAGCCATTATCATTTGATAGTAAACAACCATTGATAGGAATTGATAGAAAACAACCATTGTTTTCTAGCAGTCATTCATGACTTACTCCTTGGCAGTCGTGAAGCAAAAACAGTGTTTCTAATTGTTTTATCCTTTCTTCTGTATTTTGTTCTCTCTTTGCATCCATTTGACCCTTCATCTTTTACATTAAGGAAGTTGCTTAGAAATCTCTTATCACTCATCCTTTCCATCAGTCTTGTGAAGGAAAATGAAGTTATCATGAGGATGACATGAATTGGTTACACTTCCGCTAGCTATAAAAGTTCCCAGTTTTAAAAGATACAAATTAATGAAAAGTAATTTCAAATGTTTTACTAGAAAGACTCCGATTTCCACAAATAGACTAAGCATGTGTATTGACAGCATGGACTTTATGTAATTTCACTCCTATTTTCAAAAGCTTCAGAGATGCTTTATATACAAATGCATGAAAATGAGGTTTTTTTCAGATTCTGCTTTATATGGGAATTTTTACCAGTTTTCATACTACTGAATCAAATATGCACACGTAGAATAAATACTTTAATAAATAAATAAAGATGGTTAGATATACTGTTGTCTCAGAACACAGAACTAGTTCTAAATAATTTTTGAAATACTCATTTGATTTTTTAAAAAACCCTTCAATGACTGAATGTGTAAATCGTTGTTATATTGAAGACTCTGTAGTTGTGCATATATTAAGTTCAATAAAAGTGTTATGAGTGCTTTATGGTATATACCAACTTGTATTTGTAGATCCCACTGGATATTTTGAGGATTTATAACTTGCTTTGAATTACATCATGTATTTAAAATATATTCATATTCTAAATCACAATTTGCTTTAAAAGATGCTATATATGAAAATGATAAAAGGAAGCTCTTATATTCTGAAACTTATTATAAATATAGTACTTTTATTATGCTTACAATACTAGCATATATTTGATATGATGATATTAAGAAAACAGATTAAGATATTTACGAATTTTGACTATGGACTTATGTCTATGTGATTCTAAAGACCTTATTAAAATATTCTCATTAACTAAATCTCTATGAATGCAAGCACATTTTATAAAAATAAACTTCTGCCTTTATTTCATTTACCTTTACTGGAAATCAGACCATAAAATATATGTCTATGAGAATGTTATGTGTTTATTCAAAGATGCAAGGATTTTGGGTTGTGAACTAGCTGTATATCTCAAACTTCACTGGGGATAACGTTTACTATCAAATGGTTTTATTGCATTATGTTTTTGGAGGGAAGAGGGTACTGAATTCACTGGATGAATTGTTTTTTTTAATGTCATGTAGACCTGGACACACTGCTTGTTACAGCTCTAAACTTTCATTAAACATAAGAAGAGGTGACAGAATTATAGCTTTAAATCGTAAAGTCCACATATAGATACATATACATACAGAGTTTTTTTTTTTTTAATTTATTTATTTAATTTATTTTTGGCCGCACTGGGTCGTCGTTGCTGCACGCGGGCTTTCTCTAGTTGCCATGAGTGGGGGCTACTCTTCCTTGCGGTGCATGTGCTTCTCATTGCGGTGGCTTCTCTTGTTGCAGAGCATGGGCTCTAGGCACGCGGGCCTCAGTAGTCATGGCACGAGGGCTCAGTAGTTGTGGCTTGCGTGCTCTAGAGCGCAGGCTCAGTAGTTGTGGTGCAGGGGCTTAGCTGCTCCGCGGCATGTGGGATCTTCCTGGACCAGGGCTTGAACCCGTGTCCCCTGCATTGGCAGACAGATTCTTAACCACTGCGCTACCAGGGAAGTCCCCAGAGTTTTTCTGAGAGCCTACTTTTTGTCCTATTCAGGCAATTGCTTAGTTTTTCTGAAAACTAGAATATGAGTAGTTCTGAAATGATTCTGTCACCATCTGTACAATCAGCCTTTATCTGAACACATACAGATCCTTTTGAGGCATACATTAAGGTAATAAAAACTTGGAAACATTTCTAATAAGATTCATATATCCAATTAAGTATTGTTGTAGAAGTGGTTTCCTAAGCCTAGGCTTATAACACCTCCTTGTGACTCTGTTTTGCTTCCTCAAACACTTTGCATAATTATGTGTGTTAAGAATTCTGAAAATGTGAATAGACTTCACCAATTCAGAAATAAATCTCCTACCCAGAAGTGAAAAGAAGTGTGAAAGACCTTTATTACTAAGGTTCTCAATCTACTCATGAACTCTAACAACTGATAAACTCTAGATAAACAAACAAATCAAAATTCATAGCTGTAAATATAGATTTGACATTCTGCTTCAAAAAATGCAGTAGAGATTTAATCTTTTTGTGCAGTAGTACAGAGAGATACAGAAGGATTTCAATACATCCAAAATGGTAAAAATAATATTCCCATTATTAAAAAAAGGAACTCTTCAGTAGAATATATCAGGCAAAAACTGACCTGTTTTAAAAATTAAGATTATAGATTAGGAATTAAATAGAGTGAGTATCTTCTAGAGACTTGAAAACAGAAAACATTTTCCTTGCCAAGCATAGGGATGGAAATAAACCCCTCTTGTTTAATATACCTTTTACTTTAGAAATGAAACAATTGAAATTCCCTCAGAAAACAAACTGATGCTTATATACAGAACTCTAAAAGAGTCATATAGAATAAAGTTTCTACTTCCTTAGTTGACCTGTTCCTTGAACATGCTACCTTGGTAGTAGTCCCAAGGGTTAAGCATTCAGATATTTCAATCTGAAGACCAAATGGGGTTCTTTCCCATTTTATAGATTAGATTTACAAGATAGTGATTTTCTTGCTTCTCTCCTCCATCTGCACTATTTTGTTCATTACATTTTTAGTGCTTTGTGATAATTCGTCAATCGCTCCTCCAAATACGCTAGCTTAACTACTTTGTATAATTTTTTTCTTGGTGTACTGCACGTTCTCTTAAGGGCTAAGATGCCGGATGTGATGGATTCACCAGGCATTTTTAATGCCACCATGCTGTGTTTAACTTTCACGTTTCATTAAGCATCAAAACTGTGAGAATTAAGTGTCTGATTCTGATGTTTCAATAAAAAGTGATAGCTACATTTGGCAAAGGAACAGCAAAAAAATAATAGAAAAATCATATCTTCTTTAACATTAGAACTCTGAAAATGATGTTGTGGAAACTACTTAAATATATCAAGAATATTTGAATAATTTCTTGAAACTAGAAGGACTTTCTAAAATAAAAATAAGACTTTTGTTTTTAGTGATCTAGAAAGCAAGGTATACCAGTATTTGTATTCATCATTTAGGTCATATATTCAATTGTATTTGAGACTTTGGCTTACAAATCTACTCTAAAATATTATTATACTTTTGATAACCTTTACATTAAAAAAATAACTTAAGACTCAGTTTCCTTAGGTGTAGGGTGTCTTCATTCCACTGTTTCCTTTAGTAATAATTCTAACTCTATTTCTTTTCCTTCACATATCTTTTCTCTCACCTATTCTGAGTACTTTCCAGTTGTCCCTTTTATTTAGGATCTTAAAAGGAGTTACAGAGCAGAAGGTGTCTGACTTACTTTCACAACTACAGGTTACTGGAGAACATTTAGATTTGGAAGGATGGGATGACTTGACTCTTTAGGCCTGCATAGATTTTAGCCCTTAAAGTAATGTACACTTCTGTATTGTGAATGATTTTTATTTATGGCTTTTGAAAATCAGTTTTATGGGTTTATAATTGTGTCTTTTTACAAATGCGGTACTTTTTTATTTTCAGATGTACAATGTTTTATGTGTGTTTAGATATTTATATGCTGTCTTATTTTTTAAATACTGTGGTCTCATAAATATCAAGAGTTTAAAAAAGTATTTCTTATAATGTTTTATCTTGAAGAAAATAAAGCTCAAATAATAATTCTTAGAATTACTTGAAAGAAAACATTTAAAAACTCATGTAGATGATAGAATTAAACATTATATAATAAAGGTGTTTTCCATTGTTCCAAAAAAAAATCAGGATGACATTGTTGACACAGCTGGTGGGTCTGTTGAGAGACTGTATTGTTGCTACTGTGTTTTGGAATCTCAAGACTAAGTCTTAACAGCAAAAATATTTCTAGTATGATGTGTTTAAATTTGTTATTTCTTATCTTACATTAATTATTTTCAGGCATACCAGTTTTTCTCCAACTTTAATTGTGTGCATACTTTCATGTTTTTGAAGTATAGCTGATCTAATCAACATTTTCTAAATATTTAGCCTTTCTTTCTTCTTGTTTTCTATTCCCATGAATAAATGTATTGTTACACATGTATGTAACTTTGTCATTCATTTTTATATTTCTTTATTTTGCTCTGTCTTGTGTCTGTCTCTAACAGGCTCATCTCATCTCTGTACCTCCCTCATCTCCTACCCTTTGGGTACTCTAAATGCGTTGAAGGTTTCTGAGGTAGTGTAAACCAGCTTGGTCTCTAGGTTAATAGTAATGTACCTTCATGTCTTCATCCCAGTTTCCTTCTATTACACATGATTTTCAGTGGATTAAGCAGTAGCAAATACTGATATGCTTCAGTGGTATCTTATCCCCCTATTGATTTGAATTTGGCTAAATAGAAATTTAAAAGCTGCTGTTTTATAATACTTATATATGTAATTTATTTAAAGAGGAAGAAAACTGTAAGTAAGGACTTGAATTAATGTAATTTTAATACATTTTTTGAGAACATATTTATGGTTGTCTTTCAATACTGAGATGCTTTAATGATACTGACACTACTTAAAGTAGAAAACAGTAATTCTGACATAGTCTCATGCTCTCCCCACAACTTTATGATGAGGGAAATGACTCTGCCAGTTTTGCAATGGACTTGGTGAAAAATTTTTTGTGTAACAAGAAGAAAAGCAGAGCTTCCATTTTCTAGTTAGAGGTTGCTTGAATTACTTTCAGTTTTCTCCTGTGCTTGCCCAAATCTTTTATGATTTGCCTTGGAAAAGTACATGGCCTATAATAACTTTATATCTAACTTATATATGATCCCTACATGGAGGTCCAGAGGAAAAAATGAATTCATGACTCAAAGGAAAATTAACTCAAGCAGTTGCTGATATGAATACTATATAATATGCACTTTAATTGATAAGATGTATAACAAATATTGGAATTTTGGATTTAAGATGGTGAACTCTTTGAGTTTAAAAGGTTGGAAAAATTAAAATATATGGTAAATATATAAGGATGATGTTAGGTTTCTCAAATGTTTACATTTAAATAGTCATGAACATGTCTCAATTAATAATAATAGTGTCCAATTTTCATTCGTTTTTGAATAATTTACCCTGAATATAATAAAGTTTTAAGTTAATAAATGTCTCTTTTTGGATAATCATCTCAATTTCTCAAAGTTATTTAGATATTAACAGATGTGATTAAAAATTGTGATGACATTTACTTATAGAGTATATTAGTACGGACAGTGATGAGTGGGCATAGTGAAGGCAATATAAAGAAATAGGCAAAAACATGTATGTTCAAAAGCATTGTGGCATATTGATGAGAAAAATTATCATAAAAAATAGCATTCATAAAACTTCCACACATATATGGGAATTCTAAATCCTAACTTTATACTATTTTGTCTTGGAGGGGGAAAATCCTAGCAAATTCTTCGTTATCCTTTTAGGACACATATTCACTTTCTGGCTGAATGTAAAGTCCTCTACCTGAAAATTGTCTTCTGTGAACTAGTATTGTTTTAGGTATCAATGAGAAAATAAGAGATGCCCTTTCAAAACCTAAATTTACTGATTCTTCTTATGTAATAGTATTTGAGTTAATGAAAGTCATTTTGAAATCTAAGCCCATCACCTTCTTCTGAAAGGCAGTGGTAACTGGACTAAACTAAAGAAATCTAAGTGTTTAGACAGAAAAAGATTATGGTTGATAACAGAATTATAAAAATTATTTAATTTATGAAATTTCCAGTAGTTAGACTATAATTCACGCGCAGGCTTTAGATGGATAGGTAGGTAGGTAGGTCTGTAGGTAGGTAGGTAGATGAAGCAAATAAAATTTTAAGCTTTGTTTAAAGGCTTCAAGTTATTCAAAATAACCCAAACCAAACCTCTCAGTTTAATTTTTAAATAATAATACCTATGCATTTTTCAGGTTTTCAGTTACTGCCTTGAAAGTAGACACATTTAATGTGTTGTTTCATTTTAACAAATTAACATACTCATTGAGAAATAAGATTTGGAGTCCTTTTTAAACTTTGGTGAGATTAAATGTATTTACTAATATTTAGCTATTATCTCTGAAATAAAAGAGATATCAAACTTGTGGTTTATATTCCTATGTCACAGGCTGGTAGTTTTTACGCTTTTTTCCTGCAGTAGCATACATTCTATGCACATACCTAGAATCTAGAACTAGCAGGGAAATTTCTGTCATCTCGTATGTCTCCTGCTAGTTAAATACTCTCCACTAGGTCATTATCCGTATCACTTAAAATAGTCATAGAAAATATTTTTCAAATCCCTTCCTGATTATCAACTTTATGAGGTAATATTTTGTAAAATTTTCAGAACAAGAATAGCATTGAACAATAAATCTCAAATATATTAATACTTACAAGAGGAAATACAAGTGCCAATGTTTTAAACATATCTCATGAGCTGAAGGTAATTTATGAAACATTCTGCTTTTAAAGTATATATGTGAAAACATAGGCTATCCAATTTCTTCAAATCTTAAGTTACAGCATATTTTCTATCCAATGAAATCTCTTCAAAGTTGATGAGTTTGTACTGGGTTGACTATTTTTGTATGTTTGCTGATTGAGTTAGATAATTGTTCTTCCATGTAGTTTTATATCACATGAAATAAGTTATTATAAGAAAGCAGATATATGTTTATTTAATTTAGCCATGCCTTGAATTTCACTGTTCAATTTTACAGAACATTCAGTAAATTTAGGTTTAAATATATCTAATGTTCTAACTCATGAAAATACGGAGAAATGATGTGAAACTGGTGATTGAAGACATCTGTTAGTAGCACAAATGCATTATGTAAAAGGTTTTTTTAAAACTAGTTATTATTTTGAGAATGATATTAAATGGCTGCTAATGAACAGTTCACAGTCATAGCTGCACGCTGCAGTTAGAAATGGGAGAATGAAAATAACTGGTGCAGCTTAAGTCTGTCACTTCTCTAAAGTTAATATATTTTTTTGGAATTCACTGTAATCAGAATTGGTGTTGCAATTATACTCCAATAAAGATGTTAAAAAATTATAACTTTTATATACTTATAAAATTATACTTTATATTGATAGATGTGTCACTTTAGAAATTGTTTAGGATTGTATTACTCTCAGATTTTTATGTTCTAAATCTATGTCATTTATAGAAGTGTTGTATCATGTAGGGTCAATGATCAATTCTACTGAACTGAACTCCCTCTCATGGTCTAGGGTAAGACACTCCCCCTATAGGTCACAAAAGAGCAGAATATCCTTAAAAAAAAAAAAAAAAAGAATTTGTGTACATGGTTTAAGGTGAATTTGCTTTTAAAATCATTTGAAAAATCTTCACCAAATGTATTACTTTACTTTGTTTAGTGAAAACAATGAAATATTTAAATTTTAGAAGAATCTTAAGCCCATTACTCTCTGGCAATATAACAATTTTAAACCATAAAAAAATTGTACCTATTAATAAGTGACCCCTGCCTGAGAGGCTTAATAGTTCAAAAAGCCAAATTATAGTAATATTTGAAAGTAAATTATCAGTGTTTTAAGTCACACTTAAATTCTAGTTAACAAAGAATAAGTGGATTTCAAGAGAATTTAAAGAATTTAAAGAAGAGGTATTTGTGTATACACTAGCAGTTTAGAGAAATTCAGTAATTGGAGAAGATGAAACTAAAGGTAAACTTGGAATAAAGTTGGGATTTAGGCAGGTAGAGGGAAGAGCTAGGCAGAGAGAAGAGTAAATATTCCCATCTAAGACAAATGAGAATAAGAGCAGTATTTTTGAGTCACTGAGTTATGGTTATAAAATATGGTCAAGGCTTCAAAGCTGGGTTGTCATTACTTGTATCACAGTAAAAGTAACAAGTGAGGTTGGAGAGAGGTTAGGGAAAAGAGAGATACATGTGAAATTAAGCAAGCATCGTTAACTGTTATAATTTAATTGCTAAATATGGACAGATTTCATATAAGTTGTGATTGAAAAGACTGTTTCATATTTAGTGAATAATGGAATGTAATTACCCTTGGTTAGCTGTTGTCACATTCTCAGCTGTACTGTCTACTTAACTAATATCATAATCTTTCTTATAATGGAGAAAAGGCTACAAAATAATTAAGTTGCTTGTTAGTGTTAATGGAAAACAAATACAATTCAAATTTATTGATCTCTTGTCATGCAGACCAATATCAGTATGCTTACACAATTGAATAGTGAGAAGCATAATATCATATTCACAGTATTCATAGTATATGAGGTAAAGGTATTTCTAACTAAACCTCTCATATAGAAATCTCTAAAAGTTGTTGCCAAAGAATTTTTTCTCTTTGGTTTGTTTTTTCAGATGCAGTAGAAGCTATAAATATGCTATGTACTTTTCACATAAATATTCGCCCTTTAGAAAACAACATTACATTTGGGCTTCCCTGGTGGCGCAGTGGTTGAGAGTCCGCCTGCCGATGCAGGGGACACGGGTTCGTGCCCCGGTCCGGGAAGATCCCACGTGCCGCGGAGCGGCTGGGCCCGTGAGCCATGGCTGCTGAGCCTGCGCGTCCAGAGCCCGTGCTCCGAAACGGGAGAGTCCACAACAGTGAGAGGCCTGTGTACCGCACAAACAAACAAACAAAAAAACAACAACATTACATTTAAAATTCTTCAGTCTGAGCTTAAATCATAAGAGTTGTCTATCTTGTCATAAATACACATATGCATATACATATATATCCCAATAGTTTTGGATAAAATTTAGAAATCACTGATATTTCAAACCCATGATTAGATTAAAATCTTTTTGTAGCTGTTCTTTCTTCATAAAGAATAACTATTTAGTTATAGAGTCTTAATCTGAGAATTAGTTTACATTTTCTTGACTGAATTCTCCCGTTTCTATCTGTAACTGATAAATAAGAATATTTGTATTTATATATATCTATATTGACCCTTCATGCTTACTTCATTAAGAAACCTATGTTGGTTTAGTTTAATTCATATTTCATGCAATATGTCTAGAATTATGTAAGTAATTGTTTGTGTTCTGTAATAACCATCTCTTTTAGCAGGTCAGGTTGTTTCTCCTCAGTCGGCTCCAGCCTGTGTTGAGAATAAGAATGATGTGAGCAGGGAAAACAGCACTGTTGACTTTAGCAAGGTAAGCTTTTCTCCCTCTCATTTAAGGAAGCGTCTGAGTTATTACTAGAAATTATCAACCATTTTAAGAGGTGTTGACACAATTTTTTTTGCATGCACATTTGTTTTGTTTCTTATCCAAAGCTTGATATTGTTACAGCTAATGTTAGCATTTAAGTTCACATGTAATGTTCTGCCTATTCACAAAACCAAACGTGTAAGTTTTATGCATAGTCTTCAGGTTTCAGCCACTTGGTGTGATGCATCTCTTCCAGTAAAAAAGATAACTGGACTTCACAGAGAATTTAACAGAAATTTATTGTTTAAAACTTTTGCTAGGTTTTTTTTTTTTCAAAATAATTTTTCCTCTATTTGTGGAAAAGCAAATCATGTAACTTAAGGCTTCACTGTCGTGATTCAGAGAAAGGCATTAGTATTAAGAAACATTAGAACATAGTAAGACTGAGCAGAGTTTTGAATAAAAACATAATAAAGACTGACTGTTGAGGGATCCATCTAATTGGAGACAATTCAGATGAAATCATTTATTTGAATGTATTCTAAGAAAATAATGCATGTGGAAATACTGTGCTTTTCTCAGCAAATTCCTGACATCCTATATGTGCTATTGCAGGCAGTGGCAAGCTAACACTTGATCAGGAAAGAAGAGTTTTAATATTGACCAAAAATAGAGTCAACACCTTTCTTTATCTGAGTGGCTGAAACAGTAATCACTCCCAGTAATTTGTTTTTCACAAGGTCCTTAGCACTCCCAAGGATTGTAACAGTGGGAGGAGGTGGGAATGGGAGGCAGTGTATAGGAAGTTGCCTGCATCAAGCTTCTGAAAAGGTTAATAGCGATCAGCTCCTTGCTGCTGTTTCAGAATCCCTCTGCCAGTGCCAAAACGGTCTAGGTCCAGTCCTGTGCATGCTCTCCCTCTGGTGCCTGGTGGAGTCTCTGTGGGAGCATGGTGTACCAGCTTAAGTCTGTTAATTATGCGTGCAGGGGCTGGGAGGCCAACAAAAGGGGCATGCTAGTCCATGTGGGATGAAACAAAGGCATGAAAAAGGACCTCCACACCAGCAAGAGAGAGAGGTGAGGGCACACTCGGGCTCTGTGTCTACAGTGGTTCAAAGCTCATCTCACTGTATGGAGGCATGTGATTCAAATATTAAGTCAGTTCAAATGTATTCCATTTCCTCTCCAAAAAATATCTTTTTAAAGCATTACATCTTCATTCATCTGCAAGTTGGAATAAAATTGTCGCAAACTGCCATACATTTATTTTCTGATGTTCTTCATTTGAAATAGGATCTTAAAAGCAATGACATAAGAAGTTTCTTACTTATTTGTGCAGGCATTAACAGTATAACAAGAGCACAGTGAACATTCTCAAAAACAGTGATAATAAATCCCATCCTTTCAAATAATTAGCTTTTACCTTTTTTTAAAGGATATAACCCTTTGACACTGAATTTTATATCTCAATATCATTTTGCTTTTAGTTGTCTGACCTAGTTTTGCAGCCTTCAAAAATGCTTCAGTACATTTGAAAGAAAATGAATATAGCCAATTGGAGACAGTAGTCTTATTTTCAGCGCTCCTAGAACAATTTGAACTATAGAAGAGTGAAAAATAGGGCTTCTTTTCTTTAATCCTTTTCTTCCTTATTGCATTTCAAATCACTGGACTGCTCCAGTTTTTAATGAGAAAGTTAAATTTCTACAGCCCTCTACTCAGTGCCAACCATCTATATTTCTTAGTGTCCTGTCCATAGCATGGCACATTGCAAAGAACATGCTTTTGAGAAGGAGCATGGGATCCTAACTCTAGCATTTATAAGCTATCTAATCTTGGAGGAGTTCTCTGACTCCATCTTTCTCATTTGTAAAATAAGAATAATATCTATTTATAATTTTGGGGGGAAGATTAAGTGAGAGAATATAGAGAGAGAGAGCCTGGCAGAGTGTTGGGCTTATAGCAGGTGTTCAATAAAATGTGGCTACTATTATTATTGTTGTTGTTGTTGATATCAGTGGGAACAGCAGTGTCAGAAGTAAACACTAGACCAGAATTTAATATGTTTTGGCCCCCACTGGATCTCCAGTGCCTTGAACAGTGTTTGGGATGTACATGTTGAGTGAATCCTATGAGGTTCAATATAATTTAAGCCTTCAGCTCTGGATTTTTGGGGGTTTTTGTTGAAAAACAAAGTAATACTTCTTACCTTATAACCTGGAAGGACAGAGTAGTAGGACTTGGAAAGAGCAAATGTAATGCATCATTATGGAAACAAATTTTAGTGCCAGATTTTGCAGGTACATGAGTTAAGGTTTTTGAGCCTAATGATTTCAGTTTGGTAGTAAATTTATCAAAGTGAATCTATCAGTTAGTCTACAGATTACTTTGTTTATTTAAATATTTTAAGTTTTACTATGTAGATTCCAAACCCCAGTAGAATTTTGAGATGTTAAGGGAAAAAAGTCCTTTTTCATTTCATGTGACTTGATCCTATGTTCTGTCTACATTCAAACTATATATTTTTAACCCTTCCAGTGGTTAGGCCCATCAAACTTATTCGTTTAAGGAATGTTTGAAAACATGATCTGAACTGTCAGGTTTTTTGATTCCTATAATGCTTTTGAAAAGCAGATGTGTTATGTTTTTAAACTGACAGGTAGAAGATGGCTATTTTATTATTTCCCAAATGTTGGCAATTCCTTTTATTTCAAATGACTTAAAGAAACTTCCACATTATTTTCTGTGTAGAAAGAACTCTCTTCTGCATCAATCTTTAGTATGTGAAATGTGAAGAGTTGCATTGTTAAATCCTAGCATTGTAGGAAACCTTAGAAATCTCATTTAGAAAGTGAGAAGCTGAATCCCAGGTTAAGAGAGCTGCTCAAGATCACTGGTTGGTTAGTGTCACAAGACCATTTCTCCCCAGGGAATTTCTATCACTTTTCTTGTACTTTCTATAATGAGCTTAAGACTTAAGCTTTCTCCCTAAAGACCCATCTGTATTTCTTTCACATCTCACTGTGTAGCTTGTCCAAACACTTGCAGTTCCACCATGATCTTCTGTCTAAACTTGTTCCCTAGAGATATAATTGTTTCTCATCCACAACTTAAGTATCAAATAACCAGAATAAAGCATCTTTTCCTTCTAGCATAAAGGTCTGGAGACCCCAGAAGCATGAGTATAAATCCAGATCCATAAGAGTATAGCTTGATTTCTTCAAGATTCTGTTCAGAGGACCAGAAAAATTTCCTTATGTTTATTCTGTATTTGAGTCCACCTGAAGACTGTCTTAAGGCCGTAGGTCAACCTAATTCCTCAGAGCTGTTTTTGATATTAGTAGTTTTATAGAAGGTTAAACTGTGGTCCTTAAATGTGATCTTTTGTTATATTAAAAGTTAGGTTGCCAAATAAGGTTCTTTATGAATCGTATGTTAACACAAATACAAATATACAGGGCTATCCCAGGAATAATATAATATATAATTGTATAATATAATAATATAATTAGATAATATGTTATATAATCTATTACCCCCAAATATATGACTACTCCAAGAATAATATAATGTAATGAGTATAATATAATGACTACTCTAGATATATATTATTTAACTATAATTTATTACATTTTAAATCAAGGTAAATTTGCTAATCCTGAAATTAAATTCAGTATATTTAATGCATTTTTTCAGTAACAGATATCAATCAATGATATATTAGGTATTGTATAATGCAAAAAATAATATGTAAGGACCATGTATTTTCTTTTATAAAATTAAGCTATTTTAGCATACTGGTACTCCTTGATTTAATTAAATTGAATCTTAAAGCAGTCATGTGTATAATTGCCACCTGCCTGAGGTACAGACGCTAATAGTTAAGGCTATGGCATTTGTCAAGAAATAAATGAATTCACAGAAAGTTTTCCAGGTTGAACTTAAACTTCTCATTAGAGTTATGACAAGTGTTACCAATATGACTCACACTGATTATCAATTATATATTTTCTTAATAAGCTATTTTCTCATTTTAAATTTTGTTCCAGTGTATTAACATTGTATAATTGTTATTTCTATTGGGGGGGAAAACTTAATAGTTTACTTTTTTAGGCTCTGAGAGACTTATCTCCATAAGTCTTTATTATGTTTTTCTCACAGGGCTAATAGTGTATAGGTATTACGAGCTTACAAATTTGTATTTGGAAGCAAATTTTTAGGTTAAAAACTTTGGAATTTATAATCTTTTTCTTTAAATAGAACATTGCTTCTATTTGATATTTTTAGTGAAGTACTGTGGATTATATTTAATCCTTTTGATAAAATGTATACTTCATATCATGTTTTGTGGCTCCCTTATCTTACAGAAAATTAAGTAGTTATAAACCTTCTAAATAGCTGTGCTGTGGTCTTGATTTCAGAAAACAACAAATTTAATGTAGTCACTAAAGTCTGGCTATGGACATCCTAAGGTATTCCTCCTAAAAGTTTTAATTTTTCTTTCATTTTAAACTGCTGGGAAAAAATATTCTCAAATCATTAAATTTGCAGAAGAAATATCTGACCCAAAAAAAGGTCTTGTTGGCCTCATGGTATTTGCCAGAGCTCTTCTCTCTCTCCCTCTCTCCTCTTCTTCCTCCTGTTAATTTTCCTCTCCCTTCCCCTCCACTTCCTCCTCGTCCCCTCAGCCCCCTCTCTCTCCTTCTTTCTCCTTCTCCTTCGTTTCCTTCTCTCTGTCTCTGTCTCTCCTCTTCCCACTTTGATCTTTGGTCCCCATTTCATTAACATGAGAGCATAAAAACAATTATTACAGCAGTTAAGCTATTATTCTCCCTGCAAACAGGTTTCCATTAAAAGCAACTCAAATGAATTAGAAACAAGAAATAGGCCTTGTAAAATTGACTTTAAAATCACTGCTTGGTTTTCACTGAGGCTCTCTGTATGAAAATTGATATTTATGCTTAAGAATATTTTACATTCATTTT
This sequence comes from Orcinus orca, assembly GCF_937001465.1. NCBI lineage: Eukaryota > Metazoa > Chordata > Mammalia > Artiodactyla > Delphinidae > Orcinus > Orcinus orca. The sequence goes on from NC_064565.1 coordinate 50,908,764, forward strand.
CAGACTTCACCCTTTACTCCAAGCATTTCTTTTTTGTTAATGATACTTTTGTTTTGTGTGCATTCATTTCAGTCACAGACATTTCATATCAGAAATTCAACAATGGCTCTTCAGCAGCTCCAAATGTTAATATTTTTATTCTTGTTTCCTTTGCTCTGCCATATCTAAATTCTCTGATGAGAAATTAAAATTGAAGATTGATCAAACCAAGTAGAGAATGTGAAGGATATAGAACAATGAAGATAAAGTTGAAGACTAAAGTCATAATTTATACTATAAGGAGAATCATGATTATATTTCTTTTGAAATAGGCATATTTTGAATATTAATTCATTGAATGTATTGTACACAAAATTAAGATAATGTACTATGCAAATATTTAAATCTATTGACAAATGCTAAATTAAAATTAAAGTATATTCATTTAATTGAACACATACTCCTTTCTCCCTGAAAATTTCAAAATTACTGATGCTGAAAAAGAATCTTTTAAAAATATTGAATAGAGAAACTAGAGTATTCAACGTATTAATGACAAATTAGAAAAATACGAGGTAAAAGAAAAAAGTTTTTTTTTTAAAGGGCAAGTAAGATGTTTAACTATTTTTAAATTTATTTAAACTATATTTATATAAGCAATATTTATTTAAACTATATTTATTGATGGGTTACCATGTGTGAAATACTGTGCTAGGATATGATTTAACAAATTTTTCCAATTTTGATTTACCTTTTTTACTTTGTGATGATCTCAGGTTGATCTGCATTTTATGAAGAAGATTCCTCCAGGTGCTGAAGCTTCAAACATCTTAGTTGGGGAATTGGAGTTTTTGGATCGAACTGTAGTTGCGTTTGTCAGGTTGTCTCCAGCTGTACTGCTTCAAGGACTGGCTGAAGTCCCAATCCCAACCAGGTACAAAGTATAAGAGCATCTTTTGCACTTTTCTTAAGCCATTTATTTGTGGGAAAAAAGGTGTAAATATAGTTTCCTCTGAGAGTTTTTTCTAGAAACTAAAGTGTAATCGACAAAACTATTGTTTCTTCTTGTTTGTGGAGGAGGGCAAAAAGTGCTTTAAAAATTATTCAGTCCTTTCCTCCTTCCTCTCAAATTTCTATGTTTTCTTTTAGGCATGCTCCTCATCTCTGACTACCCTGGTCTATATCACCATATAAATCCTTTCTTACAATTTTGGTGAAAAGTGATAAAGTATTAGGCTTTTCTCAAAGATTGCATTAGACTGTGGGATCCTGTATATGAGTGTGATCGTACTTAAAAAGATCAAAGTTTTCAAGGCCTGCCTTATGCTTGACTGAGTAGGCCCTCAGAGTACATGTAAGTGCCGTCATTAGGATACTACCTGCTGTATCTAATGTACTATAAGATTCAATCTTAGGCACAGTATACTTCACATACATAGAGTCTTAAGAATCATTGGTAGTAGCATCATGGTACTGTGGTTGAATCTGAATCAAAAGTACAAATTTAATTTGATTACCTGAACTTGTTTTTCATTCAGCTGTACATAAAAACTAACAACTTTACCACAATACACTGAATTTTGTTGTTTATTATTTATCTCTATGTTATAGAGATAAGACTGTCCATGGGCAAATTGAAAAAAGAATATTGTCTACAGAACATTATGTTCCTAGCAATTCCTCCAGGGGACCTTGTTTTCTTTCCTTCTCCCTCCATCAAATGCGATTCCTGTATATAGACAGCCTTTTACTCTGATCCTGTTCCTATAGCAAAACATATCTATGTAGGGCCCCATTTCCTACGTGACTGCTGCCCTTTGTTTGATGCTATAATTATTTCAGATGCTGTGAATATGCCTCCTCGTCCAAACACTGAATGCCTTAGCCAAGTTAAATTGATGAAAAGTTCAGGTGCTGTGGCAACTGGGTTTGTAGAATGTTTCTTCTATGGACCTTTGGCCTTAAAACATAGCAGTTTACATCACTCTGTGTTTTGATTGTGGTTAAGATATTCCAAAAATATGGAATAGTTTCGTCAGGAGTGGCCTCATTTTATTAGAGCTCAGCTGACTGGAAGGGGATTCAGTGTTTGAGTGCCTCTTCCTGAATCTGTGGAAGAACAGATTTGAGGCAGGTAGCTAGTTACCAATTCAGGTTATAGAGAGAAGTGTCTGTTCATCCTGTTGGAGGGCTACTGAGACTTCTGATACATACCAACTTTTATTAAAAAAGGGGAAGGATGAACTGGGCACATTAAGGTGGCCTCTGACTGTATGATCAAGGCTGCATTTTTCTATTTACACCCTGTAATCTATTCAGAGTTTCTGGGAATTTGGGATTCAGATTTAAGATGTGAAACTTACTAACCATAGAGCTATTACTTTAGTAGATTAAAATTCTTTTTCATCTTCCAAGCAGTGCATTCTTGTTCTACCACTTAGGAAGGTATCCGATGAACTCTGAGTAAATGATGGATATTTATGACAATGATAGCTCTTGTGTTTCAAAGGAAAGAAAAGGAAAATTCCCAGGAGTAGAGAAAAGCCATAAGGGGTTATATACCCTCACTTTGAAAACTGTAAAGGTTTAGGTGACCTCATTTCATACTGACATAGCAAAATGTGTCTACAGAACAATGGAGGAAAAATTAGGGGCACAGTAGAGTCACTGTATGAGGAGAGATTTAAAAGACTAGACTAGTTTGGAAAGGTGAAAAATAGAAGAAGATTAGTTAGACAAATAAAATAAAGCCATTCAAGGTTCCTAATTATCCTTTCTTAGGAGGACAAAAGGGCACACCGTGTATATAACAGTAGCACCTAGTAAAAATGTCAGAAAATAATTTTAGGACTTTATAAATAGCCCATGGAATAGAAACCTGAAAAGTAGCAGGATGTACATAGGTTAGGAAGTTTCTTGAATGTACTATACTTGATAAAGCATCTGCCACCACACTAAATTATTCCTGTTTTAAATGTATAGTAGACATTTCTGTATAGCAGAAGTTGACTTGGATTCAGTAACATCTGACACAAAAAGTTAATGTCACATCCTCTAAGACTGTGTAATATATGCATCATGTAAAAACATGTACAATCTCTAAAGTTTATAACTAAATGAAAGGTAGAATTGTAGTACCTAAAAAGCCATTAGTCTTCACGTTTAAGAGCAAGAACCATTTAACAAATGAATACTGTAGAGTTATATTACAGAATATAGGTCATCTTAAAATTCTCACAATTTCCCTGTAGCATTGACCTTTTCAGAGATAAGACAATTACTGGTCCTCCAAAGTTAAAACACATGTTGATTTCTTCAAAAGCTCCAGTTGTGATGATGTATTTGCTAGACTTTCAACCTAATTGAGATGGAATGTCACAGTTCAGCTGCTACTTTTATTCCTGCAGCATTGGAATTAATAGTTTTTTTTTTTTATCCTAACTGATCTTTGATTCCTGGCAATCATTTTTTCTATTTAATGTAAATTTACGTACACCTACTGTTTTTTTGACCCTATGTTCTTTCATTGTTTATACTACTGTATTACCTTTTCCCCCTTCTACCTAATTCTACAATTTACATATCAGTGAGTTCTCTTTCTTACAATTCAGAAAGGTTTAATCAGATTTTATTTTTCTCAACTTTCTCCTCTAAGGATTATAGAATCCTAAAAATTCACACTAACAACTGTGTGGGCACGATAGGTAACTAAATGAAGGAAACAGAGCAAAATAACCACGATTCCAATTGCTCAAGGATCTCAAGCATGAGTCATTTTGAAACATCATAAAATATTTGAAAATCTGTAATAATAACCTGTGGAAAAATATGGAACTATTTTACATCGAAATCCCTATCTTCAGTAATTCCTTTGAGATGAGTGATTCTGTACTACTAAAATTATTTTTTATTTCTACCTTGAAACATTTGTGTCTTTTTCTTCTTAATTACAGATTTTTGTTCATTCTTCTGGGACCCCTGGGAAAGGGGCAACAGTACCATGAGATTGGCAGATCAATTGCAACCCTAATGACAGATGAGGTATTTATTCAAGTTCATTGGGAACATTTCCCTTTACTAGGTACACCTAACTTTTGGAGTTCTGTATTCATGACAGTTTGCTGTGAATCAGATTTCTCTGTATTGAATTCCCCTTCTTTTAAATGCTTGTACTATAAAATTTCCTTTGGAAAACTTTGTTGAAAAGGGGTAATAAATTCACACACATGAACATTTTGAAACCTCATACTCTAAAGAAAATTTGTTATTTAGTGACATTTAGAATGTATTTATTAATATTCCCCTTGTAGCATATGTGTTGCCAAAGTGATCACCATTGTAAATATCACTGCGGGTCTTGTTTGGGGCAACATAATTTTAAGGTCTCAAAAAAAACCAAATACAATGTCGGTTTATCTGAATAGTATACATGACACCAAAAGCCATGCAACGTCTATCAACTCTCTTTATAATTGCCTAAATGTAGATGTTTTTAACCTGGGAGTCTTTTAACCATTAGAGGAGCTGAAGATTTCAAGAGGCCTGTGATCGCTGATACAGCCCACAAATTTTTCTATGTACAAAAATTTGTGTGTAGTTTTCTTGGACTGGAAAAAGCTTTCATCAGCTTCTCAAAGAGATATATGTCTCAGAAATGTAAGATCATAAAAATAAACATAAAAAGTAGTATCATATAACTGGTTTCTTGGATTCTACAACATGTTATGAAAATCTGTTTTTATTATTTTATTGTTTTTATTGTAAAAGAAGAGCATATGCAAAAATCACAGACGGGACATAAATTCAAAAGTCAGTAGTAAATAACAAAGAGATTATACATTTCTAGAATATCATCCAAATAATTTAATAATGTATTTATTGAAATACATGGCTTCTGATACTTGAAATCTTTGAAAAGAGCTAATTAGTATTACATATAACTTTTCCTAGTTTTATGAAATCTGAAAATTTGAACTTGTGTTTGGGGTTCAATATTAATTCTTCTATTATATCTGTTCAAATTATGTTTACTGTTTTATATGAATTAGTTATTGATATTTACACATAGGAAACCAAAAGCTAGAAGAAAAACATTTTTTTCATCTGTTTCAGAAAGAACCAACTTAATAAGTGTATCAGTTTCCTATGCATAAAAAATTACCACAAACTGGGTAATTAAAACAAAAGTAATTTATTTTTTCATACTTTGGGAGGCCAGAAGTCTGAAGTCAAAATGTCAGCAGGGCTACATTCTCTCTGGAGCCTCTAGGGGAAAGTCTTCCCTGTCTCTCCAGCTTCTGGTGGCTCCTGTCATTCCATGGCTTGTAGCAGCAAAATTCCAGTCTCTGCCTTTGTCTTCACATGGCCTTCTCCCCTGTGTTTCTGTGTGTCTTCTCCTTTTCTGTCTCTTTATGTTTCTTATAAGGACACATGTCATTAGATGTAGGGCCCACCCTAATCCAGGATGATCTCATCTTGAGATCCTTAATTACATCTGCGAAGACCCTTATTCCAAATAAGATCACTTTCTGAAGTTCAGGTGGACACATATTTTGAGAAGACACTACTTAGCCTACTATAAAGAGTAACATATTCTGTTGAGGAAATCTGGGAGAAGACAGGAGAGTGACAAAAGGGCTTCATGAGTTCCACAAACCTGTTCTAGTAGAACTCTCTATGAGAAGGCACTGACAGTATCTTTACTTTTAGTGTTTCCATATTGATTAATATTTTGCAATTTTTACAGTATTGAAAAATAAATGACACTGTGTCATAATTTAACTACTGTCACTTTCATGCACATATGTTTCATGGTATATTATGTTTCCACATCTAAGACATTAAGATATTACATTGAGATATCTCTGGGGCATGGGACATCTTATGTGGTGAGAGGAGCATATTGTGCATAAATACTCAAGTTATCTCTCTTCCTAACACTTCCTTTCCCCAATTAGGAGTCAAGATTTTCTGGAAAGAAAAGAGTCAATTCCAAAGTTATTGACTAATCAAGTAGACATAGAACAACAGAGAAACATGCATGGTTTTAAAATTTTAGATTTAGAATGAGAGCAGAGAAAGGACTTCCATCTATTTCCTTGGTAAATGAGAACTACCTAATTTGAGAACAAGCATCAGCTCTTGAATGAAGGTTCAAACATGAATCCTTTAGACTTGAAAGTTTAGAGCTTAGCTTTGGGGCAATTTGTTTAACTCTCTGTGAGCAGTGGGATAGAGAAGCAGAAACTCAGCCAGAAAGTTACTCCAAAAATGAGAGCTGTTAATTATAATAGGACATTTAAATTAAATTATGATAGTACATTCATTGAATATTAAAAAAAATGTTTAAATACTCTTAAAAGAGAAAAAAAGTTTTTATTGTTCAAAGCCCAGGTGGAGAAATTGTTCTGCTTATATAACTGCTTTGAAATACATTGAACAATTATACTCATTAAGAATAAAATTCAATATGTTGATTCTGGGCTTCCCTGGTGGCACAGTGGTTGAGAGTCCGCCTGCTGATGCAGGGGACATGGGTTCGTGCCCCGGTCTGGGAAGATCCCACATGCCGTGGAGCGGCTGGGCCCGTGAGCCATGGCCGCTGAGCCTGCGCGTCCGGAGCCTGTGCTCCGCAACGGGAGAGGCCACAACAGTGAGAGGCCCGCGTACAGCAAAAAAAAAAAAAAAAAAAAAGTTGATTCTTACAGTTTACTTTAGTTAAGAAAATGGTGAATTGTATTGCCCTATTAAGCTGTAAATTCCATGAGAGCAGTTACCACTTAATATTCATTTTTGTTCCCTGATTTTGTCAGGTGCTCAAATAAATATTTGTTGACTAAGCTCTGTTTGTTCTTTTCCTGTCTGTACCAGGAACTTCTTGTAGGTAGACTGTCTTTTCCTTTTGTATCTTCAAACTTAAGGTAGTGTCTGGCCCTCAGTCAGGGTTCAGTAAATTTTTGTTTAAACGAATTAATGACTGAATGTTCTAGTCATCCTAGCAACACCTTATCTTGAGTCAGTGTAATCTGTTTTCTTCCTTCCTGTTGAGCATTACTAGAAAGAAATCATATGATTTTGTTTATTGGTGCTACTACCAATTTATTAATCCTTTTATATAGTCTTAAAAATTATTAAGCATTCCAAAGAGCTTTTGTTTCTATAGATAAGTATGCTGATAGTTATCATAAGAGAACTGAAAACTGAGAATTTTAGAATGTATATTTGTGAACTTATTTTAAAATAATCGTAAAGTCATTGTATATTGACATAAATAACATAGTTTTATAAAAACAAAGTCCAAAGCACAATCAAGGGATTCTTTTTCTTTTTCTAGTTTTGGATTTTTTGCACCAACAAGTTTCTCTATCACCTAGCTCTTAAGTCAACACTGACTTGTTCTGTTCAATTAGCAAACATGCCCAACATACAGTAGCTACTTAAGAAATACATATGAAATAAAAGTCCAGGTTTTTCCCATCCTTAAAATGTCTTACTCCTTAACATAGCATGTACCACTGAAATGTTGAATGAATCTGAATCTCAACAGTTTTGAAAGACTGATCTCTACTTGGTCCTGAATATCATAACTTCATTTATCTCAGTGTGTTACAGTATGATTTTTGTCACCACCGCTCTACTGAAACTGCTTTCTGTAAGGTCACCATTTACGAAATATACTATCCTGTGTTCAGTACTTACGTCACTTGATCTCTTACTGGCATTTGACATTATTGAACACCTCTTTTTTTTTTTTCTCTTGAAGAACAGCAAAAAATTATGTGCTTTGTTTTGACACTAAATCTTTGAGGTTTGTATTATTGCTTACCCTGAGGTAATAAATATATCCTTCTATATTCTGTCCAATGAGTTTAATACTTTAACTCTCATATTTAAGTTTTTAATACCTAGAATTGCTTTTTGTGTGGGATGTGGGTAAAGATCCAATTTCACTTTTATATAATTACTTGCTTATTATCATTTATTGATTAGTCCATCATTTATTCAATGGTTAGCATTAGTTTATGCCACGGTATAAATATTGTTAAAATTTCTAATACGTTCTATAAATTTTTATCTCTATTTTAAAGCAAGGGCTTTTTTCAGGAAGTTTGATTTACACATATTTAAACAATGTTTGCCAAACTTGAATCATTAATTCTAGTTTAATGAGCTTCCGTCTATCCTCCTTTCCCTTCTCTCTGTTTTTGTTTTTTTTTTTTACGGTACTCAGGCCTCTCACTGTTGTGGCCTCTCCCATTGCGGAGCACAGGCTCCGGACGCGCAGGCTCAGCAGCCATGGCTCACGGGCCCAGCTGCTCCGTGGCATGTGGGATCTTCCCGGACCGGGGCACGAACCCGTGTCCCCTGCATCGGCAGGCGGACTCTCAACCACTGCGCCACCAGGGAAGCCCCTCCTTTCCCTTCTCTTACTCTTGCCACCAGAAATTTCAACATTCACCTAGCATTCTAAGAAAAAATAAGTGTGTGCAATCATAGAATAAACTAAGCTATAATATTTTACACTAAAAACTTCTTTAGTTAGAGCTTCTTATTCAAATTGTTATAATCACATGTGAGATAACTGGGAGATGAAAACAAAGAACACATTAAGATTTTATAATTGTTTTTTATCTATAAATGATTATTTTCCTTCTTTAGGTATTTCATGATGTTGCTTACAAAGCTAAAGATCGTAACGACTTGGTATCAGGAATTGATGAATTTCTGGATCAGGTTACTGTTCTCCCTCCTGGAGAATGGGATCCAAGCATTCGAATAGAGCCTCCCAAAAATGTTCCTTCTCAGGTATGTATATACGAAAATACTCTTAAGACTACCATCATTTTGTTGTGTTTTTAATATATGTACTAAAATAGTATAACCAATCCAAAGATTCAAATGATTTAAATGATAACTCCTGTGATACTGTGATTTATAATATGAAACATGTATCTGGTCTTTGTCCCTATTTCTGGCAGAGAGCTCCTGAAATGCTTGGAATTTTCTAAGTGATGAAAGCAACAAAGATGTCTTTTGTTATGTTAATGAGGTCACTCCCTGGAGGTTACCTCCAGGAAGGTGAGAGGGGCTAGAGTTTGAGTTCAATCACCAATGGCCATTGGTTTAATCGATCATGTCTGTGTAATGAATCCTCCACAAAACCCCAAAGGGACAGGGTTCAGGGGGCTTCGGGGTTGGTGAACACATAGAGATTGGGAAGATTGGTGTGCCTGGAGAGGGTATGGAAGTTCCTTGACCTTTCCCCATGCCTTGTCCTATGCCTCTCTTCCTTCTGGCTGTTCCTGAGTTATATCCTTTTATAATAAAACTGGTGATCAAGTAAATAAAATGTTTCTCTGACTTCTATGAGCCACTCTAGCAAATTAGTTGAACCTGAGAAGGGGTTCATGGGAACCCTCAGATTTATAGCCAGTTGATCAGCAACAACCTGAAATGGGGTCTGATTGGTGGGCAGTCTTGCAGGACTGAGCCCTCGACCTGTGGAATCTGATGCTATCTCTGGGTAAATAGTGTCAGAAATGAGTTAAATTTCCCACCACATTTGAATTGGTACCAGAACCAAATAAATCTCTAAAAAGGCAGGGATATGAAGTTGTAAGATCTTCCTTCTTCCTATTCAACACAGATTTGGTATATTGATGATATTCTACTAAATGACAGTCTCATATGCCTAGAAAGATTTTAGACCCACCTTAACACATACTACACTGGAGGAAAATTGAAATTTTAATAAAAATAGAAAATATGCTTGAGAAAAAGCTCATTACCGTCTTTCCATATTCTGATACATCACTTTGAAATTGGCGAGTGTTAGGAAAATTCAAAGGCATGGTTTAGTCATATTGCATGGAAAACTCCCTGTTTCTGCTAATCACATTTATGATTTGAAGAATTTTTTTAAATAATTCTTTTGTTTCTATTACTTTTGTGTGGGCATATGGTGTGAAAATTGTAAAAATTCTCCCTATAAAAATCAAATGTGCATTTTACTTGTTATACAATGCAGAAAGACAGAAATAAAGACCATTGCTGTTGTTTGGGGTGAGATTCTTACTGCAGGCATGTCTTTGTTGAGAGTGGTGGCCAAATGTCTTAAGCCCACTCATATTGCCATCTCTATTCCTGTTGAATCTGCCTCCTCCAACTCTCTCTGCTGTCATCTACCCAAGCCTTGCCTTTGGCTGTTGTCCCTGTGGAGTTCAGCCGCCTTAGTAGTTGACTGTGCTGCCTTAGTTGAAGTAACAGATGGCCTAATTGACCCAGCTCTAGACATAGAAGCTTTTCTGGTTAGCCAGAGGTGGATAAATGAGCAGGTGTACTACTTAACCATTTCAGTTGATCTACTACTAAAATAAAGTAAGTTGCTTAAAGAGTAATTTTAAGGGTTTAGATGGTCTTATTTTTGTACTTGCATACACCTTTGCACTTACAGTATTAGCAAAGGCAGTATAATGCTTCTTGAAGTAATAAGAAAGAATCTCTTTAATTGATGTTATTTGGAAAAATTTAGTGAAAATACTAATATGTTGAATATGAGACCTTAAAAGTCACTTGTTAACACCAATTTGCTTTTCAAACATTAAAACTAAAGTCAAGCATTTTTTTAAAAATTTATTTATTTTATTTTTGGCTGCGTTGGGTCTTCATTGCTGCGTACGGGCTTTCTCTAGTTGCGGCAAGCAGGGGCTACTCTTCCTTGCGGTGCATGTGCTTCTCATTGCGGTGGCTTCTCTTGTTGCAGAGCATGGGCTCTAGACACGCGGACTTCGGTAGTTGTGGCACATGGGCTCAGTAGTTGTGGCTCGCAGGCTCAGTAGTTGTGGCACACGGGCTTAGTCGCTCCGCGGCATGTGGGATCTTCCCGGACCAGGGCTTGAACCCCTGTCCCCTGCATTGGCAGGCGGATTCTTTACCACTGCACCACTACGGAAGCCCTAAAGTCAAGCATTTTTGAAAGCACCTTCCCTTTGAGAAATGATGTTTCTGAGGCAAGTGGAGGCATGGGAGCTTTGTATTTTCAAAATTAATTTTATGAGACTTTAAAACCAGGATTAATTGTTGGATTCTGGGTATTGAGAGGCAGTAGTAGAAAGAACATTGAATTAAGAATCAAGGCACCTGGGTTCTGCTATTATCTATTTGTATGATCTTAAACAGATGCCATAACCTTTCTGTACTGGTGTTCTATATCAGTGTGTCCAACAGAACTTTCTGCAATGATAGAAATGTTCTATATCTATGCTATCTAATAAGCCAAGCCACTCCTGAGCACTAGAAATTTGGCTACTGCAACTGAGGAACTGAATTTTTAATTTTAATTAACTTAAATTTAAATAGCCATGTGTAGTTAGTTACTATAATGCTAGACAACACAATTTTATATAATGAGTTTGAATTAGATACACTCTGTGTTTCTTTACATTAGTATTTTTTAAATGTATGTTGGAATTGAATAATAGATACTATGAAACTATGTTTTCTTTGATTAAAATGAATTGAAATAAATTAAGCACTCTGACTTCTATTCATTCAAATAATATTTTCCTCCATGGGATAACCTCCATGGTTTTTATTCTTCCAGAATGTGCAAATCACAGTATTTTTAAATACTTTTTACTTGCAGTTAAGAGAAGAATAAACAGTCACCTCAAGGGATACCCTTGAAAATACTGTTAGAACATTGTGTCAGTCATTATAATCACTCCCTTGTGTATACCCTCAACTTCCTTGCTTTTCTCTCATGCCATTTACTTGCTTGTCGAAACCACAACACTGTGTGAGTTCATTTCTTTGGTCTATACCTCCATTGATGCAGCTGAGAGTGGCTGAAGGAAAACATACAACTACATTGACTAATCTCATATAATTCATGACCACATACCTCAGGTAGGCCCTTTGTATCACAAGTTCATTATACTCTACTTCCCAAGTTCAATCCATTCTCTACATTATCTCACACCTGTTTTCTCTCCTCAAACCTTCAGCACATGCTTTCTGACTTTCAGATGTTGACTTGCTTCCTACTTCCCTAAGAAAATTAAAATAATCAAAAGAGAACTTCTGTAGATTCCCAAAACCATATTTGTCTACTGCCAGCACCTACATTCTCTGCCTTCCCATATATTACTTTGATGAATTATCCAAAGTCAGCCTTCTATCTGTGCAGTAGATCCCATCTCTTCACACCTACTCAAAAACATTACTCCCCAATCCTCCTCTTTCTCCCCATATCATCAGGTCTTTTGTTCTGTATTATATCATTTTTATTAGCAAACAACATTGTTAATTTGTAAATCTTAAAAAAAGAATTCTCAATGCCACTATCACTGCCAGCTACTCATCCATTTCTTTGTTCCCTTCTATAACCCAATGCAACAGAAGAGTTCTCTGTACTATCTGCCTCCAATTCTCTCATTTTTTAATTGAAATATAGTTGAAGTACAATATTATGTTAGTTTCAGGCATACAACATAGTGATTCGATATTTAAATATATTACGAAGTGATCACCACAGTAAGTCTAATAACTATCTGTCCCCATATAAAATTATTACAGTGTTATTGAAAACATTCTTATGCTGTGTAATACATCCCCATGACCTATTTACTTTCTAACTAGAAGTTTGTACCTCTTAATTCCCTTCACCTATTTCACCCATCCCCACACCTCCTCCCCTCTGGCAACCACCCATTTGTTCTCTGCGTCTATGCCTGTTTTTGTTTTGTTTGTTTGTTTGCTTTGTTTTCTAGATTCCACATATCAATGAGATTGTATGAGTATTTGTCTTTGTGTGACTTATTTCACTTACCATAATATCCTCTAGGTCCGTGCATGTTGTTGCAAATGGCAAGATTTCATTCTTTTTTATCCTTCAATTCTCTCTTGAACCTACCTCCATAGGGCATTTGCCCCCATCACTTTACTAAAATTTACTTACATGAAGGTCGCCAAAGACCTTCACAATGCTAAATTCCAAGGTCAATTTTCAGTCTATATTTTATTTATCCTATCAATCAGCAGCCTTTGACAGTATTGATGACTCCCTTTTCCTTGATATTTTCTTTTCTTTGGCTCCTGAAACACCACACTCTTGGTTTTCTTTATACCTCACTGGTGACTCCTCAGTTTCATTTGCTGGTTGCCCCTCTTCTCTCTGATTTCTTTATATTGAAGTGATGCAGGGCTCAGTCCTTAGTGGTCTTCTCTCCTCTACACTCATTCTCTTGGTAATATCATCCAATCTTATAGCTTTAAATCCTCTCCCAAATTTATTTTTCACCTTGCACTTGCAAGTTACTTACCCAAATGCCTATCTTGTGTCTCTACTTGGGTGTCTTTTAGATATCTAAAATTCAACATGCCAAAGTTGGAACTGAATTATAGATTGCATTATTTCTGTACCTATATACATCTTTGCATTTATATTATAAAAGGCAATATAATGTTTCCTGAAGAATATAAGAAACTCTGATCTTTTCTCAAAATCTGTTCCATCTGTACCTTCCCATCTCAATAAGTGTTAACTCCATACTTACAATTGACCAAACCAGAAACTTTTATTCTTCTCTCTTATACCTGACTTCAATTCTGCCAGGAAATACTCTTGGCATTGCCTTCAATATTTATCCAGAATTATACGATTTCTCGCTGTTGCCACTGCCACCCCCCTAGTTCAAGCTACCACCATCTTTCTCCTGGATTACTGAAATAGCCTCCTAACCAGTCTCCTTGTTTCTACCCTTGGCCCCTAGAATCTGTTCTCAACACAGCAGCCAGAGTGTTAGGTCATGCTACTCCTTTCCTTAAAATCCTGCAAAAGCGCCTCATTTCATTGAGAATAAAAGCCAAATACTTACCATGTTCTACTAAACCTATAGAGTCTGGCTTCCCTTCACCTCTCAGTCGTCTCCTGTCTCTTTCTTGCTCACTCCTCTCCTTGGCCTCCCGCCTCCTTGTTCTTCAAACCCTGCAGCCACACTCCTGCCTTAAGTCTATCCCACTGGCTGTTCTTTGCCTGGCTGTTCCCCAGTTATTCTATGGCTAATTCTCTTGACTCCCTCAAGTTTTTCTCAAATGACACTCCATTTGTAATTCCCAGTTCCTCCTCCCTATACCTCACACCCCCGCCTTAGTCTGCTCTAAATTTTTACTTTTCCATAGTTTTTATTTCTTTATTTTTTCTTTATTATATATTCTGCATTTGAAAAAAACCATTTGATATCATATCTCTCTCTAGAATCTGGCATGTACATAATGCTACATGAATATGGACATCTCAAGGATCTTATTAAATCCACCAAACCTCTCTCAATCCCCAAAAGGAAGAAGCAGATCTGTTCAACGTTTCTTTCTAATAATTCACGTTGGCGATATCAGAAGAAGCTTGGAAACAAATTTTATTTATTTATTTACTTATTTATTAAAAACATTTTTTAAGACATCTTTTTAAAAAATTTATTTATGTTTTATTTATTTTTGGCTGCGTTGGGTCTTTGTTGCTGCACTCAGGCTTTCTCTTGTTGCGGCGAGTGGGGGCTACTCTTCGTTGCAGTGCACAGGCTTCACATTGCGGTGGCTTCTCTTGTTGCGGAGCACGGGCTCTAGGCATGCGGGCTTCAGTAGTTGTGGTTCGCGGGCTCTAGAGCGCAGGCTCAATAGTTGTGGCTCACGGGCTTAGTTGCTCCGCGGCATATGGGATCTTCCAGGACCAGAGCTCGAAACTGTGTCCCCTGCATTGGCAGGCGGATTCTTAACCACTGCACCACCAGGGAAGCCCTATTTTTAATTTTTATTGAAATATAGTTGATTTCAAACTTGTGTTAGTTTCAGATGTATAACAAAGTGATTCAGTTATTTATATATATATACACACACACACACACACACACACATATATATATATATATATATTGTTTTTTAGATTCTTTTCCATTATAGGTTATTACAAGATATTGAGTATAGTTCCCTGTGCTATACAGTGGGTCCTTGTTGGCTATCCATTTTATATATAGTAGTGTATATATTTTAATCCCAAACTCTCCCTGGTTTTTAATCTTTTTAACACACTATAGAATTAATTTACTTACATTTTTACTTGTTTACTGTTTGCCTTCCCCATTAGAACATAAGCTCCACAGGCCTGATTTGTCCCCAGGTATACAGTGGTGCAGCCTAGAACCTGACACAAATTACCTCCCAATAAGTGTTTGTTGACTGAATTAATAAATTGTTTAATTTGCCTAGTCAAATATCTACTCACCTATTGATTTTACTTAAAATGTCTGGGGACTTCCCTAGCAGTACAGTTGTTAGGACTCGGCACATTCACTGCCATGCCCGGGTTCGATCCCTGGTCGGTGAACTAAGATCCTTCAGGCTGCGCGACTTGGCCAAAAAAAAAAAAAAAAGTCTGAGAAACAAACAAACAAAAATTTCCTATATTTTCCTCGGAATATTCATTGGTACTATACATACACAATTCTTTTTTCAAAAACCTTTTTGCCTTACTAGAAGATGACCACTCCTTGAGAAATTGTTACTTTAGAATGACAAATATCTTTCATGGCTTATCACTTGCCTTATCAGTGTATAGCTCTTCCCACTGTAAAACAATGAATTAATTTATGCAGTCAGAGATAATTCCCCAGAAGAACAAATATCACTTGCCTTCCGAGGCTTGCTAAGAAATCTCTCCCTAGGTGATTATTGGGTATTGAGAGTACTGAGGGCCACTATCACAGCCCTTTACTGTTGTATGATAGTTAATTTACCTGTAAAGGCCATTCCTTCACCAGTTGACGGACATACTCTCTTTTATCTTTGAACTTCAATTCATTGTATCTATTTATATACCCAGGAAATTGCAAAATATTAAGCAATGAACTTTCCTATATTTTGTGCGTTTCAAAATGTATTTTTTGTCATGTTTTAAATCTGTACCATTTTATCTAAATGTCCCATTGTAATAAGATCATTTGATAATTCACACTTGTTCACGTTTACACTAAACACAAAGAACATGTTTACATGTTTACACTATTTTGGAATGGCAGTCAAGTAAAAAGTTTAATTTCACCATTAAAAAATTTTTTATTGTCCTTTAAAGCACTTTTGGGCTTCCCTGGTGGCGCAGTGGTTGAGAGTCCGCCTGCCGATGCAGGGGACACGGGTTCGTGCTCCAGTCCGGGAATATCCCACATGCCGCGGAGCGGCTGGGCCCGTGAGCCATGGCCGCTGAGCCTGCGCGTCCGCAGCCTGTTGCTCCACAACGGGAGAGGCCACAACAGTGAGAGGCCCGTGTACCGCAAAAAAAAAAAAAAAAATTTATTGTCCTTTTAAGCACTTTTGAACACATTGGGGTGCTCTAAGATCACCAGTAGGTAGGATTTTCTGATTTTTTTTTTTTTTTTTTTTTTTTGCACGGTAGAGGGCCTCTCACTGCTGCAGCCTCCCCCGTTGCGGAGCACAGGCTCCAGACGCGCAGGCTGAGCGGCCATGGCTCACGAGCCCAGCCGCTCCGCAGCATGTGGGATCTTCCCAGACCGGGGCACGAACCCGTGTCCCCTGCATCAGCAGGCAGACTCTCAACCACTGCGCCACCAGGGAAGCCCGATTTTCTGATTTTTTAAACTCTCTGTCACTGACAAAAGTGGGCGGAATAGACCTATGGGGAAACAGCACTTACATAACCTCAGTTAATTTGTCATTGGCTCAATTAGAAGCTTCCTTTTGCAATAGTCTTTTGGATCGCTTTGTGTTGGAAAGAAGCTTGGGTAGGAGGATCTGAGCCAGGATCAGAGAGGGAAATATATTTTAAAAATAGCTAATGATAACAGTTAATGCTTATTGAACAGTTGAACTAGGCCAGGGATATAACACCACTAACACCTCTTCACCTCGACCTATCTTAAACCTGGTCTCGCTCTGTCCCCATTTCTTACTTTATTTTCTTTGTATCTCTATCTCTACCTGACATTGTAAGTTTATTGTTTGTCTCCACTAACATAATGCTTTTTCTTGCTCACCTTTACATCTATAGCATCCCATAAAAATGAATGGCACACACTAGGCACTCAATAATTAGTTGAAAGAATGAATTAATGTTCATCACCTTATTTCATTCTCTCAACCACACTGATAGGTACTGTTATTATCACCAGTAAAAGGAAGAGGGAACTTAGGCTTTAGGTGGCTAGATAACTTTCTAGAGGTCATATAACAAACAAGTAACAGAGCCTGGGTTCTTAGCCACTCTGCATATTATTGCCTCAAGGGAAAAAAAATTGTTTTTGTTATTTACAACTAGCACCTGAAATTCAAAAACAAAAACAAAACAAAAAAACTTCCCGCAGGAGAAGAGGAAGATTCCTGCTGTACCAAATGGAACAGCAACTCATGGGGAAGCCGAGCCCCACGGAGGACATAGTGGACCTGAACTCCAGCGAACTGGAAGGTTAGTGAAAAGCCCTTGTATGGGACTTCAAAGACCGAATGATATATACCTTTTTTGTGTGTCGGGAATTGCTGTTTTGAGAACTAATTTGTTTTTATACTTTGGATACCTACTCTTTGGGGGATGAATATGCCAATTAATTTGATTTCTCTGTAGTTACTAATGATTGTCATTATTATTAAACCAGAACAGTGAATACACCATTCCATTTTAATATACCTAGTCTTTCATATTGCTATGCATTAAAACACATTCACAGATTCTTAGAATGAATAAGAAAACTGTCAGTTGCCCTTTCCAAAAGAGCCTGTTGAAAACTTCAAGCTCAGGATGGAAATGAAAATAAATACCAAGAACTCAGTCTTATAGACCCTGTCTCATTACATGCAAGTAGGATGTATATAATAGTATTTTTTATTTTTACAGTAGTAATTTGAAAGAGTTATATGATTTATTTTTCTAATCACACATCTTTGAAGAGATGAAAGCTTCAATTTATTTCTTAAAATGATTCTTTGTGGTGTTTTGACAGCTTGTCTCTCTCCAAGAAATGTGTGAGCAGAAAATCAGAACCTTTGGGTGGGTCTCTCTTCAGGGAATGTGTGCACACAGCCTCCATTATAATTGAAGGCAATTGCAGAGGCTTTGCAGGATTGGTGCTCCTCTCCCCTCAGGGCCATTTCCTGTACTGCTTTCACTGTGTCCTCTAAGATGACTTTCCAGTTCCTGACAACTCTGTGCATTTTAATTCTCCTGCGTTCTTTCCCTTTATCTATGTTTTGTCTCTGAGGAGATGTCTTCCTCAGGCTCCCGTACCTAATTTGAGATGGTTCAAACAATTTTTTCCTTTTCCCTGTACTAGAAACATTGTTACTCCTTCTGTTTACTTTCATATTTTCAAATGCTGTCTTTTTATTTCTGTTGTTTTTTTTTTCTCTCTCTCTCAGGTGTAACATGCCACATAGCTTAGATTTTTTTCAAAGTTCACTTTTCCTTACTGCTTCCTAAATCCTCCCAGGTCACCAATATCCGGTATCTTCGCTTCTCCAGAGTTCTTCCACAGATTCTGTTGCTGACATGACTTGAAGTATCCATTACTCATCTGCTCTCCTGGAGTTGCTGGTGCACATCTGGGCTGCTCTTGCACTGTTCTCTGCAATGACCTCCCACTTCCGGATTTAGATTTATGCTGCTAAAAGCACGTTTATGACACAGTAATATAACAGCTATTTAGACTAATGTATACCCTAATAAGTAATTAATTAGAAAAGAGTGGTCTAATAGAAAGTACTATCAAACCTATAAATATTAACTACTAAGTAATAGTTCATAACCACCTCAAATTCTTTTGGGGATTAGGTGGGGTATAAATCATAACTGAATGAATAAATAGACTCGTAGATTAAATCTGTTCTGAATTGTGACTTTGGCAAGTTAACAAATCATTCAGAAATGATCCCCCAAATAAAAATTATGTATGTGTTTTACTAAACACAGGTAAAGGAACCTAACCTAAGATGATCTTTGCGTGTGTGAATTTCACAGGTTCTTTGCAAGCTTCTCTGAATTTTAAATGTCCTTTTTTTTCAATTGAAATTTCATTCTTCTCAACCTCTCCTACTCCACATCCCTCTGATGGAAACAATCACTAGAAAAACATAATGATTCTATCACTCACATAACAGTAAGATAGTTACTAATATGTTACTATTGTGCCTATATTAGGGCAATTAAAAATAATAGAATTTATTCTGAAGAGGTACATCTTTCAAGGCAAATCAGAATTTATTTCTCAAGAGAACAATCATTTTTGAGGTGATTCTTAGATTGCCAGATTATATTCCTATTTAGAAAATAAATAACAAGACTTTAATATTTTTCCATAAACCAAGTATATTTAGCATACTGGCAGTATGTTGAACATAATAGGTTTTTTTTAACCTCCATGTAGGAACTTAATCACAGCCTTATTCATTTTAATATGACATCTTTATCCCATAGAACACAAAGAGCTTTTGGTAGTCAAATGTTAAATCTGCATATTGTTATTAAATGTTCAAAGAATGAGAATAGCTGTTTAATGCTCTCATTCCTAACAGATTAAAAAGTTCCAGTCCTCAGATTTTAGGCAATATTTCACAATTTAATGCTTCTCTCTTCCCCACCCCCCCAAAAAAAATCATCCTTCAAATGCTTTAATGTGGTTTTTGGATATATTTAGAACATATGCATTTTTCCCAAATAAGGTCATTATTGTCTTGTGAATGATAGATGTTTGAATATGTTTAGACAATAGTGGATCAAAAGTACATTTATCTAGGTTGCTTATTGTAAGGTCCCTGTCTTAGTTTCCTAAAAATGAAAACAACTCTGGAACTTACATCTCTCTACTAAGTATTGTCATCCATAAGGTCATTTAAGTGCCTGTCTGGAGTATTATTTGGCAAGGGTTTTTTTTCACAAAGAGAGTGGGTAACTGGAGCCATGGTTATATGCCACTTTTTCTCTCTAAGTTGATGTTCACTATTGGACTGTACAAAAATCACTTTGCCTTCCCTCCTTCACTCTCTGCTACACTAAATGGAATGTAAACAATTAGAAAATACTGCCAATGATTGAGGATGGTAGGCCTGATTTTAGGAATAGGTTGTTGTAAAATGGCACAGAGATTAGAGTAATCCTTAACTCTCATTATTTGAATTTTGATTGATGAACAGCTGTGAACCTTGTTTGAGAGAACCTAGGATTTTTTTGGCTGTTGACACAATATTTGGTTAGGGATTGAAGTGACATAGTGGTACAAAGCCATTCCTGTAGATCATCATAGTAAAACCTAGCATGTTAATATGGGTCTCATCTCTGCTGATGGAAAACCTGTACTGTGACCTGGCAACAAAGCAAATGAGCATTTTGATTTATGTGATTTTTATATTTGTATGTCACTATTGTGTTTTCCCCCCTGTCTTAGGATTTTTGGGGGACTTATTTTAGATATCAAAAGAAAAGCTCCATACTTCTGGAGTGACTTCAGAGATGCTTTCAGCTTGCAGTGCTTAGCATCTTTTCTGTTTCTCTACTGCGCGTGTATGTCTCCCGTCATCACATTTGGAGGACTGCTAGGAGAAGCGACTGAAGGGCGAATAGTATGTATCATGCTTTTCTCTGAACTTTGAAACTTAATCAGCTTTTACGATTCATAGTTAGATGAGTCTGCATTTAATTTTGGTTTCCTTTATGAGGAGAGATTTGATGTATGGTCTGGCAGACAAAGTTCATACGAATTTCCTAGATGACTAATGGAACTGGTAATCAGGGAGTGGAATATCTCAGAACAACTAATTCTTATCTTACACAAGGTTCTGATCTCATCCCTGGCCCCCCAGTCCTAGGCTAGCTTTAGCCTCTGGTTCTTGCCTCATAAGAGGTCCATTTTCCTATTTATATAGGCCATGCTTCTGCCAGACATTTATTATGAATACATAATAAACTTTTAGTAAGCAAAAGAAAAGTGAGATAAGGAAGGGGGAGAGGACATATCCCTGTCCACTACCATTCACAGTCTGCTGACTGCCTGCCGCCTTTTTTTTAATCCTCCTACCCCACCTCCTGCCCAAGGTTGCTAGGCCCTTCATAGCAAAGGGAAAAAAGACCCATGTATTTTACATATTTTCTCCCCAGTTATAATCGCAGCCTGCACAGCTTAGATAATGGAATCATTTATATCTCTACACAGAGTGCAATCGAATCTCTCTTTGGAGCGTCCATGACTGGGATAGCCTATTCTCTCTTTGGTGGACAGCCTCTTACCATATTAGGCAGTACAGGACCAGTTTTGGTGTTTGAAAAGATTTTGTTTAAATTTTGCAAGTAAGTGTTATATACTTTTGGCCCTCAGCCCCTTTCTATTTCTCTACTGTATTTAATCTTCTTCCAACATCACATTTGGAGATCTGCTGGGAGAGGTAGAAGTTGCTGATTTGATTCAGTTTGCCATTTTTGTCTCTCCATGGAAATAAAGGAACAGTAAAATATTGATGTATATTGTTATGTATTATTTATAAAACATTATATTCAGCTCTAAGCACTGAGAAACCTCTTTGAGTTTTGTACCCTTAGGTGTTCCCTTTAGACAAAGTCTTGAGTTTAGATACTCATGGGATGTGAAGCTTATTTACTTTCACTTCCTGAATTAGACTTACTTCCATCTACTTAAAATGGTGGCAAGCTGTTAAATGACCTTCTTTCCACTGTTCTTTTCCCCCTCCTAGAGAATATGGGCTGTCCTACCTATCTTTAAGAGCTAGTATTGGGCTTTGGACTGCAACCCTGTGTATCATACTTGTGGCCACTGATGCAAGCTCCCTTGTCTGCTATATCACCCGGTTTACTGAAGAAGCTTTTGCTTCTCTTATTTGCATCATTTTCATTTATGAGGCCCTGGAGAAGTTGTTTGAACTCAGTGAAGCATATCCAATCAACATGCATAATGATTTGGAACTGCTGACACAATATTCGTAAGTACCATTTCCCCTGTTGGCTGTGGGGCTTTTCTTTCTACCAATATTGCTATTGTTATAAGAAATACAAGGAACTTACTCAGCAGATAGAGTTCCTTAAATTGATTCGTGACCTAAATCCCGGTCTCTCAGAGTTGAACAGGATTTCAAGAGTCATCTAATCAGCTGCTCATCTGAATACTTGAGTTTTCATTATAACATCTTTGCCAAGAATAACTTTTTGAAGTTTTATTTGTCGAGCATTCCCTATTAAGTAGATAATGAACCAAGATCAATTTTACTATACAGAGATTTTTTTTTCAAAATAGTTTTGATTTTGGTCTTCCTTTAGGACCTTTTCCATGTAATGTAATCCAAAGAACACAGTAGTGAAAGATAAGATTTCAGATTTAAAGCAGTGAGATAAAAGAGACTCATTGGGGCTAAATTGCATAGTTTGATGTTTGAAAATATGATAAAGTCTTAAACAAAATATCACTGAATTGAAATGTATTTTTGCTTTTGGAACCTATGACATTTATGATAAAAGTACTCACATATTGCCTGTTGAGGGTGATATTACAGTTTAGGATTAAAGATGGGATTGTACCTATTACACGTTCTAGTTTTGTATGTCAGCAGTTTGGGATTTCTCTAAGGCTGTATTTGCAGAGTATATGTGAACATTATGTTACTCTTCTTTGATTTAATTTTAGGATTTTTTTGTCGTAATTATATATACATTTTAAACAGTGAATATTTGAAACAGTATGTTCTTTACCAGGCATCAACCTGGCATTATAACCTCTGCATTAACTACCAATGCTCTTCTTATAAACTGCTCAGATAGGCCTTCAAAATCTTCCGTTGAAGATTTATCATCTTTATTTAATATTAGAAGTTGAAGTTGTTGAAATTAGGCCAAAACAGTGCAATATTATAGTCTTGTTAAGAATGATGTAATGATATAGAGTTGAAAATAAGATGACTTTTAGTACTTTGAATTTTTCTCGGTAATTAGAGATATGTTTAACAGTGCATCCCTGTTTTAGAACCAAAAAAAAATCAGAGTGAGATATAAAATAACTTCCCCAATAAAAGTAAATGGTGAGGGTGTTGTGAACAGGATTCAAGTGCAGATGAAAGAGGTGTCAGGGACACTCAGAAAGCAGGCAGATGGGAAGAACAATTTGATCAGAATGAGATGTAACATTGATACATGCCTTTTCATTTATCTTTAGTTGAAAAGAGAGCAGCGTCACCTAATTTGGGTATCTTTGCGAGGATATGCAATTACCTCTGCTTGAATTTTCAAACCTACTACACGCCAGGCACTGTGCTTGGTGCTAGGGAAATCATGAACAATATTCTGTTCTCAGTGAGCTTCCAGTTTAGTAGGAAATGTAGACAAACAGACAACACAATGGAATAAGTGCTGTGTTAAAGGATTGGTCCAGAATACTATGGTACTACATCAGAAGAGCACCTAACCCAGATTTCAGGTTCAGAGAAGACTTCCTGGAGGAAGTGACATAGAAGACCAAAAAATCAGTAGGAATTAGGTGCTGAGGAATAGAGATGGAGAGTGGTTTAGATGGAGGGAATGGCACAGACTTGGATGTAAGAAATTTATTAATGCTTTGAAATATTTGTCCAAAGTTATATAGCTAGTGGTGAAACAAGAAATTAGACTCAGGCTTTATGACCCTGTTGTAATTCTCAGTAACTGAAGTTACTGCTGTAATTTTAAAATTTCTTTAAAGTACTGTTTCTCAACCACTGATACATATACAATCAGAGAAAAGCAGACAAAGCTTAAACAGGCAGGAGGGTTTTATAATCAAGTATTCATCATAAAGTATTCTTCCAAAAACTCCACTGGATTTTTATGTCCTTAAAACCCATTATAAATGAAAAAGATGGTGAATAATAAATGCATGTAGGTATAATAAATAACTATAGAAAGTGGTGAATGATTGCTCTAGCAACTATCTAGCAATTTCAGTCTCTAAACATCAGTTAAAATAAATTCACTAAGGGGCTTCCCTGGTGGTGCAGTGGTTGAGAGTCCGCCTGCCAATGCAGGGAACACGGGTTCGTGCCCCGTGTCCGGGAGGATCCCACATGCCGCGGAGCGGCTGGGACCGTGAGCCGTGGCCGCTGAGCCGGTGTGTCTGGAGTCTGTGCTCTGCAACGGGAGAGGCCACAGTGGTGAGAGGCCCACGTACCGCAAAAAAAAAAAAAAAAAAAAAGTTCACTAAAGTTTTAATTTTTAAAATTAAAGTTCTAATTCCAAGGAATATAACAATTTTTCTTTTCATATAAAAATTTTTCTTTTCAAAGTCCTTTTATGGTCACTTTATATTTAATGAAATCCTATGGAGCAGATAAGTTCTATTTTATAGAACAAGTTAATGATTTATAACTTACCAATAATCAAATAAAGCATAATGAAGAGTAGAACCCACTTTTCTTAATGTTATGTTTTCTTTATTAGAGGGTGTGACTTTGTTCTGCCACTCAACTTTATCTCACCTTTTGGGCACATTGCCATGAATTCTTTATCAGATTAGTGTAATGTCAGTGTTGGCACTTTGTATATGATAATTTGACTCAGAGTATCTGCCACTTCTGTTGGGAAATTTTAAGCAAATTATTCTCGTTCATGTAAACTATTGCTACATTCATTATTCATTCATTCATTTCTACTTTGCTAGGTATTTTAAGTGTCACCACTACATACTTTATAGTATTAGTCATGCTAAATAAATGCTTAGAGACATTGCTGTTAATTTGTTTTGGAGAAAGAAGCACTTCCCTTTAACTATGGAAATTAATATCCTAATTGTTCTGAACACTATTCCTCCTAGATATTTGTAGAACTAGTAAAATTCAGTTAGCTTAGCATATTTTTCTATTTATAAATGCAATTCTTGATAATATAAGGTGTTCAGCTTATGCACTTTACATTTATTATTTAACAAATAGGAAAAGATTGAGAAAAGAATATATACAACTCTGGGGAAAGAAGTTTACTTCATAAAACCATTCCTTAGTTAGAGCTCTCAGTTGCAGGCAAAATAATTTTTATATACCACCCAAAAAACCCCTGTTTTTATAAATAAGTACTGTGCAAATATTATGTGAAGGGTAAGAAAATATGTTCTCATAAGTGAATGCTCATTGCTGGTCTCAGTGAAGTCTGTGTCCAGCTTCCACTCATTCCTCTGTGTAGCTCATCTCTTCTTTATGTGGGTACCTGGGGTCTTTTCGATATATCAAAACTTGCTCTAAAGATGATTAGTAGGAAGCTAATTTTATTTCTTCCAGAATTTTCATTTTGTTATCTAAAAGAAGGAAGGCAGAATTTTTTTCAATTATAAAAGCAGGTTTTTAGGGAATAAGAGAGAAGGTCCTACTCATTCTGAAATCATATCCCTGGGTGTTGTGGGCTGAATTGTGTTCTTTCAAAATTTCCCACATGCCAGGTTTCTGAGCAAATCGAATGGCTCTCTATATAGAATTTGAAAACTTTTTAGCACCCTCTCTACCTCTGTAATCTCTTGTCTAAATTATGACAATTGCCTTCCAAATGGTGTCCCTGATTCTACTACCCTTCCCTTCCACAGACTGTTTTCTATGAAGCAACCAGAATTATTCTCTTAAAACCCATCAGATCATGTCACTCTGCTTCTCAAAGCCCACTGATGACTTCCCATTACCTTCAAAGATGTTGTATGAGCTGTTCCTCACTGCCTGTCTTACCTTGTCTTCTCCTTCCTCCTCTGCTGCACCCACGCTAATCTCCTTGCCCTTCAGCCTTCATACTTGCTGTTCTTTTTGCCTAGAATGCCCTTCTCCAGATATCTATGTGGCTTGTTCCTTCACTATCTTCAAAATCACCTGCTTGAGGACTTTCCATCTAAAATTTCAACTCTCTTCTCTCTCTTCCTTTTTTTAATCTAAAATATTATATAATTTATTTATCTTTTTAAAAGTAAGATTTATTGAAGTATTATTTACATACAATAAAATATGCCTCTTTTAAGTGTACCCTCAAATGAGTTTCAACAAATGAATAACACTATAATTGGAATATACAATATTTCCCAAAGTATTTCCTCATGGCCCTTCACAGTCTCTCTCTCACCCCAACCCCCAACCCCTGACAATCACTGATGTGATTTCTGTCTCTAAAGTTTTGCCTTTTTTAGAATGTCACATAAATGGAATCATAGAGTGTATAGCCTCTGGTGTCTGGCTTCTTTCACTTATCATATGCTTTTGAGATTTACTCATTTTGTTGCATGCATCAATTTATTCCTTTTTATTGTTGGTCAGTGTTCCACTGTATGGATGTACCACAAATTGTCTATCCAACCACAAGTTGATAGATGTTTGGGTTGTTGCTACTTTGGAGCTATATTGCTTCACATGCAGGTCTTTACTTGGCCTACGTTTTCATTTTCTCTTGGGTAAATACCTAGAAACAGGATTGCTGGGTTATATGAAAAGTCTATATTTTAACTTTATAAGAAAATTCCAACATGGTTGTACCATTTTGCACTCCCACCATCGATGAATGAGTGTTCCTATCGCTCCGCATCCTCATCGGCACATGGTATTGTGCTTATGTAGAGTGATACCTCTATTAGTCTAATTTATTGTGTGTTCCCCTCCTAGAGTGAGTTCATGAGGAAAAGGGATTTAGTCTGTTTTGATCACTGCTTTCCCAGTGTTCAGATCAGTTCCTGGCACAAAATAGATAGATGTTCAATGAAAATTTGTTGAAAAAATAAATGAATGTTGAATGAATATCACCTCTATTTAGAATTTGTACTAAGGCTCAGAAGGGATTATGGCTTACCCAAGTAGAAGAACTAGAGCTAAAACTCAACACATCTAACATTTAGTCAAACACTTTTGACAGTGTACCACATTATAGGCCACTGGTTTGACCAAATTAATTTCTAGTATTAATATTTAGAATATGAGGGAACTTGGATAAATTTTATTTAAGTCTCTTAGATATTATCTTCAAGCAGTTTAAAATTTATCACAGGAAATTAAAAATATAAAAATAGAGGGATTTAAAACATAAATATTTGAATAATATTAACATATGCAGTAAAATGGATTCTTATTTTAGAGCATAAAAGTGCTTATTTTGATTATAATGATTCCCTGTAAATAGGTATTTGACAAGAAGAGAAAAAAATCTTGGCTGGAGATGAATTTTGTTGTATCACATTGAAGCCCACTTTACCTTATTTTTAAGAAACTTGATAATAATTTGGATTAAAAGATAGGAATCTATACCAATATCCTAGTTAGTTGCTTTGGGTAAGCCCCTAAGAGCAGCCTTCTAGAGACAACATCTTAACCCTCAAAAATACACAGGAAGTACATGTGAAATATGTAGGGAATAAGAGCTCTGGGAGGATACCTACCACACTTATAATACTTTGGGGACAGAAGAAAAGACTGAAAAAAGAAAAGGCTTGTTCTCTTTGTATATTTTGGAGTGTTCAACTGGCATTGTGTGGATACATTATTTTGTAATTTCTTTCTAAGAATAAGTTTTATGAGAAACAGACCCACGGATACAGAGAACAAACTAGTGGTTACCAGTGGGGAAAGGGAAGGCGGGGGTAGCAATATAGGAGAAAAGGGTAAAAGGGGTTATTATAGGATTATATGAAATCATGTGTGTGAAAACTTTTGAAAACTGTAAAGCACTGTAGAATTTAAACAATCTTTCATTCAATTAAAAAAAAGTTTTATTATGGGAAATTAAAATCTTTTGACAAGCCATAGAATGAGGTAATTAGGGCCAGGTGGTGCTCATCAAATCAGTTCCTGTGTAAACAAATTTATTTTCCATTTCAGGAAAATAGCAACTTACAAAACTCAAAGGAAGAATAGAGCAAAATGTTTAAGGTATAATAAGTAGATTTGCCATTCTGTTCTTAAATTCTCTTATTAGGCTCATTCTTTCAACATCTATTGCTTTTCTCTGAATTGTGTTAACATTGATAGTGTGAAAATGAATATGGTCTCCACTCTAAAGGAGCTCAGTGATTAACAAGAAGAGACTAGAGATGTGCTTTGTACATAGTGGCTGCACACAGAGAATTTGTTGAATCAATAAATGAGGAGGGAGCTAGAGGCAATGCATAGTCAAATCATTGCAACCTGGCATGTTAAGTATTTATACTAGACATATGTTTAATGGTCCAGGAGAAGAAGTAAAAAACTACCTTAATTTATCACTCCATCTCTGTTGTACCTGTAACTTGAGTTTCTTATATATGGCGTATCTGTTTTTCTCTCTCTTCATTATCTCTGCATGAGCAGGTCATAATTAGAGTTGAGGGCACCAAGGTAGATAGATGAAATCCTGGGACCAGTTGGCAGAGAGTCTTAAAAATTGTAATGAGTTTTATTGTAAAAGATCATTGGGGGTAATGACAAAGCTCTGGGAATAATTATGTGATAATAGATTAGAAGGTGATCATAGGAAGTGGAGCAAAGAGCAATAACCTTGGTATGGAATGTTTAAGTCCTGATTATTGACTGAGACAATGGTAATGAGAAGAAAATAAACAAACTGGGGAAAAAAAGAAAGAAGAGCAAAAATTGGCAAGGCTTTATTCATTCATTCAACAAGTAATTATGGAATGCCTTATAATTTATATGAGCAATAACAAAAATTTGCATACATGGCTTTATTTAAGCCTCACAATAATCTATGGTATAAGTATTACCCCTCAGATGATCAATCTGAGGTTCCAATAAGTTAATTAATTTGCTCAATATCCCAGAACCAATGAATGGTAAATGAGAGTCAAACTCAGGTATACTTTTTTTTAATTAAAATGTAGTCGTTTTACAATATTATATTAGTTTCAGGTGTGCAGCATAGTGATGCAATATTCTTATAGATTATACTCTGTTTAAAGTCATTATAAAATAATGGCTATATTCTCTGGTGCTGTACAACATATACTTGTTGCTTTTTGTTTTCATTTTTGAATTTTATTTTATTTACTTTTTTATACAGCAAGTTCTTATTAGTCATCAGTTTTATACACATCAGTGTGTCAATCCCAATCGCCCGATTCATCACATCACCACCTCCACCCCCTGCGGCTTTCCCCTCTTGGTGTCCATACGTTTGTTCTCTACTTCTGTGTCTCAATTTCTGCCCTGCAAACCGGTTCATCTGTAACATTTTTCTAGGTTCCACATATATGCATTAATTTTTTCTCGTTCTGACTTACTTCACCCTGTATGACAGTCTCTAGATCCATCCACGTCTCAACAAATGACCCAATTTCGTTCCTTTTTATGGCTGAGTAATATTCCATTGTATATATGTGCCACATCTTCTTTATCCATTCATCTGTCAATGGGCATTTAGGTTGCTTCCATGACCTAGCTATTGTAAATAGTGCTGCAATGAACATGGGTGCATGTGTCTTTTTGAATTATGGTTTTCTCTGGGTATATGCTCAGTAGTGGGATTGCTGGATCACATGGTAATTCTATTTTTAGTTTTTTAAGGAACCTCCATACTGTTCTCCAGAGTGGCTGTATCAATTTACATTCCCACAAACAGTGCAAGAGGGTTCCTTTCCTCCACACCCTCTCCAGCATTTGTTGTTTGTAGATTGTCTGATGATGCCCATTCTAACTGGTGTGACGTGATACCTCATTGTAGTTTTGATTTGCATTTCTCTAATAATTAGTGATGTTGAGCAGCTTTTCATGTGCTTCTTGGCCATCTGTATGTCTTCTTTGGAGAAATGTCTATTTAGGTCTTCTGCCCATTTTTGGATTGGGTTGTTTGTTTTTTTAATATTGAGCTGCATGAGCTGTTTATATATTTTGGAGACTAATCCTTTGTCCGTTGATTCATTTGCAAATATTTTCTCCTTGTCTTTTTGTCTTGTTTCTGGTTTCCTTTGCTGTGCAAAAGCTTTTAAGTTTCATTAGGTCCCATTTGTTTATTTTTGTTTTTATTTCCATTACTCTAGGAGGTGGATCAAAAAAGATCTTGCTGTGATTTATGTCAAAGAGTGTTCTTCCTGTGTTTTCTTATAAGAATTTTATAGTGTCCGGTCTTACATTTAGGTCTCTAATCCATTTTGAGTTTCTTTTTGTGTATGGTGTTAGGGAGTGTTCTAATTGCATTCTTTTACATGTAGCTGTCCAGTTTTCCCAGCACCACTTATTGAAGGCACTGTCGTTTCTCCATTATGTATCCTTGCCTTCTTTGTCATAGATTAGTTGACCATTAGGTGCATGGGTTTACCTCTGGGCTTTCTATCTTGTTCCATTGATCTTTGTTTCTGTTTTTGTGCAAGTACCATATTGTCTTGATTACTGTAGCTTGATAATATAGTCTGAAGTCAGGGAGTCTGATTCCTCCAGCTCCAATTTTTTTCCCTCAAGGCTGCTTTGGCTATTTGGGGTCTTTTGTGTCTCCATACAAATTTTAAGATTTTTTGTTCTAGTTCCATAAAAAATGCCATTGGTAATTTCATAGGGTTTGCATTGAATCTATAGATTGCTTTGGGTAGTATAGTCATTTTCATAATATTGATTCTTCCAATCCAAGAACATGGTATATCTCTCCATCTGTTGGTATCATCTTTAATTTCTTTCATCAGTGTCTTATAGTTTCTGCATATGGGTCTTTTGTCTCCCTAGGTAAGTTTCTTCCTAGGTATTTTATTCTTTTTGTTGCAATGGTAAATGGGAGTGTTTCCTTAATTTCTCTTTCAGATCTTTCATCATTAATGTATAGGAATGCAAGAGATTTCTGTGCATTAATTTTGTATCCTGCAACTTTACCAAATTCATTGATTAGCTCTAGTAGTTTTCTGTTGGCATTTTTAGGATTCTCTATGTATAGTATCATGTCATCTGCAAACAGTGACAGTTTTACTTCTTCTTTTCCAATTTCTTTCTTTTTATTTCTTTTTCTTCTCTGATTGCCATGGCTAGGACTTCCAAAACTATGTTGAAAAATAGTGGTAAGAGTGGACATCCTTGTCTTCTTCCTGATCTTAGAAGAAATGCTTTCAGTTTTTCACCATTGAGAATGATATTTGCTGTGGGTTTGTTGTATATGGCCTTTATTATGTTCAGGTAGCTTCCCTCTATGCCCACTATTTGGAGAGTTTTTATCATAAATGGGTGTTGAATTTTGTCAAAAGCTTTTTCTGCATCTATTGAGATGATCATATGGTTTTTATTCTTCAATTTGTTAATATGGTGTATCACATTGTTGATTTGTGTATACTGAAGAATCCTTGCATCCCTGGGATAAATCCCACTTGATCATGGCTTATGATCCTTTTAATGTGTGGTTGGATTCTGTTTCCTAGTATTTTGTTGAGGATTTTTGCATCTATGTTCATCAGTGATACTGGTCTGTAATTTTCTTTTTTTGTAGCATCCTTGTCTGGTTTTGGTGTCAGGGTGACTGTGGCTTCACAGAATGAGTTTGGGAGTGCTCCTTCCTCCGCAATTTTTTGGAAGATTTTGAGAAGGATAGGTGTTAGCGCTTCTCTAAATGTTTGATAGAATTCACCTGTGAAGCCATCTGTTCCTGGACTTTTGCTTGTTGGAAGATTTTTTTTTTTTTTTTTTTTTTGCGGTACACGGGCCTCTCACTGTTGTGGTCTCTCCCGTTGCGAAGCACAGGCTCCGGATGCGCAGGCTCAGTGGCCATGGCTCATGGGCCCAGCCACTCCACGTCATGTGGGATTTTCCCGGACTGGGGCACAAACCTGCGTCCCCTGCATCGGCAGGCGGACTCTCAACCACTGCACCATCAGGGAAGCCCTTGCTGGAAGATTTTTAACCACAGTTTCAATTTCATTACTTGTGATTGGTCTGTTCAGATTTTCTATTTCTTCCTGGTTCAGTCTTGGAAGGTTATACCTTTCTAAGGATCTGTCCATTTCTTCCAGGTTGTCCATTTTGTTGCCATAGAGTTGCTTGTAGTAGTCTCTTAGGACGCTTTGTATTTCTGCAATGTCTGTTGTAACTTCTCCTTTATCATTTCTAATTTTATTGATTTGAGTCCTCTCCCTCTTTTTCTTGATGAGTCTGGCTTATGGTTCATCAATTTTGTTTATCTTCTCAAAGAACCAGCTTTTAGTTTTATTGATCTTTGCTATTGTTTTCTTTGTTTCTATTTCATTTATTTCTGCTCTGACCTTTATGATTTCTTTCCTTCTGCTAACTTTGGGTTTTGTTTGTTCTTCTTTCCCTAGTTCCTTTAGGTGTAAGGTTAGATCGTTTACTTAAGATTTTTCTTGTTTCTTGAGGTAGGATTGTATTGCTGTAAACTTCCCTCTTAGAACTGCTTTTGCTGCATCCCATAGGTTTTGGATTGTCATGTTTTCATTGTCATTTGTCTCTAGGTATTTTTTGATTTCCTCTTTGATTTCCTCAGTGATCTCTTGGTTATTTAGTAACATATTGTTTAGCCTCCACGTGTTTGTGTTTTTTATGTTTTTATTTCCCTGTAATTCATTTCTAATCTCATAGTGTTGTGCTCAGAAAAGATACTTGTATGATTTCGATTTTCTTGAATTTACTGAGCCTTGATTTGTGACCCAAGATGTGATCTATCCTGGAGAATGTTCCATGCGCACTTGAGAAGAAAGTGTAATCTCCTGTTTTTGGATGGAATGTCCTATAAATATCAATTAAAGCTCTCTGGTCTATTGTGTCATTTAAAGCTTCTGTTTCCTTATTTATATTCATTTTGGATGATCTGTCCATTGGTGTAAATGAGGTGTTAAAGTCCCCCACTATTATTGTGTTACTGTCGATTTCCTCTTTTATAGCTGTTAGCAGTTGCCTTATGTATTGAGGTGCTCCTATGTTGGGTGCCTATATGTTTATAATTGTTATATCTTCTTCTTGGATTGATCCCTTGATCATTATGTAATGTCCTTCCTTGTCTCTTGTAACATTCTTTATTTTAAAGTCTATTTTATCTGATATGAGTATTGCTATTCCAGCTTTCTTTCGATTTCCATTTGCATGGAATATCTTTTGCCATCCCCTCACTTTCAGTCTGAATGTGTCCCTAGGTCTGAAGTGGGTCTCTTGTAGACAGCATATATATGGATCTTGTTTTTTGTATCCATTCAGCAAGCCTGTGTCTCTTTGTGGGAGCATTTAATCCATTTACATTTAAGGTAATTATCGATATGTATGTTCCCATTACCATTTTCCTAATTGTTTTGGGTTTGTTTTTGTAGGTCCTTTTCTTCTCTTGTGTTTCGCACTTAGAGAAGTTCCTTTAGCATTTGTTGTAGAGCTGGTTTGGTGGTGCTGAATTCTCTGAACTTTTGCTTGTCTGTAAAGCTTTTGATTTCTCCATCAAATCTGCATGAGATTCTTGCCGGGTAGAGTAATCTTGGTTGTAGGTTCTTCCCTTTCATCACTTTAAGTATATCATGCCACTCCCTTCTGGCTTGTAGAGTTTCTGCTGAGAAATCAGCTGTTAACCTTATGGGAATTCCCTTGTATGTTATTTGTCACTTTCCCCTTGCTGCTTTCAATACTTTGTCTTTAATTTTTGCCAATTTGATTATTATGTGTCTTGATGTGTTTCTCCTTGGGTTTATCCTGTATGGGACTCGCTGTACTTCCTGGACTTGGGTGGCTACTTCATTTCCCATGTTAGGGAAGTTTTCGACTATAATCTCTTCTAATATTTTCTCGGGTCCTTTCTCTCTCTCCTCCCCTGGGACCCCTGTAATGCGAATGTTGCTGCATTTAATGTTGTCCCACAAGTCTCTTAGGCTCTCTTCATTTCTTTTCATTCTTTTTTCTTTATTCTGCTCCGCAGCAGTGAATTCCACCATTCTGTCTTCCAGGTCACTTATCCTTCTTCTGCCTCAGTTATTATGCTATTGATTCCTTCTAGTGTAGTTTTCATTTCAGTTATTGTATTGTTCATCTCTGTTGTTTGTTCTTTAATTCTTCTAGGTCTTTGTTAAACATTTCTTGTATCATCTCGATCTTTGCCTCCATTTTTCTTCTGAGGTCCTGGATCATCTTCACTATCATTATTCTGAATTCCTTTTCTGGAAGGTTTCCTATCTCCACTTCATTTAGTTGTTTTTCTGGGGTTTTATCTTGTTCCTTCATCTGGTACATAGCCCTCTGCCTTTTCATCTTTTCTATCTTTCTATGAATGTGGTTTTTGTTCCACAGGCTGCAGGATTGTAGTCTTGCTTCTGCTGTCTGCCCTCGTGTGCCCTTGTTGCTTACTTATTTTTACATAGTAGTTTGTATCTCTTAATCCCCTATGCCTATCTTTCCCCTCCCCACTTCACTCTCCCCACTGGTTAACCACTAGTTTGTTCTCTATATCTGGGAGTGTGTTTCTGTTTTGTTATATTCATTCATTTGTTTTATTTTTTAGATTCTACATATAAATGAAAACATAGAGTATTTGTTTTTCTGTGTCTGACTTATTTCATTAAGCATAATACCCTTTAGGTCCATCCGTGCTGCTGCAAATGGCAGAATTTCATTCTTTTTTATGGCTAAGTGATATTCCATTATATATATATATATATATATATATATATAAAATGGAATATCACTTAGCCAATTATATATATGGCTAAGTATATATATATCTCACTTTCTTTATCCATTCCTCTGTTGATAAACACTTAGGTTGCCAATATCTTGGCTACTGTAAATAATGCTACTATAGATATTGGGTTTGTGTATATTTTCAAATTAGTGTTTTTTTTTCAGATATATACCCAGGAGTGTAACTGCTGGATCATATGGTAGTTCTATTTTTAGATTTTTGAGGAACTCCATACTGTTTTCCACAGTGGTTGTACCGATTTACATTCCCACCAACAGTGCAGGAGGGTTCCCTTTTTTCCACACCCATGCTAACATTTGTTATTTGTAGGCTGTTTGATGATAGCCGTTTTGACAGGTGTGGGTGATATCTCATTAAGATTTTGATTTGTATTTCTCTGGTAATTAGTGATGTTAAACATCTTTTCGTGTGCCTGTTGGCCATCTGTATATCTTCTTTAGAAAAATGTCTATTCAAGTTTTCTGCCCTTTTTTAATCAGGTTGTGTGTGTGTGTGTGTGTGTGCACGCGCGCGTGTGTGCATTTTTTTTTGTTTGTTTTTTTTTGCGGTATGCAGGCGCCTCACTGTTGTGGCCTCTCCCGTTGCGGAGCACAGGCTCTGGACACGCAGGTTCAGTGGCCATAGTGCATAGGCCCAGCCACTCCACGGCATGTGGGATCTTCCCGGACCGGGGCATGAACCCGTGTCCCCTGCATCAGCAGGCGGACTCTCAACCACTGTGCCACCAGGGAAGTCCCTGTGTGCGTGTTTTTTGATATTGAGTTGTAAATATAAACAGTTGAACTGTTTATATATTTTGGATATTAACCCTTTATCAGTCATATTATTTGCAAATATCTTCTCTCATTCAGTGGGTTGTTTTTTCGTTTTGTAGGTTCATTTGGTTTTAAAGCCCATGAATTTTTTTTCTATGATAAAAAAATAAAAATGATAGTAAAACCTCAATTTTATTATAACTCCTTAAAGGCAGTAACTGTCATATGTGTCTATGTATTCCCCATAGCACCTAGCATAATACTCTGTACAAAATAATTTTAACCTGTTAAATCATTGAATGAACAAAGAAGACTACATGCTATGTTCCAGATACTTGGGTGTAAAAGTAGCACCATAGATGGGTCTCTGCCCCAATGGAGCATATTATCTATTGAAAGACTTAGATATTAAATATTACACAAATAATTACTTAATTATACTTGACATAAATGTTATAAAGGTACAGAATGCCATGAGAGTGAGAAATACTTCCAAAGTTATTTGTATTTGGAGGCCAAGGAGAGCCTATAGCTATTTGAATGGAGATAAAATTCTGATGAGAAAAAGTTTAAGAAAAATTTCATGGAGAAAGTATTTATGTTTTTAGTGTTAGCTAGTAGTGGTGGTGTTTTGCAAAGTTATTTTGCACATTTTTGAAAAGCTATTTTCTTCATAATATATTATAGCTATAAGTTTAAATAATTTATTAGAGAGAAAAGTATTAAGTACTTACAGAATCTCTCCTAAGAATAAAATCTGAAACATGGAAATAGATGTATTCATAGAGACTGTATTATTTAAATAGTCATCTTAATAGAAAGAAATTAAAGGTTTAGTAATAGAAGAATGAGTAAACTATGCCACATCCATTAAAAACGATGCTTATGAAGCGTAATGAGCAAACAGAAAATACTTACATTATAGTTCTATATAAAAGAGATTAGAAATGCTCATGTGCTCATAAAAATGTTGAAAATATACATAAGAATTACTGAAAGATATATACCAAAAATTACAGTTATTGGTGGAAAGATTCTGAGAGATTTCTTTTTCATTTTTTATTTTATAAATATTCTGTAGTGTGGTTTTTTTATTTTTGAAATTCAAAATACTTTATGAAAAAGAAAAATGAATAGGTGTAAAAACATGTTTGGCTTCTATAGATACATCATAACTCTCTGATTTTATGCCTAATGTTAATACCTAACTTGCTACACAGCACTCTTAAGGTGATTTAATCAATAAAGAGACTTAAAAAAAAAAAAAAGAATCACAAATCATTACTGTTCAGCGCTCACAGAAAGGTACTAATAATAACTACAAAGGCAAAAGCAGAGCATCTGTAACCTAGGGACTAAAATTAGTAAAATGTTGAAGGGAGTTCTACCAAATTATGTTTTCTAGAAGGCAGCCATAGGCTCTTCTTGTGTAGAGAAGACTGATCACCTCCGTTAGCCTTGAAACAAAAGCAAAGACTTCTAGATGCAGGCATTTAATTATAATGTTTATCTAATCATTCTGTAGCCATTTATATAATTAAGATGGCTTAGAGCATACTTTTCTTTGGGGAGTAAAGGGTAGTAGAGGTTGTGTTTGGTGAAGAGTATATTTTAAGCCAAACAATCCAACACTAATTATGGCATTTTATACTGGTGTTTCAAAAAATATAGAAAAAGTGCAGATACTGCCCATTCTTTTGCCTTTGGATTGTTGAACTTTCCAGTCTTTGAGCTGGTGGTAGCCACAATTGTAATAACCACCACAACAATGATGATACCTAACACCTAATTAATATTTACTTATGCTAGACCCTGTTCTAGGTGCTTTTACCTATATTAACTCATTTTTACCCTCATAATAACCCTATGAGGTTGATTGCTGTCACTATCCCGACTTTAAAAATACTAAAATATAGAGACACTAAGTAACTTGTCTAAGGTCACTCAGTTAAGTGCTTGGATTTGACTGATACAGGAACTCTGGCTGGAGAGTCCAAAGTCCAATGTCATAGGCACCAGGCTATTTTATGCACCTAAAGATTTTCTTTTTTGCATTAATATTTCCATCTTATGGCCAGAGTCACTAAACATTATTTTGGAGATGTAAGTAACAGAAGAGCTTATTCCAAAAGCTTATTGCTTTCTCTAGTTTTTTTTTTTTTTTTCTTTTCTTTTTTGTAGTTTTAGATGAAAAATATTTGGACTAAGTTCATCAGTATAGGTAAAAAAGAGGAAAGTGGGATTTTTCTCATTTTATCTTGACTTATTTTAGAATATCTGCTTTTGTCATTTTAAGGACATAAAATCTCAGCCAAAGGCCTCTTTGATCTACCAAGGGTTGGTACAGAGATCTTTTTCAAACTTCCTGTACAAGTGTGCAGCCTCTGAGGACTATCTGCTGAGATTTCAAATATTAGAGGTGTGGACTCAGGAAAGAATGGTGATTTGGTTGGCTATACATGATACCTATGACGTATAAATCTTTTAGGTAAAAAACATATTTTTCCTCCTTGGAATTGATTTATGGAAGAGGAATATTATTAACCAGAGATAGGCCTGACAAGGAGGCATAGATAACTAATGTCCACTTACAGACCTAACTCTCCCAAAAAAAATGTCTCCCCTATGAGCTTGACATTTTTATCCCAAACTTCTTAATACTTTTGGAAAGTCACTGTTGAAATGTAAATACACTCCCAGGATTGGAGTAACACATTACGCCATTGTCCTCACTAATACAGTGCCAGCACATAGGAAAACAGAGACCATAGCCCTGAGAGAATGGTGCACACAGCAAGCAAAGTGAATGGAGAAGTGATACTAGCCCGGTGGCCAGGTTTACATGAGGCTATGAGAAAATAGGAATCTGGAAGTTGGGCAAGGGTAGTGGTGTAGTTGTCATGATGTGAAGGCAGGGCTGCAGGATGTTTTGGGAGGAATATCTTAAAGGAGAGGGGTCCTGAAAGGGGAAGCTGAGAAGACCGTACATTAATGGTATATTACTTAATTTATTCTGGAGCCATCTCACTCTTCTGGCTATGCTAATGGAAATGGCACCGTTATATCTAGATGAAGCATATTATAGAGAAAAAAGCAGAAGTTTCAGGGTCAAGAAGACCTGGATTCAAATCTAATCACTATGACCTTGGATGAGTTATCAAACACTTAGTTTCCTCCATCTATAAAATGTAGAAATCAAACTACTAAACTAGAAAACCAAGTGCCTTCTGCCATGCATATGGTAGCTGTATGCATATCATATCTATATGCATAAATATACAGTAGCTAAAGAAAGCATATATATATATATGTATACACACACACATACATTTATACGTAGATGTATTCATGCATCTACTATAGTGTTATCTTTCTCCCTTGTTGTGTTACTTCTGCAAGAAACTTGTCATATAGTCTCTATTTTACATTTTAGTTTCCTTTTATCATATGTAAATTTACTTTCACCTAATTTTCAGAATATTCAAATAATTTTCTATTAAACTATGGTGTTGGGCCTTTTTTTTCTGAGGTAAATTAGCAAAATGACCAACTTGAAGAATTTTTTAAAAAATTTATTTATTTTTGGCTGTGTTGGGTCTTTGTTGCTGTGCATGGGCTTTCTCTAATTGCGGAGAGCAGGGGCTACTCTTCGTTGTGGTGCACGGGCTTCTCATTGCGGTGGCTTCTCTTGTTGCGGAGCATGGGCTCTAGGCACGCGAGCTTCAGTAGTTGCAGTACGTAGGCTCAGTAGTTGTGGTGCCTGGGCTTAGTTGCTCAGCTGCATGTGGGATCTCCCCAGACCAGGGCTCAAACCCGTGTCCCCTGCATTAGCAGGCGGATTCTCAACCACTGCGCCACCAGGGAAGCCCTAACTTGGAGAATTTTAATCATTAGCTACCTGAAAAGTATTGGTGCTTGATACAGCAGATTCAGGCAATATATTACTAATCTACTTTAACAAGAAAGAGACTATTGCTTCTAATGAATGATATTAACTGTTTTCTTTTCGGCAGCATTACTGCCGAATAGCTAACTGTGCTATCTATGGCAATAGCTAACTATGCTATCATTATTTGAATTCATGACAAGGCTGGGTAACGAGTTGAGGCAGTTATTCTGTATGATCAGATGATTTAAGCCTGAGCAGAACATAAATGTATATACCTATGCAAATATCTAAAATAATTATTCTGATCTCTGTAGCAGTTTAAATACTTGTTATGATTCTAAAAAGGGGACTTTAGGGAGCATATGCCAGTTTCAAAAAACAGGCACATGTTCACACGGCTGTAACTTAGGGATCCCTGACCAATGAATTGTACACCATCTTTCAGCAGGACCTTGAAGTTTTAGCTGGCAGATCTCGGAGCAGCTTTCCAAGCCGTTTGCTGCTTCCTCACTCCCACATGCTTAGTTAGCTGGGATTCCCTGCTGGGAAGCGAAGGCAGGTAGCATTTTGACCCTCCCCTCACCACCTTCAGTATACTTTATTCTCAGAACCATGCCCAGAGATTTAAAAGCATCGGGAATATAAAAAATATCTCTTCCTCACAAGGTTGGAGGCCTTGGACCTTACCTTGAAAAGATTTATTTTTACATTCTTTCAAATTATGACAACTTATGTAGAAAAATATGGCAGATACCTGTTCTTTTTAAAAAAAAATTTTTTTGCAATATTTGTTACATAACAAGAGTGTAAGAATAAAGTGGTTGATATGTATTTGTTTTCTGATTATAATTTGGAACACAGGTATAAATGTCTTGGTTTATGGATTAAATCTGTACCCTGTCATCTCCTAACCTACTAGATCTTTTTTGGAATAATAAAATGCATAACACTGGGGCCAGTATCCACAGTTCTAGAATATTCTTAGCCATCTGGTTCTGTTACAGAGTAAAGTTAGACTGGAAATAAGACAATGTTAGTAAAGGAAGCTTCCTTTGCCCACCCCACCGTCCATGGGCTCCATGTTTTGGTGTGCACAACATAGTGATTTAATGATATATATGTATATTGTGAAATGATCATCACAATAAGTTTAATAATAACATCCATCACCACACATAGTTAATATTTTTCTTGTGATGAGAACTTTTAAGATCTACTCTCTTAGCAACTTTCAAATATACAATTAAGTGTTGTTAACAATAGTCACCATGTGGTCCATTACATCCTCAGAACTTATTTATCTTATAACTAGAAGTCTGTACCTTTTGTTCACCTTCACCCATTTCACATTTATTCTTGATGAATATTTGACTAGTTATAGAATTCTGGATTGCCAAATGTTTTCTTTTAGCCTGTTAATGACCTCATTCCATTGGTTTCAATTTTAGCTCAGGAGAAGTCATTGTCAATCCTACTGTTACTCTTTAAAAACAATGTCTTTTTCCCTAGATGTTGTTAAGATTTTCTCTTTATCTTTGGCTTTCTTCAGTTTCAGTATATTTGGGCATATCCTTTTTTTTGTCTTCTAGTTTAATTGAGATATCATTGACATATAGCACTGTCTAAGTTTAAGGTATACAGCATGGTGGTTTGACTTATATACATAATGAAATGATTACCACAATGACTTAGTGAACATTCATCATCCTGTATAGATACCAAATTAAAGAAATAGAACAAAAGTTTTTTTCCTTGTGATGAGAACTCTTAGGATTTACTCTCTTAATTTCATATATGATATACAACAGTGTTAATTATATTTATCATGTTGTACATTAAATCTGTGGTACTTATTTATCTTACAGCTGGAATTTTGTACCTTTTGACTGCCTTCATCATCCCCACCCCCTGCCACTGGTAACCACAAATCTGATCTCTTGTTCATGAGTTTGTTTGTATGTTTTGAAGTATAATTGACCTACAATGCTATATTAGTTCCTGGTACAAAACATAGTGATTCAATATTTCTGTACATTTCAAAATGATCACCATGATAATCTAGTTACCATCTGTCTTCATACAAAGATATTATGTAATTATTGACTATATTCCCCACACTGTACATTTCATACCTGTGACTCATTTATTTTGTAACTGAATGTTTGTACCTCTTAATCTCCCTCACCTATTTCTCTCCTCCACTCACTCCTCTCCCTTCTTGGCAACAGCCTGTGTGTTCTCTGTATCTATGACTCTGTTTCTGTTTTGTTATGTTTGTTCATTTGTTTTATTTTTTAGATTCCACACATAAATGAAATCATACAGTATTTGTCTTTCTCTGTCTAACCTATTTCACTTAGCATAATACCCTCTGGGTCCATTCATATTGTCACAAATGGCAAGATTTCATTGTTTTGTATGGTTCATATTCCATTGTGTGTGTGTGGTGTGTGTGTGTGTGTGTGTGTGTGTGTGTGTGTGTGTGTGTGTGTGTATATATATATATATATATACACACACACACATTATCCATTCATCTATTAATCACCACTTAGGTTG
The DNA here is from genome assembly GCF_937001465.1 of Orcinus orca. Classification (NCBI taxonomy): domain Eukaryota; kingdom Metazoa; phylum Chordata; class Mammalia; order Artiodactyla; family Delphinidae; genus Orcinus; species Orcinus orca. The sequence goes on from NC_064565.1 coordinate 50,950,576, forward strand.
CTTCCATATCTATTCACCTATTAATTGCCACTTAGGTTGCTTCCGTATCTTGGCTATTGTAAATAATACTGCAATGAATACAGGGGTGCATTTTTTCCAAATTAGTGTTTTCATTTTCTTTGAATACATACCCAGAAGTAGAATTGCTGGATCATATTGTAGTTCTATTTTTTTTTCCATCTCATTACTTTAATCATTTTGTCAAAATAGTCTGAACATGCATAAATACTTGACTTGTTATAAGAATGTATAGCATAAAAGTCCCTGAGGCATATCCAAGAACGACTTGAAATGTATTCAGTGCAATTATTCATAATACTAATTGCCAAGGACTTGGCTCCCTTCCTAGATATTTAAGATATGTGACTAAAAAAAGATATATAATATATATTATATAATATTCATAATTATACATTATATATAAATATATGTATGTTTATTAATGCTAAATCAGAGTCTCCCTCTCCAATGCCTGATTTTTCTGCCAGTTTACTGATGCTGTGTATGAAGTCATTTCCAGACTGTAAGGAATGTACTTACCGAGGTAAATTAGTTCTTTAAGCCCTAGGGTGCCAGTTAGTAGAATGATGGCAGTGGAACTAGAAGGTCCCAAGAGAAGATGTTGTCCAACCCCCTCATTTTGCAGTTCAAGTGACAGAGGCTCAAAAGGTTTGCGACTTGCACAAGCACGGCTGGTTCTGCCACTATTACTGTAACCTTAGGCAAGTCCTTAACTGGGTCTAGACTTCTGCTCCCTCCTCTGTAAAATGGATTGGTGATTGTCACAGCTAACACCTTCCAGGTTCTTCCTGTGTGCCTGACACTGTCCTGAGTACTTTAAGTGTCTTTTCTAATTCTCCCAACACCTCCATAAATTATATATGATTACCTTCAATTAGAGATGAGAATATCAAAGCATAGACATCTTAAATAATTTGCCCGAGATAAGACAATTAGGAAATGTTACAAAGCTGGTCTAGTAACCCAGGAATAACTGCCTCCAAAATTCTCAAATTCCAATCCTTAAATCCCTTCTAAGAAAACCCCGTCAGATAGCTTCTCAAATTCCTTATATCTCTAAAAGTCTAGAGCAGAGTTAACAAACTATGGCTCATGGGCCAAATCCAGGCACCACCTTTGCTTACAGAAATAGTTCTATTTCTAACTTTTTGAGGAATCTCTCTATTGTTTTCCATAGTGGCTGTATTTACATTCCTGTCAATAGAGCATGTGGATTTCCTTTTCTCCACATTCTCACCAATGCTTGTTATTTGTTGTGTTTTTGATAATAGCCGTTCTGACAGATGTGAGGTGATATCTCACTGTGGTTTTAGTTTGCATTACTCTGGTGATGTTGAGCATCTTTTCATGTGCCTGCTGGCCATCTGTACATCTTCTTTGAAAAAAATATCTATTCATGTGCTCTGCCTATTTTTTAGTTGGGTTGTTTGTTTATTTGATGTTGAGTTGTATGAGTTCCTTGTATATTTTGGATATTAACCCTTTATTGGATATATCATTTTCAAATATCTTTTCCCATTCAGTAGGTGGCCTTTTCATTTTGTTGATAGTTCCTTTGCTGTGCAAAAGTTTTCTTAGCTTGATGTAGTCCCATTTGTTTATTTTTGTTTTTGTTTCCCTTGCCTGAGGAGACAGATCCAAAAAATTTGCTAAGATCAATATCTAAGAGTGTAATACCTAAGTTTTCATCTAGAATTTTTATGGTTTCAGGTCTTACATATAAGTCTTTAATCCATTTTGAGTTATTTTTTTTTTGAGTTTATTTTTTATATGGTGTCAGAAACCAGCTCAGTTTGATTCCTTTGTATGTAGCTGTCCAGTTTTCCCAATACCATTATTGCAGAGGCTGTCTTTTCCCCATTGCATATTCTTGCCTCCTTTGTAATAGATTAATATAAATGTGGGTTAATTTCTGGGCTCTCTACTCTGTTCCATTGATCTATGTTTCTGTTTTTGTGCCAGTACCATACCATTTTGATTATTGTAGCTTTGTAGTACAGTTTGAAATCAGGAAGTGTGATAGCTCTAGTTTTGTTGTTCTTTCTTAAGACTGTTTTAGCTGTTCAGGGTCTTTTGGGTTTCCATACAAATTTTACAATTATTTGTTCTAGTTCTGTGGGAAATTCCATTGGTATTTTGATAACGATTGCATTAAATCTGTAGATTGCCTTGGGTAGTATGGTCATTTTAAGAGTATTACTTTTTCCAGTCCCTAAACCTGGTACATATTTTCATCTTTTTTGTGTTGTCTTAAATTTCTTTATTCAGTGTCTTATAGTTTTCTGAGCATAGGTCTTTTACCTCCTCAGTTTGATTTATTCCCAGGTATTTTATTTTTTGATGCAATTGTAAATGAGATTACTTTCTTAATTTCTCTTTCTGATAGTTCTCATTGTTAGTTTATAGAAATGCAACAGATTTCTGTATATTAATTTTGTATCCTGCAACTTTCTAAATTCATTGATGAGTTCTAGTAGTTTCTTCGTGGTGTCTTTAGAATGTTCTGTGTATAGTATCATGTCATCTGCAAACAGTTACAGTTTAATTTGTTCCTTTCCAATTTGAATTCCTTTTATGTTTTTTCCTGTCTGGTTGCTCTGGCTAGAACTTCTAATACTATGTTGAATGAAAGTGACAAGAGTGGGCAATCTTCTTTTTTTAATTTTGTTGAAGTATAAATGTTGCTTTACAATGTTGTGTTAGTTTCACCTGCACAGCAAAGTGAATCAGCTATACGGATACATATATCCCCTCTTTTTGGATTTCCTTCCCATTTAGGTCACCACAGAGCATTGAGTAGAGTTCCCTGTGCTATACAGTAGGTTCTCATTAGTTATCTATTTTATAGTTTACATAGTATCAATAGTCTATATATGTCAGTCCCAGTCTCCCAATTCATCCCATCCCCTCCCTTCCTCCTTGGTATCCATACATTTGTTCTCTACGTCTACGTCTCTATTTCTGCTTTGTAAATAAGATCGTCTATACCATTTTTTTCAGATTCCACATATATGTGTTAATATATTTGTTTTTCTCTTTCTGACTTACTTCAAGGAGTGGGCATTCTTGTTTTATTCCTGATCTTAGAGGAAATGCTTTTAACTTTTCATCATTGGATATGATGTTAGCTGTGGGCTTGTCACATAGTCTTTATTTTGTTAGGGTGTGTTCCCTATGGGCTGCATTTTAAAAGGAGTACAGACCAAAAATTCTATGCCTACTAGAGACTTTCCATGGTACCAGCCTGCTACTGAGCTTTACTTTCTTATTTTTAAATGGGGAGAAAAATACCTGTCCTAGCAGTCATAAGAATGATTTGTAAATTTAATGCGATTATATCAAAGTACTTTATAACTCATAACATAAACTTATATACTGTATTGAGCATCTACTAAATTCTAGGAATAGTACTGGAAACTTTGCATATTTTATGGTGCCTCTTTTAAGGCTCAACATGATCCTGCACAATTGTTATAATTACATTTGATGTATAATGAGTTAATAGAAGCTCAAAGAGGTTGTGTGATTTTTCAGAGGTCAAATAGGCCTAAAGGGGCAGAGTCAAGTTTCAGCTCAATATTACTTCCAAATAGAGACTTTACTTTTCCTTGTACTCAGAACTAAAGCAACAGCATTATTTAATGTCCTTAAGAATGGTAGGTGGCATTAAGAAAGGAGGAAAAATCACTGAATAATCTACCCCTTAAGCAACGCTGGCAAAGAAAACATCCTGATAAAATCAATGCCTATATTTTAGAGCAGACCACCTGAAAACCCCTGGGCTTCAGACATTTTGAAAATAGTTTTTATGTATTTGACTGTAAAGTAAAAAGGGAAAATATAGATGTTTTAGATGCAAAAGGAATATGGTATGCCATCCTAACCAGATTCAAGCTTATATTTTTCATTAGTTTTATTCTGCTCATATTATCAAATCACAAATGATGAAACAGGAAAAACATAAGGGCTTCATTTACTTTTGGATAACAGATGGGAAACAACAGAAAATTCTTTTCAGAAATGCAGAAAAATAATTTTCTTCATAATAGGTAATATGCCTTCTTTAGGCATTAAGATACATTTCTGTTTATAATCTTAAGACAGCTATATTTTTACTCTTTATAAAAATCAAATCTCCCAATAATAAGCAGGGTATTTCTGTACCCTAATCTTTAAATGCCATCATTAAAAATGTAGGTATGCACCCCAGTTTCTAACCTCTCAGAACGTTTTGCACAATAGGTTTTAGTCATGGGAATGAATAATTGCTCAGGAAAGCAGCACCACTTCATGCAATATGATTTGGTAGTCAACATTCTTGTTTTCCAATAAAAGGGAAATTTCATGAATAGAAACATTGGGCTCCTTGAGATTTCACCAATGAAGAGATTGTTTCTGAGTAGCTTCTGAGCAAATATCTCTTAACAGGTTGGTCGCAGATCTGGGGTCTTCATTCCTTATAATAGCACTGCCAGACACAATCATGTTAGCCACTGTGTTTGCACAGTTATGGAGAGTGTCATGGTCTACACTTCACCATTAACCTCTCTGCCAAAAGACAGAAATTGGACCCTTGACTGATAAAACTTTGGCATCATATCTTGCATAAATTTCTGCCCTCCAAACCCAGGTTCAACTGGTGTAACCAAGGCCATATCTATCTGATTAGCCCATGGTGCCAAATACTCAACTGTCATTCCTAGTTTGATGGCAAGTCCAACCTTTGTCTCATTCTCCCAAATGTCTTTAATTAAGGCCCCTGGGTTCTCATATATATGGATTGACCCCTACTGCAGCCATTGGCTTTACCAACTGTTCCAGCCTAGAAACCATCCTGTGCATTTCAAAGAAAGGATCCCGGGCTTCCCTGGTGGCGCAGTGGTTGAGAGTCCCCCTGCCGATGCAGGGAACACGGGTTCGTGCCCCAGTCCGGGAAGATCCCACATGCCGCGGAGCGGCTGGGCCCGTGAGCCATGGCCGCTGAGCCTGCGCGTCCGGAGCCTGTGCTCCGCAATGGGAGAGGCCACAGCAGTGAGAGGCCCGCGTACCGCAGAAAAAAAAAAAAGAAAGGATCCCGTCATAGCTGCTTTTGGAGACTCTACCATAGGGTGACCAAAAGTGACACTGTGAACCAAATACCCATCTGTTGTATCCAGATGCACATATTTGCCCCAGAGACCAGTGTCTAGAAGTACTCAGCCCCTGAATTGGCCAGGTTGCTGTTGAAGATGGATGGGCCAATCTTACAGCTGGACACCATGGTACTGGTTTCCAAGAGCCAAGTTACATGAGTCCTCCAGCAAGATGAAGGGTTTATCCTGATTTCTTCTTCTTCTTTTTAAAAATGTGTTAGTACTTTAATCTTTGAGCAGTGACTAAATTTTCATTTGAAATAATTATTAATTTTCCCAAGTGTAAATCAGAGTAAAGGCATGAGTTATAGCTTTAAAGAATTTATTTTACAATAAGTTAGGTCTTAAGTTCACTTGCCTTTATTCAGATGAGTCAGAAATAGCAGTTTGCTTGGTTTTTGTTGCTTAAGTGGAGTAAGTTAACAGAAGAGCTGGCTAATTTAGTGATTTTGCTAAAATATGCAGATAAATAACTTCAAATATCCATTGATGTGCCCTTTGTTAGTAATATAAATGGGATCAAATGGCTAATAAATGTTTTTGTTCCCAACTTTCTTTCAAATGAAATTCTGTTATTTCAAATAAAATTCTTCCTTTTAAATAATATTCTGTTATATGTATGCATATATATATTTATGTTAGATGTATGCTTAATGTATACATCTACTATCATGCTAGTTTTCTCTTATTATATTACTCCTGTGAGAAATTTGGCATATTTTCTTTGTTTTGCATTTTAGTTTCCTTTTGTCATCAATACATTTACCAAATTTTCAGAATATAAAAAACTTTTCTCAAATGTTTTCCCTTCAAGCTCCTATGGTGTTAGGCCTTTTTTATTTTATTTTATTTTATTTTTTGAGGTAAAGTAACAGAAAAATTCATTTGGAGGAATTTCCCATCATGGGAATACACTGCCCCTTACTAGTGAACTGCCTTACAGAAAGACGTTGGCAAGTTCATATATATATGAACAGAACAGTAGCAAGACATTTGCAGGCCTGCAAGCCTTGCTTTTTCACCTAATAGTTTTTCATCTAATCCTGGCACAACTGTAAAATCGGAGCCAGAGATTTGGGACAAGATATTGTAGACACAATGGATCGTTTTTGGAGACTACTGTAGATGTTATCTCTAAGCCTCCATTTAGGGGAGGGTTCAAGATCAGTGTGGATACTTTAAGTCTTACTTTTTTTTTTTTAAACAAATAGTCATCTTACTTCAGACTACAGACATGCTGCCTGGAGCTCTATTGTTAATTTTTTGTCCCTAGACAAGTGTCTGGGTATCTTCGTTAAGTGTGGAAAGGTTATTCATATTAGAATTTGTCCTTGGATCCCAACCTGAAACTCAGAAATCATGTCTTGGAGTGACATGCATGATAACGTAGATTAGGCATCTGTGGTAGCTCACCTGATCTGCCACCTACACTTCCCTTGGTGAATGACAGATCGAGGACCTTTCCTACCACAATTCTCTACTATGTCCACTAACTCTTCTTGCAAGACCTCTCAGTGACCTGAGTACTTTCCTTTAATGTCATTCCTTGAGACCTGGAGCTACAATTGATCTAGATATGCCTAGATCTGATATTTTCAATTAACGAAATGACCTGTAAATGAGGGCTGTGTAACCAACATTAATTACAAAAACCAAAACAACAATGGGATAAAAAAAAAATCTTTCAAAAAATCCTTCAAAGGCTTCCTAGGGTTCTCATTTTAACATTCAAAATACTAGGACCCTCAATGCTCAGTCCGCACAGTCTGGGCCTTGCCTGTCTCACAGTCCCATCCCCATCTCTTCCCCCCACTCCCCTTCTGTTTCAGCTATGCTAACCTTCCTGTGCATGTCTTCCTGGCTCAGGCCTTTCTACCTGCTTTTTGCTCTCTCTAGCCCACCACCCGCACCACCGTGCCCACATCATCATTTCTTACTAAATTTTGTTCATCTTTTAGATCTCAGCTTAAACCTTGTTTTCTTTAGGCACCCAGACTCAAGGTGTGGCTCCCCTTTTATTTACATTAGTGACCTAGACTTCTTTATGGTACATTTCACAAATGTATTTATATAATTATGTAATTGACTGTGTAGTATTTCTCTTCTGCGTTTAAAGAAAGCCACTAGGATCATGTCTCTTATTTAATACTACACTTAGCCTGGTGTCTTGCGTGACACTCATTAACTTTTTATTGAATTAATTAAGCATCGTGAATAATGCCTTATGACTAAGCTTTCAGTGAATCCTTTTTTCTGTTATCACACATATAGAACAAAACATGCTGTATCCTCGGTTCCCCTGAAAGCACAGCCTAAGTCAGAGGCTTCCTTGAAGGTAATTGATCTTAAGGAGCAGGAGTAAAGAACAGTGAGGGACTGATTGCTATGGACTGAATTGTGTCCCTTCGAAATTCATATTTTAAAGCCCTAACTTCCATTTTGACTGTATTTGGAGATAGTGTCTCAGGAGGTAATCAAGGTTAAATGAGGTCATAAGAGTAGGGCCCAAATCTGATCAATTGTGTCCTTGTAAGAAGGGGAGGAGCTCTCTCATCTCTCTCTGCCACGTAAGGACACAGGGAGAGGGTGGCCATCTGCAAGCCAGAAGAGGGTCTTCAGCAGAACTCAACCATGCTGGCACCCTGGTCTGGGACTTGCAGCCTCCAGATCTGTGAGAAAATAAATTTCTATTGTTTAAACCACCCAGTCTATGGCATTTTATTATGGCAGCCTGAATAGACTAAGACAGTGATATAGGGAAGGAGATAAAGCCAGTAAGAAACTGTGTTACCTAGTTGGTCAAAAGTATAGGTGACTGATGCTTGATTTGATAGGATCTCTAAGAAGGCTTATGAAATGCAACTCACAAATGTTTGCCCTGGGGATGAAAAGGGGAAGCATATATCCAGCAACCTCTATCACCCATTGTTAAGGATGGCAGCAGTACAAGAGCAGGAAGAAAGATACATGATGCAGCCTGAAGAAAGGCTTCAAGGGGTTGCACCTGAGAGTGAACAGTTGAAGTCTCTGAAGAACTGATCACTGCAGCAGAGGCTAGAAGAAGAGGTATGGCTGATAGGATTTGAAGTGGTACACAAGTTATCTGACACATAGACCACCACAAAAGTATCCTGTATTCAATATCCACAAGTAATTAAATTTGTATCATAATTTTTAAGCAATTCATGTTTTTAGTATTTCTACGATGCTTATTCTACATGGAGGAAGAAATGAGGCAGTTTCTACAAACTGAAGTGGAAAAAATTATGGCTACAAATAAGTGCTAACTCTGACATTATTATAGTGATCCTTACAAATAAAATCTCGAAACATAATTTTTCAAGGTGCCAGAAGAAATGATAATGACTATTTAAGCATTGTTTATCTCAGAATCTAGACAAGATGGGTACATTAAGTTAATGACCAAAAAGCAAGTTTAACATGTCTCTTTATCACAGAAGCAGTAAGTTTTGAATTACAGTGAAAATGACATTGAGGAATAACCTGTTTTAAAAGCTACCAGGGACAGATACTGCTAAAGATGATCACTTTTTGAACATTAGATGATGACATAAGTTGAAAACGATCCAAATAACTTGAGCATATAATTCTAATCAAGCAGGGTATGATATGTTTCAGAGAAATACTGGAATGGCTTCCCCATGATTGCAAACTTTTGAATTTTTTAAAGAGAGAAAATTAAAAGACAAAACTAGATACAGGAGGGACTTCAAGATAATTTTTACACATCGAAATAAGAAAGTAAATTTAGAGCTGCCACAAGGGGAACCAATTCTTTTTTCAAATACATTTTATTGTTATCAAAATAATCCATAAACATCCTGAAAAATGCAAATAGTAAAGAAAGATTATAATTAAAGCACCAGCTCACTGAAAGTGCTTTTATCCTAGATTTGTTTTTATTTTTGGTGGTACCTAAATATCTCTAAATAATATGCTTATGTTACTATTTGTTGGTTTACCAATATTAAATGGGACTGATTTACTTTTGTTCTTATGAATATGGATTTAGCTCACTTTCTACTCCCACCTCCAACCTTTCTTCTTGCTCTATCTCTCCTTCCAAAATAATTATATCATATCCTAAGTTTCATCATTCCAGTAACCTTTGTACATAAATAAACAAATAACCACAAGTAACGTATATAAGCCTCTATTTCTTGTTCCACGAGTTGTAGATAATTCTCTTTACTTTCTACTTTGTGTTGACCTAAAACAAATAGACTGCCAGTTATTTCTCTAGCAAAAATGGGTTTATTCAAGGTCAGTAAAGAATTGCAATTTGGGATCTGCAACCATGGCAAGCCACGTGCAAGCCCCCTGCAAAAATGAGAGAACTCTTTTATAGAGGGGAAAAGGAAATTGGGAGGGCCGTAGTAACCAAATAGTCCATCGTTTTCTATTCGCTGAGTTGTGACAATCTCATTGGATGAGTTCTTGCCAGGAAAGGAGAAGTCTTTCTTCTCCCTATTGGGCTCTGCTATTGTCATAGGGCATGAGAGCTTCCCCTCCTGACTCTATTTAGTTGAAGTTTCTGTTTATCATTTTTTTACATTTTCCCCTTTTCATCAAGATCTTTCTCTGAAAGCACTGCTGGTCAAGAGTCAGGTTTTCTGGTTTCAGTGGCTTTTTGGAAGCCTTTTGGTCCTCCTTCCAAGGAAGGACCTTACCTGAGTATAGTGTCCCATGTTGGAAGGAAAGTGCACAAATTTGAAACCTACTGAGGTCACATTTGAGTAACAAGGAGATGTAGGAGGAAGAACTCTCAGACACTTTTTATCTAAAGTCCATGTTATCAAGATCACAGACACTGGAGATCATCTGAAGCACATGTCATCATCAAAGGTTTGGTGACAGACATCCAATAGGCCTGGTTTAGATATCTGGGAAAAGATGTCTCATCAGATGTCATCTGCTTCAATTCTGGGAAATCTTTACTTTGAGGTCAACAGATAATGTGCAAGTCCAATTAGGATTTGGTGCTTTCTTTAGGTGTGTCACGTGAACTTGAGTCTATTCCCTGGAGTTTGGTGGCACAAGGGTCAGTTAGCAACACCTGATAGGTGTTCAACCTTTCCAGCAAGGTTGAAGAGAGTCCTTCTGGATGTGTCTTTTCCAATAGACAAAATCTTCAGATTTCAAGGTGTGATGCTCAAAGTCTTTGTCTCTTGAGAGTGCACTCTGAAAAGATTGCTCTACGAAAATACTTTTTTATTTTTAATAGAAGTAATTAGGCCTTTGCAGTATTGGAATATCTCTCCTTTTATCAGCTGTAGGTCAAAAGAGTTAGGAGCCACATGCATTGGGCATCCAGTGACTATCTCAAAGAGTGAGAGTTTATGAATTCCCAAAGAGCTGGATCTGAGATTTTTAAAAGACCAACAGCAATGCTTTTGGCCAAGGTATTTGGAGAGATTCTACAAGTTTTGCCAACTGAGTCTTAATAATGCCATTCATGCATTCAACTAAACCAGAGGATTGAGGGTGATAAGAACAGTGAAAGTGTTGTAAAACCAGCCAAACAGCACAGACTTGTTGAAGTACCTGACTAGTGAAATGGCATGGCTATGAAGTTCAAGAGTTCTCTTACTGGGCATAATCTTTTCCAAAAGGACTTTAGTCACAGAGAGGCAGTAGCTCGTCTGCAAGGGAAAGCTTCAGTCCAGTGTGAAAGTATGCAGACTATGACTAAAACATACTTATATCCATGAGACAGAGGAAATTGTGTGACGCCATTTGCCAGACCTCGAATGGTCCATTAGGCAGTTTAAAATGTCCAGGAACAGTAAAAGCAGGCTTCCCTGGGTTGTATTTCAGACAAGCAGGACAAGTAAAGTAGGCACTTTTTGTGGCTTTGTTAGTGTTTCCCTACCAATATTGATTCACGAAAGCTATCATTTTGTCAGTAGACCAAAGATTTAATGCATGTACAGTGGTGAGGAGTGGGAATTTTAGAGTCTCCAGTAGGGCTAGGTTGTTATTTGGTCCAAACCAGAACTTTCTCTTTTTATCAAACCAACAATTCTTGAATTTCTAATCTTGTTTTTCCTTTTCTGAGGTCAATTGTTGGGCTTCTCTAGCCAGTTTTTCTAAGTTATCATTTGGAGAAATATCCCTTTGGACCGTGAAAAGGGTTGGCTGCTGTTGGTTCCTTTAAGGGCAGCATTCCTTGTGAAAATGTAAGCAAGGTAATTTTCCTTAGCTTTCAGAGAGTCAAGTCTAGAATGACCCAGAATATTGATAATAGCTAAAGTGTCAGATAAAAGTAATGCATCCAATAATCCCTGAACATAGGGGCCATTTTAAACTTTATTTCCACTAGAAGTAAGGATGCCATATTGTTCCATAATATTAAAAAATCATGAGCTACTCTGAAAGCATATCTACCATGTGTATAAATATTGGCAGTTTTGCTCTTGGTTAAAGTACAAGCCTATGTAAGAGTGTATAATTCAGCCTTTTGGACTAAAGTAGCCAGAGGAAAAGATACTCCCTCAACACTATCAAAGGCAGTTGCAGTAGCATAGCCAGCACAATATTTGCCATTTTTACCTTTAAAATAAGAACCATCAGTGAACCATGAGAGGTCAGCATTACCAAAATTTCCTGCAGAATTTCCTGCAGATCATCACGAGGAGTCAGGAGGTGATTCACCAGCATTAAGCAGTTTTGAAAGACTTCATCAATGAAAGAGGAGAAAAGAGTAGCAGGGTTAAGGTTATTAGAACATAAAAGAGGAGGAGTTAACAGAAGGACTTCGTAGGAGATGAGGTAGCCAACTGAGAAATGTTGAGTGGATTGAGACATCAGGAGGGCTTCTACTGGATGAGGTACAAAAATTGTTAAAGGGGATCCCACAACATTTTTCTCAGTGGCCTTAACCAAAAGAGTGGTGTTAGTAATGGCTCTAAGGCAAGGGGGGGTTGTCCTTTTGCCACAGGATCCAGTTACTAGCTAAAGTACCCAAGGGGTCAATGGTGGTCCCATTGACCTGTTTTTAGATGAGTACCCTAAAGTCATTCCCTTCCCTTTCACATACACAAAGGAAAAGGGAATCTGAGAATAGGGATGCCCAAGGGCAGGTGGCTTTATCAAACTCTCCTTTAAGTACTAAAATATTGTATCATCTTATTCTTCCCATAAAATTGGGTCAGGGTTGTTATTTATCAAAAAATACAGAGGTTTGGCCATAAGAGAGAAATTGGAATCCAATTTCAGCAGTAACAAGCTAGCCAGAGAAAACCTTGCAGTTGGTGCTTAGTTTTGGGTTTTGGGAAACTTAGGACACCATGAAGCCTATCTAAATTTAAGTGTAACCCTTGTTCTGATATCAGATGCCCCAAATATCAAACCTGGGCTTGGGAAAACTGCAATTTTCCTTGGCAACCTAATGTCCCTTTAAGGCTAAAAGCTTTAGCAAATGGATACTGTCTTCCTGTGAGGAGGCTTGAGACAGAGAGCAAAGAAGCAAGTTATCCATATATTACAACAAAGCAGAACCCCCAGGGAACTTTATGTCAACCAGATCAGCCTTCAGAATTTGTGAGAAATAAAAAGGACTCTCAGTAAAACCCTGAGGCATTACTGTCCAGGTGAATTGTTTTTCTTCCCAAGTAAAGGCAAAAAAGTATTGGCTAGCTTCAACTGGAATACCAAAGAATGTACCACATAAATCAATTAGAGTAAAGAATTTATTTCCAATGGGAATGGATGTTAGCATCATATGAGGGTTAGAAATGACAGGTTGTCAAGGGATAACAATATTGTTTATTGCTTTGACATCCTAGACAAACCTCCACCCTTTTTTTTGCGGAGCACAGGCTCCGGACGCACAGGCTCAGCGGCCATGGCTCACGGGCCCAGCCGCTCCGCGGCATGTGGGATCTTCCTGGACTGGGGCACGAACCCGTGTCCCCTGCATCGGCAGGCGGACTCTCAACCACTGCGCCACCAGGGAAGCCCAAACCTCCACCCATTTTACCAAAGGGAGTTATTGTTGTAATTTTGTGTAAAACTTGTCTTTCCCCTTGCCTCAACTCTTTTTTCTTTTGTGAATAAATTAAGCTTGGTTCTTACTTAAGGAATAAACTCTCAACCCCCACCCCCCAAAATAGGAGTATCATAGGACCTAATACAAGGGATAATGCAGCCTTGAGCCTTGTAAGCTTTTATTATGGGCTTTATAACTTGAAGGACTTCTTTACTTATAGGCTATTGATTAATTCCAGGAAGAAGTTTTGAAGGATGTGTTTGAATCTTGATGAAAGTTGTGCTATGAATTTTGCCAATATTAGCTGGAGGTTTTCTCCCTGAGGAGGGTGGTAGCTGATTCAACAGAGAAAAATGATCAGTGTTTCCTGAATTCAACTCTAGTACCATCAGAGACAAAGCAAATAAAAGATGTCAAAGGGTCATTTAATTCACCTGGTTGGCTGCTTTAATGACTACTGTGAAGTCCTAGAATTATTTACTCCTTTCGGGAGAAAGAAATTCTGGCATGATACTTCTCTAAGAAGTCTCAGCCTAACAAATGCTTAGAGGTAGAAGAACTAAGGAGAAAAGGGTGTGTATCTCCCAAAGAGCCTAAACAAAAGGGAATAGGTTTAGAGACAGGAACCTCTTGAGGTTCATTAGAGATCCCCACTATTTGGACTGTTTTAGTACACCGAGGCAGGGGCCACTTTGTTGTAGTGGGGCTGAGCACCAAGAGTGTGGCTCTGTTGTCAGTTAGGACTGGAAGAATTTCATCCTCAATCTGGAGAAATGTTTCTCTAAGCCAGTTAAGAAGAAGATTGCGAAGAGCCCCTGTAGTTCTTTGGAGCCATGTCATTGAGAATTGAGAGGACATTGGTTAGAGGGCTGAAGGTACATTTGTACCAATCTCCTTTCTGATGTTCTAGCTCTTTGTAATAATAGCAGAAACTAGGAGGGTTTTGGTTTCATTTAGGGGGCTTACTTTGCTGGAGTTGAAGATTAAGAATTTTAGTGGTCTCCCTTTTAGGTGACTCCTCTAGAGTGTGAGAGAGCTGGTTTGCCAGATTAACTAAATCTAGAGTGAACACAATTTCCCATTGCACCCTATTCAGTGGGCTGATCCAGGTTCACCCCACTAAAAAACATAGAGTTAAAAGCTACCTTGGTGAAACAACATCTGAAGGAAGACCAGAGTTTTCTTAAAAAATAATCTGAAGTCGATTGTAATAGTAATGAACAGATTCATCAGAATTTTGTGTATAAGTCTGAATTTTGTTCTAATCAATAGGCTTTGGGAAAGCCCTAGAAATTGCCCTATGAAGACACCTAGCAATTTCCTGAGCCTGATCATATAATAAATTAGTAGGTGGGTCTCTGGTTGTAATTCTAGAGATCTTTTAAGATTTTCCCAATTAGCATTTTTCCTCCAATGCTGAACCTGGCCTTCACTGACAAGTATATGAACTAGCTGATATGTCAGAGAAACCCAGTTGATAAATTTGACTGACTATATTAAATTCCTCAGCAAATCTGTGAGAATCTTCATTTACTCTGGGAAAATCTTTGACTATGGCTGGCAGTTCACCTTTAATCCAGGGAGTATAAGAAATTAAGGGTTTAGCCTCTGGATCCTCGAAAGGCTTAATTTTAAGGGACAAGTTCAGAGGAAAAGGGAGTGGGGAGTTTCAGAGAAAAAGGGAACTTCAGTGAGAGAATTAGTATGGTGGAACTGAGGGTATAGAGGAGCTGTATATGGCATAGAAGGAAAGGAGGAAGGTAGCACCAGAGGCAAAGCCTGAGATAAAGAAGCCAAAGAAGAAGAGCATGAGGCTTAGGAAGCCATTTTATCTTTCTTTCTTTGTTTGCCTCAGTAAAACTTAAAGTCCTATTTTGCAGAGAGGCGGTTTTAGGCTCTTGATAACATTTGGAACCCTCAAATTACCAATTGAAATATGCATTCCATTCAGTTTTGGAAATTTTAGAGCTATGGTTGTCCAATTCAGCTTTAAGAAAAGTTAAGTTTGGAGATATAAAAAGTTCCTCATAATCGCCATTGATACTGTAAATTGCCTTTGATTGGGTCAGTCCATTTAGTTAGAAATGTGCCTGAGGAAGAGTCGTGGTTTTCAAACAAAAATTGGCCAGGGTCCCTGTAAGAGGGGGACCCTCAAAATATTTAGATAACTGGGATCCCATTTCTTGGAGGGTTTCTCTAGAGTAAGAGAATAATTTTCAAGAAGCTCAATAGCTGAAATAGCTTAAACAGCCCCAATAACCTGCAGGCCTAATACCAGCCAGTTCTAAGGGAACAGTCTAGTCCCAGAGGAGCCAGGCCAAAAGCTGCTCAGCACAGTTCCAATAGAACAGCCCCTATTCGAAATGGAATTGGGCCAAAGGCTGAACTGGCACAGTTCCAATGAAACATCCCCTGTTCCTGAAGAAATGAGCCAAAGGCTAGCCAGTTCCAGGAGGAACAGCTCCTGTTCCAAAAGGAATGGGCCGAAGGCTAGCCAGTTCCAGCTGGAACAGTCTGATTTCAAAATCATACCAAAGTGCCAAATGAATACTCACATACAGAGCAAGGCCTTAACCAGAAAGGAAGAAACCTTAAAATAGATCCTGAATAAAACCTGGAGAGCTTCAAAATGCAAAGTGGATGGAAGCTCAAATCCAGGAGAAAGACTAACCCTCAAAATCCAGGGTTGATGAAAACAGCAGTGAGCAACAAGGGCTCAATGTTGGTACCACACCTGTTTGCTCACCAGCCTCAGAGTTGTTGGGGGGTTTCTGGGGATCCTCATAAGGGCCATCAAATTGTTGACCTAAAACAAATAGACTGCCAGTTATTTCTCTAGCAAAACAAAACAAAACAAGGGGGGTTATTATTCAGGATCTGCAAAGAATTTCAATTTGGGATCAGCAAGCATAACAACGTGCAGGCCCCCTGCAAAAATGGAGAGAAGAACTCTTCTAGAGGTGGAAAAGGAGTTGGGAGGGCCATAGTAAGCAAACAGTCCATGGCTTTTCATTGGCTGAATTGTGACAGCCTCTCCCAGGATGAGCTCTTGACAGGAAAGAGGAGGAAGTCTTTCTTCTTCCTACTGAGCTCTAAAATTGTCTTGGGGCATGTGGCTCCCCCATCTGGTCTCCCAACTCTATTTACATGAGGTTTCCGTTTATTAATTGTTTATACTTTAAGAAGAGATAAATAATTCTTTCCTTTCAATTCTCTGTTCTTCCTTCTATCTCCCTACCCCTGATTCTATTGTAGTGGTTGTTAACATATCTTTTATTCTCTAACCATAGTTAAGTGTTAAACAATTTGCCTAAAGATTGATTCTAAAAAACTTTTTTATAACCACATTTTAAAAACCTTTACATAGTTATAGCTATTTAAATATTTCTCACTCTAGAGTCAAGTAGTGTGCATAGGTTACATTTTTTTCTCTATGGCTCTAGTATCATGACTCCCATGGTATTCAGAAAACAACATTCTTCCAGAATGGTAGCATAAGGAACTCTAAGGACCCTCTCACTGGTGAAACAACTTTATTGGTGAAAATCATTCTAGAAAGCAATAATAGAAAGTCTCTGGAAATTGTTTTAAGAGCAGGTAGCACTTATATGTGGAATCTAAAAAAAGAATGGTAAAATGAACATATTTACAAAACAGAAACAGACTCACAGACTTCGAAAACATACTTATGGGAACTTCCCTGGTGGTGCAGTGGTTAAGACTCTGTGCTCCCAGTGCGGGGGGCCTGGGTTTGATCCCTGGTCCAGGAACTAGATCCCACATGCATGCCGCACCTAAGAGTTCGCATGCAGCAACTAAGGAGCTGGTGATCCACAACTAAGGAGCCCATGTGCTGCAACTAAGAAGTCAGTGAGCCGCAACTAAGGAATCCACGAGCTGCAACTAAGGAGCCCACCTGCCACAACTAAGACCCAATGCAACAAATTAATTAATTAATTAATTTAAAAAAATCTCCCTGACCTACCTCACACCTGAAGTTCCTTTAATAGGAAACTACATTAAAAAAAAAAGAAGAAGAAAGAAAGAAAACAAACTTATGGTTACCAAAGGGAAAGGTGGGGGGGAGGGATAAATTAGGAGTTTGGAATTAACATATACACACTACTATATATAAAATAATCAACAAGGACCTATTGTATAGCACAGGGAACTCTACTCAATCCAGTGTCCTGTAATAACCTATATGGAAAAAGAATCTGAAAAAGAAGGGAGATATATATATATATATATATATATATATATATATATATATAAAACTAAATCACTTTGCTGTACACCTGAAACTAACACAACATTGTAAATCAACTATACTCCCGTATAAAATAAAAATTAAACTAAATTAAAAAAATAATGGAAGTTCTGGTGAAAAGCAATTAAGAGGAGGTAGGTAGCTTTATGAGAGACACAGGCTAAACAATAGGCCAGCTACTATACCAGAGAGAACCAGGAAAAGAGACAGCTAAGGAGAGTCCTCTTGGGGCCAGAAGAACCTCAAACAATGACCTCAACTGCAAAGGAGCTAGAGTTTAATTGCATCATACCACCAGAGCATTTTATGCCCCAGGTTTCTGTCAAAAACAATAGCACAATCAGCGAGCAATTAATGGAGCCTAATAATGTATGTGGTAAGCTGTACAGCAACCACTAAGAAAATAACTAAAAATATATATAGTGAAGAATAAAAACCCAACAGTGTTCTTAACATCATGGTAAAATGAATTTTCTTTTTCAACATTTCATGAGCTGCTCAAAATCATTATATATTTCAGTTTTCTTCCTCTTTGGAACATGTCTTTCTTGTAAAGCCTTTTATTTTTCCTGGAATTGCTGACTGCCTTCTTTTGCTCTGGGCTTCTGTGCTTGAACGTCCTCTAGCTTCCCCAAGAATTCAATAATTCTATCCTGTTAACTCTTCATTAAAAGTTTAAGTGTAGAGTACAGCAGATGTTGCACAGCAGATCTCCAGAACTTTTTCATAGTGCATAACTAAAACTCTGTACCCATTGAACAGCAACTCCCCATTTCTCTCTTCCTGTCCCTGGAAACCACAATTCTACTTTCTGTTTCTATAAGTTTTACTATTTTAGATACCTCATATAAGTGGAATCATGCAGTATTTGTCCTTCTATTTCACTTTGCACAATATCCTTAATGTTCGTCCATGTTGTAGCATATGACAGAATTTCCTTCTTTTTTTTAAATGGCTGAATAATATTCCGTATGTATATATTATACTTTTTAAAATCCATTCATCTGTTGATGGACATTTAGATTGTTTCCACTTCTTGGCTCATTGCGAACAATACTGAAATGAACGTGGGAATGCAATATCTCTTCAAGATCCAGTTCTCTTTGGATCCAGAAATGGGATTGCTGGATCATGTAGTAGCTCTATTTTTATTTTTTGGTGGAACCTATAGAGTGTTTTCCATAGTGGCTGCACCATTTTACATTTCTAACAACCATGCACAAGGGTTCCAGTTTCTCCACATTCTCACCAATGCTTCTTATTTTCTGTTGTTTTGTTTTGTTTCATTCATATTGGTCATCCTAACAGGTGTGAGATGATACTTCATTGTAGTTTCAATTTGCATTTCCCTGATGATTAGTGATGTCAAAAATCTTTTCATATACTTATTGACCATTTGTAGATCTTCTTCGGAGAAATGTCTATTTAGGTCATTTGTCCATTTTTATTTTTATTTATTTATATTTTTTATTTTTCTTTGTCCATTTTTAAATTGAGTGATTTGTTTTATTGCTATTGAGTTGTAGCAACTCCTTATATATTTTGGATATTAATGCCTTATCAGATACAGTTTGCATGTATTTCCTCCCATTCCACAGGTTGCCTTTTCATTCTGCTTATTGTTTCCTTGGCTATGTAGAAGCTTTTTAGTTTAATGTAGTCCCACTGTCTATTTTTGCATTTATTACCTGTGTTTTGGTGTCATATCCAAGAAATCATTGCTAAGACCAATGTAATAAAGCTTTCCCCATTTTCTTCTAGAAATTTTATAGATTTAGGTCTAATGTTTAAGTCTTTTATTTATTTTGAATTGATTTCTGTGTATGGTGTCAGATAAGGGTTCAATTTTATTCTTTTGCTTGTGGATATCTGATTTTCCCAGCATGATTTGTTGAAGAGACTTCAGCATTTCCCCATTGTGCAGCTTTGCCATTCTTGTTGAAGGTCTTTTGACTGCATAGGTGAGAGTTTATTTCTGGGCTCTCTATTCTGTTCTATTGGTCTATATATCTGTCTTTGTTCTAGTACCATACTGTTTTTATTACTCTAGCTTTGTAATATATTTTGAAATTAGGAAGTGTGAGGCTTCCAACTTCATTCTTTTTTTCTCAAGATTGTTTTGACTATTCAGGATCCTTCATGGTTCCATATGAATTTTAGGATTATTTTTTCTATTTCTATAAAAAATGTCATTGGGATTTTGGTAGTGATTGCACTGAATTTGTAGATCACTTCAGGTAATATGGGTGTTTTTAACAATATTAAGTCTTCCAATTCATGAACACATTTATATCTTTCCATTTATTTGTGTCCTCTAATTTCTTTCAGCAATGTTTTATAGTTTTAAGTGTAAAAGTCTTTCACATCTTTGGTTAAGTTTATTTCTAAGTATTTTATTCTTATTGATGCTATTCTAAATGGGGTTGTTTCCTTAATTTCCTTTTTAGATTGCACATTGTTGTTTATAGAAACTCAACTGAGTTTTTTAATGTTGATTTTTTTTTTTTTTTTGCGGTACACGGGCCTCTCACTGTTGTGGCCTCTCCCATTGCAGAGCACAGGCTCCGGACACACAGGCTCAGCGGCCATGGCTCACGGGCCCAGCCACTCCGCGGCACGTGGGATCTTCCTGGACCGGGGCATGAACCTGTGTCCCCTGCATTAGCAGGCGGACTCTCAACCACTGTGCCACCAGGGAAGCCCCTTTAATGTTGATTTTTATCCTGCAACTTTGTTGAATTCATTTATTACTTCTAACAATTTTTTTATATATGGAATTTTTAGAGTTTTCTTTGTATTAGATTATGTTATCTGTAAGCAGAGATAATTTTACTTCTTCCTTTCCAATTTGGATGCTGTTTTTTCTTACCTAATTTCTGTAGTAGGACTTCCAGCACTATTTTGAATTGAAATGGCAGGAGTGAGAATCCTTGTCTTGTTCTTTATCTTAGAGGAAAAGCTTCTGGTTTTTCCCCAGTGATTCTGATGTTAGCTGTGGGCTTGTCATATATGACTTTTACTATGTTGAGTTAATTCCCTTCTATTCCTAGTGTGATGAGTGTTTTTATCATGAAAGGGTGTTGAATTTGTCAAATGCTTTTTGTGCATCTATTGAGTTGATCATGTGATTGTATCCTTTGTTCCATTAATGTCGTGTATCACAATGATTGATATTTGTTTGTTGAACCATTCTTGTGTTCCATGGATAAATCCTACTTGGTTATGATGTATGATCCTTTCAATGTATTGTTGAATTTAGTTTGTTATTATTTTGTTGAGGATTTTTGAATCTATATTCATTAAGAATATTGTTTTTTAGTTTTCTTTTGATGTCTTTTTCTGGTTTTGGTATCAGGGTAATTCTGGCTTCATAAAATGAGTTTGGAAGTGTTCCCTCCTCTTCAGTTTTTTGGAAGAGTTTTAGAAGGATTGGCATCAGTTCTTTAAATGTGTGGTAGAATTCGCCAGTGAAACCATCTGGTCATGGGCTTTTCTTTGTTGGGAAGTTTTTGATTACTGATTCAAACTCCTTACTAGCTATAGGTCTGTTCAGAATTTCTATTTCTTCATGATTCATTCTTGATAAATTGCATGTTTCTAGGAATTTATCCATTTCTTCCAGGCTATGCAATTTGTTGGCTTGGAATTGCTCATAGTAATCTCTTATAATCCTTTTAATCTCTGTGACATTAGTTGTAACATCTCCTCTTTCATTTATAATTTTGAGTCTTTATTTTTTTTCTTAGTCTAGCTAAAAGTTTGTCAATTTTTTGGTTTTTTTAAAAAACCAACTCAGTTTCATTGATCTCTACTGTGGTTTTTCTAGTCTCTATTTCACTTATTTATGCTCTGATGATTATTATTTCCTTCCTTCTGCTAACTTTGACCTTTGTTTTTCTTCTTCTAGTTCTTTGTGCTTTAAAGTTAGGTTGTTTATTTGAGAATTTTCATCTTTTTAATATAGGCAGTTATTGCTATAAACTTCCCTCTTAGTACTGCTTTTGCTGCATCCTATAAGTTTTGGTATGTTGTTTTTGTTTTCATTTGTCTTAAGATATTTTCTAATTTCTCTTTTGATATCTTCTTTGGTCCATTGGTTGTTCAAGGATATGTTGCTTAATTTCCATGCATTTGTGAATTTTTTAGTTTTCCTTCTGTTATTGATTTCTAGTTTCATTGCACTGTGGTTGGAAAGTATACTTGGTATGATTTCAGTCTTCTTACATCTGTTGAGACTAGTTTTGTGACCTAACATGTGATCTCTTGTGGAGAATGTTTTGTGTGTGTTCGAGAACTCTGTGTATTCTGCTGCTGGTGGGTGAAATGTTCTGTATATGCTATTAGGTTCATTTGCTCTATACTATTGTTCAAGTCCTCTGTTTCCTTATTCATCTTCTGTTTGGATCTATCCATTATTTAAAGTGAGGTATTGAAATATCCTAATATAATTGTGTTACTATCTATCTTTCTCTTCACTTCTGTCAATGTTTCCTTCATATATTTGGGTGCTCTGCTGTTAGGTGCGTATATCTTTTTAATTGTTGTATCTTCCTGGTTAATTGACTCTTTTAGCCTTATATAATGTCCTTCCTTGTCTCTTTTGACAGTTTTTGACTTAAAGTCTATTTGTCTGATATGATTATGACCCACCCTGACACCTGCTCTCTTTTGGTTACCATTTGCATATAATATTGTTTTCTATACTTTAACTTTCACTCTATGTGTGTTCCTAAATCAAAAGTCTCTTCTAGACAGCATATAGTTAGATCTTTTTTTTTATCCATTTAGTCATTCTATGTCTTTTGATTGGGGAGTAAAATCTACTTACATTTAAGTACTTATTTATAGAGAAGAACTTACTATTGCCATTTTATTAGTTGTTTTCTGTCTTGTAACATTTTTGTCACCTGCCCCCTTTCCTCTCTTTTTTACTTCCTTTGTGTTTTGTTGATTTTTTTTTTTTTTTAGTAGTGATATGTTTTGATTCCTTTCTTATTTTCTTTTGTGGATGTTCTACACAAAAAGGTATTTTCTTTTTGGTTACCATGGGGCTTACATAAAACATCTTATATTTACAACAATCTATTTTAAGCTGATAAAATTAACTTCAATTGCATACAAATACTCTTCACTTTTACTCCCCCCTTGTTACACTTTTTATGTTATTGATGTCAAAAATTACATCCTTTCATATTGTGTATCCATTAACATATTTTTATAGTAATAGTGTCTAAAAATACTTTTGTCCTTCAACTTCTATACCAGAATTAAAAGTGATTTATGTACCACCATTACAGTATTTTGTATTTGTCTATATACTTACCTTTATTAGCAAGCTTTATACTTTCATATGTTTTTGTGTTGCTGTTCAGCGTCCTTTTGTTTGAACTTGAAGGATTCCCTTTAGCATTTCTTATAAGGCAGATACAGTGGTGATGAACTCCTTCAGCTTTATTTTTGAAACCTGGGAAGGTTTTATTTCTCCTTCATTTTTGAAGTCCCCCATTTTTTACCAGATATAGTATTCTTGGTTGGAAGTTTTCCCTTTTAGCGCTTTGAATATGTCATACCACTGCCTTCTGGTCTGTAGAGTTCAGACTGAAAAATCCACTGGTAGTATTATGGAACTTCTCTTGCACATGGTGGTTAGCTTTTCTCTTGCTGCTGTTGAAATTTTCTCTATATTTGACTTTTAACAGTTTGATTATAATGTGTCTTAGTGTGGATTTCTTTGGATTCACAATGGTTGGAATTCATTGGGTTTCTTAAATATGGATGTCATTTCCTTCCCCATTTTGGGGAAGTTTTGGGGCACTATTTCTTTAAATAAGCTTTCTGTCCCTTATTCTCTTTCTTCTTCTAATGGGGCTCCCATGATGCATATATTGATTTGCTTATGATATCCCCTGTGTTCCTCAGGCTTTCTTCACTCTTTTTCATTCTTTTTTCATTTTGTTCTTCTGACTGAATAATTTCAAGTGACCCGTCCTCAAGTTCACTGATTCTTTCTTCTGCTTAATTGAGTCTGATGTTGAACTCCTCTACTGAATTTTTTAGTTCAATTATTGTATTCTTTAGCTCCAAAATTTCTATTTTGTTCTTTTTAAATATTTTCTATCTTTTTGTTGATATTTTCATTTTGTTTATGCATCATTTTCTTGATCTCATAGAGTATCATTATAATGGTTATTTTAATTCTGTCAGGTAATTTATATACCTCTATTTCTTTAAGATAAGTTTCTGATTTATTTTATTCCTTTGTATGGACCATGTTGCCCTGTTTCTTCATGTGTCCCATAACTTTGTTTTAGGATTGGCACATTTGAAATAACAGCCACCTTTCATAGCCTTTAGGAACTTGCTCTTTGTGCAGAAGACTCTTATTAATCAGCTTGACTAGAGATTCTGGGGGCCTCTCTAACCCTTTCTTGGAGGGAAGGGGATGCAAATTCTCTGAGCCTCATGTGTGCAATTTCTCAATCAGTATTGCTGGTTTCTTTTTCCAGGGGCTCATAATCTTTTGCTCCCTCTGTAAAACCACAGAACTTACAGTAGCAAGATTCTCTGCTATCTCTTGTTCTCAGAGGCCTCTCAGAGGTGAGACAGTTGCCATTTTATGACATTTTATGACAAGACAGATACCAGTCCCTCAGTAGCCCTCTGAAGAGCTGGAATGTCAGATGCAGCCTCTATTTTCTCTTCACCCCCAGTGTAAAAAGTGTAAGCCAGGGTATTCTCTACCACTGCTGAGCTGTGCCAGCTTAGAGGAGGGGCTGATGCAGTTAAAGTGAAATTGCTCTTCTTACCCGTTTGAATGTGGCTGTTCACAGCTTTGCACTCAGGTACTGCAACATCTTAACTGGATTCTGGAATTCTCGTCACAGTATTTTGGTCCATATATTGTTGTTAAATTGAAGTTTCTATGGGGGAAGGAGCACTGGGACTTTCCATTCAGCCATCTTGTGATTTCACTTCTTCCCTGGTTCACTCTTGGGCTCTACCATACATTTGTCATTCTGAGAGTTCTTTCACTGCTTTCTTAGGTTGGAAAACACTCTTTCCTTCATCCCAACATCTTCTCTTAGTTCAGACCCTTTTTGGGATTCTACTTGGCAGGCCAGGTCCTTCCTTTACTGCAGTTGGAAGGATATATATATATCCTATATAAATTTATAAATTTTATATGTATATATAAATATGTATATATATTTATGTTTCTATGTAAATATTTCTATTTTTTTTAAGTTAGTCATTAGGAGCAGACTGCCTAGGTTTAAATTCTGGCTCTGATGTTTCTAGCTGTGTAACCTTGGCCACATCACTCGTGCCTTGATATTTTCATGTGATTAATACTACCTATTTTAAGGATTAAACATAAAAGTACTATTATTGTTAGTATTACTCTTCTGTTCTGCTTTTACAAGCATCCTACTTTCATATGCTTTTCATATTCCATTTGTTTACATCTCTCTTGTTGATATTTCTCCTCATGTTTCTTTTTATATTATTTCTTTGCTTAATGAATTCTAGGTAATGAGAAAATAAACATGTGTGTTCAGTCCTCTTTCTTAAGCTAGAAGCCAAACCTGATTTTTAATTTTAGAAAATATTCAGTGATTTAATGGTTTTAGTGTTATTTTTTAATAATTTAAGATATTTTTAAATGAAATTATTCTCTCTCTCTTCATATATTATCTTTACCGTATTTGCTTAGTGATCTAATGACCTAGAGTCAAAATTAAACAGGAATTTTCTTTCTTTTGATAGATTCTTAGTGATAGTAGCAAAACTGTTTTAATGCTGGTCAGAATTTAATTCTCTTTAAAGCACTGGAAGCAAAATAAAGAGTATCAGCATGTTAGAGAAAAGCCTAGTGTTTTTTTTGTATTACATTAATTGAAAGTTAACAGTTTTATTACATCTTATGAAAAACTGAAAAATGAACCAGAAAATAATGATGAGAACCATGATGATGATGGCAGCTACAATTTCAAAACTGCATAAATGTATACCAGGCACTTAATATATATCATGTTACTTATTCTTCATAATAGCTCTACAAGGTAAGCATTTCAGTCTGCATTTTATTTATGAGGAAACCAAGATTTAGAGTGCTTAAATAATTTGCCCCTGGCCACACAGCCAGTAAAGGACAAAGGCCTTTCTGACACATAATCCTGTGTTCTGGGATTATGTACAACTAATCTGGGACTTGAGAACCTATAGATTTGAATAAATTGCATTAATGAATGACTATTACTGCATCTCAGGGGACTGTTTCCTTTTTGCTATGTTTCCTCCCTCTGATACCATGGTGGTCACTGTAGCTGCTCATAGTAGCTAATACTTCCATGTCTCATTCCCTTAAAATCCTCATCAACAACTTTCTCATTGGAATCCTCTGTTTTTTTAGAGGCCCAGCCCCATGTGAGCCCAGGTGGGGAATATTCTAACATCTCTTAGTGAGAGCAGGAACATACCTGTCTGTATTGCCCAAGTCAAGGAGAGTTTCTTGTAATAATAGACACTCAGTACACTTTGAAAAATGAATGAGTGGTGGTCAAAAAAAGAACAGACTAAAATTCCTGATGTAAAAGACAGAAGAGAGGGCTTCCCTGGTGTCGCAGTGGTTGAGAGTCTGCCTGCCGATGCAGGGGACACGGGTTCGTGCCCTGGTCTGGGAAGATCCCACATGCCGCGGAGTGGCTAGGCCCATGAGCCATGGCCACTGAGCCTGCGCGTCCGGAGCCTGTGCTCCGCAGTGGGAGAGGCCACAACAGTGAGAGGCCTGCGTACCGAAAAAAAAAAAAAAAAGAAGAGAGACTGTTGCTTAGGCAGAGGAATTTATCAAGTAGAGACTGTAATATATTTGCCTACAGAAATAATGGCAGTTGGGTTCTACAGTTCAATTAATATCACTAAAACAGCAATCCAACTAATATACAAGTTATGTAGTATATATGAGGCTTAATCTGAGAGCCCAACCACTATTTTTATAAAATGCTTCTATAAGAAAATGCTCTCTGAAGGGCAAATAATAGACTTATGAATGAATTTTTCAAACAATTTGTAAATTGAAGTTAACATCTAAGACAATTAACTTATTGATAATCTTTGCTTTTGTCTTCTCATTTACTTACAAAGTTATAAAGAACATGAGATCAAAAGCTGTTTTTTATTACATAACAGTACCACTTTGCCCAGCTTTTTCCTATTCTCTCTGCTCTTACCCCACCCAGCGTTCATCATGTTACTTTATATGTAGTAGCTATTCAAAAATCTTTTGCATACTGATTGTTTGATTTTTAATAGAACTATCCCTCATCACAAAGAAAGTATATCCTGAGATACCTAGGGTTCTTGCTTCAACCTAGCTTTAATTTTAAATTACATTGCAAAATTCTAAATGATCTCTAAAATATGAATTATAAACTCCAATTTTAATTGATATAGTTATACAGTATTAATAAAAATAAGTAATTATAATAATACATTTGAATGTTTATAATTTTTTCCCACTTGACTTATAATTTAGAGGCAAATGGTTGTTGTAAGGTCTAGAAAGCATCTTGGTTTAAAAGGCCTCAAAAGCCCTGTGTTCTAACCTACACTTTAAAAAATTTCCTCTGATGGGGACAGAGAGGGAATGACCTCTCATTCCAGGAAACATTAGAAGTGATCTAATCCTAGCAATATATCTGTCCTCTGTCTGAAAATAGTGTGTTTTGGAGTTTAGGATGACCTACCTACTTATCTCTCAGATGGAGGAAGGCTGTGACTGGGGAAGAAGGACCCATCACACATTTGTTTTAAGTATGGTGACAAAAAGATACTTCACAAAAGACACTGTTTTGCCTTTGCAGGTGTAACTGTGTGGAACCACATAATCCTAGTAATGATACTTTGAAGGAATGGAGGGAGTCCAATATTTCTGCCTCTGACATAATTTGGGAGAACCTAACTGTGTCGGTAAGTGAAACATTGAAAAGTAAGTCATGGACTTCCCTGGTGGCACAGTGGTTAAGAATCCGCCTGCCAATGCAGGGGACATGGGTTTGAGCACTGGTCCGGGAAGATCCCACATTCCACGGAACAACTAAGCCCATGTGCTACAACTACTGAGCCTGCGCTCTAGAGCTCACAAGCCACAACTACTGAGCCCGTGCACATAGAGTCCATGCTCTACAACAAGAGAAGCCACTGCAGTGAAAAGCCCGCACACCACAACCCGCTCGCCGCAACTAGAGAAAGCCCGCATGTAGCAACAAAGACCCAACACAGCCATAAATTAATTAATTAATTTTTAAAAAAGAAAAATAGGTCATACCTTGAATCTTATTACTATAAGGGCTTTTATTGACTTTTTGAATGAATTATTGCCACTAAGTGTTTTAAACAAATACTATTATAAAAGTGATGGTTTTGATTTCATTCATTTCAAGTATGCATAAGTTTACTGGGGTTTTCTTTCATTATTAAGTTTTTCCAGTAGTTATTAGGCCTGAGTTACTCTGAAAGCACACATATATGGCATAATGTGACTAGATTAACTGAAAGCACATTAAATAAGAGTAGTGTTGACCTAAATGAAACCGTATGGCAGAACTAAGTCAGCCTTCTGTGTAAAGAACCCAGAATGCTTTTACTTTACTCTGTAATACTGCTCCAGCTGTTCAGAATATGCTAAGGGGGAGGGGATGTTTGCTAATATTTTAGTGTAAATATTGAACTTTTTGGAAAAACAAAAGTCACTTTTCTTAATAAAATTCTGGCACCTCCCTCAGGAAGATTTTCTTACTTCCATTTTCTCTTTATCCTCCATTCAAGAAATAGAATGGCAACATATTTTTCACCTATCAAAGTTAAATCTTATACCTTTAAAAATATTTTTGGCTTTCCTCTTTTTTTGTGGTATCTTTTTTCCCCCCTCATAGCTGAATTTCTCAGTTCTTCTTAATCTCTTGCAATGTTTGTGCACCTCCTTTTCCATCTACATTTGCATCCTTTACTTCTGGTCAATCAAATCTCATAATTGGAAAAATCGAAAGTGTTCTGGTTTTAATAAGTATTAAAATCTGAGTCATTCTAGTTTCTTCTCTATTCTTCCCAGTCACAAACATTACAATCCAAAGCTTCTGCCACTTTATCTACCCATATAAGCTCAAATCCCATTATAACCATGGGCATAAAACTATATAAATTCTAGTTCATTTTATGAAAAACATATCATTTAGTAAGTGAACCAGTTAGTGACACATAGAAATCTTTTTTGTTGTACAAATGTTATAAAACTCTAAACATGACTCTTGTAAGAGCACTTGACCTATTGCCTATTTTATCAATTTTCCTCATTAAATATTTTCTTTCAGAATCAAAATCAAATTACTTACCTTCTGTTTAAAATTCTATCTTGACCTATATTTTACTACTTTTCCTCTTATGCTAGTCATTTGCTCTAAAATAAGCCTTCACTTACTTTTGTTGTTTTCTTCTGTTATGGTTAACATTTATTCTGTCCTATTTTTCTTAGAAAAAGTAACATTACCAAACTGTTTCCTTTCAGAGAGCCATTTAAATCGATCAGTAAAAGAAATGATGAGCTGAACAAGAAAGAATGCTACAGTTATTCAGAATTTAGACATGGGATTGTGGTTGGTCCATTCAGCAGTGCATCTTCCATTTATATTTCCCTTTTGTAAACTATAAAGATATTATGTCTTGAGTCCCTTGCTTTTGTCCCTCATCTTGGTGTCCCCTACAATACAGTAACCCAATAATCTCATCTCTAAATTATTTAACATGATAATTTACTCTGTGTTTTATAGTCTTGAATAATTTAATATTAAATAATAATATTCATTCCATGTAATAGCAAACCCTGAATCATAACTTTCAAAGAGACTCATAGCACAATTGATCTAGCTAGCCATGAGTTAATTTTAAATATTACAAGTTTTAGGGTCAAGCAGAGTACAGTGAAAAATATTTTGCAATCAAAGCAAATCTAGCACTGTGGTTTTTTTCTTGAAGTTCTGTACTAGGAGTTAACATTCTGGCAGAAATTTTCATATTATTTTTCATTAGTTAAAAGCAGTTTTTGCAATAGGTAATTGCTAATCTTGACCAGAAAAAGCA
Source organism: Orcinus orca (assembly GCF_937001465.1). Taxonomy (NCBI): domain Eukaryota; kingdom Metazoa; phylum Chordata; class Mammalia; order Artiodactyla; family Delphinidae; genus Orcinus; species Orcinus orca. Next base: position 50,980,145 of record NC_064565.1, read on the forward strand.
TTTATCACCAAAGGGAATGCTACGTAATGAAAAAACCTTACAATTTTTAAGTCAATGAGGGCCATAAAATTGTTTTGTCTTAATTGTTATTCTGGGATTTCTTTCCTCAGCATAACCATTAGTATCATCAAAAACATTGTATTAATAAAGCACTGTGCTAATGGCTATTATAACTAGTTTTGTAAAAATAGTCATGTGATATCTACTTTGTATATTATTCACGTGATGATTTTTAATTGAATTGTTACATATCTCATTAATTGTAATTTATACCTTGCTAACTCAGCAAGGGCAAAGAACTTTAGCTTTCTTTGATTCTCCCAAACAGCTGTATGCATAATAAGTGTTCAATAAATATTTAATGATCGTTTTGAAAAATAGTCCCAAATCACAAATTTACTATTTAATGTAAATATCTTGTTTTGGTTGATTTTGTTTTCCAGCTTTATTGAGGTATAATTGACAAATAAAAATTTTGTATATTTAAGGTATACAATATGATGTTTCGGTATATGTATATGACGTGAATGATTACCACAATCAAGCTAATTAACATATCCATCACCTCAAATAGTTACCTTTTTTTTTTTTGGTGAAAACAATTAAGATCTACTCTCTCAGCAAATTTCAATTATTTAATACAATATTATTAACCATAGTCACCATGTTATACATTAGATCTTCATAATTTATCCTGCATAACTGAAACTTTGTACCCTTCGGCCAATATTTCCCCATGTTTCCCCTGTCCCCAGCCATTAGTAACCATCATTCTACTCTCTGCTTCTGAGTTTGACATTTTTAGATTCCACATGTAAGTTAAATCATATAGTGTTTGTCTTTCTGTGTCTGGCTTATATCAGTCAGCATAATGTCCTCCAGATTCATCCATGTTGTTGCAATGGCAGGATTTCCTTCCTTTTTAAGGGAATGATATTCTGTTATATATTTATACTACATTTTCTTAATCCATTCATCCATTGACAGACATCTAGGTTATTTCCATATCTTGGCTATTGTGAATAATGCCTAATTCAAGTGTTTTATAGCAAGCTAGAACACTTAAGTTTCTATGTTTATATATATTTTTAGCAGTATCTCAAAATCTGTCATTATAAAGGAATTCCTAGGCGAGGTTTAAAATATTCACAAGCAATTAACTAGCAATTGGTTAAGAATCGTTTTAGTGCCAGAATTACATATTTAGCTTATATATAAGTAAGGGGCAGGACGCTAATGCCAACTTTAATTTCTTATTTTATCAAACTTAATTTTTACCAACTTATAACACTGCTGAAACTTAGAACGTGTTGAAGAATAATTAGTAGAAATGAGTTTGTCAACAAGCAGTTTTTCATTTTTGTAAGTGAAACCATATGTGAGACTCAAAATAAGAGAACAGGATTTGGATTTAGTTTTCTCTTCCAAATCTCAGTACTTGTGTGTGTGTGTGTGTGTGTGTGTGTGTGTGTGTGTGTGCGTGTGTGTGTTAAAGGTACAGTTAGTATAAACCAGAAAATAAATGTAGAATTTAGTAGTTCACAATTTTTCCTTTTTAAATAGCATACTGTCCCCCTAAAAGGAAGAAAAAATAAATACGCTTTTCAAATTTGCTTTGAATTAAAGTAACTAGGCAAGCTATTGGCAATGTATTATAGATTATAAGACAGTTAAATGATCCTTTAAATGGTATCTATGTTCCTAAGATTTGAGAACAAGACCCAGCCAAGTCCAAGACTTGGAGGACTTTTATATCTGCACAAAAGACTGATCACAAATATTTAGATAATGTGTTTACAACAGAGCTTCTAGCTCCTCTTTGTATTTATCCATTCTTCTTAACCATTACTTTGCTTAGTAATTGCTATACTAGTATCTCTGGACAAGGGGCAAGAGACGGGACTAAAAAATTCAAGGATTCATTTTTGCTACTTTATCTATTTTAACAGAGTTTTGAGAGAAGGAAAATTAAAGCTATAATTAAGGCCTGGGGGATTTTTCTTTGGTTTTTCAATTAGCCAAGTCATTGTGCTCTGTATTAAAATAGATAATTGGAATTCAACTTTAGCTAGCAAAGAATGTAGCATTTGCAGTTAGATTAGAAAAGGGAATGGAATTGTTTTAGATAATTATAAAGTATACAAACAATATTTCTCAAGAATCCTAGCCTTAGGGGTAGCTGCCCCAAGTAGATTTTACTAGTTTGTTTTTGGATAACCATGTAACAATCTGTGATTTAGTCTAGAATCTTTTGAAGGTATTTGTTTTCTGCTATACAAGGACTCCAGGGCCTGAAACTTTGTTCATTGGACAGTCTCTGTTGGTGATCAGTCCGTCAGTCCATATTTTTCTCTAAGATCTTTAAGTATATGGCACAATTCAGTTTCTGTTCAGGTCCAGATATCTCAAGTACTAACAAGGTCACTGGATCACTTAAACCATTCTTTTCTCTGTTTTGAAATAAAAAATTAAAATTTAGTGTTCTAATCTTTAAATTAAAATAGTAAAAAGCAAAACGTTTTTAAAAAGTTTTAATTTCAAAATACTAATGTTTAAAATGCTCAGTTTTTTTCCTCCAAGAAAGGAAATTTTTTTGACTTTGCTGCCACCTCATGGCTAAGGCAGCAATTAGAAATGATCCTTCAGAGGCTTATAAAATATATACCAGGAAAAAAAAAAAAGACCATGAAGAAGTCATAGTAAATATGAACTTTGCATTGCTTCTATACTAACTTTTTCTCTTTTGTTCTATAATTTAAATTTGAGCCCCATCTTTGACTTTCAGTTTCACTCCAGTAATAATGTATCATAGTTTTTTGTTGCTTTTCTCACCTTTCTTGGGAGCTTTTGGACTAGATAATTCTACAAAATCATTGTTCTTCTTTAATAATATTCCCACCAAAGGAATATCATGTTTGTATCACAACTCTGCTGCCACCCAGCAGCGGTGAGCGCATAGCCAATTACTTAACTTCTCTACACCTCAGTTTCCTCAGACATGAAATAGAAATAATAACAACTACCTATTTTATAGGGTTGATGTGAAAATTCATTAAGATGGTGATTGATAAATCAGTTAGTTTCATAGATTTAAACTTAATTTGAAAAGGCAAGAATTTTAGAAGTGGTTCATATTGCTCACTACCTATGCAACTAGGAGCCATAACTGAACAACTTCAGCAACTCAACTGCAAGCGATCTTAAGATGTTAGTTTTCTGAAAGAAACGTGTCCACCTTTTCTGCTTAATAACTCCATTTGTTTTACTTCCTCTGGCAGGAATGCAAATCATTGCATGGAGAGTATGTTGGACGAGCTTGTGGCCACGAGCACCCATATGTTCCAGATGTTCTATTTTGGTCAGTGATCCTGTTCTTTTCCACAGTTACTCTGTCAGCCACACTGAAGCAGTTCAAGACTAGCCGCTATTTTCCAACCAAGGTACTTAGACTACAATTTTTCTGATCAAAACGTGAACCAACATAAAGCATGTTATGGAGTCATGTGTGTTTTAGGACAAAAGAAAGAGCTATTGCTGTCGTTAAAGGAGCCACGAAAAGGTTTTTGTGTGATTGAGCTGCCAGTTTAGGAGTGGGCATGGTGAGGGAGGTAAGAGAAAGCATTTTGTGATACAGTGCTAGGAGTACACATTCCCTCCAGGCTTATCTCCTAACTTCAAATCCCAGAGATAAACTCCCACTTTCCCACTTTCATTTTTGGAACTCAAAAGCACACACTGCATTACTGATTGTCACTTTCTTGCCCAGTGAACAGTGGGAACTATTCCAGCCTGACAGACACCTCATAGGAGCCACTGTTACATTCTGTAATTGGGAAAGCCCCTGCAAGACTCATTGGAACACTATCCTCTTTTTCATTTTTAAAGTGTCAGTCCCTCCGCCTAACCCACCACGTTTGCATCTGCATATTTGGAAAGGAAAGTAAACAGAGAAACAGCTTAGTTCAATATTTAACACTGCAAAGTAACACCTATAAGGTCTGACTCAGCCAAAAAAGAAGGAAGGAAGGAAGGGAGGGAGGGAGGGAAGGAGGAAGGAAGGAAGGAGAAAAGAAAAAGAAAAGAAACAAGAAAACAAGCTTTTTAGGGATGAGCTAAAAATTGTGATGAAAATTCTACTCTGGGAAAATGTTTTAAGAACTGCTGTTTGAGAGAAACTTCTGTTTTTCTTACCTCTTCCTTCCGTAACGTGGAAGATTCATTTTTTCCCCCCAAAGCTTAATTTGATTAATATAGAATTAATTTTTTTGTATCAAACTCCTGCATTTTGTGTGTGTTTGTGTGTGCGTCATAAAGGCAGCCTAATAAAAGGCAGATCTTGTTGATTATTGTTTAAGAATTTTTCTCAATGAAGGCTTTATAAAAGAGAAATGGCTTTAAAAACTGGCTTACATAGAATAACTTTTAAATTTGCTTACTCTGTTGTGCAAATTACCTGCTGCCATACTTGTAGCTCAGATAAACTAACTAAAATATTATGCTTCTTCAATAAAAATAGATAATTTTATTTTATGGTATTTCAGGTTTATCATATTAAAATGTTACCTACATGAGAAAGAGTACTAAAATATAGCGAAATTCTAGCCATGCAAACTTATTCTGTGAAATAAATATTCACATACTGGAATTCATAATAAACTTAGATTTTTATCAGCACTGCTGATGTAGTGATACTGTATCATGCAAGATTCCCATAATAAACTTAGATTTTAAATGAAAACAGCACAATCACCATTGTAGCTATTCCATAATGCCTCATTTTTAAAATGTTGAGTGTGTATTCATCCTAATGACAGAGATACATAAATATAAATATGACAAGAGTTAGTAGTAATATTATAGTACGCATAAAATATAATATTATGATATTATGTCATAAAGTGTTTATAAAGTGTGATTCTAGATTATGTTCCTGAGTATTCTTCACTATTTATAGTTCCTTCAAGTGACAAGTGTTTTCATTATGTTTAGGTGCGATCCATAGTGAGCGACTTTGCTGTCTTTCTTACGATTCTGTGTATGGTTTTAATTGACTATGCCATTGGGATCCCATCTCCAAAACTACAAGTACCAAGTGTTTTCAAGGTGAAGTTATCATAGGATTTACTATCATCTCTCCATCTCTGTAGGTCTAATTTTTATTCAGATGATGGCTATAACCCTAGTACTTGGGATTTTCATGAAAATATAAAGAATAAAGATTAATATAACAGTAAATAAAATGCCCACAGCATGACTAAAATTTTGGCCTAATATTCAAAAAATAGAAATCACAGAAATGGAAACCTAGAGGCAGCTTGAAAAAATTTTCTGTCAATTATTCCAGTGGGAATATTTATATTCTTTAAAGATAAGGAAGCATTTTGAAAGTAAGGGTGACGCACAGTGGATAGGTCTTGAAAACAGATAAAATTAGGTCTGGAATAGAGTTCAGACCATGTTACTAACTATGCAACCTTGGGCCAGTTACTTTACCTCTCTGAACCTGTTTTCTCACCTATCAAAAAGAGCTAGGGGGCTTCCCTGGTGGCGCAGTGGTTGAGTGTCCGCCTGCCGATGCAGGGGACGCGGGTTAGTGCCCCGGTCCAGGAGGATCCCACGTGCCGCGGAGCAGCTGGGCCCCTGGGCCATGGCCGCTGGGCCTGGGCATCTGGAGCCTGTGCTCCGCGGCGGGAGAGGCCACAGCAGTGAGAGGCCCGCGTACTGCAAAAAAAAAAAAAAAAAAAAAATAGCTAGGGACTTCCTCAAAGAATTGTCAAAATGATTTCCTTTGGGTCTCATCTCAGGCACCAGCCATGTTTGAACCTTTCCCTGAGCCCATGATGTGACCAAACGTCTTTTTGACATTTTTACATAGTGACCTGGATACACATCTAAAATAAGAGTTATACACAGTGGTCAATGTGATATTTGTAAATGTAAATAAATGTGCCAATCATAAATGATAAATATTAATATGATTTTATTTAATATAGGTATTGATTGAGAACACAAATTTGTGTGTCAGTTTGTCAGAGCTGAAATCCTATCTCCACCACTTACTAGCTTTGGGACCTTGAAAAATTTACTGAACCTCTCTATGTCTCAGTTTCCTTATCTGTATCTTCTTTAGACTGTTGTGAAGAAAAAAATGAGTTAAAATATTTAAAGCACTTAGAATAGTGTCTGGTACCTTATAAATGCTTTGTGAATATTATTATTATTAAATATATAATTCACTTGGCATATCAGTTTATAACTAGGGTTTTCCTGGTATTATCTGTAAGACAATTTGATTAGGTATTCATTAATCCAGTTAATAACTGTGCATTCTTTAATTTTTCACAGCCCACAAGAGATGATCGTGGCTGGTTTATTACACCTTTAGGCCCAAATCCATGGTGGACAGTAATAGCTGCTGTTATTCCAGCTTTACTTTGTACTATTCTAATTTTTATGGACCAACAGATTACAGCCGTCATCATCAACAGAAAAGAGCATAAGCTAAAGGTATATTTTAACCTCCATTTTAATGTAAATCATTGTGATTCAACGGATGTCAATTATACTTTATACTGATGTTTATTATATTTTGTATTCTATAGTCATTTGCATAGTGAAATATTAAAATATTTTCAGATTCATAATTTTATTTTCTATATTCATGGTACTTTGTCTAACGATAAGTTTAACATTAATTTATTAATTATTAATTAATTAATTTAATTATAGCACTTGGCTGAGCTCTGAACTCTGGAACCCTACCTCCAGGACTTAAAATTTAAAAACATTGCCAAAGTTCTAGCTTTCTTTACCATGTTTAACACACTGTAATGAAATAATCTATTTTGGTGAAGTGTAGCTTTACCAATTTGTCTTACGTCTGGGATTCTTCTATTTCTCTATTTGACCTTAAGTATATCTATTAGATTGCATTCATTTTGGAACAAATTACATCTTCAAATAATTCTCATTTTCTTTAGTCGTTCCTCCATCTATAATGTCTATGACATTAAAACCAGTCATAAATGTTATAGTTTGTGACATCTTTGTTGAATTTTAGTGCAGATTCTAATGACTTTCTTTTACAAAAAGAATAAATATGAATGTATCTTATTTATTATATTCTGACCCTGCCATTTTGCAACTGTGAAAAATTAGCTGTCCACTGGTGTGCAGTTTGTCTGAGATGTGTAATGTGAGCACTATCATTTATAGGAATATGTTAAATAAAATCAAAAAAATCATTGAATGGTTAAAAGTACTCTGAATCAAACCTTACAAAAACAGAACAGGCACAATCTTGTTTTTTCTGGTATCATGGGATAATTGCCAGCTATCTTCACATACTCTTTAAACTCTAGGAAAAGTTTCATTGTCAGAGCAACAGAAATCATACTTTATAGAATTTTTAAGTATGTTTGTTAGAAAGATTTAAAAATCAGATTGATTGAAGTATTTGATGGGAAGTAGTAATGACATAAGTATAAGAAAGCACAGTTATTTGTAATAAATCTTACTGAAAAGGAATTTTGTCTATTATATTGGGGAGAGTGTGTGTCTCTCTTAAAATAAAGAGTATTCTTTATTCTCTTTGTAGAAAGTAACTTAAGCGTGCTCAAAAACCTTTTTTAAAATGAGTTCATATTCACTTCTTGTTTTGGTCAAAAAATTTTTTGATTATTAAAGATGTATTCTACCAAAATATCACATGAAGTCTTAGGAACTAGACCAGTGATGTGCTGGTACATGTTTAACAACCAGTCCTCTGTGTATAAAAAGAAATACCCTGATTTATAATGTTTGCCGATTTTCATGATGTCAATACTCCCATCGTGGCCCATTTCAAGCTAAAAGAGTGAGATCAAAAAATTGGCAGGAAAATATTTGAAAATTAAACAATTGGTTCTTATAAGTCTGTATGAGCTGGCTCCAAAATACTGCTGAACTACATTATTCAATATTAGAAACTTTAAATCATTTACAGCTCTCAAAACAAGAAATTCAGATTTCCAAATTAGTAGTCAACTAATTTAATATCAATCATTCAAAAATATTATTTGCTTTTAAAATATCAACCTTCTGCAAAAGCAAATACCACCACAACTTAATTATTAAAGTTATGTAGTTGATTAAGTAGATCTATAAAACCGGTGTTAAGAACTTAATGTTGAATGCTGTTAGTCTGCTACTCTTTAAGGAGGAAAACATTTTTCCTAGACACCAGTTTATTTTTTTAAACTGAAAACATCTCTATTTTTCCCATTTCTGTTTTAATTATACACCAAAATTTGTATTTTCATACTACATATGTTGCTTGTTGTTTTTACATAAGAGCATTATAATGGTAATTATCCGATGCCAACAATATAAATATAAATCTGCATTATCATTTTTAATGGCAGTATATATATTTCCTTGTATGGCACATGTTTTTTTTTTTTTTTTTTTTTTTTTTGGCACATGTTTTAAAATGAACTAAAAGACTCCTGTTTTAGAAAGAAAGTAAGCTATGTAGTCATTGTTTCCCTTTCAAAGGAAGTTTTTTGTTTTTTTTTTTTTTGGCTTTTATAATTAGACAGAAATATCACTGATTTAACTGAGAAATTTTCCTTGTAAATTTTTTTTCTAAATATTAGTGGAATCATTAAAACAGAATGTGGAAGTAAATGAAGAATTGCCCAAGGTGATGTTACCTTTTTGGCTGTCCTGTATGCTTGCTGTTTCCAGATCTCTCCACCTTATAAATCACATATTGCTTGCTCCTTGTTCTTCATGAGCCCATGGTAGGCCCTTGACATTCACAGACTTTCCAAAGCTCCACATCAACAAATATACTATATTTACCTCCCCTTTACATATCGTATAGAATAGCTAAAATATAATAAAGCATTCTTTAAGTGGTCCTTTCAAGTATCTGCATTTATAAAATTAAATGTAGAACTAAAGCATTTAATATTTTTGTCACTGAGACAAACTTGAGACTATATTATTAAACTATATTACATTATTTGTACATTACTTTTTATTGTACAAATGACTATGTAATCAAAAGATTCATATTTTACCCCTTAATAGCCTGGATTTAGTAAACAGCAAATCTGGCTTAATCATAAATTTGCTACATTGCCGCAAGCAGAAGAGTTAGACTTTTCTTGGCCACTATGAGTCTGAACACCCCATTCTCCTCCTTGGATATGGATATTTGCAAAGTAAGTTCCTTCCAGTGAAGACATATTTTATCTACACCGAACACTTTTTTTTTTTTTTGGCCTTTAACCCTTGTCTTCTCTAAGCTTCACTACAGTGTGGTCTGCTGCTACTGATTTTCCTGTTAATAACAGCAAAAAATCACTTTCTCAGAATGTTCTTTACTCAGAGTAATGGTTTGTTCCATAGCCGCTCTCCCGCCTGTTGCTTCCCTGAAGTGTTTGCACAGTCTCTGGCTTTAACTTGAACCACATTGTCACAAAAAGACACATGTTTCTTGACTATATCCCCAGACCACAAGTTAACCACATTTTCAGCTTTTACTTATTTTTTTTTTTCTCCCTTGAAAACCCATTTTTGCCTTGGTTGGAGCATTCCCTGAGATAGTTTAATGAATGATGATTTCTAGCTTCTGTATCAAGCACCTGGTAGAGGCCACATCATGTATCTAAGTCTACATCACATATCCGAGTCACCTAGAAATTCATCATTTCATTCTTTATCTCTCCCAAACTTATATTTTAGATCTTTTCACTTTTTCTTCACTTCCATTACCAAATCCAGTAGTTGGTTTTCTTTTAGAGGATTTTTTCCTGCCAGTAAAAATCTCTTTATCGTTTTGTGTTACTGTATACGTAATAAAGCTGTGTTGAGATGAAGAGTCTAGCCCCAACTCACAGGCTAAGTGACTAACGCCTCCCTCAGAATGAAGAATTTCAAGATTAGCAAAACTCTAACTCACTACACCTCATGATCCTTTGGGTCACTCAAACGTATCAGAAGTTGCAAATGTAAACACTTGAGAATGCAGATTTCATCTATATTGTATATAGACGTCAATTCATACTCTCTCTAGCATTTCTCATTTGTTTGTTTCTTCCCTAGAGAAGTGGAATAAGCATTGGTTAACTGAATCCCTTTGAAAAGCATTAAAAATATCCACTTTTTTTTAAAAAAGTACATTCTCTAAAAGTGGATAGTTAGATATTATCTTGCAGAAAAGAAAGTTTCTGTTAAGATACAACCGTGGGCTTTTCTACATGTTTCTGTAGACAGTTCAGCCTTCTTTTGACATCATTTTTAATAAACAGCAATACAATTCCAGATCACTTGAGTAAATGGATGCATTTGCAACATTCATTTGGCACTACATTCTCTTGATGATTATGGCATTTGATATGTTCTTTTTTGCCCTCTTTGTCAGCCTGGTTCTTCATGTCAATCTATAGTCTTTTATGTGGTTAACTTGACAGATGCAGGAAGTTGCTGCCAAGCTTTGAGACGAATTTTTTCTGCAGTGGCATCTGGGTATCAGATGGTCCTCTTGGCTGGCCTCTTGTCTTGCTGCATGTTGGTTTTAGTGGGGTCTGGTGCAGCATCACCTGTTGCTATGCTCCCTTTTCCTCCCATATGTCCATTTCCCGTGATTCATGGATGAATGTGAGAATAGAAGCTCTGGTTCTGTCTTTATTTCAGAAAAAAAATCTACAGAAATATGTTAGAAGGTGCACAGTTCTCTCTCTGACAAAGGGATACTTCCCTTTGGCTGGCATGCCTATCAGCTAATAATATGGTTACAAAGACCATGTTTTTAAAGACATTTTAAATGAAAGGCAAGAAGAAGAATAATGACTAATTAGTGGAAGTGCCAGAACTGCTTTATTTCCTTTGATGCACATTAAATTAAGATGCTCCCATTGTTGTATAACATAATCAGGGGGAAATTGTATTTTTGTTTTTATTATCTACTTGGACTTTACAAAGCTTGCTTTCTAAGTTTAAAAAGGAAATTATTCCCTCGGAAAGCATTATTTTGTCTGCTTCCTGCAATCTAGAATCCCACTGTTTACATTTGTATCATATTTTTAAAACACTAAGACAAGAGCTGCAGGAAATCACTCTCATGAAGGCCTTCCTCATATTATTAAGCCATAGGGAGCATGGACCCTGGGAGAGTCCAGGGTGTGCTAAACGCACAAGCCTGACTCTCAAGGCCCCATGTCCTTTGCCCTCCTCTAATGTTTACCTCTCAGCTACTAGCACCTCTTCCATTCTCTCTTAGCAGTACCACAACTTTGCAAAACTGCCCAGGGGGCACCATTCACATTGTATTGCCTCAGCGATGGAGGCTTAAGGGTCAGGTCCTTCGCTGTTCTATATTCTTCACACTCCAGAGGTCCTAGGACAAGACACTCCTCTAACTGGTTAAGATGTGGTCCTTTAATGGGACTAAAATTTGAGTTCTATGCAACTACATTTTCCAAAATGTTCTGCAAAAGGACCAGGGGACCAGAGTATGGCCCTAGTGAAGCTGGTTATACCTTTTTGGTCATGCTGACACCAGGGTGTTTCTCTTCCCACCCTCCATCTCTTAATAATGAAAACCTCTCCTGAGTTACTAGCAAAAAAAGGTTTCTAGAGTCATATTCACAAGGGAAATTGAGTTTAGGCATTTGGGTGAACTGGAGCATTGCCCCAGCTAAGCTGACCCAAGGAGGGGTGCCACGGAATTGGTGACAATGCAGGAGGAAAAGGTCCTTATGTGGCATCTCTCATTTTCTCCTCGCTGTCATCTCTTACACTTTTATAATTTGTCAGGGATAAGCAGAAAGGGAAGGAAGTACAACCGATTTTAAGGGTGTTTTTCTTAATAAAACAACAAAATAAAATAGCAGAAAGAAAACACTGCCATGACAAATACATATCAGATACTCGGTATGTTTCACCCTCCAGGCTCTAATAGCTTTCAGATTAGCTGGAAACTGCTTGCAGCTTGGTAAAACTGCCTGTAAGAAAAGCCAAAATTATTCCTCTAGAATAATTGGTAATTTTTGCTCGTGTTCATAATACTAAATTTAGCAGCTATATTTATTTTAAAATTATACCTGTTTGATTCTAAAAACTTTCAATAATGCATATTTCCTTTTAAAAAAGTCAATCTGTAACTTTCTGATTGCTTATTGTATGTCAATGATTGCACTAAAAACTGAGATATACTGAGAAATTGTATGACAAGTTTACCTGCCCTTAAGAAACATTTATATATTTTTATTGAGGATCCTTGAAACAAGTGAGTACAAAAGAAAAATGTATTGTTCAACTGCTAGAATATACTAGCCCCTAACATTTACTGGGTACTTACTAATATATCAGACATTGTTCTAAATGATGTGCAAAATCATTTGCAAATTAGTTAATTCTCACAACAACCCAGCAAGATGTCTCCTGTTATCATCACCATTTTTCAGACAGGGAAACAGAGGCACAAGAAGTTAAATGATTTGCCCAAGATCATTGGTTGAGCCAGCATTTGATTCCAGGCCACCTGTCTCCAGAACTTACACCCTTAAGCATTTTATTACAGCACCTCTCATGAAGTAGCCATTAAGAGTTGGAACGTAAAGTACCATTTGCTGCCTCTGAGGCTTTACACTGTCAATTTCCTACGGGGGATGGAGGAAGAGGGTAACTCTGTTCTTCTCCATTCTTCAGTTTGTCTCCTCAGAGAACTCTTAGCTAATCAGCCTCCGCTAGGGAGCAGTCTCCAGGTCCCCACACCTCCACATGTCCCTTGCACCCATTTTTCCTCATTTACATTTCCTGCCTGGTTCAAGAAAGCCTCTGGAGGCCAGTGATAGCACAGGAGGATCATAGAGGAGATAGAAAACACAAAAACTATCACTTTAAGGAGAGGCCAAGTTTTTCCAGTGCTGAAACTGAAACAGATGAGAACAAGATGCAGTAGTAATATATTAAGATAAAAATGAGTATATATGGAAGTTTAGGTTCTATGATATTATTTTTCCCAGTAAAAGTCAACCATTGAGACAAAACAGGACAATTGGAAACTGAGGGTTTAAGAAGAGGTTTTCTTTAGGAGATATTAGCAGAAAGGCTTCTTGGGTATTGTCAGGAAGTGGTTTCTAGTCACAACCAAGCCATTCTTAGCTCTGCTGTGGACACAGCCCATACTTTGTTTTCTCAGCCTGATGCCTGGTATATAATTGATGCTCAATATTTTTCGTATGAATTAATGATGAAAGACTAGACATATGAATTGCAAATTAACCTGCCCATTTAAGGAACCAAAGTGAAGAGACTGTATTTGATGATGACTTTACCTATTCAATAGAAGTAGAATGGAAACTAATGTACCATTAAGCCAGAATTACATTAAACCTATTAAAATATGTAGAAGCCACTATAATCATAATTGCAGTAGGAACACCTGCAACTTTTCTTTAAGTGGATTATATATTTTGAGACTGTTATCTTTTTAATTTATTTTGCATTTTAGAATCAGTTATACAAGATTCAAGATAGTATCTCTTTTCTATTCTTTACTATTCCATGGTGGTGGTGTCATTGGTCTCTATGCCAAATTCAGGTAGTATGAGAATCCTCTTTTCTTTCTCTTAACAGAAAGGTTGTGGGTACCATCTGGATCTATTAATGGTGGCTGTCATGCTTGGTGTGTGCTCCATCATGGGCCTGCCGTGGTTTGTGGCTGCCACTGTCCTCTCCATCACTCATGTCAACAGCCTAAAACTGGAATCAGAATGTTCAGCTCCAGGAGAACAACCCAAATTTCTTGGCATTCGGGAGCAAAGGGTTACTGGGCTTATGATTTTTATTCTTATGGGTTCATCAGTCTTTATGACCAGTATTCTGAAGGTAATGAAATCTGCCTTTATGAATTTGAGAGAAGGAAGAATATATTTATTATTGCTTAAGAAATTTCATTTGAATCTAAGCCATCAATTTGTAAATATTGTATGGCATGTGATGAAAGTGATGAATTTTTACCATGTTTATATAGCTTCTTAACAAGGGAAATTATGTGCTATATTTTAGAATCCTTAAATACATAAAAAAATTAAATCTGACAGAGTAAAATTTGTGGAAATTATTATTGTAATTTTGAAATGAAAATCAGGTTATGGGAAAGAGTCACTCATCTCTGACTGACTTGTGACCTGAGTTTACTGTAGGCCTACACAAAATAAAGTTTCTATTTTCTTGTCAGTGGACAGATATATTTGCAATTAATATTACTTAATATAAGGTGGAGGTACAGAGATAAGCAATGTCATGGTCACGGCCACATATGCAGTTTTGTATTTTAAATGTTTCATAAAACTACTACATGAACATCATTATTATACATACTTATTTTTTATGTTTCAAGTAGTTGAATCCTGAACTTTCTGAATGTATTTGGGTTTATTAAACCCCATCATAATTTTACTAACAGCTATTTTTCTGTGTATAAAATTCATCTCAATTTATGAAATAAAGTATGTCTCACTTCTATCCTTAAAAAAATAAAATAAAATAAAATAAAATAGTTGAATCCATTTTAAAGAGCATTAAAGAGTAATTGTTTTGTCATATAATTTTGACAGGTACTTCAAAGGTGTGTTCATTGTATTTTAAATTATAACTCATTTTAGTTGTCCATACTTCGAAAATTCTAATTGAATTATTTAATAATTTATACAAGTTTACATTTATTTAATAATTTACACAATTTGCAAGAACTAATTTCTATGTTATATAAGTAATGATAGAGAAAAAAATGATGCTGAGGTATTCCAATAAAAAGAGAAAAATTGAACAATCCACATGTTTACAAGTATCTGGTAAAGTGTAGGAACGATGTCTAAATGTTAGCTCCATCCTTCACCTTTAATCTAAATATCTTACCATTGTGAAACAAAATTCAAATTTCCCTAAAGCAGCATAATAATAATAGTTAATATTTATTGTTTATTACGCATCATATGTGTTTTTATTGGTTTTGACCTATTAAATACTTATAACAGACCTATTATTATCCCTTTTTAGATATTGGGAAACTAAGGCACAGAGAGCTTAGGTAACTTACCTAAGGTAATGCAGCTAAAAAGTGCTTAGAGCTGGGATTTTAACCCATGTCTTCTGGCTCTGCCCTATACTGCTTCTAAAATATTTATTTATTTTTCTGTGTTTTTCTTTGGAAATGCAGAATATATTGACCACATTATATTTGAAAATAACTTGTGCCTTTTTTCTAATTGTTCTTTTACAGTTTATTCCTATGCCAGTGCTATATGGAGTGTTCCTTTATATGGGTGCTTCATCGCTAAAAGGAATTCAGGTAAATTACAGTAATACAAGCACATCTGTGATGACTTATCTTAAGGTCTGTTGATGCTAAGACATGTGGTAGCTAAAAAAATGCCATTATCTGAAGAGCAGCTTTCAGACTACAATTAAATTTCTTCAAACTGGTTCATAATCTGAGGGTACTTTTGTTTACTATGAGTATATTAAAACTGTAAAAGGTTTAGACTTTATAATCCTTTTAGAAAAAGATAGCAGTACATTTAAAAATATATCCAAATACTTTAGATCTTTGATACTGTGATCATGTATGTGGACACCTATCTATGAAAACAGAAAAAAAATTTTGCACAAAGATGTTCCTTGTAACACATATTATCAAAATATTGGAAACAACCCAATTATTCAACAGCAGTAAAATAATTAAGCTATCTAAGGAACATTAGTTTAAAATTGATAAATATGATGACTATAAAAATAACACAGTAAAGATGCTTATGACAAAGCGAAATGCAAAGTGAAAAAGTGGAAAAATGAGTTGTAGCTATGATAGGTTTATAAAACTGTGAGTGTGGGTGGATTAAGAAGGAAGGTAGAGAAATAAAGACAATTTATTAAGGTAATGAGCTCCTGGGTGATATTTTTTCCTTTTATGTTTGTTTTCCTGTTGTTATTGCAATTGTCTTTATAGAATTATTTTGTAAATTAATAAGGAAAACCTTATTAATTGTTTAAGTATTGGTTAAATAAATATAGTTTTTGTATTAATTTCCCATTGCTACATTACAAATTGCTATAAAACTTAGTGGCTTAAAACAGTAAACATTTATTATCTCACAGTTTCTGTGGGTCATGAATTTGGGAACTTATTAGCTGGGTGATTCTGGCTCAAGATGTCTCACGTGGTTGCTATCAAGATGTGGACAAGAGCTGCAGTCATTTGAAGGCTTGAATAGGACTAGAAGGTGTATGTCCAAGATGGCTTATCATATAGCTGAGGGCAAGAGGCATTAGTTCCTCTCTGGCTATTGGTAGGAGGCCTCTCCATCAGACACTTAAATGTCCTCACACTAGAGAAGCTAACTTCCATCCCAGTGAACAATACGAGAGAGAATGAGGGCAAAGTCACTGTGCCTATTGACAATCTCCAAAGTCATGCACGGTCACTTCCACTTTTCTTCTATTTGTTAGAAGCAAGTCACTGTGTCCAGTTTGCATGCACAGGGAGGGAAATTAGAGTCCATCTCTTGAAGAGAATAATACCAAAGAATCTGTGGACACATTTCAAAAGTACCACAAGATTATTCTAAATTTTTACGGAGGCTGTTGGCAAATTATTCCTGCTTATGTTACTGTAGTGGGTTGAATAGTGCCTCTTCCCCCCATTCATATCCACCTGGAATCTCAGAATGTGACCTTATTTGGAAATAGAGTCTTTGCAGATGTAATTAGTTATGGATTTCAAAATGAGCTCACCCTGGATTTAAGGTGAACCCTAAATCCAATGACTGGGGTGCTTATAAGAAGAGGAGAGGAGAGGACACAGAGAGACATAGGGAAGGAAGCCACATAAAGGTGGAGGCAGAGATTGGAATTTTGCCACCACAAGCCAAGGTACATCAGGAACCAACAGAAGCTGGAAGAGGCAAGGAAATTTTCTTCCCTACTGCCTTCAGAGGGAGCATGGCCCACCAACACTCTGATTTTGGAATTCTGGCCTCCACACTGTGAGAAAATAAATTTCTATTGTTTAAGCCACCAAGTTGTAATTTGTCACAGCAGCACTAGGGAACTAACACAGGTTTCGACTTAAATTTGCCTTTGAATCATCTTGTTTTATAACAACATTATTGTTCCAAAACACTTAAATTTTCTTGAAAAAGAGACTACTTTTGAGGATTATTTATTGTGAAGTATAGTTTGTTTTTGTTGGCTAAAAGTCAATATAAAGTACCACGTTTTCTTTGACAAGCCAGACTCACTGCCATTCAGAGACCTACAGAGGAAAAGTCATCTGAATAAGTGCTATGAATTTGTCAAATTAACACTTTTTAAGTGGAGCACAGGGTGCTGGATGGTGAACTGCGGTTCAACAACAGACCACAAGAGAAACTGAAATAGAGAAGTTTATCACTCACAGGTCTACACAGGAAGTACCTGGCCTTGAGGGGCCGCATGGGGAGGTCCAGACAAAGTGAAGACAGAGAGAGGGAGACAGGACTTGGGACACATGCTTTTATTAGGGTCAGTGGGTGGAGTGCTTTGGGGTTCCTGGGCTAAGGCCGAATTGGACTCTTCAAATCGAAAGAGCAGGGTTTTGGTAAGCTTTGTGGGAGTCTTATCTAAGGGGTGTATAAGGAGAAGGCAGTGGGGGGCAGGGGAGGTTGCTAATCACAAGGGCCGTTGGAGAAGCTACATCAGGAACTTATATCTATTTGCGACTCTACCGGCAGCTGTCTAAGGCGTACACTTGCATGAGGGGTTAGGGTAGTTTAAGGTCCCCTCAGGCTGCTTGATCAAACAAAATGGATGATAAGGCAGCAACACTATGGAATAGCTTAGCTAAACTCTCAACACTGAGGAACAGGCAGCACAGGAACTCTTTTCCTGAATAAACAACTAACCAGCTTCTGCCTTTGGGAGAAGGAAAACCACTTTAGCCTTAGGATACTACTGAATGTCAGAACCGAGGCAAAACTTTAATATGAAGTTACTGTAAGATCACTGAACACCCAAAGTACATAGCATGACTCTGTTCATCCTGCCACTGGGTAAAATTAACTTGGGAGAAGGAGATGGTTGAGAAGTGTTATGCATTTAATTTTACTCAAACTACATTTAATTTGCTCAGCTGTAACTTCATGTATGAAAAGTATATTTTAAAAGAATTGGTTTGGTAAGGCAGATAGGGAAGAGTATTGAAAGGTTTTGTTTATTTGTTTTGCTGGGTTTTTTTAGGTGTTTTTTGCCTTTGGCAGAGGTTCCATGAGTACTAATTTCAACCGTAAGTGAAAAGTATTTATTCTTAGGCCTCGGGCTCACATCAATACAGCAGCAGAAGTTTAAGAAACAAAGTAAAATCATTTTGATAGGCTGCAACAGGTTTTTCCCCCTAATTCCACTCACATGATTTTATACCCGTGAGGTTTGGAACTAAACAAGAATGTCAAATTTTGGAATTATTTGGGGTGTGAATCTTTCAAATGAAAATTGAGGAAAACATTATCAAAGGCCCATGAGAAAAGTACAATGAGTTCTAAATAGCACCAATGAAACAGCAAATAGTGTTTCACACTGAGAAACAGAGTTAGTGAAAATTTAAGTGAGCCCCAAACTCAGGGAGTTGAAATTCCTATTTGGTATTTTGTGGTTAACTGGATGGGGAAACGGGATACTGATATTAGGACAAGATCAAAGGCAAATGCAAAACTCAGAATACGTTTAGCATGATTATCATTACTTGAGTAATAATAATTAAAAATGTGCCGAATATCAACCGTTCAAGAAGCATGTCAATTTGTTACCCTGTTTGTTGGAGGGCTCTATGTGTTACCTGTTCAGTAATATTAGGAAACTTATCTAGGCTTCTCACTGTGCAACATGGCAGAAAAAACAGATTAGTGTTCTCATGAATGCTGTTTCTGTACTCTGATATATAACCACATTTATATTCACTCCAGCACTTCAGGAATCCAATGTGCCATTTAAGCAGTAACAAGTGAAGCACTCACACACTGAAGTACATTTATGCAATAACATAACTTCACAAATGGAGAAATGGTGGCTGGGAAAAATTAGTTCTATAGAAATTGAAACATTCGGTTATAACCCCAAGGATTTTACTTTATTTCTTCCCTATTGCCACCTCCACCGCGCAGAGTTTTATTTATTTAATGACATGTAATTTTAAGAGATATTTAGGAGGTAGAAATAAAAAGACCCAGTGAAATATTTGTGAACAATATAGAGATGGATAAACCAGAAACTAATTCAGCACTTAGTACTCTGCGTAGAAGGTTTTCAACAAATTTTTTGGAATGTATAAATGAATATGAATGAATAAATGAACTGTGGATGGGCTAAACTATGTATGATTCTGGTTTAGAAGCCTGAGGGAAGGTCATGCTGCACACAGGGCACACAGAAGGAAAGATGGGTTTATGTTGAATTTGGGATATGAGGAGGCTTTGGTAAAACATGATTTTTTTTTTTAACATCTTTATTGGACAAACATGATGTTTTGCCACTAACACTTACTTGACTTCATGGGCATTTGTTCCTTGGCATATTAGAGTAATTTTGGAATATTTGATGAGAATTGCTTACAATTTTCTTATATAAAGTAGCTAAGGACTAAATCTGATATTACTCTTAAAATGCATAGGAGATATTCCTGTAGAAATGGTATGATATAGAACTGATTGAAACTGTCATTTTCTAAATCATCGCTTCTTGTTGGAAATATTGAAAACTGCAAAATTTGGCCTGAGAAAAATTAAACAAAATGATCCACATAAAATAAAGCTAACATGCGGTACAGTTTGTTAATAAGTAAAATGTGATTGAAGATCAAATTTGATCAAGAAATTAAACGGAGTTAAAATTTGCTCTGAAAAATACTTTATTAACAATAATTCATCTAGGTTAAATCTTTATGGCCAAGATGTTTGTATTTTTAGAAACAGCACCGAAACCTTGTTGGGGATCAAAGTGGCAAGGCCAAAACAGCAGAGTCAAACTAAGGAGGTCAGAACATCCTACTCAGCAGCTGGATGTGGGTCGAGAGCTCAAGACAGACAGAGCTGAAGTAGAGTTGAGGTCTGAGAGTCTTTAGCAAGTACGTGAAAATTGAAACAATGGGAACGGATGAGCTATTCAGGAAAGAAGAGTCCAGGAAACCCTAGTGCTTAAGGGGCAGGTAAAAGAAGAAATTGTGATGTGATGATGAAGAGGATGATGATAATGTTTTCTTTCAAGACTATACTCTCTGAGGGAGCAACATTTAGCATTGGCTTTAATGTTATTAAACTCTTTTAAATTATAACGTGTCCATATTCAAGAAAATGTGGGATATTATAAAACTGAAACTGTATTATTTCAGAGTGTACGCTTAACAATAGTATTGTCCTGATGTCAACTTAAGTGTGATCTACCATATATTGGACCATATTATACATTTACTTATCCTACTTCTATTGCTGTCTGTAAAAAGCAATTTAGTCTGTTTATCTTCTAGTTCTTCGATAGAATAAAGCTCTTCTGGATGCCTGCAAAACATCAACCAGATTTTATATATCTAAGGCATGTTCCACTTCGAAAAGTCCATCTCTTCACAGTTATTCAGATGAGTTGCCTTGGCCTTTTGTGGATAATAAAAGTTTCAAGAGCTGCTATTGTCTTTCCCATGATGGTATGAAACTTCTAACTCAACTCTTTTTCTCCTCCTCTGATTTTCTGCTCTCTTTGAAAATCCATGAACAAACTGGATCAATAGAATAATTTTGAACAATTTTTGGAAATCTTGGTATAAACTTTAGCCACTAAAACTAGTAACTAAGATTGGGTGTCAGATTATGTATGAATTTCAGTGATTCATACTAGCTTCATCTCTATCATTCTGAATATTAGCAGTAGTTTGAATTAATTGAAGTTGGGTGGAAGATGTAAACTTTCAAAATTTTAACTTTACAGATATACTAGCAAATTTGAAAATGTAAGGGGATTTTTGAAATTAAATTTTTTTAACATCTTTATTGGAGTATATAAAACCAAATTTTATTAACTATTTTAAACCAGTTTCAAATACTTCAAAAATAAAGTGAACTTGAATTACTATAAGTAATTTAAAATATCATCAGCATAGGTAATAATGGTTTAATGTTCATTTAAAATAATGTAAACTATTAACTATGTGTATTTAAGGAAACAGTCAAATATATAGTTTTTTTCATTGCTTCTTTAAATGACTTGTATAACGGGTAAAATGATAGCCATTATTCTGGAGATGTGGTAAGAAAAGGAAGTGAAGGAAGCAAAAGTACACTCAATATCTTTTATACGCACATATCTTCAGATTTCACTTTAATGTCAGCCCTAATTGAAGTTGACTTGTTTGTACCAAAAAACAAACAAATCTAAACCTTCCATTTATATTTTTTTCCCTGTTTTAAACTGCTTTATTATTTACTTCAGGTGTTAGCTCTGGTATTTGTAAGAAAGTTGATGGACTTGCTGTTTACCAAACGGGAACTCAGCTGGTTGGATGATTTAATGCCTGAGAGTAAGAAAAAGAAACTAGAAGATGCTGAAAAAGAAGTAAGTCAGAGCAAAATCAGTATCTTATAAAGAAAAGAAAAAGGAACACTTGCACAGTAATAGCTCTTTGCAAAGCTAAATTTTTGTGTTTAGCTTTAGATAGTGACAAACACAGGTGGACTATTTTGGAAGATTGATGTTTAAAATCATCAAGCTGGAACTTGAACAGAGAGAGGACAAATCTTACATGAGTAAACCAAACCCTAATGAAATATGCAAATACTTTGTCCTTCACTATCCTTATAACTGCAAAGTTTATTTTTCTGATTCCTCCCTTCAGGATTTCAGAAACTTATTGATGCTTAAATGTTTCCAAATTATAGTCATGCAATGATTGCTTTTTGGTTGAATATGTGAGAAGAAAAAAAAAAGACATTATTACTGTTGGTATTTTCCTAGGGAGCAAAGTTTTAATAAAAAGATTCTAGGGCTTCCCTGGTGGCGCAGTGGTTGGGAGTCCGCCTGCCGATGCGGGGGACGCGGGTTTGTGCCCCGGTCTGGGAGGATCCCACATGCCGCGGAGTCTGCGTGTCTGGAGCCTGTGCTCTGCGGCGGGGGAGGCCACGGCAGTGAGAGGCCCGCGTACCACAAAAGAAAAAAAAAAAAAAAAAAAAAATTTAAAAAGATTCTAATTCTAATTCTAATTAAAAGATTATATTAGTTATTCTTGAAATAGATGAAATACTTAAGAGGAAAACACGTCGATCTGATTTGCTTTCAAAGTGCTTTGAGTAAATGTTGTTAGAGAAACTTTGGGTATTTAATTACTTTCACAGACTGCTGATTTATCCTATTCTGTTTCATACGTTAAAACAATTGGTTTTAAGTTTTATGACTTATTTAAATTCGTGTATAAGCCTGGGTCTATTTTGAAGGCTAGTAATCATAATATTTTTAAAGTATGTAAAAACTAAAAAGAGTAAAAATGAAAAAAATGACAAGTTCATCATTTAGCAGAATGATCGGGTCCATAGATTGTAAAATATAAGAATAAAATTTTCATGTAACTGGAAATGAATATGAAAGAAAATACTTGGTGAGACTTATGCATTATTCTTTCCATTTTTTCTTCTCCTATACGGCAGTCAGTAAATGTATTCAGTTTCCTACCTGTGGTGTATTTTCTCAAACCATAGGTATATTCCTCTTTCCTTTGGGGAATTTGTTTGCAAACATTTCAATGGTCTTAGGTTTTACTTAGCCATTAGATGAGTCCAGATTAGGCCACAGAGTCTAATGGATTACAGATAAGTCTACATAATATGTGACTGTCTGGCATTTCTTCACTTTTCCATGTTGTCCTATTACCGACAACGGATTCCACATTTAAAGATTGATCGTAATGGTGTATCTTAATTCTATATGACTATTTCAATTTTCCCAAATGTTGTAGAAGTCATACTTAGTATCATACTTCTAGCAATACTTATATAATGTTAAAAATGTCGTTATAAAATTATCATGTTTCTTTATTTTTGTAAGTTTGATATATTCTTAAGTATGAGAATTTTTTAAAAATAGTGCTTTAAATATTTTTCCAAGTTGATATATTCTCATTTAAGTATGAGAGTTTTTTTTTTTAATAGTGCTTTAACTAAGGTATTTGGATAATTTCTGTTTGTTTTTAGGGCTTTAGTAAAGGTTTGCTCTCATCCTCAGGTACTGTTCAAGAAGAATATGACAGAATTTGGTATAAGATAAATGTAAATAAATAGACACAAGAATATAGAAACACTAAAGCCTTAAAGTATCCATGCTTGACATAATTAAAATTTATTCAGGTTGAAAACAATTTCTAAGAAGGTTTAAATTCCAAGGAAGACAACTTTGAATACAAAACTCATTGACCACAAGCTTCCGCATAGTCTTTCTAATAATGAGAATGTTAAGTATTCTGATGCAGTAACTTACAAATGTAATTTTGCTTTATTTTCCTGCTTTGACTTCCTGTCAAATATCTCGACTAATTCTGTAGGAATAAGCTAGCAACACCCCCAGGCATACAATCATTCCTTTTACAGCATTCTCCTTAGGCCATATCCATACCGTGGAACATTCTTGCCCTTCTAAAACTTTGTAAAAAGAAAAATAATATGTATATATAATATATTATGCTTAATATTCTTCCCTTTTTTCATTCAAAGAAAATTTCAGATTCTTCCTTTATATGTCTGTGAAATAGGAGAGAACAAATTTGACAGTAATCATAAATGTATTAGAATCTGCCGTTTCCATTGCCCAGAACCATTCACATAGCTACATATGTATGGTACTTATATGTATGTGTGCCATATGTCCATTTTGGAATTTATTAACTTCAGATAGGCAGAGATGCTATGTAATGAGCTTCTAACCTTTTTATATTATAAACCCATTGTACGCCAATGGGGTGTTGACTGTTTTCTGATTGTTATAAAGATTTTAGAAGTAATTAAATATTACCAAAATTCCTAGAACTCAAGTTTTCTAAAAGGATTCAAAAAGAGATTAAAGATTTATTGAGGCAAAGTTACAGCTGTATCCTTCGGTTCGGAGTATGAGAAAAAGTAAGGGAAAATGCCTTGTAATACATTAATCACGCAGGTTTACAGACCTTTAAATTCTCAAATAGATTAATATGATGATACTTTAATGTGATCCTCAGTACATGGAAAGAAACAAGTAAACAAATAATACAGTCAAGAAATAATCCATAATTGAACATTAAAATATAGTCTGACCAGTGCAAAGAAAGATAATTCTCCATCTGAGAAGTGGAGAGAGAAAAGTTAAATTAAAGATATTAACTTTCTAACTTGGAATTAGTATTAAAAGAATATGATCAGTATAGAGAGTTGGAAGATTTAAGAAGGATTACACTAAAACTTGAATTCTGGTTGAATTTCTACTTGGTCACCCAGATCTCGGTATTCCATTTGCTTGAGGCTATGGTCTCCACCGAAGGATGTGATCTTCTTACTTGGCATCTTATACCAAGGCTCAGTCTTCCAAGAGATTGTACATTAACATGGTAAATGAACAAGTTCTTCAAAAAGTGTTGCATTTCTGCAATTACTCAAATTAATTGCATAACTTTGATTGTGATCTGGAAAGATGGTAAAGAGCAGAAATGTCTCAGCTCCCTGAGACTTGAATTTAAAATAGTCTCACCTCTTGTCCTTTTGATGATAGTTACAAGCTTGTACCTTTATCATCCAAGGTTTTACTATCAGTAGCCCACTTCTGGTCTTATGGCACTGAGAAAACATTAGTTTGACCTTAAAATTCAATAATGAGTTAAGCAGAATAAATAGCTACACAGGCCAGTCCAAGGTCGCAGAGCTTCTGTTCCAAATTTTCATGTACTTCATGCATATGCATATGCATATGCTTCAGTTTTTAGAAAGAAAGGATTATAATCAGGATAGAAATGAATATTGGAACCCTGACATTTTGCACATTGCTCTGTGTAAAGGGAAGACTGCAGAATCAAATTCTGGATGTCCAAATGTGCTCAGAGTACCAACACGCTTTCCTTCCTACTTCAGTATTCTCTAGGACATTGTACACATTTGACAAAAGAGCTGCTGTTAAAGCAGTAAGCCCCAGCAGAATGTTTGCTCCTCGGTGAGGGAGAAGGAGGTTAACGTTAGATAAATCCTGGAAATTCAACTCTGTGCAGTGATCATGATATTGACACCTCTTGGTTTGTGGGAGGTTCACTCTAACATATATGCTGTAGGGAAAAAAAGGAGGGGGGGTGAGTGGGACTTGTGATCTGTATGAAGCAGTCTCATGAGCAAGGCCAAGAAGATGGAAAAGCAATCTAAAAACAAGTGCCATTAAACAAATTAGAGAGTGTGTCTTACTGCTCAGAAAGATCAGAATTGGTTGTGGATTTGGGAAGCATGGCCTAATTATTGCACAGGCAAATGTTATTTCTAATTGAATCTTAGAGCAAGGCAAGCATATTCTTCTTCCTCAAGCAGTGGTTTTCAAAGTGTAGTCCCATGACCTCTGCTGTATCAGCCAACACCTGTCAACTTGTTACAATCTGAATTCTAAACCTACTGAGTCAAAACTCTGGAGATAGGGCCAGATTCTGTG
Source organism: Orcinus orca (assembly GCF_937001465.1). Lineage (NCBI taxonomy): Eukaryota > Metazoa > Chordata > Mammalia > Artiodactyla > Delphinidae > Orcinus > Orcinus orca. The sequence continues at coordinate 51,005,858 of NC_064565.1, forward strand.
TTAACAAGACCTCCAGGTGATTCTGAGGTGTGTTAAAATTTAAGGCAAGACCTTTCCTAAACCCACAGACTTTACATCACCAGAATATAGTCTTCTAAATCCAAGAATTATTGTATTTTATAATAATTTAGATAAGTCAATTAGAGAAACTGAATCAAATATTCTGATGAAAAAACATGTTGCATCCATGAATTCTGTATAGACTACTTCTCCTTCCTATTTTTTCTTTTCAGTTTTCATTGTTAAAGTGAGTTGTCGTATGTATGGCTCTTCTACATATTGGAAATTTTAAGGAATACCTCTTATAAATACAACATTTTATGGTTTACAAATTATTATAAGTGTGTATGTGTGTGTGTGTGTGTGTGTGTGTGTGTGTGTGTGTGTGTGTGTGTGATGCTTGTAGCATTATCTATTCTATTAGTAATTGGGGAAGGAAATGATCAAACACTTCTTAGGTTCTGTAGGCCCTGTTGTCTTCTTGGGTAAAAATAAAGGGGTTAAACTTGATTTCTGAAGTCCCTTCCATTTTTTAAGATCTATGAATTCTAAAACTGCTGAATGTTTTCTCTCTCTAATACGATAGACATCTTTATGAACATTGGCTCTGTGCTGCTGTTGTTGAGCTATTTGAGGGCTCCTACACAGATACAGACTTTACATGAGAAATGGATACAGTAACAGATGTTACCTATTTCATTAGGTAGAGCATTTGTTAGGTATCATAATATATGAATTGTATCTTTTACCCTGTCACAAACTATAATTCAGATTCATGATGTAATTTTATATATAAGATCGTATTCATCAAAACACACCACGATTTAACCCTGATTTTATTTTCCTTTTCTACTCAGCACAGGCCTTTGGACCCAACCAGGCTAGTTGTTCATTGTCGTGCAAACATGTCCTATTTATTCCTACCTTTTATCCTTGACCCATATTGTATCTTCCCACCTAAATTTCTTCCTTTCTATTACCAAACTGATCAGATAAGACTGGCCCAGATACCACTGCCTCTGGTCCTATCCTTCTCATCCTCTGAGAGTAGAGTTTATGGCTTTCTTTTCATTGTTGTATACCCAGTAGTACCTAGCAGATTACCTGTCTTGAAGATCATGCTTAATACATATTTGCTGAATGGATTCATGAATAGCTCCTGGATTATTCTTTTTGTTCACTGTGTGCCTAGCACATAATACGTGCTCAGTAAATATTTGAGTGCTATTGAATAGATTTGTTTTTAAGCCTCTATTTTTCTGCCTTTTACTGGATATAGCATTAACTGTCCTTCACTTATTTAGTATCCGAACAATGCTTTGGCCCTCTCAATTAAAAGATGGTGTTCAAATCAGAATATGGACATTCCTCTAGTCAAACTGGCAAAACCCCTCAGGTGCTCTTGGGAAAATTTTGATCATCATCCTTTGTAAAATCTCCATGTTGTAGAGCTCAGCATATTTTTTGATGGACACTGTGTAAATGAAATGCTGAATGGAACTCATTTTAGGATACTTCAGACTTATAAAGTGAAGGATACCCAGTAAGCTTTTTTGCTTTTTCTCTCTTTTCCTGTATGATTGAGATAAACTAGGTTGTGATTGTCATGACGGCTGGTGCCTGGTTTGACTGCTCCTCCCCAGAAAGTCTCAATTTTTGGCTTCCTCACAGTGCTGCCTAGGATGCAGCCGGCCCTCTATCCCCGAGCTCTGGGGCCCACCCAGCTTCCTTCTGGCACTGAAGGCAGCGGCTGCTCTGCCACCCTTCTCTTCAGATAAGCATGGCTTGGAAATGCTATCTTTAGAGGTGATGAGTTTTTGTTTGGATAGAATTATGACTAGTATAAAGCCCACACATGCTAACAAGCCACAGAGTGCAAAATAATTATTGAAAGCAATTTGAGAGAAAAGTGGAAAATCATCTGAGGAAAAAACCAAAATTGTTCCCAAAGCTTTGGTCCAATTTTTTGCTGTTAGATTGAATCTCGAGCCTTAGTTTTCTGCTGCCAGGTAACCTAAGCACTGATGGCTTTTTTAGGATTTTACTCTTTATTAAACCTTTTCTACCTGACTTCTTGACATTTTATTCCAAGTTGGTCAGAAAAGATACTACATACCAAGCTTACCTTTCAGTGGACAACCAAGGAAAGAATTACATTTTGTTTGTATTTGGTTTTACTTAAATAGTGTTTGGGGTTGCTGAATATTTTCTCTTTATGTTCCTCCATGTGCATTAAGATAACCTTTTCTTCCTGAAAGGATACATATGTTCTGCCCATGGCCTCAATGATGTGCATATAAATTAATATGGCACATGTATTATTTCCATATATAGAGACTAACCCATTTGCAAGGCATGCATCATTTTAGACTACAGATTAGCTCTGCTCTAATGCTTAATTTCAAACCAATGATACTGTCTACTCACCATGAATTAGTACTAATGGTATCTCCAAATAACATGGGGAATAGGCATAATACATAAGAAATAATGTACATCTGAGAGGTCTTAAAAGAAAAATTTTCCTTGAAAAGTAACAGGGAAAGAGAATAGAATGAATTCCTGTAATGCAAAGGGGTAACAGACACATGCCCATAGCACTGCAGAGTATAAATATAACACTGTGTTTGGGCGGGGGGGTGTAGTTTATAAGCAGAGAAGTGGCAGATCTCATACTAGTCCCCTGGCCTCTCCATTATTCCCAGCATAGGCTGAGCATAGATTTTCTGTATGCAGCATGGCTAAGGTCCCAGCAGAGGGGAGCCTGCCTTAGTCACAGGTTGGATGTGTAGGGAGAGCACTTCAAGAGTAAAAACGAGACCTGCCCACACATTACGTTATATATTCATAGGTTAGCTGAAGGGACTGTAGAAAACACTGTTTCTTTAAGTAACAAGAAATATGGCAATGGTTCTTTAGACTAGGCAGCATGCAAGTTGAGGACCCTAGGAACAGTCTTGCATGCCAGGAATAATGACATCAGCCAAAGGTCATGTGTTTCTGGAACCTGCTTTAGACCAGCCAAGCTACTGCTAAGCTACTGAAAGAGGGAAAGCAATGAGGCTCCAGGGCCTTCCCTGTTTTCTGTCTTCAGTTCCCATTTGGTCAGGAAAGTCACCTAGCTCTTCATCTCTACACAACTTAAAATTCCAGTTCTGGAACTAGAGCCAATAATTCTAACATTTTTAAATGGCCCCAAATAGTTCTCTAAACTTGAACATTCCTAATTGACCCACTTGAAAATAAATGCATTAAATAGGAGCTATAATCTGGAGATAACTCTGTTTATATTTTGGTACATGGAAAAAGGTTAACTATAACATTATTGAAAACTAAACCAGGACATGTCAGTGCTACATAAGATTATCTTCATCCCAAAGATATACTCTTAAAACATTATATATGAAGAAATGAATGTATGAAGCATTACCATCCTTTGGGGGAGGGTGGAATATTGTCATTGTAAGAAGAAATCTGAGACCTAAAACAAAAGCTTACGAGGAGTCTAAGTGGAAAGCACTCCTGTGTTTTGGTCCATAGAGAAAGATACCTTCTACTGTCTATTTCCAAGTCTCAAAGTATTGTCTTCAGACCAGCATAATCAGCATCACCTGGAAACTTGTTAGATGTGTTACTTGGGCCCTGCTCCAAACCGACAGAATCAGACTCTGGAGGTGTGGCCCAGTAATCTGTATTTTTAATAACCCCTCCAGGTGATTCTGATATAAACTAAAGTTTGAAAACCACTGCCCTAAATACATCTCTCATTCCTTTCTAACAGAGCATTCTGGGAATGTAATTTCAACAATGAAAACGATTACATTACCCATATGTTTGTCCTTGTAAAATTTAGATTATTTTAAAAAAAAATCTTCTTGGAAAATAACCATGTTTTACATTGAGTGACATGAGGGAGGTTATTGTTAGCATTTAAATTACTTTGTGGTGTAAGACTCATTAATTACTTATGTTCTCGGTAGCTGATGCTTTATTGAAAAGACCTGTGCTAGCATTAATAAATGCAAACAAAGTGGAAAGTTCTGAGGTTAATGAGATAGTGAACCATTAATCTCTGTTTCTTCTTTAATGTAAAGTGGAAACTCATCAGGTTCACTTTGTATATTTTACACTTATCTTGCCAGGAAGAACAAAGTATGCTGGCTATGGAAGATGAGGGCACAGTACAACTCCCATTGGAGGGGCACTATAGGTAAGATATAAATGTAAGAACACACCAATATGAGTACTGGAATGTGTTGTTATACACTCTACTGAAGAATTTCGTATGTGTGGATTACTATAGAGGCTTGTTGACGTTATGTTAGAGTAGAAAGAACTGAAACTAGGTGTTAGATTACCCTGTCCCAGTACTAAGTTCTGCCACTAGATGCTGACTATAGCCAAGTTGCTTAAAATGAAGCGAGGCAGGGAGCTGTTGTCTGAAGTCTTCTCCTATTTTATAATGAATACGAAAGCTCTCTTTCATATTCTGTGAAAGTAGTACCTGAAGACAGGTCAAGATTTAATTCTGGGATAAATGAGCTAGGTATTTATTGAATTCATCACATGTAAATGAACTCGGGGAAAAACAGCGTTGACCCCTTCAAAAAGACACTTCCAAAGAGATAAGCCATTTCCTGAATTGAAGGATTCAGGGATACCAGCCGTTTTAGGAAATATTTATGTCACTCTCCATAAAGAAGATTGTGCTAATCTTCTTTATGCACAAAGAGCAAAAAGAGAAAAAAAGCAGACTCCTCTAAGTTATAATAAAACTTTTGAAAGTATTGGGCAAAAAATTATGTATATGATCTCAAAGTGCTTAAGGATAATATAGGGCCATACCAGTAAAAGAGCATAGAAGACGTTTGTCTGAGGAGATTTTTCATAGAGTTAAAAAATAAGAGTGGATCTTCAGGGTCTGACTGTAAGACCATATTCCCTAGATTAAAAAAATATAATTATCATCTACCACTTAAGAGTGAGCACAAGTCTAGAAGGCATTTTTCCTTTCTTTCTCTCTTTCTTGTTTTTTTTTTTTACAATATTTAAATTTTAAAATCCTGTTGATTGTTTAGTTGAATCAGCGTATTCCCAACTGTATTCTATAGAAATCTACCTAGTCCCTTGTGGTACCCCTCTTAAAAGGATTTTGTGGTTTAATTAGTCTGAAAAATGTTCCATACCACATTTTAATTTAGAGATTCATAATGCACATTGGCACATTAAAGACTCTAGTACTGGCATTAAAAAAAAAAGTTTAACTTTGTTGTATCCAGCATTTTCTAAACTCTTTTGCTCGCAAGAGTCTTTTTCACATAATATCATGAAAAACTTATATTCTACATGACGCTCTTTTGGAAACTAGTTGATTTCATGCTTTGAGTTACCAAGGGCTGGATGAATTAGAGGTATTAAAGAACACATGTCCAGATTGGGCAAGGAAGGAGCCTGTGAGACCTGTTTTGCTTCAGACTCTCAGTGTTCCTCTTAAAAATTGAATTTGTTGCCCTCTTGTGAATGTCCACAATGAGCGGCATGTGAGGTCAGCTTAGAATTTCTGTAGAACATGACTTTTTCCACAGCAGAGAATCTTTTTTTACGTGTGGTAAGAAGAGCGCTGATTTCTCACCCAATGAAACTTTCTTTGACTCGGCCTGTGTTTTATCTCTGTTGATATTTGGTTGCCTTTCTAGCCCTGGGAATGTTTTAGAGAGTTCTAAATGGCACCTATAATTGGTGCAGTTTTAAAATGTAAAAACTGCACGCAGCATAGTACAGGCCCTGATATTACAGACTCCCCCAGTCATTTGGAAAAACCTCTGTCAAGTACACAGGCTGCCTTTATTTATTCAATGAATATTTATTGAGTGGATACCAAGTGCCAGGCTCTGTCTAGGTCGTGGGGGAACAGCAGTGGACCAATGGGCAAGAATCCTTGTTCTCATGAAGCTGACATTCAAGTAGAGTAGAGGTGGGGGGAGACAGGAAATAAACAAATGAACAAGTCATGTAATACAGTATTTCAAATGGTGAAAAGTGCAACAAAATCTTAAAGCAAAAAAGAGGGATGAGGTTGCTATGAGACGATGGAAACAGAAATTTTAAATGGAGCAGTCAGCAAAGGCCTATCTGAGCAGGTGACATTTGAACTAAGGAAGGAAAGGGTTATACCACATAAAGGAATGTTATAGGCAGAGGGAAGAGCAAGTACAAGGCCCTGAGGGAGCAGAAAGCCTGTAGTGTCCCAGGACAGTCAGGAGGCCATTGCATTGTGGCTGGAGAGGAAGAAGCCAGGGGTGTAATAGCAGAAGGTGAAGTTAGAGGGTAAGGGTAGGGACAGGGCCTTACAGCCCATCCACTGGGCTTTTACTTTGAGTGGGTGGGAGCCACTGTCGAGTCTGAGCAGAGGGGTGAAGAGTTCTGCTGGGCTATGAATGTAGAGGCAAGAGGCCCAGCAATGAACATGCAGAACCAAAACTCTGTCATTTGAAATGGATTAGGAAAACTGTACCCCAAACCAGTTTCTATATAACTAGAATCTTTCATTTAGATTTTTATTCTTCATAATTTTTGGAGAGAGAACTATTTAATACTTAATTTTTAATTATCAAAAATACTGTACAGAGGCATAAGACTGTCCTATATTTAGTGTCTATCGCTAGATAACTGCAGTTTCTTATTTAATGTTTATTGTTTCATTTTGGGTAAACTCCTATCTAGAGATGATCCATCTGTGATCAATATTTCTGATGAAATGTCAAAGACTGCCTTGTGGAGGAACCTTCTGATTACTGCCGATAACTCAAAAGATAAGGAGTCAAGCTTTCCTTCTAAAAGGTTTGAATTCTAAAATAATGTGAATTTATAATGATCCCAGTCATTTAATGACATGAATCCGTTAAAAGAATAGCATTGGTTTCCATTGAACTTAGATCTAAAATCTTTCAGAAAATTCTTTTAAAAAGTGGATAGAAATCGCAATTATCACATTTGTTGGTATGTTTTCAACATCTCCCTTTCAAATTAAAAGCTCACTCCAAAACTATGACAGTGGGGAGAAATGGTGCTATAAATGAGTCCCAATGCAGGACATTTTTGGACATTCATTTTAGCATACTCTTTTGCAGTAGGATTTTAGTGTATTCCCTCATCACCCACTTCTCAGGACCCCCTTAGATGTCTGACCATGTTTTTCATTCTCCTGTTGTCCTTTGTAAAACCCATATGGCATATGCAATGGTAATTTTGTATTTAGATTATTTCCAGTCCCTTATTCCAACCCCCTGAAAAACCTTCCCTAACCTTTTTACCCCAAAACTTTCAGTTCCAGAAAGTTTTATCCACTTTTTCTTCTCTGTATGCAAACATTACAAACAACTCCTGCAGTTGTGGATGATAGTTTTAAATGCATGAGGTGGGAAGAGTGTGTCCTTAAATATCAAGAGTCATCGCAGGATTTCCAACTGCATTTTCCAGAATTTATAAATAAGAGTTCAAACCATCCAGTCTTCTTAGATGTTGATCTGAAGAAAATCTCTGTATTATGCCGATATTTCTTCTTATTAAAGAGTGATTGAGGGATTTGGGACGGTGTTTAATTATTAATTTCCTTTATTTTCATGACCTTAAATTAACTTTTTCTACTTAATTTTTATATTACATTTTTGTCATAAGCTCCCCTTCCTAATCACTCTAGAAGCTGATTCCCCAAAGGTAAGACCCTTTCCCTCAAACCTATTCCTTGGTTGCATTTCCTTTTGTTAAATGGTGTCTTCTAGAAACCTGGTCAGCCTATGTTCTTTGTGTGAGTTTTGGGGAGGCAAAAGGCGTGGAGAGTCTTGGGTTTAGATCCAGTGTCGCATTGAGTGTTTACAGTGTTCCTATAACCACTCAGCTCTTTAAGAGGGTTTGAAACTTGAGTAAACATTTTTCCCCACATGACTTATACAAATGCATCATATATAAATCAACAAACCTCTTAGAACTGTATTTAATAATAACATCAAATTTCTATATTTGATAAAGAAAATTTATCCCTTGAATTAAGAAATTGCAAAGCTGGGAACTTCCATTTACGCACCAGCATGCTTCCAAAACTGCAAGCTTTATCTTCATGAGAACTATCTGGAAACATGGGTTAGAAAAAGAGGCGATATTAGACGAGGATATCTCTTATTGATGGATTTTGTCACCCCAAAATGGCATGCTGCTTCAGTGTCATATCTATCTTAAACAGCATAAACAACACCAGCAGTGGATGTGCAGAGAGTCTAGGAGTCTTCACCCCATAAAGCTGGGGGATTACTTCATGTTCTCTCTCTCTTTCTCTCCTTCTCCCTCTTCTCCCCCTCTCCCTCTCTTTCTCTCCTTCGAATACCTCCACCACTTGCTCCAAAAGGAGGTTAATGTAAGTTACTCAACAGGCTCTCTCAAAGACTTTTGGTTGATATTTTCTGTCTTTTAACAAGGCTTTAAAATCTTCATGTATTTCTTTGCTTGGCTCAAGCAGAAGTAATATTTTATTCTAAAACGTGCTTTATCTTCTTTTCCCAAAGATCCCTGCCACAGTCTGATAGAGTCATCCTCACAGTAGCTCTGATTTGCTAGACGTCTTGGAAGAAAATCAGTCATGAGAAGAGCAGTTTCTCAAACCTATTGAAATATATGCTTGTGGACCCTTTCTCATTAAAAATATGGCATTTCTCTGATTTTTAAAAATGTGAACTCTAGGTTTACGAGCTCAAAATAAAATGCCAGCCATGGGAATATGTGTAGAATTTGAGACAATCAGACTTAGAGATTGCTTTTCTTCCTGTACTCTACAGATCCATAGTGAAAACTCTTTCTCTATTTTTCTTTGGTTCAAGCAACAGTTTTATGTCATGATATTTCAGGTACTCCTTAAAGTAAATAAGTCAAGTGATGCTTTTCACCAGAAAAACTCAATTGTTTAAAATATGTGTCAGATTACTTCTCACAGTAGACTAATTCTAGTGAACAATGTAGTGTGCCTAAAAGCAGATGCAATTTTAAATAGATCACCCTTTATATTTTCATATAACCACCTTTTTCTTATTCTTTGAACCTATGTTCCCACTAACATGAGATTCAAAACTATTGTGGAATGAAAGTTTACCCAGTTTTCTTTACTTTTAAGTGTGATAAAATCTGTAGCTTTCCACGTGAAAAATATCTCTCGGTTAGTCTTTCTTCTTCATAACAGAGGAAACTGGCAGAAAGAATGTGGTTTCCAGAAATCCTAAAACCACCAATACTAACAACAGCAATACTCTCCCCAAGCCACCGCTTTCTCTTGGTATCTGTTGAAGGCATTGAAGTGTAATGACCAGGAACTGTAAAAATGCTATACCTGCTAGCGTGTCCATTGGCAAAAAACGCCCTAAAGACCAGGTTCTCAGGGTCTCTCTCTCGAGACCTCAGCTGATTTCCCAGCAGTCTCTGACACCCCACCCCTAGATGTTTTCATCCTATCCCCCACTATAGGCCCTAATGCCTATCAGAGAAGCCTAGATACCTTTTCTGAATGAAATTTGGAATAGCAGTTATATTTTCTCCATTATTTCATTCGCTTTATGTTGTCCAAAAAAATTTACCCAGCTTAGGGCTTCCCTGGTGGCGCAGTGGTTGGGGGTCCGCCTGCCGATGCAGGGGACACGGGTTCGTGCCCCGGTCTGGGAAGATCCCACATGCTGCAGAGCGGCTGGGCCCGTGAGCCATGGCCGCTGAGCCTGCGCGTCCGGAGCCTGTGCTCCGCCACGGGAGAGGCCACAGCAGTGAGGGGCCTGCGTACCGCAAAGAAAAAAATAAAAAATAAAAAATTTACCCAGCTTAACTGAAAGAAGGATCTAAGAACTGACTGCAGGCTTTACCACATCTGCAGGATGTCTAATTTGATCCTAGTTCAACAGCACTATACATGCATGGGACAGGCTCCTCCACAGCTTATTTAAATGAATTGACAGAAATAGGTCACATTAAAAACCACATCGCATCAGAATAGGTGAGCACCTGCTGTGATACGCTGACACCCAAAGCCAGCATTTCTTGGGCAGGTACCTGGCAGCACTTGGCTTTGCCTTGGTGGCAGAGGCTAGGGTCTAGGGACACTGACCCTGCTCTCCTGTCCCCACACCCCCGCCCCCTTCCATGCTGGATGCTTCTTTGCTCTAATTTCCTAGGCCTCAGCCCTCTCATGACTGCTTGGTAAATGTTGTATATATCAACTACTATGGTGTCATTGACAAATAACAGTTTCATAGAGTGCCTGGCAGCATGAAGGTAGTGGGTCACATTTTGCCCTCTCTTGAAATATTACTTCCTTATGTTTTGTCTCATCCATCTTGTGTCCCTTGGTCCTTACAAAGTACCTGGTGTATAATAGATATGCAATATTTGTTTATTGTAGTAGCATGTAATAGATATGATATACATTTAAGAAATATATATTGATATAATATATTGATTACAATGGAAGTTTAGAATTGATTGGCATCCTGAAAATGAATGTAACAGGGAATAAAGAGTGTAATAGCCATGCACTGAGAAGATTCAAGTCAGTAATATTTTTTCATAGACGTCTTGAGCTGGTTATAAAATTTCTGCTTCACTGCTGCAATCTGATCTGATACCAGAACCACTGGTTTTAAAGAGGGGGGAAAAAAAGCCCAATCATTTAATTGGTTATTGTTTTGGAACTAAACAACCAGTATGACCAAAGTAGGACATCAGGAGGAAGCATGTCTGTGAATGATACTGACTTTCTGAATCGCTTTTTTTTTTCACTGCCTGGGGGCTAATAGTGTCACTGGGAATTTGCTCACTCATGGAAAGGTTATGGAGCACTGTGCACACAGGAACTGTGCATGTGTAGAGACCAGTATGTCTCCGTCCCCACAGTCTCCTACAGATAGAATGTGCTTTTCTATCTTTCAAAAGTTAGAGCTCATTGGAATTGAGACTACCAGCCTCAGAAATCTGACATTCAAGCTACAAGAAAATTTAGAGGCCATTTAGTCCAAAACTAATGTACAGATGAGGAAACCAAGCCCCAGAGAAATTAAACAACTAGTCCAGGGTCACACAGCTCCTTCTTAGCTTCCTGAAGCTGAATGTCATCTTCCGACTCCAAGCCCAGGGCTTCCTCCACCTGCCGCCGCTGCCTTTTCTCATTGGCTTTGTTTGGCAGAAGACACTGGGAGCCAGGTAGCACCCAGGGAAAAAATTTGGAAAGTAGCGTAGCAGACACTTGTCATCTGAAAGGAACTTAAAGTAGAAGAAAGTGAGTCATGCAGATAGAGGAGTTAAAAATACAGTTAAGCCTCTCAACACATCATGTGCACACTGTCATCTCTTCTCATGGAAGGAGAACAGAAAAGAGGAAAAGTCGCTTTGCTCTGACCTGTAAGTACTGTGTGCTGAGAAGTGTGGCAGGCACAAACCCGGGTGCCGTCGACACCCGCTCACACCAGCTCTCAGTGCTGGCGGCGCGCCAGAGATGGCAGAAGCTCCGGCGCTTCTTACCTGATGGCGCCGGGTGGTGGTGACAACTGAGAAGGGCTGTTTCTAGCTTGAATCGGAGGAAAAACAATTTAAAAAACACACTCTTAGAATGTGTCTAAGTTATTGACCACTACGAAAGCTGCACAGGAGGTCCTGTAGGAAAAAGGGGGCTTTCACTGTCCCTTTCCTATTTGGAGAAGAGTTATATAAAACCAAGGGTTTCCCCGCCGTCAACTATTTCATAGTTATATTAAGAGCCAAAGTTAACAGTAAAAATGTGTGGGTTCTTGCAGCTCAGGGCCCCAGCGGCCGGGTGTGGGGTCCCCTCGAGTCGGCAGCAGCAGGGGCCCGGGAGGGGCCTCAGCGTTCGTCTTGGCCCGCGCCAGACGTGGCCGGGAGGGAGCAGAACTGCCCCTCGGGAGCATGCATGTACTCTTGGTGTGAGCTTCACGCGTGTCAGCGCATTATTTGAATTTCGCGTGAAAATTGTCAACTTCAGAGTAGGAAAAGTGAACATCGGAAAAATATTTTTAAACAAATGATAGAGTCACATTACCAGTTTGCCCATTGATAAAGTTAATTGGAGAACAGTTAAAACAGAAGCCACTTGGGAATGAGTTTATTCTGGAAGGAGTGGGGTGAAACATGCTTCCTCTGATGGACAGTAGGAGGGTTTGTCTGTGAAGAGACGGCACAGGTGTTTGGAGGGCAGTGTGCGGGGTGACGGGGTCCTCCCGACCAGCAGAAGCGTGTCTGTCCTCTGGACGACAACGCAGTTCTCACCAAAGATCAGAATCCAGTCTGTGCGCAAAGGATGCGCCAATTGCACCGGGCCCAGAAATACCTACTGCGACATCCATCTTGTTTATGTCATTCATAGTGTCAGTGCTATCTTAAGACAGGGGCATGAATGGCATTTTCAACAATCATCAGTGATTCATTTGCACAAATGAGGACCATGGTATTAATCTTGCATGCTTTGGGTACAGTTTTTAAAATGTCTGGTTTTTGTTTTTTAGTTTCTGTTTCTTGAATTTCCCTTTTTCTGCAGTTCTTGGTTTCTGTCTCACTGAGTGCAGAGGATTTTAATTGCTGCTATCTATCTATGCTTTGCAGCATGAAAGAGCAATGCCTAAGGGCCCTTGTGGTGCTTTGGGGTTGATGGGTTTTGTGTCTGAACCAGCAGACCTCCCAGTAGCCATGCTGGATTGAAATAATGCATTTCTCCTTTTTCCCCTGTAGCATTGAAAGCCGAAATGAGAAGAAAGCTGACTCAGGGAAAGGTGTTGACAGGGAGACTTGTCTATGACTTGATCTTCAATTTATTTTTTACATATATATGAGAGGAGTGCCACAATTATTCAGAAAACTGCTTTGATCATGTATTATAAATTCTGTCTTTCATCCCAAATCCACCTTCATACTGTAAGTAGTGCAATACTCGTTTCATTTCTGTGTTTAAACTTCTGAACGGTGAGACACCCTTGTGAACATATACAATAGCTAATGCAAGAATCTCTGTTCCTTGCTGTATTTTAGACATTTGTAAACACTAGATTCTCATTGTCAGTTTTACGAGAGCAATAGCTTTCTTAAAGAGATAAGTCATATTACCTAGTTTGTATTTTCCTACTTAGAGACCTGAAGATACCTGATAATTTCATTTAGAAGAATTTTGAAAGGTAGTCTTACTTCTTTTTATTTTTTATAGCTTAGCATTAGTGACTTATTTCAAAAGACCCAAATCGAAAAGTTAGTTTGAAAGCATTTTTAATAATTGTATTTATGCATTTCCTTGATTTAATATGATACATTTAATACTTAAGAATTTGTATGTAACTAAAACTTAAAGTCATTTTGAAAAATATATATGGAAACCTATTCACAACTTGTTTAAACGAATCAGATACTAATGCAAAGAGTCAAGTAGTATTTGCTTAATATTCAGGTTGTGATTACATGATCAAATACTAGGCTTGTATGAAATGCTTTAGAAAAACTTCGTAGGTTTGTGAGATTTTCAATATAAACCTTTACCAGAAATATGCTGTTAAATTTACCTCCCATTGACAACAAGTGTTTTCCAAATAAACCTATTATATACATACTTGTGGAATGCCACATGGTGAGTTATTGTACATGAAATTCCACTCTTGTACAGTTATTCCACTGCTAAAGGTCATGAACTGCTTAATGCTGCTTCTGAATCATGTTCTAATGTTAGACTGATAGGTCTCCAATTGTCATTTTTTCTTCTGCAGAGCTCTTTTCCACATTTTAATTAAATGCATGCTGTAGAAAAATAATCTTTTAAATGAAAATTTCAGATTCTGTTTGAGAAGCTTCTGTAGATATTTCAGTCTATATGAAATAATCCATCTTTACTAAGTTTATACAAGAGGAAGGAAAGTTAAGAATTTTTGAGCATTACTAAAAATACAGTATTTTATTTCACTTCAAGTGAATGTGAATTAATAAAGATGAAATCTCATAGTGCTCTTGTTTCCTAAGAATTACCAATGATCGTCAGCCTTATAATCGTCAGTGTCCAGTTTTACAATAATTCAGAGCCCTGTGGCTTTTCCAAACTATGAATTAATATTCTGAGTATAAGTGTACATGAAAAGTGAAAAAAAAAACCCAAAACAAATCTTCTTGTGATTAAGCTTATGAAGGAAATAAACAACAAAGCCTCTACTGGGTTCAACATTTTGATGCCTTCTGTAAAATTCCCCCTCACAATCTTTCAAGGAGCCATTTCGTTTATGGAACATAAGCCTAAAAAATATAAGAAGAGTTTGTAGTTAATGAAGTCTGTGTTTATAAATGCCAAGGAAAAATACAGAAACTTTACATGCCAAATGCATTGCCTTTGTGTATTTTGTAATACAGATACTACATGTAACCATTCCCATTGTTTTATGACTTAGACTAGCTGTACATGCCAGTCAGTCCCAAAAGCAGCCTCCTAGTGTTTTAATATATTAATAATTGTTCTGTTTAATATGATCATAGTGAATTAAAACCTTCACATGATCACCTGTTTGAATAAGCACTCATATCCAATGAAATTCTGTATTTCTGAGTATTTTTATAGGCATTTTGTTCTTGTGTGAATTTTAATGCTATCCCTATGTTAATCTTAATATTTTGAAATCATATAAAATATAAGAAAAATGTAGTGTTATATATTTCCTCCTAATTTCAGATTCCTGGTCAAAATTACTGAATATCTTGAATGTAATTTATTGCAAAGTTTAAGTAATGTGTAAATGTGACTAGGATATTGTGTTTTTCACAACTAAGAAATGTTATGTGGAAATAAATATTTATCCTAACTAATTTCCTTGCAAATTTTAAATTGTGATGCAAAGTGTTTTGTCTTTTTTTCCTTATCAATGTAGAACATTTTGATTGAACGTAATATTTAAATTTAGACACACCCCAATGTTAAGCAAACTTGGTGATGTAGACGTTTCAAGAGTCTTCAAACAATTTGAACTTTATGAACAAACTATGATGAGAGCTATATTAGGACGTACCTCTTCAGTTTCCCAGAGAGCAGTGACTTAGATACAGATGACATTGTACCCATGACTAGTAAAAGCTTCTAAGATCCTTAGTAGGATTTCCCATTATTAGAACTCCTTAGGCTTCGGTTTTCTAAAATTTGTCTCCTCCCTGTTTGTTACAGTAGATCAGACGGGACCAGTATTCTTTTGTAGCCATCTAGCAATATGTTATGGAGGTAACTGCATTCAGAACTGTAATGTACTGGTTAGTATTCTCCTCTTGACTCATGAGTTTACTTTGTAATTGCTATCACTTAACAGCCTTCAATATTGGGAAGTTTCTCCTAAATATAATTTGAGTATCTCTTTGGTGTAGTTTAGCCTTATAGAAACTCTCCACTGATGATTCACTAGCAACTTGTATTTCAATACAACCCCTAAATCTTTTAGGATTTTTCTTGGCTTTTAAAAGTGTGGCTCATTATTTTTTTAACCTACACTGATCTACCTCTGTTTCTACTGAAATTTAGCCTCTTTGCTTCTAGGTGTGGGACTATTTTACTATAATTGCAATATTGCTCTCCAAATTTTCCAATATATCTCTCTTGTATATTCATACAATGAAATGAGAGTACAACCAGTTGAACATTTTATGAGAGTAATTTGGGTAATATGATGATTCTCTAACTATCTACTTTGAAAGTCTGCTTGTAATCAGTCCCTTTGGAGAAGCCCAATATTCAAGGCTTACTCGTAATACTTTTAGAGAGCTCTTTCGGTGTTTTCCTTAGAAAACTGTAGCTCACGGACACAGCTGTCACTTCATTACAGTTTCTATTGGTGTAATGGCCACTACTTTTTGTGCTGGAACTTTGAAAATAGGACTGTGAGCCTCGCTTCTAAGGGCAGGGTAGACACATACCTGTAACATAATGTGATGTGTACTGAGTTGGTTGTATGATGAAAGTGAGTAACTCAAGGATGGAATTTTGAGCAGGGCTAAGTTTGAAGAAAATGTTATATAAGAGGTAGCGTATGAATTAGGATGGATATGGGGAAGGAAACCTACTCCAAGAACTGCAAATATCTCAAACATGTCAGTATTGAAAAAATAAAATAGAAAGTAAATATATGTGGTATAACAGGAGCCTGACGTATGTGATGTATGACATATTTGAAATCCAGCAGACAGCCCACTATGGTGGAGTGTTAGGAGTGTGGTCGGGACCTGTATGAAAAGGTAGGAATACAAGTTGGAGACATTATAAATGATGTTAAATTTTATGTTAACGTATTTCAACTTTATCCATTAAGAGTTTTGAGTAATGGAGAGGCATGCATTTTGGGAAACATTAGTCTGGCAGCATGGTAGAAAACATAGTGGGGGAAAAGTGAAATTATTTCCTTAGGGATCCTGTACTCGGGATGACTCTCAGAGGCTCAAACCAAACTCTCATTGAGTGGTCTATAAACTTTTATTATGATTGAAACAAAACAGGCTCAAGCATATTCTATAGGTACTTAATAAGTAACTACAGGCACAAGAACTTTATGATAAATCCTTTCACATAGAGCATACCTTTATATAATGTTTTGGGTTGTATTTTTCAAAAATGTTCAGAAAAACATGGTATCAGCAGTAATCCTGAGATGATTAAAGAAATCTAAGTGTAATACAAAATTCAGCCAATGGCTGGCTCATATGAGTCCAGAAACCACCCTCCCCCTGCTCACCTTTTCATCCCACTTATCTCATCCATCCAATAGACTTAGCTTTAGAGCTAGGTACTTTTACCTTCAAGCATGTGTAGAGTCATAGATTTCTTCCATTTGTTTATAAGCTCCTTAAAGGTAAGGATAGTGTTTTATCCCTTCTTTGTAACTCTCCGGAGCCTAGTTCTTCCTGTGCTTTGCTGTTTATTCAGCCAGCAAAGGCTGTAGACAGAATCGTAAGAAAAATATATCGAAGATGTGGCCTCTCAGTTTATCAAGAATCATCAAGGATCCAGAAAGGATTCTCACTGACATGGCAACATCGGAACAAGAGCAAAAGCTTACTGAGCACCTTCATATGCCCAAAACCCGTGGACGCAAGACGCCTAAGGGGAGAACTGGTGTAACCCATGGAATCAGCAAACCAGGCATGGTGTGTAAACCTCCACAGCAATGCAACAGGTATGGGAGGTAGGTATTTTGGTATCTCTTTCAAATTAAGTAACTGGGGTTCAAAGAGGCTAAGCAATGTTCTTTAAAATGTTCCTCACTGTGAGTGTCAATGCTGAGATTCTAACCCATGTCCGCCTAGCCTCGGCTGGAGTGCACTGACTGTCCAGCAGGAGGCAAGATGTGGCCGCCTTCCTCCTTGACCAGGCAGTCATTCTGGCTCATGCAACCAGAATTGGGTTGAGTAATATTTCTTCTCAGTATGTTACATTTTCTTTGTCACTCATCCTTCTGTGATTAACACTAGAAACCAAACCTACTCAATGAAATAGTATTTTTGTTCACAAGTCACAAGTATCATGACTTTGGATAGGAGAAACTAATTGGAACAATGAGAGTTTTCGTTGTTTGATGGGTCACACTTTTCACCGTACATGTGTTTTAAATACACTGACAAACTTGGGGTGACTGCTCAGATGAAAGATTATTTAGAATAAGAATTTTGACTGAGTTTGCTGGAGTTCAATTCCAGAAAAGATACCCTTCTCAAATTGGCAGTAAGAAAATTATCTTTCTTTTTATTAATTCAAAGCCTTGAGTTTAAATGTTAATATTGTCACAGAAAGGTGACATTCAGAGAGATGATACATTTCTACTGAGCATGACATTGGTCTTGTTAATCCCATGCTCTGAGCTTTTCTTAACGGTAGTGACATTATGCTTTATTACCCACATTCATCTCTCATTCTCAACCATCCGTGTCCCTCAGACATCCTGAATACACACTCCAGATCTTTCCGGATGTATGTAATACTGTTCTCGGACACTGCTGTCACAAAGTTGGAAGAACAAAATTCTCTTACTTTACTCTGAAAAAAACCTTCTTCTGTTTTGGTGTTGTTTTTCATTTAGAGCTTATTGAATCTTAAATATTGTACAAATCTAATAGTTTTATAAATTGGAATTCTCACATCAACTTAGAGCAAAAGCAACAAATGCCAAGTGGTGAAACTACTAGCCTCAGTGACCACCTGTGAATAGAAAACACTCAGAATGACATACAGCCTGATGTGATCATTGATCTTCATGGTGGTGGCCTTGAGTCATCACGATGCATTGAATTATGGTCTATGCCGGTTATTTAAGAAAGCATGGAGATATGTAATCATTTCTGGCAAGATTTCCAATTTTAAAAAGTTCAAAAATAATTTATAAAGTGATTTTCTAAAAATCTTGATCAAAACTTTAAAAAGAAACACTGTATCCATAGAAGGGATGTGACAATTTCTCCTTTCCTTTGGCGCCTGTGTTCCTGGGCACCGGTGCACTCTAACAGGTTGTTTACGAAAGGATCTTAGCATCCAGGTGCCTGGTGAGGCTGAGACAGTCAAAGGCAGGCAAGTCTGCACATCTTACCGGTATGACTAGTTCCTGTGTGTTTCAAACCTACCCTCAGACTAAGTCTATCTCGAATTTGTCAATTTAACTTCCTTCCTCAATAAACTAATTTAAAACTCTTACTGGAGAGTAAAACTTGTCCTATGAGGGTCAGATGAAATTTACTTTAACTTCAGTCACATCATCACCATTTGCAACCCTCATTATGTGAAAAATACGTGCTGGTACTTTTTAATTACCTCTTGGGTCCAGAGACAACATTTTGAAACTAAAGAAACAATAAATTCATACAGTTTTGACATTGTACAATAGTTGTACAGTATCAGATATTATATAATCCTCTTAATATCTGTATAGTATCTGATATTGTACATCTACTGTTGTAAAATTGTCTTATTAATATCTGAACAATACCTGATATTGCACAGTGTCTGGTTTCAACTAAGATAAAAGGAGAATTTTTACTTAATTTGCTTTATGATTACCAATTCAATCCAGGATGTGAACATATGACCTATGATTACTCTTTCTGGATATAGAACTCCGCAAAGATTGGTCCAGCTACTCACAATGATTGCACTTTATTATTAGAATTATGACAAGAGCCCTATAGGGTTTGAAGGTTGGCTTATGGTTCCAATGAATGAATGATATTTGAGACTTAATTAAGACTTATGGTCCCAATGAATGAATGATATTTTGAGACTCAATTACTCAATGCCATGTGCTGAAAATACAGTTGAAACAATTTCACAATCTTCTGTTCATTCCTGTGCATGACTCACCAGTCTCATGTTGAATTGATAGATTTTTTTCCAATTCTTCCATTTTTAGATTTTTATGCTGTAACGCATTGTGTCTGGGACAACTTTTTCCAGCTATGTTTGAAACTATGTTTGAGTTCATAAAATCAATTTTTAAAAATAAGGCCATTTTGCAAATAATTGAACAAAAATATTATGTGTCCTCAGTTATCTCAGCATCTTAAATGCATGGTTTCATTAATATAGTTATGTCAACCAAAAATAATTAAACACTTAAGTTGTTGACTTTTTTTTTTTTTAACTTCTACTGAGCCATCTGGGCTACCAAGATGATACTGTCGAGATTATCTGATATTATGAGCCTCATCGTAGTTCCCCGGAATAAAATGATATAGTATGTATTATATAAATAACCCAAACTATTTTGAGTTGATTTTTCAAAAGCTTATATATATGTATGATAACAGTAATTGTATATGTATTAGATAAAATCGCTATGAATTGCTTAATTTAACACATTTCTATGTATCTATTTCTTACAAAAACTGAACCCTCTCCATGTTTACGAGGCAGTTTGGGATAACAAGCAAAATAAACAAGAGCCTTTCTGAGTAAGCGTGTCCATATGCCAATGCAGTTTAGGTCTGATTCAAGACACAGAACTCATTACCTCTGAAAAAATGAAGGCACATTTATTACTGACCAGGAGAAATTCCACCGTATGTAGAATGGGAATCATATCACACACATTTGTAGCTAATTTTCAATTTTTAAAAACAAGTCCAAGGAAGTTAAAATATTCTTTTAATTAGATGCTCAAAGAAATGAAATAAGAAAAACTGATGCAAAGACTCCTTCAAGTTAGGATTTGCAATACAAATATTTTCATCTCTTAACAGGGCAAGCTGATGTGTTCACATCTCCGTTCCAAGCTGCCTCTCTCACTAGGAAACATCAGTATTTTTAAAGCACATTTACAATGCTTTCCCATCACCCTTGCTGTGTTTTTGTAGCACCTATAGCCATAACTGGCACCTGGGGGCCCTGCATTGTTGGCAGTTTCTCTCTCATTTCTTTGGAGTCTATTCAACTGCTGTGGTTTTATTCAGAAGTCAGTGCTTTTGCATATATGATTTCCTGAGACTGTTTGAATAGTCTTTCTCAGAAAACTGTGCCAGTCTGGCTGTGAACAGCTCTTCGAGGAGCTGATAGCAGCCTGGTTGGGTCAGCAGGCTTGGACTGGGGTTCACAGCCTCGCCCTGCCAGCTTCTCTCCCTACCCCCTCTTTTCTTACCCCTGCCTCAGTGATATCACGGCCCACATCCTGCCATTCCTTCCAAGAAGAGAACAAGTCTAGTCCAGTTAGAAAAAAAGGCTGCCCAGGGAACCTCTGCAAAGCTCCCATAAAAACAATTCTTATTTGTTGTTTCACTAACTGAGATGGAAGTGATTTTAAATAATAAACAAAACCAGACTGAATAATTCAAACTTCCGTAAGGTTGCAAAGACAGAAGTCCCTACTTCGGGTTATAGATATGAAATTTGGGAACAAAGGTAACCTTACATTTCTTGATTTGAGGGTACATTTTTAACATCGTCATCTTGATGGTGCAGTTTTGAGATAATGAGAGCAAAAGTGGCTTTTCAGAAGCTTTAGATGGCATGCTGTTCCAAGGCGCTAAGGTAGCGAGAAGCATTGCTTTAGGAAGTGGCTCATGTGGGTGTAGATGTGTTGGTGTGCCGTGCTGCTGGCGATCCCATGGTCTTCATCTGTATACCACTGGAGACAGAAGAAGAAAGGTCAGAATTAGGAAGTCAGTTGTCTTTTTTTTTTTTTTTTAAACCCAAGTGAGTTCTCATTAGCATACATGGAAAAACACAGGATGTTTTAATTCTTCAATCAGTTTATAAACTGAAATGTGATCAAAGAGGGTTTCTCATTTCCTCCCAGAGCTTTTCCAGGGCATGTAGTTCTGTCCTTCAGGAGTCTCTGATCGTCCTTTGCAGGTGCTGAGACAACTCACTGTGAATTTGGCTTCACTGCACAGTGCTTTAAGGATATGTACAGTTAAAATATCCAAGTCCGTTTTCAAATTTGACTCAAAGGACACTTAGAAACACATCATGCATAGGAGGGAATGCTTATCCTGTAAAGCCCACTTTAATTAAGTGTTATCAACTGTTAAATTTCTCCTAGACTGCAGTAAGATAAACTATTAAAATAAATGAGTTTTTAGAAAGCAATTTTTCCTAATATATATCAATAAGGCACTAGAAAAAATCCATTTCAGTATTCCATATATATATTTTAGCATAACATATGAAGTCAAAAGTCAAATGTATTATTTGCAAACACTTTTTCACTGGAATTTCACTGGAATCTCTTATCTGCATGTCTGACATTTATGTAGGATGAGTTGATGACCTGAGGCAAAAATTTATCAACTCATCCCACCACGTGAAACAAGTGGGAAGTCACTGCCAGGCAAACATATATTATGGAGACATAAATTAACTTTCAAAAAGGGCTTAATGTATCACGCCTTTTCTTTGAACAGTGGAAGGATACACCCCAACCTCATAAGAATCTAACCCCCAAAATATATGCCAGGTTTTGTGGTATCAAATGACTGTCCCAGTTTTACACAGTAGGCGCTGTTTGAACTGAGCACGGAGCAAAATGTGTACGTTAAAAGAGAGTGAGGGAGAGCAGGCTTTTTAAGCTAATACAGACAAGAAAGGACTTAACACAAAAATATCTAGTGCAACACACACACATATATAATCTTTGTTTCTTCTTACTCTGAAAAGGTCTAGTGCATAAAATGAATTTGACTTAATACCTAGAAACATCCTCTGAATAGGCAACAACAGCTCTAGCCATTTCTGACTTTATAAAACCAGCCTAATTGTTTATAACCTGTGGTGTTCAACAGAAGATAACACGGAAGTTGCAAAAACTGAAGCGCACTGATTACTGATACCCCACTGTTGTTAGAAGGGCTAGTAACACATACTATAGATGGATTTGCATATTTGACCTGAGCTATTATCGTGCTGGTTTCACTTTAGAATTACTCTGCCACACGTTCACTGGCTAAGTGATTACTTTTTAATCAAAATAGGGAGAGACGGGACAATCACAGGACTAGGGTTTTGACCCTCTCAGGATATGCAATATTGTGCTTCTCAACCCCCAACTGTATGATATTGAACATGACTCTCTTTATGACTCAAGGATATCACTTCTTCAACTTCTCATTGGAAAAATGACTCCTTTTGCTTCCGTCCCCCGTCTCCTGGAACCTCTGTGAGGAGAAGTAGTTCCAAGAGGGGAACCAGACCCCACCAGGAAGTTCCCTCCCCTTGCAGGAAGTTTTGCTATACCATTGACTGGAAATCCACTCCAGCATCCACCAGGGCTTTGGAGATCTGAGCTGACTGCTGAAAGTGAACGTTATCTGCAGGGAGAGAAAGGAAACATAAAGTAACTAAAAGCCCGCTCCACTTTTCTGGTAGGAAGGGTGGGAAAGGCACAAGAAGAAAGGGACTGTTTGAAGTTCTAGGATTCAGCATCCCATTTAGGCCAAGACAAGTGAGTTGTGGAAAAGCAACACTGTTTTATTGAAGTAAATGTAACAGTCTTGCCCCTCATGCTTTTGTTTTGTCAGTAGTGAAATTGCAAACCTGTCTGTGATACTAAAAAGTCTAATTAACTGAAACTCACCATCTGCTGTTCCATGAATAAGGAGGTACTCAACTTGTTTAAAATTTTCAGCTCTGCTCATGACTGTTGAATTCTGGAATTGGGAAAAAGAATGTCATTATTCAAAAAAAGATCTGCCATAAACTGATTTTTCACTTCAGTTTACAAAATAAAATGTTTTCAGCTGGGGCCCCCTTTGATACAAAATATAGCAAACCGATATTCAAGCAAATGCTGTCTCCATGCATGGCAGAATGTACAGCATGCCCTGTCCCTGTGAGACAGGACCGGAAAGGGAGGATGCCACATCTTCCCTGTACATGCAGAAGAGGGCATCTGCCCACCCCCCCCCAGGCTGCATGCGAAACCCCTTGAGTCCCAGATCCCAGATTGGCTGTGTCCTATGCATTAGCACAGGGCAGAGTCTCATATTAGCAATGTATGTTCCATGGGCTTATGCTGTAGTTCAGCCAAAAAGTGTATTGCCATGGCAACCATGTGTCACATGGTGCCGTACATGCTACATTTCAAAGAGCCTGTACATAGCATTTGCAACTAAACATACTCTGCAATATGTCATTTGAACTTTGGTCTACATTGCTAGGCTCTGAATGGGAAGCAAGTATTACCTTGTTTGGAACAGATGTTTAAAACCTAGGCAAATGTAACATACGGGAGGGGAAAGGGGTGAAAAAGATCAAGTATGGCCTTAGAAAATCAGTGGGTGTTGTTGTCTGCCTCATTCTGCATTGGGGAAAGTGCTGCTTTTGGATTAAGCCAGGGAATTAGAAAAAACTGGGAGGTCAGCTTTTTGAAGGCTGTTTCATGACCTTGGACAGATAGGACTTCTAGAATGAAGGTGGAGTCCTTGGTGGAAAAGCTTTGAAGGTATAGAACTAGTCATCTGGTCTTAATTTGGAGATGTTTGCCGAGTTGGGATGAAGGTAAGAATGTCATAGACATTGTAGCAACTTTGGGAAGGGGTGAGCAGGACTCTGCTTCTGTTGTTGGGCAGAGGAAGGGCCGGTAGCCTCCCTATGGGTTTAAAATCAGCCAGCTTATCCTGCAGCATCTTGGTGAATCAAAGTCAACTTTATGAGAGGCAAGGTTTGTGTTTTACAGATATCTTTGTAGCTAACATCAGCTTAATACTTTGATGGGAACCCTGAAGGTCTGGCTGGAAGGGGATGGGGCTAAGGTCCGAACGTTTGTATTCCAGCCCCAGCTTCAACATCAGAGAGCTGTGCACCTAGAGACATGCTGCGGAGTGTTGTTTTCTTTGAAATGGGAGGAAGATGAACTCTTCTTGCTCTCACCGAAATAGAAATCAAGAGACATGGCTTTTTTTAAGGTTAAATTATGGTGATGTGAGGATGGTGTGACACAGTGTTTCTGGAAAAAAGACATTCTGTCTACAACTTTCAGGACAAAGTCACCCAACATATTTGTGTTGACTGAGGCGATCAAGGTGATCTTCTCCTGGAAAGCTTAGAGCAAAGGCCCTCCCACTCCTGTGCAGGCTGGGTCCCACTTGTCCTGACCATATGGCATTTCTGACCCAAATTGAGAATTTACCCACGAACTTTCAGAATAAACGCCCAGGACTCATTAAAAGTCGCACTTCTGTTTTACTTTAAGAAACGTGTTATCCGGTGAGATGTCCCAGATGAATCCATCCATCCATCCCAACATTATACTCTGTTCATTCTTCCATCCATTCATTCATTCTTTCAAGTCGATCAATATTTATTTGTCATATACCCAACTAAACAATAAGATCCATGAGAAGAGGAATTTATATTGTTCGTTACCCTATCCTGAGCATTTAACAGAGAGCTAAATATCAATTAAAGGAATAAACCAAAGAAATGTAGGCAATTATATTGTACTCTTCACTACATTCGGTCCTAGTTTTGCAGAGGCAAGTGGGAACAGCTAGGGGAGGTGGAATAAAATATTCTCATTCTGAAATTTACCAAGATATGTTTTGCCCACTTTCAATCCATACACCATGCCATTAGTAATGAGAGCCGATACTTATTGTGTACTCTGTGCCGGTCACTCTGCTAAGCATCTTAAAGGACTTATAAAAGCACTGTTCTATTTCATCCTCATGACATTCCTGCAAGATAGGTCTATAGCAACCCCACTTCTACACAGAGACAATAAAGTGCACCAGGTTACATCAGGAAGAAGTCGGAGCTCTGATGGCAGAACCTCTTTTACCTCCTATGCTGTACTGAGTCTCCACTAAACTTCCAAGCTGCTCACAATGTGGTCTTCCAGGAAAGATACAGGAAGAAAGAAATTGTTACTGAACTGTTCTGGGATTTGCAGTACACAAACACACTGGGTGTTCTTTGCCCCCTGCGTTCTCATGCCTTCTTAGAGTGAATTCATTGGAAGAGAGCTGGCTCGCACAGACCTTCGAGACTTGTGAGGTGTTTTGGACTGTGTGGTTGATGTAGAGCCTAATGAAGCAACAGAACCCTGAGCGATGTCCTGCCCTGGAGAGAGGAAAGGGTCAAAATCAATCTCCCAAAAGGCCAGTGCAGGATTCAAAGCTGGCGACAGCAGAGGCTGGGGCTGAGCCACCAACGGTGAACGTTGCCAGTCTGAGCCCCAGACCCGGCGCCCTCATCCGGGTCCTCCTGCACCATCCTTTCTGCGGCTACACGGTTGTCTCCTCCACCTTGTTTCTCCCCACAAGAAACCCAGCTCTTCGCGTGCCAAAGATAGTCAACTTTAGCACCTAGACGTGGCCCAAATATCCAGCTGTGTCACCTCCCCTCCCCTCCAAAAGCCTCTCGGGCCTTCCTTGCGTGGCAGAGTGCACAGCCAAAGCTGCTCCACGACCTCCCTGAGCCATGAGACTGAGAAATGTCGCTGAAACATAGAGTAATAGTTAGGAGACATATAAATACGCAGGACAGTTAGCAAGGAATGTGATAACTACTGGAGTTTGGACCAAAACAGTTTCTGGCTGCCTTTTTTTTCTTAAATGGAGTGAATACAGGCTGAAAGAAGACAATTTTTATAAACAAGTAAAACCCTGAGCCTAAGATAAATGTTGTGATGTACACACTGTAGCTGTGATGAACTAGACATGGTGAGAAATGCAACATACTGAGAAAAAGACGAAAACTGTGATAAAAGTGTCATGATGCAAATTGTTTTACATTAACAATATTACACTACAAAGAAAGAAAGACAAATACTTTAATGCAGCAAGGGAAAAATAAAACAAAAGCTTCCCCTGCAACCACAAGATAAGTGTGTCATTTCCAATGCACACGTCCCCCTGCTCGCTGGGAGTTGCGTCAAGAGGGACCTCGCAGTGCACGGGAGCCAGGCAGCCTCAGGCACGCACCCATTTCAGGGCTCGCAGGCTCCTGAGAACATTTTGCCCTCCTAGAAAGATGCAGCTGTGTCACCTTGCCTCTGGAACCACCGATCATTCCCTACTAGACTGAACATCCTGGCTTCTCAATCGAGAGAGACTCTTGACAGTCCGGCACACTTTAACCCATGAAAGACAGCCAAAGTCAGTGAAAGAAATGCATGCACTACGTTAAGGGAGAATTAATGACCAGAAATAATTCAATTGTGCTATTTCAACCCACCAAAACAGGATAATCCCCATTTGCCTATCGATGGAAACAGAAATAAAAAAGGAAATGGATGACTAAGTTAGAAGCCGAATAGTCTGTCACCAGCTCCTAAAAAGGAAGTTTAGAGTGATAAATGGGCAAGGATGCAATGGTGGTGCAGTTGGCACTCTCCCGAGGCTAGAAACTTCCGGAGAGCCCCGCTGCCAGCAACAGCCTGGCAAAGTGAAGTGGGAAGGATGGGTCCAGTGGCAGCGCTGATCCACGGCATCTCTGCGAGGAGCTTTTCCTTCAAGCCCCAAGAAGAACCATCTGTAGCTGCTCATTGGATCGTGCTGGTTCCTCAGTTACCTTCCAGCAAATAAATCTTTGTATTTTTGAAATAAAAGAGAGAGCTGATAAGAGTGGGGAAGGACTGTGAGAAACAGAAGGTCTGACAATTTCTAAGCTACCCCTTGCGCCATCCAGGAACCATACGGACAATTTGCTTCCTGAGAATAATGGTGGCAGCCTCCATGTTTTTGTAAGCTTATTTCATGGCAGGCATAGGTGTCTCGTTTAATCCTTTCAATAATCCCATGAGGTAGCTCTGATTCTCCCCATTACTCAGATGAGGAAACAGAGGTTCAGAGAGGTTTAGTAACCTCTCCTAGCTAATAGGTGGTGGAAACAGCATTTTAGCACAGGTCAAACTCAAAAGTCCGTGCCTCTTAACATCATATTCTAGTGTCCCTTCACTTCGCAGCCAAACAACGCATTGTCATTTCCAAGCTCTGGTAGAGAAAGCAAACAGCCACAGGTGTAACGGACACCCTATTACTTCAGTGAGACAGTACCCCGAGTGTACGGACTCACTCTGTGCATTCTTCCACTTGTGACTGAAGCCTCGCAAATATATTAAGTGAGGCTGTTTGGGGAAGCACCATTAATGCCACAACAGAGGCCACAGAAAATGTTTAAGGAAAAATTAATTCAACCCACCACATCAGATGTTTTACTTGTCCGTATCCATCAAACAACTGTACAGGTGAGATGCCAAGGAAAGAGCTCCCATCCGCCTACAGGGGGCCCTACCTCAGGCCTCACCCAGCAACACTGGCTTCTTTAAAGATCACACAGCAGTCAACATTTTATCAGCACTCAACAAACAAGTTAAGGTTTGGCTTAAATCTGAAGGTCTCTCTCCCTTTGGCATATTCTAGGATAATAGAACAAATGTCAAATCAGTACAAGATGGCATATTTACAAAATTGCACCCTGTTTTGCATAACCTAACGATGCAGCAGTTCTTAAGGATTGAACATTTCAAATCTGCTAGCAGAAGACTGCCAAATCTATGACTGTTTCATACACTTGCCAAAAGCCTATCAAATTCTGAGCAAAATGCAAAATAAATCTCCTCTACAAGTTAAATCAGTCCCTTCTGTGTGTTCCAGGCTGCCCTCTTCTCCTGGCAACGAGGCTCAGGACTTGGGCCCTGTTTCTCTTGCCCTTGATCTGACGCTGCTCTCTGGAAGTCCATTCCCTCCCTGGTCTCCCATCCTGCCTTATTAGCCACCATGTGGCCTGCTCCTCCCACATCCCTGCTCTGTGTCATCCCTCGGTTCACCCAACCTGCTTCACAGACCCCCAGAAAACCAGCTCTGCTTGCTGCCACTCGTGTGTCTACTGTGCTCCCCTGCCTGTCGGTCCCTCTGGCAGCCTGTGGAGAGCACCTACACTATTCCGCTGCATCTCCCAGAAGTCTTCCTTAACTGGCTCCAGATAAGTGCCCTCTCCCTTTCCTACCCCTCAGTAGCTACATCTTATATAACTTTTTGTGCCTCCGTTTCTGGGTCAATAAAATGGAGATAATTAGAGCACTTATCTCAGAGAATCTGAGGGAGAACTGAACCTAATAACCCATGGAAAGAGCTTAGAACAGTGTCTGGCCCTAGAAGCAACCACTTACTAAGTGAATTAAAAAAATGAATGAAATAAATGAAACCAGATCCCCCCCTGGTTGAGAGGAGTGGGGGGAGGTGAAACCCTAACTTCTCAGCCACTTCCCTTCCCTCCCTACATGCTCAGAAGGCACAGAATTCCTGGGGCTCCAGAGTCACAATTTGGAACTACTAGTCTTTTCCATACATACTGGGCACTTTGTCATGTTCAAGTTCATGCTTTATTACTACTCTCTTTTGTTTTTTTTTTAAATTTATTTATTATTATTAATTTTTTGGCTGTGTTCGGTCTTCGTTTCTGTGCGAGGGCTTTCTCTAGTTGCGGCAAGTGGGGGCCACTCTTCATCGCGGTGCGCGGGCCTCTCACTGTTGTCGCCTCTCTTGCGGAGCACAGGCTCCGGACGCGCAGGCTCAGTAGTTGTGGCTCACGGGCCCAGTTGCTCCACGGCCTGTGGGATCTTCCCAGAGCAGGGCTTGAACCCATGTCCCCTGCATTGGCAGGCAGATTCTCAACCACTGCGCCACCAGGGAAACCCTATTACTACTCTTTTATTTCTCTTCAAAAATTTTGCCTGTATGTTTTGTCTCACCAACAAGGTAATCAACTTCTGAACAACTAAAACACCAGGCACCTTGAATGGGTGAATGAAAGTCTACCAGGTGTTAATATTTTTTTTTACAGGTTTGACTAAAAGACCTGTGATTGACCATAGAGAGACCATTCATCAATGTTAGTCAGGAACCCACTCCTCAAGGTGGGACCACGGTTGCTATCTGCTTATCGCTATTGGGGGTGAGGGTTGTCTCATTGTCCATCTGATTCTTTTGCTCAAATCTTTCGCCATTTCTGTCGGCTGTGGACTGAGACTCGGACTGAGACTCATGGCAGTGAGTCTGCTTATACTGCTATTAGCTACACTGTCATCCCTCCACTCTGCCTGCCTACTTAGAGCTTCTGGGACCAGCTTCTCGGAGTTTCAGGGAGATGAACAGCTTCCTTCCTCTTTGAGTCCCTGGTATCCTTTAAACGTGCTCCTGCCCTGCCACTCGGCAGTGGGTAGGTGACTATCTACAAAAAGGGTCGTATGGAGTCACTGTTTGTGTCATTGCATTGTGTCCAAGCCTTAGTCCCAGGGTCTCCTAACTTATATGGCAGCTTTGTGAGAATAAGAAAAGGCACTCCCTCCGGTTGGATGCGGCCCCAGAGGTGCACGCCTTAGAGAACGAAGCATAGACTAGCTTCCAGCAGTGCACAAGCTGAACAACTATACATGACATCCCTGCCTGTCCCATTTGCATATATAAATGGTTCCTTCCACTTCCTTTCCTAAATAGTAAGTAGGACCTTTATTTCACAAAATGTGCTTCTCTTGGTGTGCTTGTCTAAATTCTTTCAAATCTGGGTCATCAATGACTTAAAAATGAATCCTCTCCTCATTTGAATTTTATTAAAAATTACGTTCTCTTCCAAAGGCTGTAATTCTGGCTACTGATAATGATTCTATAGCTGAAAAGGTGTACAACGATCACAGGACCTTGCTTACTACACACTTCGATCATTCCTATTCTGGATGTGCTGAAGAACGCCAATAGTCTAGACTACCTGGGACTCATTTTCAAACTATTTCCTCCTGACCTACGGAAATGCACAGAGCAGCGAAAGCCAGTAAGGAGTTGTCTCCTTTGTCTTTTCCAAGAGGGCAGAAGGAGGGAGGGAGAGAAGGAGAGAGAAAGGGAGGAAATAAAAACAACCTGGGGAAGAGAAGTAAAAGAAGACAGGGGTCCAGAGGGGCAGCTGGGGCCTTGGAGGAAAATAGAATCTTTGAATGTGTTCCTGCCAGAGACAAAAGCACAGGCTCATTTAAAAAACAAAGGAAGGCAGCTTTCTTCTAAAGCCTGCTGTGCACCAAATATAGGTACTTAGATTCAGTTCTCCACTTTCTGAGGATGCAACTTACAGGGCAGAAACAATACAGTGAACGCATTTGCCTTACTTTCTCCTACCCACCTTAACTGTCGCCCACCCAAATAATTCCTCTGAGTAACACATTGGGAACCTTTAGCTCTCTGGTACTGGCAGTTTTAATGTGTCCATTGCCAGCAATGAATTTTGTGCCAAGAAAACCCGACTTCTGGCGTGGAAGGATTAAACAGTCCTCGGGTGCCATCTGTGCAGTGAAGTGAGACAGTGACTTTGTGCTCCCAGCGTTCGTGTATTGCCATCGGTAGGAGGAAGAGACTTCTATTTACATGACTACCTCAGGCAGAGACCATCTAAGGGGAGAGATGAAAATGGCCACCGCAGTGGCGGGTAGAGCTGGAGAAGAGGGGGATGGGTGTGGGAAGGAAAAGCCTATGGGAAAATCTGGAGAAAGATACAGGTTGACATGGCAGATTAAAACGAATTATCCTCTAGGGGGAGGGCTGGTTGCAGAGGAAACACCCTGTTGGCTGATGTCCTTGAAGTGCAGTAGGGTAGGTGCTACGGACTTCCTTGGATGTCAAGGTTTAGACTTGACCCTGTACTTCTAGGTTCAAAGGCTTTCAAAATGGGATTTTTAAAATGAACTTTTGACTCATCGTCCACCAGGTTCTAGAGTCAGGATGAGGGTCCCGGGCAGTACACCTCTGATGTTTTTGGGAGTTTTTAGTACTTTAGGATATTTGAGAACACCCTTTAGCCATGCCCCAAATATGGCTCACCACAGGAGGGATCCTGGTCGGGTCACTAGCAAGAAAATTCCAGCCGTAAAATGAGAGAAATGACAGAGACATATAATTTTTATAACAATGTTTCCCTTCAAAACGTTTTAAAATTAACTCAAAAAAGGTTTTAAGGTTTCTATTTCATACTGGGTGATCCAAAGAATACAATGTTGAGCAAAGCCTTGAATGACTAATAATACTGCAGAGGAGAAAAAGGAGTACAAACTAACAATGGGTCCAAGATGGATAAATTGAGGATTAAAGATATACAAGGAGGGGCTTCCCTGGTGGCGCAGTGGTTGAGGGTCCGCCTGCCGATGCAGGGGACACGGATTCGTGCCCTGGTCCGGGAGGATCCCACATGCCACGGAGCGGCTGGGGCCGTGAGCCATGGCCACTGAACCTGTGCGTCCGGAGCCTGTGCTCCGCACCGGGAGAGGCCACAACAGTGAGAGGCCCGTGTACCGCAAAAAAAAAAAAAAGATATACAAGGAAAATGTCATGGGAGTCAACAGAGAATGCTAGTCCTCTGGGCGAGCAGGACAAGTTTCCTAGTGGATGAAGACAGAGGGGGAATGACATTCCAGGTCGAGGAACAGAGGACAAAGGCACAAAAGGGAAAGGCCCAGAAATATTCAGTGAACATTCCAGGTAGACTGGGCCATTCTAAGAAAGGTGTTGAGCACCTGGTTAAAGAATGAGGGCTGGACTAGTTGAGTGTACAGGAAAAGTCCATGAAAGTGTTACGGGTGAGGCTTAACTTCACACCTCTGTGTGGTACAGGCTGGAGTGTAGAAAGATAAGCTAAGGGGGGACCCATGGGGTTACTGTTGTAGAAGGAGGTAGTCATGTGACAGCAGCAATGTGGTTATGGAGCAGGGAAAGGATGTCTAAAGCAGCTTATTGGATGTGGAGGAGAAAGAATGGGAAAAAATGAGTTCAAAGTATCATGTGGAACACTCAGCAGAAATAAGGACAACCTGATTACGGGACTGCTTTGTAGTGGAAGATGATTGGTACGTCACACTTTACAGGTTGTTACTTTTCTATCTTGACTGAAAAACAGAGATGAAAACACATACACACCCAGGCACAAACACACGCGTACACCTCCCCGCCCCTCCCCCACAAGCCTTGCTAAATAAAACTGAAAGGAAGAGGTAAAACTAAACTGTCTGTACATATCTTGCAAAATTAGACATTTTATTTGCATTTTCTTGTGCTTTGATCAAATGGCTTCAGAACCAATCATAATGATGACATCTTACAAAAATGTACAAATATGGCTCAGAGCGATGTATGAATAGGAGGTCCAAGCATTGAGAGCTGTGGCGCAGATGAGGAGAAATTGTGGTCTTAAATTGTATGGGTTATTGTTTTTTTTTTATCCTGGGAGGAGTTTTGAATATCCTCCGGAGAATGTAAACACCAGATGATTGACCTTGTCATCTGTAAGTTTCAGGGTTTTCAATTTACATGACAGAATCAGGAAAGTTGTTTTTTTTTCTGGTTGGGGGGCAATGTGTTGGAAGGATCCCTAGTACTTTGGCTGACACTTCCAGCTGCAGCAGGCTGCCACCAAAGAGAGGACCCTGGCTTTGCGGTGGCACCCACACTAGCACACGGGGGCCGCCAATGATGGCTACACCCAGACCATATTTCAGATGCTGTAGCCCATCTGCACAGCAACCTGCCCACTGACTCTTCCATCAGGCAACCAGCCCGTGGATGCTATTCAGTAATTTGGGTTCAAGGGCTTTTCAGAGTATTACCCTCCTGTACCTACACCTCACCTGCTTTACTCAAATCTTGTGTGAAAAAAAACTGTACATATTTGGCTATGAATAAGAAAATAATAGGCTTGTACATACAACTTAATTATGATAATACCATGAGAAATTTTAATATGTAGTTAAAGGTTTAGAGAGTCTTCTGGGCTCTAAAGGAATACGTTGAATTTGACATGTTTTCTGAACTGAAATTTTTATAATTAAAGTAATTATCTGGTGTTGCTTTGTATTTCCAAATGAACGCATATTGTGACCTATATAGTGTACGATAAAGGCTGTAATTATGCAGAATATAGTACGGGAAGCTATTGGAGTATCTCTAAACCACCTGTGTTATTTCTTTTTAACAAGAATTTCATTGGAAATAAAAAAATATATATTTTCTGGAATAGATCCACTTAAAAATGTTCTTATACCACTTATAAATAGGTTATAAAATGGATCTAGTTCACCATCTCTTACCCTGTAATGGTCAAGGTTGTCTTCTGGAATTGGAAGACCCATGTAACGTTCTGTGTACACTGAGTCTGTGATGGAGAAAAGAAAAAAACTTAATTCATACAATAAAAACTTTTTTCCCTTTTTTGGGGGTTACTTTATATGCTTTCATATTCTTTACTTGTGCAAAGGTCTATAGTGTTACCCTCAGAATATCTCCTCCAGATCATCTCTACTTGGCTTTTTAAAGCAGCCAGACTCCTGCCTTTCCATACTCAGCCCTATAGTCCATTCCCTTTAGCCCTTCCTGTGAGGGCAGAGGGAGACCAAACCAGGTGATCTAAAACCCAATCAACAACCCGCCTGCAGAAAAGTCAAATGGGAAGTGCTAAGTGATAAGGACTCTACATTATCTTCTGACCCTCTCAAAGATCTTGATTAGCAAGTCAGGTAATGTCTCAATTGTCTTGAATTTCTTGGTCCTGACATCAGCCAGTATATGCTCTACTTTAGGATACTCTCTTTCCTACTGGAAACTCCTCATAATTTTCAATTACTAGTTGCTTACTTAAATCATATATTGTTTCTGGTCGGGGGGGGGGACACAGATCAAAAGGAAAGAAATCAGTTATCATTTATTTGCTGTAAAACCCTATAACGTCTCAGCTACTCCATCATAATGCAAGTTAAACATCTGTTTTCTCTCATTTTGTGGAGAGGCCTCAATTCTGATGTTATAACTATTGAGTATTGAGAAACAGACTACATTAGTATCTGTGCTGAAGTGACATAAGCTGTTTTATCTATAGATATGGCAGAAAAACATATGCATTGTTGGTTTGGTTATTTAAACATATTTTTGACCTAATTTTAAAAAATTAAATCATGTATCAAATGTACGTGTGTGTGTATATATATGTGTGTGTGTGTGTGTGTGTGTGTGTATGTATTTCCTAAAATATCAGTGAGAAAATTTACTGTGGCTGAATTCCAATATAACTTTAAAAATCTGAAATAACTGTTTTTGAAACATGACCAGGTTACAGTAAATAAATAAGTATAATATGTTTCCATTGTGCTACATAGGTTAATGGCTTGAATTTCACTATAATTGTACCGGTATTTCAATATTGATTTAATTAATTATTTAGAAAAATATATCATCAAAATAACAAGCTTAAACAACATCCTAACCCTTTGTGAATGACTGGAATTGGAGATTAAAAACTACATTAATAACTCATGTCAGTTGTTCCATGTGTATTGCTCATGCTTTTCCTATGGAAATCAAAATATTTTCCTCCAAAATGAGTAACAGCAATATTTTATCATTTTGATTAAAGTGAATACAGACTACAAGCAACTTTACATATCTAGAGGACACTGATATATAAAATATAGTATCTTAAAGTACACTTTTAAAGTATAAGATTTTCCTAAAATGCTCATCTTTTAACATTTAAATATAAATAACTTAGGTTATACATTTAATGGAGGGGGGTGGGGGAATAGCTTTTCAGGGCAAAATAAAAATTTCCCCAAACAGCTACAATTCTTCTTGTCCTAGAACATAATACCCCTTTCTTATTATGCTAACCAGGTTTACATGTGTAAGAAGGTCTCAAATTTTAAAAATACTATTTAAAAAATGCTTAGTGTTGTGGTTGTAAACTTTTAGAAGTACGTCTTGCAATACCACTTATGTACTCCTTCAATTTGATTTTTGAGTAATATTGTTCAAATTTGCACATATATAAGAATTCTAGAAAGTTCCCAAGTGTTAGGTTAGTCCATATATGTTTAATAACGTTCTCTTCTTACCATTATGTAGTTCCAGACTCACAAAGGTTGTTTCTATTTTATTGACCACCAGAGGTCTCCAAAAACAAGCCTTCCAATAGAACAATTAATATTAAGCAGGAAAGAATTACCTGAAAGCAAATCTATTGTGTGAGGATCAATCCTAACTATGTTCTCCAGTTTTTTTTGGAACTAAAAGACGGTGTTGTCTCTTTTATACACTGGCTTCTCTTGACTTGGAGAGGCTTTAAAGAAGAGTTTTCCACAGGACTGGTACTGCGATATATTAGGACATTAAATATTTAATGAGCATATTCATTATGAATGATTCTATCCTTATACTGAATAAAGGACTTGGGATGGGGTAGGAAAAGATACAGGAAAATAATTCACCTTCTCACCACCTCTGGCTCTTCCCCCCTACCTAGTGTTTCACTGCTTACCTGCTCTCACTTGGGAATTATACCTTACATGTGTATGATAGAACAATACTTTCTCAGCAGTGAACAGGATATTCTAGAGTGGCTTTCACCTACTCAGAGACAGTGCAAACAAAACCCCCAGGAATTCCCCTGCCCTAGTCTCTTCTTTCCACCCAAAGTCCTACTTATATTTGACTTTTACCTGAAGGGAAAGAGATACATACTTCTCTTATTGTTCTAATATGCGAAGCTTCAAACTCAAGTTAGAATAAAAAGAAGGAAGGGTTTATCTCAAGAACTGTAGCATTGGGGATGTTTTAAAATGTGGAAAACTGAATTTGTTGATAAGACATTTAGAAAACAAAACTGGTTGGTAACTAAACGTGTAGATAGCATTTACTACCGTCTAACATTTCACAATGGCAGAATAAGTGAGACTGTTTCATTACAGGTATCCATAAAGTACTTCTAAGATGAATCCGTTTATTTACTGTAGAAACACTGAAACTCAAAAAGGAATGGTTTTGTCATTGGAATGTGAAGGTTCAGTAACTCTGTACCTGTGAGTGATCACTTACCATAGTACTCCCACTTTGACACGGGCGCCACGGCTATTCCACACTTGAACACGCCACTTCCTGCTCCCAGGACCATTGAGGTTACATACCCTCCATATGACTAAGAAATGGAAACAGTTATTTTTATGGAGGTAAAGGAATTACGGACATATGGTAAGCAAGTCGCAGTTTCCACATTTCTCACATCTTTATATACTGTGCCTCTTTTGAGATAGAAAGCATGGTAGAGAAGGTTTAAATTGGCCTTAGTTGGGTAGTAGCTAAAGACTACACTTTCAGAGCCCTGGTCCCTCTTCTTGGTAGGTGTAAGGGGGAAAGTATTGAAAATTTGCTGGGTAGTACTAATTGAAGACAAAAAACGAACCAAAACCAAAATAAAACCTCCCAAAACCAAAAAAGCAATAAACACTAAATCTTTACTGACTTGGACCCATGAGAAAAAGTCTCCCTCCTTCCCTCTCTCCTTCTATCCTTCTTTTCCTTTATCCCTCTTTCTCTCCTTTATTCTTTTTCTCCCTTCCTCACCTCCCTATCCCATTGTAATAAACAAAAGTGTAAGCCTGGGGGGACTCATCGCCCAGAAATCTAAGACATTGGACCTTCTTAGATTGAAATGATTGACATGATTTTCATCTCCAAATATGTACAAACAAAAGTAAATGATCCTGCTCTGGGTTATATTCACTAAGGAAGGTGTACAGATTCATCAGCCAAACTACTCACCCAGCCCCAAATTGCAATCCGTTTGTCATCCACAAATCCCATTTTTGAAAATTGTCTAAAATACATGGAACAAGTCCACGAATTAGTATCACACTGTGTATAGAAAACTAAGATAACTGCACAAATGTGAGAAACCCTGCCATTTGTTCTCTATTTCATTCTATCAGAAACAAAGATTCATTGCTGCCAGCAATCACATAAACACCTGAGATCGATGTCTATCATTTTTAACTTGAGCCAGATGAACAAGGTTTACTTGTGTTGGAGTCCATAAAAAATGTGTGTGTGTGTGTGTGTGTGTGTGTGCGTGTGTTTCACAGAAAACAAATCCTGGCTGTTTTTTTCACAGCTTTATATAAAAACTTGCAGCCCAGATGCACTTTTCTTTACATAATTGAATTTAAATCTCTCCAGATGTTTTACAGCTGTCCCTGCAATGGAGAAGTATAGAGGTGTGTAGAACATCTGGGTAGGGCTTAGAAATGTCTCTGGGCCCCCTACCTGAGAACTAAAACATCATTCTCTAAATACATCCCTTCTTATGATGGGTGTTGATTAGTTAGCTCAGCACTATTAAATAAGAAGCAATTTTTCCTTGATGGATTAAGAAGTCTTTTTGTCATTAAATTGTGTTCAGGATTGGAATCCAGGTAAAGAAAGGAGAAAAAGGTTCTTTGCGTCTATTTCTTTTTTTTTTTTTTTTTTTTGCGTCTATTTCTTAATCTTAGCCTTACATCAAAAGGTAATTTGTTTACTTTAAAAAAAAATCTAGCAAATGGGGCCCTTAACTTTGCAGTGTCAAGGGAGGAAGGGGACCCTTGCATTGACTTATATGTGACTTTAAAAAGCTTTGTTTTCAATTGATGATATATGTCTTAGACTGCCCTGAGTTAAGCAATATTAGAAAAAAATTCAATGTAAATAGTTTTCAACTCATTATCCTCTCCACGCAAACCTTTTAAACTTAGAACACATATGTACAGAAACGTGCACCAAATCATGCCTGTACAAGCTGGTAAACCTTACAGAGTGAGCATACCTTGAACCAAAATACAGGGCATTACTATCACCCAGAAGCCTCTGTGTCATTTCTCTCTTTGAAAAAAGAAAAAAAGAAATGTCTTCCTTTTATTGGATTCCATAAAAATTTCACCTGCATTTGTACCAATATAAACCAATATACACTTTTGTTCCTGGCTTCTTTCACTCAACAGCCTGCGAGATTCATCTGTGTTGTTGTGTATAGTTCCTTTTAGTTGCTGAAAAGCAGCTACTCATTACTTTTTAAATGGAGTTGTAGATTGTGGATAACACAATTCTATCATTTTAGACTTGAGAAGACCTGGAAATCATGCCCTCTCTCACAGAGGACCAATCTGAATAAATAAAAATGTGTTTGTAAAATATCAAAGCCTCACTCCTGAACCAATTTATCCTCTCTCTTATCTAACCTTTTTTTTTTTTTTTTTACTTTCAAGGATAATAGCTAATCATTAACTTTGATGTAACAGACTTAGGGATACTTAATACATTGTCATCTTCTCTCCTCTTTGGTTGTTCCTCTTTTTAAAGGCATTTTCCTCCGTCCATTTAATCATTCACAATTTTTCTCCATTTCCTAGCTTATGGTTTCACAACATTATTTAAAATCACGAATTTACTTTGCTTTCCAGACATCTATGCAGTTGGTTATAGAAACTCAAAGACGACATTTCCCATTTGCCAGTTGAATGCAATTGAATGTAAGTTGGAGGGAGACCTAGTTTCAAATCCTGACCAGTCTTGGCAAATTACCTAACCTAAGAGCCTCCATTTCTTTACCTGAAGTGTAAGGTATGAACAACCACCTCTCAGGGTTGCTGTGCAGCTTCAATGAGAATGCAGGTAAAACACTGCATGTTACATGTGCATTCCAGGGTAACCATCATTCATGACTAAAACCTTTCTTAAGCCATATCACATCTATTTATAGTCTCATAACTGATGTCATTCATCCTTAACAAAGCCCTTATAATTGTGAGCGACAATGGTCGTGTTCCACAATTTTCCCAAATTGAGGGAGTAACCCTCACTCAGCAGAATGTGGGAGTCACTCCTAGGACTTCATAGCTCTCACCCTCCTCCAAGGTAAATGTACACCAAACTCCTCTACTTATCCTTGACTACAGGGTTGGCTTGCTTGTTTAGTTAGATGTTTACTCCGGGGTACATTTATTCCTCGGTTTGTCCATGTGTTTGATGAATTCTGAGTCCCAATTCCTAGAAGGTGGTAGCACATAGGTCAACTCTCTTTCTAAGTCTAAACATAATCTCTTCACTAAAAATCCAGCCCAAGAATGAAAGATTCATCCCAGGACACTTTAAATTCTTTACACTTCACAACTTTAAAATATAAATGGAGGGAGAAAGAAATCAAATGACGTTTGAATTCATCTCCTAGTCACTCACCTGGTTGCTTCAATTTGATCTTCAACTTCAAATGTTCCCAGTCTTCTGTTGACTGCGTGCATGATCTTATCTCCTTGGTAACCACTTCCTCTGCCATCAAAGCTAGCTACTATAATGTTTTCTGTGCTTGCAAGGTAAGTAGCCCAGTTGAGTCTGAAGACAGCATCTGCTTTTTGACTACAGGGGCCTGCATATCTGTGAAAAATCCCAAACTGTTAGCCTTTATGGTTTTCCTGAATCAAATGAGGAGTGCTTGCATTTCTATCCCCTGTGGACAGGAAGTGTACGTCTTCCTGTTCATGAGCCTGAAATCGTGCCAGCCACCGGGGGTGTCCACAATGGGTCCTCTAAAACTTGGCAACATGACTATAATGGCTGTGTGTTTCCTCCAAAGAGGCCCATCAGTTTTATCTTTGAAAACTGTTATCAAACACAGACTTCACAGGCCAACGGTTTCTAAGTCGTATATATCTTGGAGATCAAAGAAGTAAATATTCTAATAATTGGGATAGGGGAGCTGTGTTATGAGAAAACAATGAGGATGACAATAAATACAGCTTTGAATATATCTTTCTGACTGAGCTTACAAACATTCCTAGACTACAAGTTTCCTTGGTTGGAACTTCCTTAAGGACTTTGACTGCTGTGGGATATGCGCCGCATGTGCCTCAGTGCCCAGGACAGTGCTGCTCACTAAGGCTCCACAAGGCACTGCGAATGGGCCAAAGTATGAATGAACACCATTCCTTAAAACTTCAGAGGAGAAACAAAGAGACTATATTGGAAGATGGGTATACTGTTTGGCATTCTATCCATTAACAAGTTTAACTCCCTCGTAGCTGCATTCTTCATATAGGCTATAACTTATCCATACACAGCTGTGTGTACAATCTCCATCAAGCCGTCTCATTTTCATTTGTTAATCAAGAGACACTCCCTACAGCTCATTGGATCTCATGTAAATACGTCTTCTTTGCACCATCTACAGGACTCCTGGACCCAGATCTTCTCCAATAAGTCTTCCCTCCCCAGATTGTCTCTCCTATTCATCTGCTCACTCTTCCCTCCACAGGACTGGACAAGTCCTGCTTGGACCACTTTGCTAACATTTTCCTCCCTTTCCTTAGGGATGGCAGTCAAAAGAACTTTAGTTTTAAACAAAATATTATATGACTTTAATATTACACTAGATTTTGCAACATTCTATCTTTAAAAAGAAGAAGGCATTCATGAATTTCTTGGGCAAGTAAACATTTTTTAACATGTGAAATGCCTTGGTCCTTTCAATGGTCTTATATTTGGTAGAGTAATAGCTTCCCTTAATATTAACTATGTATCAAGTTACCTAACCCTGTAAGATTAAACAACGTCATTTTTAAAAATAGAAAACAAAGATTTAGACATATATGAAAATGAAGAGGAAAGTCACTGAAAAGAATGGGCACCAAAGTTACCATATTTTTTTAACTTTCCTAATGAAGGGGAGATCTAGTCATTACTTACTGGGGAGTCCAAGAATATAAAAATATCACTTTTTTGTTTTTTAACAAACGCTTGTGTCAAAATATCACTCTTTTTTAAAGGTAAAGGATCCTTGTTGTTTAGTATTGGGGCTAAGGCCCAAAGCAAGTGAGTGCTACTGTAGTCAATATTTGACTAAATTAGGTGTAATGAGAATCAAATAGCATATCTGGAAGTTTAAAATACCTCTTTCTCTTTCTTTGAGCTTTTATGTTTGGTTTACATGGAACTGTAAACACAGCGGAACAAGGCCGTGTCTGATGCTAGTATCTGTATCCCTTCTTTTTTTTTTTTTTTTTTTTTTTGCTAGTAGCAACAGGAAGGTATCTCTGAGTTTTCAGTTTTCCTTTCTGTATAATGGGCCCAACAGAACTTACCACATCGGCTTGCTGTGTGGACAAAATAAGGCAAATTACCTGGCATGCAGCAGGCACCCAGAACTTTTATTGGTTTGTTTCATTTTGAATAAAGGAAATGAGGCAAGTTGGGACAGGAAGAGTGGCATTGTGGCATTCTGTGTGAGGTCAGGGCAATTTTGGAAATATTGAAGTAAAATATGTTCCTAGTAATTATCAAAAATATTTTACAAAGACGCCATATTTAGACCTCACATGAGCTCTTATTTACTGCTCAAAGACTTGTGATTTCAGAACTTTCTCTAGGACTTGGAGAAGTTTGAATTATAATGAATACTTTCCTGTATCACATCTTCTCTTCACCAAAAAAGGGAATGGAAAATACCAGGCATATTTCAGGGACTAAAGAAAGAGAAACCTGACATTGGAATGAATTAAAGGCTACCAATGGGAGATGTTTGGGCAAATTTGGAGATAAGGAAACTGTGAAGACTGTTAATACCCATCTATTGCTTGTTAAAATGTCCATGAGGTAAGGAAGAACATGGGGACTTGAGAATCTCTTTG
Source organism: Orcinus orca (assembly GCF_937001465.1). Taxonomy (NCBI): domain Eukaryota; kingdom Metazoa; phylum Chordata; class Mammalia; order Artiodactyla; family Delphinidae; genus Orcinus; species Orcinus orca. Next base: position 51,047,824 of record NC_064565.1, read on the forward strand.
GAATTCCCTTGGAGTTCAGGGGGGAAAAAAAAATCAAAACAAACTCCATATGCCATTATGATAGAAGAAGAGTGTCTACCTTCTCCATTAGAAAGATGGTAGAAAACAACACAGGTTTGGATTTGCAATTGCAGAATGGAAGAAGAAATATTAAAACTGCTCTACAATGATTCAGGAAGAGAGAAAGGATGCATTTGGCTCTATTTTTCAGTAAGCTGCACCGGGCAAAAGATGTACAATGGTTAACTTCTAAATTATTCCCTTATCTTGAATACTTACACATCTATTAGCAGAGGATATTTCTTGGATTTATCAAAATGAGGAGGCAAGATCATCTGATACCAGAATTCTAAACAAACAGAAAGGTTAATTAGTGAATTAAGAACACTTATTAGCACGTGATTTCGGTTCCTTATCTTTGTCAGTGATAAATAACATGTAGAGTTTAGCAGTTTGTTAAATTAGAATAGAAAAAGAAAATGAACCGATTTGATCCAGCATGTTTTTCAGATATAAACATATTCTCTTTCAGGTTAAAATACTAGTTTAAGGTTAAAACAATAAAGTTGTTTCTAATGGATCTATTAAATACATTGGTGCCTTGTAAAATAAAAGGGCATCTTAGAATTGCTGATGTTCCGTTTTTATGATTCTGTTCTTTGGCATCTGATCTACTCATCTAGTTTGTTTATGGCTTATGTTTTAAGTTTTCCTCCAAAATGCTTTCCTCTTCTTGAATTTCTTTGAAGATGTTTAGGATTTTTAGTTGGCCTTAACTCTATCTTAAAATTCTGATTTAATAACATTTTTGTAATTCTTATTGCCATCCCAGACCGTAAAGCTGAGTTCCCATTTTCAGCTCTGTGTTTCACAGAATGAAATCAGGTTTATGTGGGGCAAACTGTTCTGTACGATCTTGTGCAGGTCTGTTTAATTCTCTGTGCTTGATTTAACTTTAACATCAGTTTAATAAAATTTGTTCCTAAATAATAAATCGGTTACCTTTGCTCCCAAATTCAGGCTAATTAGTTAGACTAATCTTTTTTTTTTTAAAGAGAGCGAGGGAGAGAGAAAGAGAAAGAGTTGTTTCATATTTTAATAAGATTATTTCCAGCTTCAGTAGATTTAACCTGTATGGAAAAAAATCCTTATCTCTAGAGCTGTTCTTCCTTATGTTTATCTTTCTTTTGTTTTTTGTTTATTATAATTATTTTAGTTGAGGAAAAATTAAAAGTTTAAGAGTAAAATCTTTATATAGATAGATTTTTCTTCAATTTGTATTTTGCTGGTTATTTTATGCCTTCTGATTAAATGTGCTTATGAGAACAAAAGTTTTAATCTTTATTATATTTGAGTAGAATGTCAAACTATCAGTTGATAATGATGTTTTTAATAAATATGCCAAAGTCAACACTTGATCTCCCCTTTGTTTGAATCAGCACTGGTTGATTGGAAGTGTTTTACTTCCTATCTTTTGGAAGATGCACCGTCTCTCCTTCGGCGGGGGGTGTCACATCCTAATATTTAATATGTCACATCTTAATGTTCAACACCTTCTGTACCAGGCGGTCCAGATAGCTCTCCAGGACTGTCTCCAGAACTCTAAGCCCTTGCCAGCTAAGCCAGATTCAAGGTCCAGCAGCACTGGCATCACATAGGAGCTTATTACAAACTTAGAATCCTGGGCCTACCCTGACTTGCTGGCTCCAAATATGCACGTTAATAAGGTCCCAGGTGATCCGCACGCACCTGCAGTTTCAGTAGCACGGCTCTAAGCTCTTCTTCAAAAGTACCCCCTACTCTCCGTGCTTTGCCTGCCATTTAAAATTGGATGACCTGAGTGTCTTCCATTATTATCCTATATTTTAAAAAGAATCTAAAATAAATCAATCTTGATGGATTCCCCCTCCCCTATGAGTTGTGAGCCCCTAATAGAAAAGACAAGCAAACAAATAAAAATGACAACAACAAAATTACAAGATTTCCTCCTCAAAGAAACCCCTTGTTCTTAGTCGTCCCTGAACATAATCCATGATCAGGCCACCAGGCCAGGGCCTATCACGGGGAGGAGGTTAGCGAAAATTCAAGACTTCTGTCCTGAGACTGAAGTTTCAACATTTTATAGCCAACCGTATTTTTTTTTATACAAGTTATTTTAAATCTGTTTGGGTTAAAGGTAAAATATATTAGGATATCATTAAGTTAAAAACACAATTAATACTTAATAGTAGAATAGAGTTACTAATGGGATGAGACTGAACTAGCAATAATGCATTTTCTCCAAATATTTTCCTCTTAGAATAATATGTTACATAGAATGGTACTGTATTTTTTAATTAAAAGAAAAGTAAAACTAGTGGTTCTTGTGACAGAGCATTTCATGGAAAAATAACCTTACATCAGATTTACATATAAAATAAAATACATATGGTCAGATAAACTTATATTTAGTTATATTTTTACTGGTGTTTCCACGAAAAGTTATGTTCCAACAGAAATTTAACTTACTTGTTTTGTGCAAATAAATGAAGTCCAGTTTTTTTGAGGGCATCTGGACATCCTGCAGCATTTTATGCAAAGCTGAATTGTCTTCCAGGACTCTCAGTTCTAAACAAATAATTGAGACAGCAGTCATTTGTTACAACATGAAGAATATGGACTGTGCAAAGCAATAACAAACACGTGGGCGATTCACTGATGGGACTACACGTACTTCAGGTTATAAGCCTTGTTTTCAAGTCATTGTTAAGACACTCTAAAGCCAAAGAAAATCCCATTGTGCTAAGTACATGTTGCTTCTCTTCACACACGCTTTCCTGAAAAGCAAACGAGGGTGAAATAAGAGAAAGTACCTTTACCATTGCTGTTGCTATGCAGAGTATAGAGGGGCAGACCAGGGCCTGTTAACATAATCGGGGAAAAGTATATTTTAGAGTTTTGTTTTTTTTTAAAGAAGATAACATACTTTTCAAAAATAGCGTTTGTTACCATTTAACTTTGATATAATTTTGACACCATTTAGCTTTGATAGAATGAATATCACAGTGGATAAGAAGCTTACTAAGTGTTAGCTGATTTTCCTTTTCCTTAAAATGAACGCAATTTGAGTGTAAGAAGTATTACCGGAGAGGCACAGGGCTCTGGAGAATGAAACAGAAAATGCACCTCTGACCCTGCTGGGCGCCTTGCGCACATTACTATGCCTGAGTCCATTTTCCTCATCTGTGGACTAAGCCATCCAGACCCAACGACAGCCGCTATCCTTCCCAACTCTTAACACCGAGGTCCAGCGAGTACCACAACCTCTCTCGGGCCCCGCCCCCTGAGGGTGGAGCTCCAGAGCCAGGTTCCCCGGCCCCCAAAGGGCAGATTTCCCCCTCCCCGCTGCTGCCCTCACTGCGGAGTCCTGGACCAGGCGGCACATCTGCACTGTGCCTGACTTGGATAAGCAATTCCTTCCTGGCACGAGAAAAGTGTTTTTTCGCACACACTCAGATCTTCACTATTTATCCCAACTGTGGTAGTTGCAGAGTGGAAGGTAATGTATAGAAAAAGCTATCTCGTGAGCTATTTAATTTTGATACATTTGGATCATGATATTAATTTTTACATTTGATCAGAACCACAGTGGAGGCATTATAGGGACCTGGGTTTGAATCCCTGGCTTTCCTGCTTTGTGACGTAAGACAGCATATTTATGCTTCAATCTCCTCACATGTAAAATGAGGATAATAATATCTGCATTATAGAGTTTTCTTTCTAAAGGATCAACAAGATCATGAATACAAAACTTGAGCACAGTGCCTAGTATATATAAAACAGGTGCCCAAGAAATGGTGACTGGAAACAGCCATAGTAAAGAACTACAAAGAAAATATATTAAAGAAAATGTGCCAGTAAAAAAAAAAAGGTTCAGATAAATGGTTTGAAGACCTCTTTTTGGTGATTCACAGTTCTTTTTCAGAATATCCAGACTTTTTCTCTCATTTTGAGAAGTAATCTATCTTCTGTTAATAGCAGAGGCCTGTGTTTGAATCCCATTGGGCCTCTTATTAGCTGCATGACCTGTGAAATCACATTGTCTCTCCTTGTCCAGATTTCTTCACTTATATTAAAGAAAACAATAATAACAATAGCAACAGAAGATGAAGCTGTGAGCAGGTTGAGTCACAGGCACCACCTACATACATTTTTCTCATTTCAAGGGGCAAGTGCATAAAATTATAATTTGGGTGAAAAAATGCACAACATGTATGTGTATAAGGATGAAGTGCCTCTGTCATACATAAGCTCTGGGATGTGCTTTCAGTCTAAAGCAAGCCTCTTGGTTAGAAGAGGAAGGAGAGATGGTTAGCTCACCACTTATACGTGAGTGAAGGGAATAGGACTTATATGATATCAAGAACTCAGATTCAATAGGAGAGAACTGAGCAGGGCAGAAACTGGGCACTGAAGGGAAGCCTTCAGGGATGGAGACACTGAGCCAGGAGGGTGGTAAGAAGGTTGTCCAGAGAGGGTAGGGCATGCAGGGAGCTACTCAAGAGGAATTTTGGGGGTACCCCCTGCTCTCCCTCCCTGTCCTTCGTTCATACTTACCAGAACATCTCAGCTGATAGTACTTCGCCTCTTTACTAAATGATACAGAGTAGTACTGACACCTTTCTGGATTCAGCTCACAACTAAGGCACGTCACTTTTGTGGGGTAATTAAGTTGGATTCTGTAAAACCAATGGTGGAAGTTAAGTACTTGATGAAAGGAAAAATGAAAGAAGGAATCGAATAATGCCATATTCTAGTTTCAAAGATATCAGAATGCCAAAGCAATACTCAGAAACTTTTAAAATGTGAAAAAAATGCATGGATTAATTCATAATAACCTCAAACTTCCCGTTGTCTGGAAATATCACAAAGCATCTAATAAAGTCATGCTCTTTTGTTGACATGTGGGTTGGTTTATCGAGGAATAAAAGCATTCGATAGTAGTTCCAATTTAATATATTAGGACTAGGCAAAAAATAAAATAAAAACACAAGAGCCAGAAATTGTTCATTAGCTAAAAGGTCAAGTCAACAACTCGATAAAACTCTTACTTATAAAGATTTCTTCCACCTGGCATTCCTTTATGTTCATTACTAATGTAGTATCTGGGAAGAAAACAAATGAAATATATTAATTCTGTTTTTAAGCAAAAGTCAAGTACACTCCATTTAACTCAACACCAAGCACTAGCGTTCACACAAGTGCATGTGCATTAGTGCTTGCCCTTCCTTTATCATTCTTCCCTGCCCCCTCATCCTCAGAAACCATTTGTCCCCCATCATCTCTAAATAGGGGATTCTTTTTTAACAGACTAAAATATCTGAATATGGGGATTACTCCCTTAATTAGAGTGACAAGGAAAAACTCAAAGAAAGTCTTCTTTCAGAATAATATGACTGGACAACAAGTCTAAAGTTGACACCCCATTTATTTACACTGTTTTCCATATTTTCTGTTTCACAACACAAAACACTCGGTGGCAGGAGCCCCATCCTCCTAAGCGTGGCAGAGCCACTTCGAAACAGGACCTTCAAAAACTGTTTTGAGCAATGGCAAAACTCCTCCGTGGTGAAACCAATAAAGAATTATAAAAAGTGCCTAAGATTCTAATGAAAAACAACACTCCCTATCCCATCAATTCATGCGTGGTAGCTGACAGCCTCTGAAAAGCTTTCCATTCGCCAAAGAGTAAGGCCGAGACATGGACAAATACAATAGCCTCTCCAAGCCTTCCAAAAATCCAGTATCAGTTGAAATTTAACAAAATGCCCCTGAACGCTAGTTCAGTGTTCCAAGACGTTTACGAAAAAGAGGCTCCAGCTCTTCTAATGCAAAGCAGGTAAGAGCAAGAGGTAGAGCTGCTTGGTGGCATGGTATCAAGTCTGCTGAGCATATGTGAAAATCATTAAGGCTTCCGTATGTTAAAAAGAAAAAAGTCCTGAACACATTCCAAATAGACTACTCTTTATTTGTAGAAGATTTTTCCTTATTTCTGGGCAACGAATGGCATGATTATGACAAATATATTGATATACTACTGATTATTAGAATACTTACAGGTAATCACTGGTAAGAGCTTCTATCCCAATGACCTCCCAGGCTCCTTTTGTAATAAATGTGCAATTCTGATGGGATTTTTAAAAAAAAGAGGTTTATTAGACTCTCTCTCTGATCAAAGTTAAGGAGAGGATTAAATCATTTACATCAGGAATTGGGATAATCTCGGTTCTTTTCCCCATCCTACCTTACTGCAGAGACCACTGGGGTATGTGAATTAGTCTGATTATTGGTACAGTGATCGACTTTACCAAATGATTTCCACTTCAAGTTAGTTTCAAAAAAAGGAGATCAACCCGAAATAAATTATTTAAAAATACTCACTCTCTTATCTGTTTGGAAGTGACAAATGTGTTTGTAGCCCTCTTCGTTGCTGATGATTTTGTAGAAGCTATTCCCGTCAGAGGTAAAATGAGGTTCTGCAGGCCTAAACTAGAGAATAATAGGAAACACGAAACATGTTAAAGCACATTAGCCTCATCTCAGTACAACTTTAGCTTCAGAAGGTCCTCCCAACACCTATGCTCAAAACCCGTATTTCAGTTACTTGCCGATTGCAATCAGAGGGTCTCAATAGAAAATTCTCCTCCTAGAAAATGCAGACAAAAGATCTAACTCCTAGGGAATTTTTGATGGGGAGTAAATGGAAGAATAAACATGAAGAGGCTTACACAGGACACTCAACACATAGCAGTGGTTATTGTTACCCTTAGGCATCTTCTGTCTATGGAGGATAACGCTATGGTGTCTTGATATGTGTGAGAAAATTAGCATTAGCCGTTCAGTTCTAAGAAGTCAATTTCCTCGATGTCACAATGTGCTTTCTTGAAACAGACTAATATTATTTTTGACTGTTTCTAGTTGGAGGTGGTTTGTAATTTGAGGGATTTCCCCCTCCCCCCTGTTTCTTATACATAATTTTTTTGAAAGTCAGACTTAGAAACTCTTTAATCATTTCTGGACTAGATACCATAAGGAATGTCTGTCGTATATTTCATACGGAAACATTCATATAGTTATCATCTCTATTATAAGCCTTTCCATTTTGCTAAATAGGATCAACAATTTACCCAAAAAAAATAGTTGTATGGAAATATAGAACAAAATTTCCATTTTTTACAGTTCGATAAAAGATAGTTCTCAGAACATAATGTCGTTTAAGCAGAAGAGGATCTATCCCAGCCTGAAAGGAATATATCTCTTTACGACTTCGATTTCCTTACTACATTCGAGAGCAGGTAGGAGATGGTCTTTTAAAACTGTTGGTTCACTTCACTCTCGCTGTTTCCTCGCTCATCAGCTCCCATTTTGGGAAGAAAAATGCTTCCCTCTTCTATTTAGTGATTCAAAACGAATGCATTTATGGAGCAAGCCGAGGCGTGCAGTACACTTGGTGTTCTCATTACAGAGCTCGGAAACACATTCCCCTCTCTAGACCTGTGTTCACAGCCTTATCTTTTTAATACATTTCCCTGTTTCCCCTGGATGGAGTTGTGCCTAGTAGAAATGTGTGAAAAGTGGCATCTGTCTGGTTAAATACAGAGAGGAAAAAACATATTTTTTTCAAAGAGTCGTGAGGAAGTGTAGCATGTCTCTTGCCATGGAGGAAACCACTTTTCATGTTGGCAAACCTCTCCCCTCTGCCCAATCAATGCCTGAACAAAAAGGACGTGTGAATGCTAGGGGGCTCTGAGCCCAGCTGGAAGGGGTCGCATTTCTGGACCAGGGGGCTGCACCTCTGTGTTCTGGGAGACGAGAAATCCTTACGTTTTTTTATGTCACTTTGTTTCCCTCTTAAAGGGGCTTAATAGAAGTGGTCATACAAATTAGGGGCGATTCATTCTTCCTCTTTCACACGAGGTGCCATGATGGCTGCAGTGCCTTCGTCGGTTTGCTTCACCCCACGGGCTTGTAGCAACGTGGCTGGTGTAAGTCTGCACAAGGTGTAGCGTGAGGCGTGGGAAGTCACGGAGGGTCACGTGCTTCCTTGGAGAAAGTTCTGCATCCAGGGTATAGTAAAGTGTGAACCCACGTGTGTATGATTCCTCCAGAGAGAGGTGCATAGCGGGTGTGGTGTGAGTGCCACTGCGTCCCTGCCGGGGGAAGTCCTGTCCCCTGCGTTTGTGCAGAGGCTGAGGGCGGAAACCATGTTTTCTGCCGCCGAAGCGCCTAACTTCGAACGTGAGGTCAACGAAGACAACTGGTATCTTGGCTGCCTTTCAGCAACGGTTGCTTTTTAACTTTCCAGGAGCTAGAATTTGCCTAGGATATGTCTTTTGTTGTATCTGCTCTTCTCTTGAATTTTCACTTGTCCTTTTACTTTTTCCAACCAAGCATGTTGTATATTCTCTATAAAAAGACATCTCTACAGGGGACATTAAAATATTACGTTAAAAAAGGTCAACTGCTGTCTCTATTAATAGCAAATAACATAGGGGCCTCGTTTGGTATATCTGCATATTAAATAGCTCTGACTATCTGATCCATACGACAGAGAACCCCATAACTCTTACAACTTACTCTTCCAACCCAGCCAGTGGTACTTATTTCAGTGTGCTGCTGTTCCTAGGGAGGGAAAAATACAGAGAGAAGTGAGATACGAATTCTACGCTTTAGCTGCAGTTTGTGGCAATATAAGCAAGATTGTACTTGTAATAAAATAAAGGAAAGCTATCTCCATTCACATATTTGTATGTATGATAGTACCTTTTACATAGCTACATTAGAACATTTGCCTCTCTTGCCTAGAGCTCTGTCCTGGATGTGTACCTCGTAAGCCGTCCTGCAGGCTCCTCCACATTTTCAATTCAGCAAGTACAGAAGTATCTTTCCCTTATCCCCACCAGCTTGTTCTTACTCCTTCGTTCTTCTCTGGGTTAGTGGCACCATTCACCCAAGCCAGAGACCTGGGAATCACTCCAGACCCCTGCTCTTCTCACACGAACCCCCTCAGCCCCTGTCTTCTAGTCCTTTGACTTCTCTTGTTCTTCTCCACCATTATTGCCTTAGTTTGTGTCCTGTCGGGTTTCCCAGGTCCATGGCCCTGACCTCCTGGTTGGAGACGCTGCTGCTCTGCTCTCCTTCCAGTCTGCCCTCCACCCTGCTCAACCCACAGCTGACCCACAGCAACAGATAGTTCTATCTCATTATATTTCTTTCCTACTTAAAACCTTGAAATAGCTCTGAGTGTCTTACAAGGTAAGGTCAAACTCCTCAGAATGGTGCCTGAGCCGTAGCATATATCTCAAACCTCAGCTCTCATCATCGTGCCTCCGCCTCAACCCCTAGTCCTGTGTACCCCCAGACCCTGCAGGCTCCAAGTTCTTCACCCCAGATGCCTTTGCACAGCCTCTGCTCATAGGGTCCACTTGCCTTCATGCTGCCCCGAATATGACAACTTACCCCAGGCTGCTCTAGTCTCCTCCATGTCATCTCCCATCCCCTTCTGCCTCCCCCCAGGCAGGTTGATTGTCTTCTTTCGCCCTACATTTCCTTGGTACCTTGCTTATACACTTTTAGAGCACATTATGGTGCTATTGAGATGATTTAATTGGCAGGAAGCAAAGAGCTCGGTGTTTTACTTTGGATTCTGGCTGTCACTGTGAGCTAAGCAAGCTCCTTGACCCTACTGAGCCTACCTCCACAGTGTCTGGCTATTGTGAGTGTTCAAGAAATGGTAACTATTATTATTGATTTTCATAACAGTCTTCCCTACTAGAAAATAAACACTTTAGGGACAGGCATGCTGCCTAATTTTTTTTTTTTTCCCTCCAGAGCTATGCACAGAACTTGGAACAAAATAGGTATTCGATGATTGCTATATAAGTAATGAATGAGTGCATCAGGATACAGGGGCAGGCGGCGGAGGGAAGGATTTCTGAGGCAAGAATCTGCCGTGTGCCCAACCAGGGTGGAGCAGGGAGAAGAGGCGTGTGGTCACAGAGCCCATTACCAGAAAAGGGCTTGTAGAGCTGTCCTTGACATATGCCAGCAAGCCTCCCCCAGGCTCTACCCCTCCTGAGGCTGTTGGTCCCAATGGGGCTTTAATTTTGATCCACGACCTATACCTTGAGGTCTCTGGGCTGGAAACGCCCCCAGCACTTCAAGGTTGGATTAACACTTGCTTTTGCCTTAATGTTGCCACCCTCTCAGCCTGGAAGTTATCTATTTACTTTCTAAAGCTGTTTACTGCTGAAAGATAGTCACAGTGTGGTAATAGATTTGTGGCCTCTAGATATTTATTTTGCTACTCAGCGAGTCACTCCCCATTTCCTGAAACACGCTTCCTTGACCTTGCAGCCCCTGGCTTTCTCGGACTTTGTGAATTTTGACATCAAATTCTATTTTCTGGCTTTCCAATCACCACCACCCTTTTCCCAAGTGATAGTCTCCATAACTAAAACAGTATGACTAGTGAGAGCAGATGAACTAGACGTACCACCGGGTAATATCAAGTTATCTTAAAGTCACTCAAGATTTACTCACTGCCTCAGGGTCAGACACAGAGAAAGAATAGAAATTCAAGCTGTATTTCCTGATAACACTCTCCCTGTTTTCCTACAGCCCTCAGATCACATGTAGCTTTGGAAACAGAACATCCTGATTCAACTTTACCGCTGAGGAAATCCATCTTCCGGTGGTCTCATTGTAGTCACAGATATCCATCACTGAATAGTTCTGAATCCTCCGGATCCACTGCAAAGAAATCCTTTCTTCGGTTACCCATGTCACATCACACAAGTAGTAATCCCTGAAAGAAGGGAGGGAAGGAAGGATGGAGGGATGGAGGGAGGGGAGGCAAGGAGGAAAGGGAGGGAGGGGAGAAGGAGAATAACTATTTCCAGACCTTGGTACAAATAGACATTCTGCTCAATGAAATCAATCTTAACAGGAATACAATTTTAAATAGTTGTTGAAGCCATTTAACACCATAGTATTTTACCCTTTCTTAAAGCTTAAAGTGTAATTTAATTTTGAATGGAAATGCAAATATATCTGACAGGAAGAACAACAGCTAACATCCCACAGAGGTGTAACATACATGCCTCATGCCTCACACCATGCCTCACCATGGCTTTGCAAGTCCACAACTGGCCTTTGGTGGTGCCAGGGTGTCAAGGGTGATATTTTCCCATCTCTTTTCTGCTGTCTAGAGGGACCATGACAGGGAATCCAGGGACACTGGTTGAGATTTTATTCTTTTCTGGTAATTTGATACGTTTCTCTAAAACATCCTTCCTACTAGGGAGAAACTACAGTTGACCCTTTTCTCAACTTCATTTTCAAAGGGGAAAAAATGGACTCACATCTCTGCAAAGTTTGAAAACCAAATAATTATATCCTACAAATCTTTTCTCAAGTGTCAAAATATAAATTGTGTGAAGAAATTAAGGAAACTTTTGGTATTTTAACATAAATTTATATAAATAGAGATATCTCAAGCAGTACAGCCTCCTCCAACAAAAACCTTTAACAGTGTTTGGAACTGCATTTTGAGAGATGAGTGAGATGCATGGAATTCCTAATTTACCTTTCTGCTAGCCTCCCTAAATATTTGCTCTGGATAATTTATTTTATTTTATTTGCTCCCCACACCCTAGTGCGATTTTTGTATGACTCTTCTTAAATCATTCCTGTCCAGTGTGTGATCAAAACCTTGCTCCCTTTGGTCAGAAGAATTCCAAAGGAAATTTTTCGTTCCACCCCTTCCCATCTGACCCTATCCGTTCACCCTAACATGCTCCTTCGCTCTTTCATTCACGGGCCGTGCCCACCCCTCCTCTTGTCAACGCTGTCCTTCTTGACTGCAAACTCTCTGAGGCTGGGCCACAGCTGTCTGGTTCACAGGGTATCTCCAGGGCCTAGCAGACTACCTGGCACAAAGCAGGTGCTCACGAAAATTCTGTGGAATGTAGCACTGAACAGAAGGGGAAGTCCTGTCCCATCCTCGGGACCTAAGTAGCTCTGTCCTTCCTCAGAATTTACAGATCCCTTCCTGTCCCCACTCCCTTCACAGACACTAAATGAAACAACAAATATTTCTTGAGCGCTTAGGATGGATCAGGTGCTGGATAAAGCACTTTAAGCCCCTCACCACTTCACTATCTCCCTTTGCGGGGCAGGACAGTTACTGTGTTAATACGCCCAGGGGTACCCGGGCCTCCAGGCTGTCTCCGCTACAGGTGGCAGGCACTGAAAGAAGACCAAAACCCCTCACCGAGCAGCAAAGCACCACCTTCACACAAACAGGGACTCCTCTCCATTTCAGTCCTTTCTCTTGCTTATTAAGAACTGTACACTGTCCAGTCTGCACGACTGGTGTCCCCTGAACACCCTATGAGGTTTTCCACATGCCTCCCTTTGTCAACCTGCCCTTCCGTCTGAAATGACTGTCATGCTTTAACTTCTTCAGGATTTACTCAAATATCCCCCGCCCGTGAGGCTTTCTTGAAGACCCCCTCCTTCTATACCGCTATCACGGGTCCCATGGTGCTTTTCACGAACCGCCAGTCTGCGGAGTCTGAGAGGGTGAATGCTGCTTCACCGGCCCAGGAGCAAGGGCGCCTCATCTAGTCTAACTGCCCGATACTGAGCCCAAGGCAGAGGCGTTAAGTGAGAAAATGGAAAGGCAAACCAGTCATCCCGGGGGGTAGGGGATAAATACTTGCAAAGGGAATGGAAGAATGAAACGCAAGATAGAAAACAAAAGGTTTTGAAATGAACTCTCTAGACCTGGGGTCAGAACAATTTTTCAGAAGAGGGCCAGCCAGTAAATAGTTCCAGCTTTGCGGGCTACATGCTCTCTGTCGCAGCTACTCGACTGCCTTGGCAGCACCAAAGCAGCCAGAGACAGTGCGTAACGTATGAGTGTGACTGCGTGCCAACGAGATGCTGAGATTTGAAGTTCATGTAAATTTCACCTGTCATGCAGTATTATTCTTCTGATGATTCTTCTTCCCAACCATGCACAAAGGTCAAAACCGTTCTTACCTGGGGGACCATCTAAAAATAGGTGGGGGCAGGATTTGGCCGGCAGGCCCAGGGGTGCTAAGCCCTGTTCTATACCAGTAGTTCTTATTGTTTTATGTACCTGTCTCTAGGGGGAAAAAGGGTAGCATGGAGTCTGCGGCCAGCGTCGGCAGGATGCCCTCTTCCCTGGGTGGTTCATTGAATTAATCACTCCACCGTATGCAGTTGCTCTTAGTAGTGGTTTTCTTTCCAGGTAGTAATAGGTACCTTATTTTAAGTATCTTTAATATACCCAAAGAAACATTTACACAAATTAGGGGAATTAATATCACACAACAGGCCTTTATTACATGCCTACTCTTTGCAAGGCAGCAGCCAGTTTACAAAGGGATACCCTGTGTCATATGACTCTCAAGCACAAGTCTCTCCCAGCGCATTCAAATATGATTTGCTTTATAAAATTCAGTTATTCCGTCTATATGCACTCTCGAGGAATAAATAGATTTCATAGAGTGAGGAGCTTTATCCTGAAAAGAATTAAGAGGGTGAAGCTAACCAGCAATGTTTACCAGAGGGATGGGTGGACGTTCTACAGAGGGAACGACTGGGAGGAGGAAATCTGAAGCCACCTGCTTATTTTGAATCCTGATTCCAACCCTGTCCAGTGTGTGACCTTGAACGAGTCACCTAACCTCTCTACACTTCTGTTTACTTGTCTGCAAAACACGAACTCTAACATTCTTCCCGCATAAGGTGATCATGAGCTTTATGTCAGCACTTAGATGAGTTCCTGGCCCAGAGTAGACTCCACATGGTGTGAACTCTCCTTATGTAGAGAAATTACTTCATTGCTTTAGTATTAAAATCAATCGTATTCCTCTTGGACTAATCCTGTTCCAGAAGTTAGAAGAGCTTGTTGAATCACTGTGCCTAACCTGGGAAAGGCAGTCAGTGGCTCAAGGGAAGGCCAGGCTGCCTCGTATGGTCCCTGGTTCCTCTTCCACCCCTCCCCCAACCACTCTAACCAGTCTATTCAGTATGTGCCTCTCTGTTTTTACAGAATAAAATTGGCATGTTGTGGAAAGTATACTTGACGATCCTGCTTGTTGGATTTTTCTGGTCTTAAGTGGGGACTTAAAACTTCCAGTAAAAACTACAATTAAGCTCTTGGTTTCCTTATATCTTTTTCATGACTCACTGACATCCTGGCCTGGTGTGATCGCAGCTCCAGGCTGGGTTATGCCCTCTCATTCTGTCTCCCCTCAATTCCAAATCGTAAAGAGAAACTGATTGAAGAGGAGCGTGTTTATATAAGAATTCAAAATTTAGAGCCCGCTCCACTGGTGAACCGCCTTTATGGAGCCCTCACAGGGTGCAGAGTATACCTCGGGCTGTGGAGAGTGACAAAGGTAGTGGAGGATACAGGTTCATGAACCTTTGATCTAGAAATGGGCAGGGAAGATGCCAGATGCATGTGAGTTTCCTGGCAGACTTCCCAAATTCCATCGCTCAATGTTTTCAAATGGGGAAAAGTTACTTTTATATGGCTGATTGCTGAACCCAAAGCATAATTCTTGACTTTTAGTAGATAAAGTTATTTAGTACCAGGAGACCCACTAATCATGTTAAAGAGTTTTCTTCCCACCTCACCTGCCCCTTTCCACTAGGCCCCTTTGAAAAGAAGAAGGCTATTTGGAGTCCACTTTCCTAAAACAACCCTTGGAAAACGTGTGCATGTGTGGGGAGAGCCTCATCTTCCTGTAGGATTTCAGCTGCTGGATGCTCTGTGATGAAAGGATGAGGCCTAAGGAGAAAATTAGTGATGGGTGCGCGGGCAGAGGAGAGCCTGGCTCCAGGAGCGAGTGAATTACTACGGGACAGAGCAGAAGGTGCTGGGCAGCTGAAGAGGCATAACTTGCCCGCATTAACTTGGCCCTGCTGATCTCTGCATGAGGCTAGAAAACGAAGCACCGCCGTGTACGAGAACATTTTTCTCCAGAGGGGCCCTCAGGCCTGGTTTTAGCAAAGCTGCAGATGTACTGGTGCTAACAGAGACCAGAGCTGGGTTTGCAGTTTCATACACAGCACATTCCTGTAGCATTTCCAGAAATGCTTCTTTGGTGAAATACGTTCCCCAGAAAATACCCACAGTGAGTAAGGCAACCCTCACCATGAGTGTGGCGTAAAGAACTGCAAAGAACAAAGACTTAAGGATTCATTCATATAGGGGGAAAAATAAGTCCTTAAACTGCTTAAGTTTCCTGAGCTCTGAAATTCACAACTGTGCCTTGGAAAGTGATTTCTAAGTGGGAAAGATGCCATCTCTTCATCTGTGAAATGGCCGTGAAAATGACACCATAGGCAGCATGTGGGTAATAAATGAGACAACGTGAGCAGAGCACCAGGCACAGTCCCCAACATAGGAAGCACCCAATACACTTTAATTCGACTATTCTATTACTCTGGCCCAGCAAGTGCGGGCCTCTGTCCTACTCCCAAGCTCCCGTGCTAAGTTGCTGTGTGATCTTAAGCAAATGGGTCTACTTCTCTGAGCCTCAGATCTCTCGTCTGTGTCTCACAGAGGTGTTCTCAGTGTGCTCTGGAACCCCGGTAGGTTCTGTCGATTGTGAGACGCCTGGGGGAAGGAGAAGGCACAGGGGCTGGGCCTAGAACCTGAGCAGCCATCTGCCATTGGCTTACTGGCACCCCACCTCTGTTGTATCTCACTTGCACAAAGGTTTCTCGCTCCTTAAAAACATTTGTAAGGTCCAAAGTCCCTTCCAGATCTAAAATCTTTCAGCGTGGGAGCTCACGGCTCATCCTCCCTTCGGACAGATGTTGGGCGTATACCAAGAGGGCACGCAGGGCTTGCTTCTCTTCCCTGGGCAGCCCCGAGCTTGTGCACACTCGGTGATCCTTCCACTGCAGTCCTCCCCCCCACCCCCCGCCCCACTGTGCCCTGTCCAATTCACTCATCCTCCGGGATGTTTTCTTTGATCCCCGGGGTCACGGAAAACCCATCTCCCCCTCCTCAGAATGCCTCCAGCCTTTTTTTTATGCCTCTGTCATAGGCGCTTTGGGAGTCATTTATGGACACGTTTTACATCCCCCACCCCATCATAAGCGCCAGAAGGGAGACTCAGCCCTACAGGACATCTATGAGTGTAAATAGCGGGTGCTTAATCAATGTTGATGGAAGAGATGGCTGGACGGGACCAAAGAGCAGATTTTAGAACCTAAAGAAATACTTTTTAGTTGACTGATAATTAATTTTCCCTAGGAATAAACAGGTTAATATAGATACTTCTGAGAAAGTAAATGAATTAATAACCACAGAGCAAAGCCTCCAGCATGCCTGATGTAGTAAATGCAACCCTGAGAAGGAAAATGCTTCCATATGGCTCTGATGATAACTTCAGGCATCTGAGGGCACCAGCTGAATTCACACAGAGGGAGAGAGAGGCACCTCGAAGAAGAGTGCTTATGAGCTCCTTCTTTCAAGTCAGAAAGATTTGAATACAGCCCCCTACTGGGTCATTTTCTTAACCTCTAGGCCTCATTTTCTTATCTGTAAAAGAGCCATATAATAATAGTTGCTGGAAAGAGTTACTTAAAGGCTAATAAGATAAAGCACGTGATGCCCTGTGTCTGGCACACAGAGAGTGCTCAATAGAGGCTAGTCATTATTTAGAAGCAATGATAAAACCAACACAAGTAATGGAAAAGAAGAGAGAGCAACCTGATGGCCAAAAGTTTCATGCAGTTTGGTGTTTACAGGAAGATTAAGGAGGGGCTGAGAGTTTCAAACCACCAAGGATCATGCAAGCAAATGACGTCTGGAGGTACATCGGTGAGACGGGGGTGTCTAAAATTAATCCATGGTTTCCCTGAATTACTCTAGGTCTTACCAGGCCCCGCAAAGCCCCGTGTGATCTGACCTTCCTCCCATCACTCCCCTCTCCACTCAGATGCTCCAGACGCTGTGGCCTCCTCGCAGGGCCTCCACTGCACCAAGCACGCTCCCTCTGCAGGGGCTTTGCACCCGCTCTTCCTCTGCCCGGATACTGCTCCCCCAGCTCTCCACGTGGCTAGATCTTCCCCTCTTCCTTCACATCACTGCTCACGGGCCTCTTATTAGAGAGACCTTCCCTGGCCTCCCCCCAACCATCAGCATCACGGCTGCCCTCCTTTGATCGTCTTCACAACATCTCACGTAACTTTATTTGTTTACCTGGTGGTTGTCTGCCTCCCCTACTTGAGTGGAGGCTCCATGACACCAGAGGCTCTGGCTGCTCTATTCATTCTGCAACCTCACCCCTGGAACCATGCCCGGCATGAAGGCATGAAGTTGGAACTCAGCAGAGTGTGTATGGTCAGGCCCCCCAAGATGGCTGTTCTCTTGCTCTCTGTACATCCCCTGCTCCCCTGAGTAACCTTCCTACATACTTGCCCCAGGCTCCAGCCAGTGACTATTCTTAACAAAGGGGAGGTGAGGGGCGTGCCTCTCCGCTGTTTCCTTGGTAAATAATGAGCCAACCTGATGTAATCCTCCCTGTAACTGGCAATCTCCTCTTCCCCCTGGGAGCAAAGTCTGCTGCCTTGTCCTGCCCACTGTCCACAGCAGCACGCTGTGCGGTGTCGCTCCAGGATCTTGCTTCAGATGTGTAAGCTCCCGCACGCATTAAACCACTGATGTCTTTGTTGCTGACTCTGGGTTCTTTCTTTGGTCTTAAAGCTGGGCAAGTGCAGCCCAACAGAGTGGTTGAATGGAAGAATGAATGATGGGCAGGGCCAGGTGACACCATGAGATACTGCCATTGATTCTGCCATTCATTTTGAAAGTGTTCTCCCTGGGAGCTGTGGAACTGTTTACAACACAAGCATTCGGGTCAAGAGTCTTACCCTATTAACACAGAAGCAGGAGGAATGATTTGTTGGGAAGTTGCATTGATGTCTGGGCTGAGAGTGTTGGTATTTACAACAAAGAAATTTACAGTTGGGTTCACAGCTCCTGCCTAGGAAAAAAACAATCACAGAATTGGTATTGACAAAAGATATATACATAACAACATCACACAAGTTTAGAGCTGTACAAAAATGTCTGCATTATGGCCATAAAATTATAAACAATCAGACACTTTCAAACAATTTAATACAGATAAAATGAACATAAGGGAGAGTCATGAAATGCAACCTTCTCATGTTCAGGCAGAAATATATATATGACTCCCGTTTAAGTAATGAATGCTCATAATTTATGCACTTTGAGCAGAAAAGGATAAACTTGTTAAAATCAATTCTTTTAATTTGTAAATATACCCTGACTCCCGAAGACAAGAAGACTGATGGCTGACCACTAGGAAGAATACCCTGGGTTCAGGCAAAGACACAATCCCCCAGGAAAATTAGTTTACCTGAGCCGAGAGCCAAAATGCTAATTAGGAAGCCTTCACTTCCACTCCAAATTCAGGTTCAGTACTTTGGAGTTTTACAATCAATATTATGACAGAAATCTATAAAATCGTTTTATATATACACATAGATTTTCAATTGACAAATTAGTTAGAAATAATATGATATTTTTAGTGAGAACACTCTATGGTATTTCTTTGCCAGTTGCACTCTTCAAAAAATAACATTCCACTGAAAATACATCTCCATATTTAGTCTCTGATTTTTTTTCTTTTAACTTCCTCTGTCTCCCTAAAATGGCAGCTCTTCATAAAGCAAATTGAGGGAGTCGGTAAAAATAAAAATCCCTTCTCCCAAATTGCTTACAGCAAAAACACTTTGCTATTAGATTTTCCTATAGATGATACTGTGGCCATTGTTATTATGACACTAGTGAAGTGAAGAATCCTGGTTCCCTCCTAAACCTCCCTCTTCCTTGGCTTATACTGCTTAATAAGGCTCTTCAGTGTTCATAAACATGCATCCCAGAGGGGGAAACAGTCTTGAAAACCAAGACATGACACTATTATTCCAAATGTAGGATGGGTGAAATTTACATTAGTGCCAAATCTATAATAGAACTACTAAAACTCGTCCTGTATCAGTTAGTAATACAACCTGGTATATAACCCTGCTCTTCAACATTATCTAGGGCACAATCCAATGTCTACAAATGAGATGAGCTTGTCATTCAATCACAGCCTCTCTTTTCCTCCTTTCAAACATTTTCATTCCCCCTACTTCTTTCAAAAGCATTTTCCCCATCTTTTTCGGCTTGTCATTCTTCAAAGTTTTTGGAGAAATTACAAAACCTTAAATCACACTCTTTCCTGGGATAATAAAAATACTTTAAAATTGCCACATGCTGTTGACTTCAGCAAGAGTAATCACACAAGCTGTTGAAGAGAGACTGACAATATTTTCATTAGCAGGAAAGGATTAAATGAAACCATTCTCTTCCCATCAAATCACGGAACCACTATGTAAACGGAGCACAGACCTTTGGATAAGGAATCTGCATGGTCTTTGGGTACTGCAGTGACTCATCAGAGTAGAAGGAGTATTCAATCAGTGGGACTTCCGTATCGTTAAATTGGGCATATGCTAAAAAAGTGCCGTTTGGAGACCACCACAGAGCGGAGTAAGTACTGAAGACTTCCTCTGAAAAAAGACAGAAATTGTTGTGTTACAAGAAGTAGCTGATAAATTGGCTTTGGCATTCAAAATATTGTTCTCATTAGCTTTAGTAATTACAGTAGAGTTCAACTAATGAACCACTTTGCATTTGCTGGGCTTCCAAAATCAGAGTAATACAAACGAATAAAAATAAAATCCTCAAGGATAGAGCTGGATTGTAAAAATAAGTAACCCGTTGGACCATTTTTGAATATCTTAGCACACAATATTTAATATAAACTCTACATTTTTTTCCTTATCTTATAATCCTCTAAATTTATGCCACAAAACATACTAAAAGTAAATTTCACACAAGGGGCTGATTCTCCTTTCTAATTTTTCAAACAGTCACCATGCCAGCATACGCTCCCCAAGTGGGCTCAGTTTGTACTGAGCCCGCAGGGTACTGGTGGGTGGTGTGTGGCTCCAGGCTATCAAACCAATATGGTGCCCAGAGTTTACTACTCTTGGCACAAAAGCCTTGAGAATGATGGATTTTGAATGGAAGGGAGCTCCATGAGACCCCTACCAAGAAACATCTCCTTTGCCTAGTCTAGAAACTGAAGACTCCCTTGGATTAACATCCTCCTCTGGTCTATCAGCTGATGGGTGAGGGAAGACGGTAAGATGGAAGCAAAAGGAAAGGAAAGGGTTTTCTTTCTTGAACAATGTTGCACTTGTTCCCAATTTCTGGCAAAGGTAGCTCCTTCCTATGTTTATTATGGAGTCTATTCACGGGACTTCCCATCTCTGCCTCTTAAAATGCCAAAACCTCTTTCACCAACTGGGAATAGAGGATTCAAGTAGACTTGATGGAGCCTCCTAATCCCTTACACAGAGTTAATCCACACATTTCATGTTGTGCTGCGAGAGGAAAGGTAAAAGCAAAAGCATAAAAACGTGAATATTAGAGTTAGGAAATCATTTATCCCAATCACTTTTCTGATTCTTATGGCTTCTTGACAATTTCTTCCAAATGCTTGCTTTCAGTTATGACAATGGTAATGGTAGTAGGAGTAACAGTAATAAAAATAACAAAAATAATAAAATATAATAATTATAATGATGAGCAGCTGCGATTTAATGCCTGCTGACCATACACTGATAAGTAACTGACATCTATTATCTCGGTTAATCCTCACAGTAACTCCTTGTGCAGATGAGCAAAGGGGCAGGCAGGCTTAAAGAGAGTAAGCAATTCACTCAGGAGCACATGACCAATAGTTGCTAAAATCAAGAATGAATCCGGATTTGTCTGGTTGGAGTCCATCTTCTACTGTTCCTTCCTGCCTATTTCAGCACTTCTAGTAACAGAAAACCTTCTACTTCATCAGGCAGCCTGCTCCCCCTTTGACTGCTTTATACGTATATCACTGAGTTACATTTATGCAGCAATTTAGAATTTACAAAACACTTATCTAATTGAACCCTGGGTGAGTCTATTCATAGGCTATTTTACAGAGAGGACAACTAAGGTTTAGAGAGATAGAGTGAATTGACAGAGACAAGAAGGCAGGCCTTGTGATTCTAAGCCAAGGAGGTTTCTCACTAAGAACTTCTTCATATACTGAGTTCATGTCTCATTCCTTATAGCTTCTACCCATTGGTTCTAATCTAAGATCAAGATGCAATTACATAAAATGAATACAATGACAGCAAGGTAATGCTTTGTAAAATCACTTTTAAGTACAGGTGGCAGGTATGAGTCTATGTTTTGGATTAGTAGTTATTTAGAATACTGAACACTTTATCTATCTATCTATTTACTTATTTATTTTTCTTTTCCATTATGGTTTATCACAGGAGATTGAATATAATTCCCTGTGCTATACAGTAAGACCTTGTTGTTTATCCATTCTATTTATAATAGTTTGTATCTGCTAACCCCAAACTCCCAATCCATCCCTCCCCCACCCCCCAACCTTGGTGACCACAAGTCTGTTCTCTATGTCTGTGAGTCTGTTTATGTTTCAAAGCTAAGTTCATTTGTGTCATATTTTAGATTTCACATATAAGTGATAGCATACGGTATCTGTCTTTCTCTTTCTGCCTTACTAGAATACCGACCACATTTTTCCATATCAATGATGTGTCGAAACCATTATTATAAAACTACACTGGTCAAACTCAAAGTCCTAAGAATGAAGGGATCATGGGTAAGGAGAAAGAAGAACAAAGAAAGAAGGAAAAGATATCCAGCCCTTCCTGAAGTTGGCTATGAACACGATGGGTGTCTATGGCACTCCCACCACCATCCTGTGATAACTCCCATCCTGCCACTCACTCTGAATTTCCTTAGGTAGCCCTGGGACCTAGTTTCCTCCCTCTAATAGGATACTTAATTCACTCCATGACAGTTTTTGTTGGCTTCTTTGTCTCTCTCTGGGCTGAATTCCCTGAGAGCAACAGTTGGGTAGCATTTGTCTCTGTGTCCCCAGCACCTGGCACAGCACCTTGTAGGTGGTTGGCACTCAATGTGAATTGCACTGAATTAATCCCAACCCCCACCCCCACCCCTGCCACTGTCAACACTACTGCCTCAGGGGGGTAAGGAATGCTCCACTCCCTAAATTATTTCCTTCTCTATCTCCTCTCATCTCACCAAAATTCGCATTTTCAGCTCTGGGTTAGGTAAACTACATTCATACTCAAAAGTGACTGTAACATAATTAACTTCATCCTAGGAGATAAAGTATTATCCTTTTTTTTTGGAAAAAGAAAACACTTATTAAATAAAGTAAAATAATAATCAATTAGAAAACCATACAATAAAGTGAAAACAGAAAACTTGAGAGAGAAAGCTATTTGGGGACCCAGGGTGGGGTGGCAGCCCAAGTCCCAGAATATAGGCTCCTCTGTGAGTGTCCCTCCTCAGTGTGGCATGTGGCCCTGTTTAGACCTTGCAGCTTTGTTTGTCCATTTACTTATGAACCTACAGCTTCTCAAAATGTACTCTCTTTTGATCCCAACAGGTCTTCATGTCTACAGTGGAGAGGGTGGCTCCAATAGGAAGGTGACCCCATATACGGAGAAGCAGGTGTGCCCCTTTCTAAGTATGGAGCATTTGTTAATGTACAAAACCAATTGTAGGAATTTCCCTGTAGGGACTAAAGTCCCGTTTTTAGAGACAGGCCCACATTGGAACTGTGAAGCCATTCTTCTGCTTGTGAATGGCTTAGTCATGAACAGGCAAAATGAGATCCTTCCAGCTATTATCTACCTTAGAAAGAACCTTAGTGTCGGAGTGTTTTTATCTTAGAGCTGCCCAGCTGTTCCAAGGAAGGGTCAGTCACAGCTTTGGGAAGAGGCTTTATCTAGCTCACGTTGGGGATCCTGGAGGTTGTGCTGTGCTGTCCAACAAGTGTTAAAGATGTTTTTCAATATCTAAGTGACAAGTGATAGTAAATTTCATTGTAAGTTTTCATCAAACACTTGTTTCTGGGCCATGGGAATTTATCTTTCTTTTAAAGTGTTTCCTGTTCTTATAATGTTATCCACTTAACTGAACTCGATTTGAACTAGTAAGAACTGAAATTGTCATGAAGAAAAACCTTTTTTTAATAAGTATGAAGAAGAAATAACAGGATAAAATAAGGATGAGTCTTTAATAAGCATGAGACAATCTTATGAAGGGTTTGGAATAGCCTCAAAATGCTTTTTACCTTGGCAACTACAGACATGAATAATGTTTTCCTAATATTTTCTAAAACTCTTTATCCTTAAAGAGAGAATCATTCTTTTTAACTTTTTCAGTTCTGTTTTTTGAACCCAGTTTTTCCTAGGTCTTTCTAATTATTTTTTTCTTCTTTAGAAACAGGAAATGCTAATTTGTTCAAGTTCCAATGAACACAAATCCTCTATAAAAAAAAGGCATTTTCTTACCCTTGACTCCCCAATCTCCAGACAATAGTTTGTCATCTTTTGGAATGTTCTGGGAGTATTTTGTTTTCTTTAGTAACTTCTGGGTTAGGTAGGCCGGTTCAAGAAACATCTGATATCAATCTGGAGGCTTTTATGCCCCAGTAAAGCAGAAAAGCTACCTACACAGAAAGGCCCTTTTGTAGCAGTAGAGCAAAGACAATAGGAGCATTGACGAGACAGTGAGGATGTAGCAGCAGTAGCCACTGTGAAGAGATTCTTGGTCTATGAGATACCTAGTGTTATGAGAGCTAAAGGAGATTTGATGACATTTTTAAAATGCAACTTATTTTGAATGCCATTGAATTTCCCCCCATCTTAACTGTTTTTGAAAACGTACAGATTTTCTGATTTGAAAAAGCTTTAACGTCTCTACCTTCATAAACCCAGTCAGTTATTCCATTATAGATTACATCTTCTTTCCCAGTCCATGTGACCCTCTGACTTGGCAAATTTGGTTCATTTTTGACATAAATATCATTTTTCCAAACGTACGCCTAGAAAGATTGGAAAAAAAATATTGATACATCATATATTTTATTCTGGATTTTAAAAAACTTACCAATTATTTTATCCTCAAAAAATATTGGTATGCAAGTGTAATGATTACCTAAGCGTATTCCATTGATCAGGAGGAAGAGTCATTTACTCCCTCCTCTCACATTCTTAAACTGTAAGTATAGATACAGAAGCCCAAGAAGCAGCTCACAACCACACTATTTGGATACTAAAGTGTTTGCGAAGCCTGGGAAGACTGACCACTTCCATAGCATGATGTGTGCTATGCATTTCTCTCCAGGGAAGGTGAGTAGATGTTGGGTGGCTGCATGCCCAGAGGGTGAAGTCAACTACAGATAAACAGTCTGTCTTCCTGTTTAGATTCTTCTGGACTTCTGACATTCTCCTAAGACTATAGCACATGAAGGTATATCTAGAGTGACAACATAGAGAAAGTCACAGAACTATCAGAAAGCAGGAATGCCTCAACAAAACAAAACCAAACCCAAAGTGCAACAGAATTAGAATTCAAGACTTTAATGAACATTTTCCCAGTAAATAAACAATTCCCTAACAGTAGTTCAGAAACTTTCAGGAATTGTATTTACTCTGTTAGACTAATAAAATATTATTTTAGGCAATAAAACTCTGTTTGATAGTGATGTACTGGCTTCCTAAGTATCTGCTCTGTATCATGGTTAGCAGCTTCTGCATATGAGAGATTTGAGCCATTATTTTTCTGACAAGGGGAGAGACTCACTAACCAATTTATGACCCACTGGTGACCATGTGACCCACTGTGTGTTGTTTGGGATTCTCTCTTCTGTAATTAGCTGCCTGGAAAAAGATAAAGAGAAACATTTCCAAGTGAATAAATCACAGTGGAATTTCTTTTCTTTTTAAATTATTATTATACTAGAAAAGCATAACAGATTTTGGGAGGAAGTCGCTGACCTTTTATTTAAGTCATAAATGTCATACGAAGCTGTGTAGGAATGCCTCCATTGCTGCAAAAGAAAACAAACATTTCAGGCTTCTGTGATTCTTGGTAGTTTGACCACTTGCTATAGGAGCCCAGCTGAGAGATAAAGCCGTATAACATTGTATAATTCTCAAATTTTATATCTTATAATTCCCTATCTAGATTCTTAAAATTTTGGAATTAGAAAATATCTCAGAAATCATCTAGTACAAACTCCTCCGGATTTTACCTATAACTTTTCTCTGGCCTCACCTCTGCAAAGGAGACTTCCCAGGACCACAGTGGGCTGAGGTGCCGTTTCCTGTGGCAAACATTATTCTCAGCACTTACCACAGTAATGTTAAGTTCAGCTGTTAAAGAAAATGCAAATTTTCCCTTTTCAACCACCTTATTGGCAAAATATCTTAAAGAACTCTAATTCTATTGCTGGTAGTGATGGGGAGAGATGTTTACTTTCCTACACTGATCATGAAAATATAAAGTGTTACAGATTTTTTGAAAGCCACCTGGCAATATGTTTTAAAATTGAAATACATATACCATCAATATTTTAAATAACCATCTCAAGAATCTAAAACATGAAAAGCAACCAAATCCAAAGAAATTAGAAGAAAAGAAGTAATAAAGGTCAAAGCAGTAATCAAATAGAAAAAAATACAATAGAGAAAAATCCAACAAAGCTAAAAACTGGTTCTTTGAAAAGACTAATAAAATTACTAACACAGAGTAAGAAAAAGAGTATGAATGAATAATATCAGAAATGAAAAATGGGATACCACAATGGGCTCTACAGACATTAAAAGATTATAAGACCTTATTTTAAATGTTTTTTACCTATAAATTTTAAAAGTTAGAAAAAAGGACAAATTCCTTTAAAAGCAAGTTATCAAAAGTGAGACGAAAGAGTGAATTCTGAATAGTTTTACATCTAATATAAAACTGAATCCATAAAAAACCTCTGTACAAAGAAAACTCCCAGCTCAAATAATTTTACCAGCAAACTCCTTGTCATTTATCCAAATGAGCTGAAAACTTACACCCACACGAAAAACCTACACACAAATGTTTACAGCAGCTTTATTCATGTTTGCCAAAACTTGGACATAACCAAGATGTCCTTCAACAGGTGAATGTATAAACAAACCATGGTCCAGGCAGACTATGGAATATTATTCAGTGATAAAAAGAAATGACCTACCAAGCCATGAAAAGAAATAGAGGAAACTTAAATGCATATTGCCAAGTGAGAGAAGCCAATCTGAAAAGGCAACATACTGTATGATTCCAACCACATGACATTCCAGAAAAGACAAAATTACAGACACAGTAAAGATCAGTGGTTGCTAGGGGTTCGGGTGAAAGGAGGGACGAACAGGTGGAGCACAGGGGATTTTTAGGAAAAGTGAAAATATTCTGCATGACACTATAATGACAGATAAAAGTCATTATACACTCTACATTTGTCAAAACCCATAAAATGTACAACACAGAGAGTGAACCCTAATGTAAACTATGAACTTTAGTTAATAATAATGCGTCAATATTGGCTCATCAATTGTAACAAATGTACTACACTAATGCAAAATGTTAATAATAGGGAAAATAACAGGGGTGGAGGTGAGGCGGGGGGGGGTGGTGAGGAAGTATATGGGAACCCCCTGTACTTTCCACTCATTTTCTGTAAACCTAAAGCTGCTCTAAAAAATAAAGTCTATTAATTCAAAAATAAATGAGCTAGAGCCATAGCAGATGACTTGGAAGAAGTTCCACATGGTACCACTGAGTGAGAAATGCAATTTACAGAAAAGTATGGAAAATAGGATTCTATTTTTATAAAATAAACAATAACTAAAAAGAATCTCTATCTTCCTAGAATTATATGAATAAAGAAACAAATATAAAATATGGAGGGGTATACAATAGATTCTCAACATGGGATACCTGGGGAAAAGGCAGAGGGGTGAGGAGTAGGGAGTCAAGAAAAAATTGTAAAAACATAAGACTGAAGATTTTTTAAATATATGATCACAGATTTGCATTTATGAAATATTATGTTTATATGTGGATACATATATAAATTAAAGATTTTTTTTTTCAAAATTACTTGTCTGTATGTCTGTTTTCCCTACCATACTCCTAGGGATAAGAAATTGTGTCTTACTCATCTTTAAATACCCGGAGTCTGGTCTAGTACAAGCCACATAGTATATATTCAAGAAACAGACCAAACTAAAATAATCAAAGTTTACCTATGAGGCTGAAATAGATGAAATAGGTAGCCCAAGACCCCCAGCTGTATTAGCAGAGCTAAGACCTGTCAGGTCCCTAATCTTGAAAACTATTTCCCACTTATCATTCATCACCCTCCTGTCCTCTCATGTCAACAAATATTTATTGTCTCCTCTTCTTTGCAAGTCATACATTCTTTTTTGAATCCTGAATTATTCTGACACACTCCATGCTTGTTTCTGGAAAACCTCTGAGTATAATACTCGCTAGAGCCAAAAGTTGTGGTACAGGCTAGAAATATTAAGAGATTTAAGAAGTTTTGAGATCATTTCAGGGTGACAGATCTATCATGGGTTGTAAAGAGAAATCCAAGATGTTTGTATATTCACTTAATCTTCTGAAACAGACTCATCAGTCTATTTAGGCTATAAACATTGGCACCTATCCTCTTGATTAGGCATTACTGGATAAGACAGGCTCCCTCTTTTTGAGGAGCTCATAGTTGAATGGGGGATATGGAGACATAAACTACAAGAAAAGAATCACAGAGCATGCAATGGAGGTGGGTGGGGAAAGGCAGGAATCATAAATTAGGAATTGGGGAGGGAGAGAGGCTTATGGAAAAGGTGACTCTTGGATTGAGTCTCAGTGGCAGAGGACTGCCACACAGAGAAGGAAAAAAAGCATCATAGCAGAAAGAGGTTCAAGCACGAACATAGGAAAGATCATGTTTAAGAGCACAAACTTTGGAGTCTTCTAACCTGGATTCAAGTCTTGCTCTAGACTGAATATTTGTATTCCCCCCTTACCCTCAATTCATATGTTGAAATCCTAGCCCCCAACGTGATGGTATTCTGGAGATGGGATCCCTGGGGAGTGACTAAGTCATGAGGGGGAAAGCTCTCATGAATGGGATTAGTTTCCTTATAAAAGAGACTCCAGAGAAATCCCTTGACCCTTCTACCATGTGAGGACACACGGAGAAGACGGTCAACTATGATCCAGGAAGTGAGACCTTGACAGATACTGAATCTGCTGGCACCTTGATCTTGGACTTCTCAGCCTCCAGAACTCTGAGAAATAAATTTCTGTTGTTAAGCCACCCAGTCTATGATGTTTAGAGCAACCCAAATGGACGAAGGCAAGTCTCCAATATGTAATATCAGGCAAGTTTCTTTCTAGACTTCAATTTTCTCTTTAGGAAGATGAGGATAGTGACAGAAACAATCTCAGGAGCATGAGAATGAACGTGAAGTATTTAGCAGGACTCCTGGACATTGTCAACAAGTCACAGACGATGCAACTATTATTATCGGTACAGCATTAAGCGATGAGGCGAGATGCTATAAGAACATCCATACTAGGCTGTATGGTCCTTACTTATTTATGTTTTCTTTTTTTTTAATTAATTAATTTTTAAAAAATTATTTGGTTTTGTTCACTGACTCACTTACCTTTTTTTGTAGCTACACCTTAAAATTAAGAATTGATCTTTCTGAATGCACTAGCTCAGTCATGGAGAAACCATGCAGTAGGATCTAAAGAGCACTGGAAGTAGACCTCCAGGGAAATTGAATAAAAGTAGACTTTTCTTTGTTCTTGATGTGTGTCTTGAGAGTTGATTAGTCAACACATTTACGCTGTATAGAAAATTCTACTGGATACTCCGGGAAGTAAAATAGAATATAGAGTTCTCTATTTCAGTAATCTTTTGATTTAATGCTCGGCAATAAAACGTATGAAGAAAGTAAGCTAATGTGATAGAGAGTGAATGCTGGGGGGACAGAGTAGCATCAACAAAGCCTGGACCTGAATTACTAAAAAGGGAGAGCATATGATGAGCAGGCGAAGAAGGTGCCAGGATGAAGCAATAGCAAGTGCTTTGGCCCTTAGATGGGAATGAAAGTGATGCTTGAGAAATATGAAGAGCTTTGCACTTAAAGGTTCTTAACTTTGGATCACTGAATCACTTGGGAGTCCTTAAAACTACCCACGCCTGGACCCCATCCATAGCTATGCTGAGTTAGTTGGTGTGCAATAGGCTGTAGGCATCTGTATTTTATTATTTATTTATATTTTTTTGCGGTTCGCGGGCCTGTCACTGTTGCGGCCTCTCCCGTTGCGGAACACAGGCTCCGGACGCGCAGGCTCAGCGGCCATGGCTCACGGGCCCAGCCGCTCCGCGGCATGTGGGATCTTCCCGGACCGGGGCACGAAGCCGTGTCCCCTGCATCGGCAGGAGGACTCTCAACCGCTGCGCCACCAGGGAAGCCCCTAAGCATCTGTATTTAAAAAAAAACTTCCCCAGGTGATTGATCCTAAGGAGCAGGCAGGGGTGGGAAGCACTGGCCAAGCTTGGTGAGTGCAGAGAGGGAGGTGCGAGGTGGGTTCAGAAAGGCAGAGTGGCAGGATGAAGGGGACAGAATGAAAACAGCAGAAGCAGTTAAACGCACATGAAAACTCCCGTGATACAACAGATACAAATTACCAATGATGGTTGTCCAGCTAAGGTCTACCAGTGAAATACATCCGTTAGTACACACCATATGGCACTTGTTGAACTTGGCTAAATAGCAAATTGAGCTGGTATTTACCTTGCTGTTTCTACCTTAACCTCATAGTCTTTATATGTTTGTCTTTAACTTGGGAAATTGTTAATCTGTGGTTCTCAACCATGGCTGCTCATTAAAATACGTGTTAAAAAAAAAAAAACAAAAAAAGAAAACTGATGACAGCTTCACCCCAGAGACTTCAATTTATTGATCTGGGGATTGGACCTGGACACTAGGAATTTTTAAAAGCTCCTTAAGTGATTTTAATCCGTAGACAGCAATAAGAACCACTGAATTAAACAAACACTAATTCATTAACTGGGAACAGATGTGGTAAAGTTGGTTTAGGCTTCTGATTCCTTCCTGGTGGATTGGTTTAGCAGAACATAGTCAGCAAGGCTTCATGTCCAGGAAATGGAGCCCAGCACGATGAATCAGGGCAAATATCACGAGCGGGAGTTACCATCCCAAAATGGGAAACGGAGTACGGGATGGTCGGCATGGCCTGAATACAGGAGCGCTGGTGTGTGGGATAAGGTCACTCAGTATTTACTATTTATTCTAGAGAAAAAAGGCAGAGGTAGGGATCCCCAGCTTTGTATTTTGTTTTCAAGCAGAATCTCTCTACAGGTTTTTAATCTTTCCGGTATGTCTCAAAACTTCCTATACTCAACAACCGTTGTCAAATCCATGAATAATCAAAAAGCTGCAGTGAAAGTCACTGGCGATCGGCAGCCACCCTAAACATGAGAAGGATGTGTGATTAGGCTGTAACCTTTCCTCAGTGTGTGAGAATTTGATGTTGGGCTGGGCAACTGGAGGAAGCTGAGCGCACCCTGCAGGGCACTGGTGACGCGTTCTGAGGCTGCCCCTTTGGAACGGTTTGTATATGGTGGGACCTGGGGGCTGGGAGGTGGACCGTGCAGAGTCTCTTCTAGAGGATGAGAAGTTTAACTGTTTTTAAAGCAAATGCTTGAGAGTTTTAATATATGTCGAACTGAGACAAAGGAAATAAAGGGTTCTATTACTGGATGTACAAGTCAGACATGTACACATACTTTTAAATTATAAGTTCTATTTTATTAACTTATGTTTTTAGTATCTATGTATAATATTACTTTAGCTTTTTAGTATTTGAAAACCCTGAAAATGAATTTCTTTTAAAACATTCGTTAGACTTATCTTTTATGAATGAGAATGACCATTTCTCCTTCTGATACCGAATTAATGAGTTTTTAGCGCCTACTGTTTTACTTAGGTATCAATCCTAAATAGTCACAGACTTGAAATCAGTTATAAAATAACATACTCATAGGATTCTTTAAATGTCACAGTAAAAAAGCATTTCTTTTACCTTCACATAGTTGTGTTCGAAGAGAACATATTGTCTATCAGGAGATACTGAATAATCATTCATAGAAAATCCAAATTCATCCTGTAAATCAAGTAGAAAAAAGAACAATTGAACGATTCCATTTAACTGCCGTTATTGAGTACTTACTGTGTAGAGGGTACGGTTCTAGACTTGTGGCTGGTAGCTTGAGAGGTTCCAGTCTAGAAGAGGGGGCACACTCCCTCACACAAATGACCGTGAGGCAAGGTGGGTGGTGATCAGGGTTAGAGAATCAGGGAGGGAAGGATTTATTTTAATGAAGGAGAGATAGCTATGTGGGTGGCGATCAGGAACAGAGAGAGAACTTCCTCAGGAGGGGAAACAGCAGGAGTAGAAATCCAGATGCAGAAAGGGCATGCATATTTAGAGACTGCCTAAAGGTTAGTTGTAACCTGAATACAGTATAGGGTGTGTCAGACAAAGAGAAGACATAAAATTAGAAAAATAGCCAAGGCCTAGATATAAGAAATAGACCTATGAACTACTTTTTTTTTTTTTTTTGGCAGTACGCGGACCTCTCACTATTGTGGCGTCTCCCGTTGCAAAGCACAGGCTCCGGACGTGCAGGCTCAGCGGCCATGGCTCACGGGCCCAGCCGCTCCGCGGCATGTGGGATCCTCCCGGACCGGGGCACGAACCCGCGTCCCCTGCATCGGCAGGCAGACTCTCAACCACTGCGCCACCAGGGAAGCCCTGAACTACTTTTTGCACATGGATGTGATAGAATCTTATCTGGCTTTTACAAAGATGCTCTGGTGACCCAGTGGCTGAGATGAGATGAGAGGGGAGGGGTTACAGTAGCCCTGGACTTGGGCAATGCCGTGGTCTGATTTACAGAATGGAGAGAGGGACACTCGTTAGAATACTGTCACAAGATTAATCAAGGCTTCGAACCAGGACTATACCGTGGAAATGGAAATCCAAGAGACACTTGACGTTGCAAGGGAGGACTGATAGGTTTTGTTGAGTAGCTAAATAAGGGGAATGCCTTATTTAGGAATCAAGGATTCCTTATTTAGGAATCAAGGATTCTGAGGTTTCTAGCTTAAGTGACTTTGAAGAGGGCGCTATTTACCAAGATTGGGAACTCAGGAAGAGGACTAGTATGCCTTCCGTTTGCTAGGAGAGGGAAGGGGAAATAACTAGTTTAGCTTGGGACACTGAGTTTAAAATGACTGCAGGCCATCCATGTGCCAGAACCGGCAAGCTGTTGGAAACAGAGGTCTAGATCTTGGGAGGAGGTTAGTATTACAGGCATGTATTTGAGAAGCACCTGTGCTGTGGAAGTGCATGGAATTCGCTGAAGGAGAGCATGCAAAGTGAAGAGGGAGGGTAGCAGTGAAGACACGGCCCTGCGGAGCACTTACACGTAAGAGTATGAGCAGAGGAGGAGGAATCGTCAAAGGAGACTAAAAAGTAGCCAAGGCAGGGAGCATTCCAAGAAGAAGAGAAAGATCCACTGTGCCATATGCTGCAGAGAGAGTCCAACAGGATGAGAAATGATAGTACTCATGATTTGAAAGGTTATGAAAAAGAAAAGCCCCAGAATTCCCTTAAAGCATGAATTAATTATGTGATTAAACATACAAGTGTACTGTTCTCCAAGAACATGGAGCTGTTTCCATATTCAGCATTGAATAGCAAGATATTATTTTCTTGTTTGTAGAGATATTCATGATCTAAAGAGAGAAAACGGCCAGATCAGTATTTCAAGTTGCTTTTAAACATCTTCATAAGCTAAAAAACCATGCAATAAAAATTTAAGACAAATTAACACAAGTACTAAAAAGGCATTTCTAAGTTGGAAAAACATGAACTGATGAATATTACACTAGTAAGCCTTCATTTTTCCATCATTATTGTAAAGGGTTCAATTTACATTTAACTTTTTATAGTACATATCAAAGAAATACTCAAGTTTCTTTCTGTCTTATCCCCCTTTCCACCCTTAAGTAGAAAGAAAATACTTTCCCATACGGTTAAAAAAAATAAGAATATTTTCTCAGTGCCATAAAAGTGCCCCACAACCTAACCAGAATGAAAATAACCATAAAAATCAGCCCCCTCTCCGCCAAAAATCCTTACCTGAAATCCATCGCAAGGTGTAGAACTTCACTCTAAAAGTATTTTTTAAATAATCGGTTAGAGTGTAGGTTCTGCGACTATCAGCTGTAGCATCATCTGCTGGTTGGAAAAAAGAGCCAAATGTTCAGTAAGATGGAATAACCTGTTTTGCATAAAAAAAAAAAAAAAAAAGGATATCTACCATATACAATATACACTAGTCACAAAATACAGAAATACACTGACAAAATGCAAAACACATTTTGAAAGAGTTCGGACTGAGAAAAAGGGTAAAAATGCATTTAGCTGTTAGTGTTTGCGAGAGTGTGTTTTTCACGGTGCTACATTAGTGAGCTTCATTTCGAAGGTCTAGATCAACAATGTCCAAGGGAAATATAGTGTGAGTACACTTTCTAGTAGCCATATTTAAAAATTTTTAAGGTGAAATTAATTCTAATTGCATATTTTATTTAGCCAGTATATCAAATATTTTATCATTTCAGTGTGTAATCGGCTTTTATATGTTATTAATAGATCTTTCACATTATTTCTTTTCATACTGTCTTTAAAATCTGATATGTAATTGATGATTACAGTATACCTCAATTTGAATGGGCACCTTCCCAGTCAATGCAATCATGCAGTGCATGGCATGAGGCTAGATTATCCTTTCGTGAGGCCCTGAGGTCCACTTCTAAGCCCTCTTGCTCTGCAAAGACCTTTAAGATATACTGATCACCCAGTTCAGAGATCTTCGTTTCTATCATCATTTTTCCTTGAATTTGATTAAAGTTTACATGAAACCTTTCCCTTGGATTCTGTGACAGCCTCAGTCCTTCTCCTAACTCTCTGACCATTATTTTTCCATCTCCTACTTTGACTCTATTTTTCTCCACTGACCTGTAAGGAAGAAATGCTTTGATATTAGTCTTCAGCTTTCTCCTCCTCCTCTCTCTACAGTTTTCCTTCCAGGGAACTCCAGAGAATGTGAGTTCCAGGGCTTCAGGCATACTTACCATTTAGATGAATGACAATATCTGCTCTCACTACCTTAGCCTACCGCACCCACGCTTACATTTCCAGTGCTTCTTAGTTGACTTGCCCCACTCTAACCCTATACACACCCTGTCTAAAATAATTGTCTTCCTTCCAAAACTAGACTTCCACAGGAAATTTGTGTGGTTTTTTATTCTGTTACTGAAGACGCCAATTCAAAGGCTGAAGATCATTTTGATGTCTCCCTCCTTTTTACCATCCCCTACAACCAACCAACCCTATTGACTCTTCCTACGAAATCTCTTCTCCAGATATCCCTGCCATCAGGTTCTCCCAGTCCAATTCCTGCCCTGCACCGTCACCGGAACGATCTTTCTAAAATGCCACTTTCATTCTGGTGATCTCTTCCTCAAAAGCTTCCAATGAGTCCCCACTGTCTACAGGGAGATTCAGACTGCTTAGCCTGGCCGTTGCAGCCCCACAGTCTGATGTGAGACCTTTCCAGGCTTATTTTCACTCTCTCCCTGCAAGAACCTTCTAACCTAGTCACACTGATCTGCCTACTGAACCCAGCAGATCTTCTTAGGCTTGTCTGACTCTACTCCTTGTCCTAAGCCACTTCCTGGCATGTCCTCAACTGCTTCCCCATCTGTCACAAGCCTCCCTCCTCCATTTCCCACCTCTGTCATGAAGACCTCAATTCGGCCTCTGACTTTTGCCCCCATGCTACTCATTGGGCTCCTGTCACTTACTAACTTGTGTTGATAACTATTTTTCCATGCCTGCCTGTGTAATCTACTCAGCTGGGCCATGTATTCTTTTGAAGACAGGGCTTTGGGTTTTTGTTCATTGGTTTGGGGTTTTTGTTTTTGTTTTTCATCAACCTTAGCATCTAGCACAGTTGTATGGCATAAAAGACACACACAAAAAAAGTTTTTGTTGATTGGAGTAGGGCATCATCCTATAAGCACAGTCAAGCCAGTGTGATTCCTCTTCCTCAATCCCAGAGCCTCCACTGATGACAAATACCTTAAAGTCTTCTTCCAAACTCTACATTTTCCACGTACGTGTAAACATACACTCACAAAATCAGCCACTACCATAACATTCCTATAACTGTAGCTCTTTTCAGGGATTTCAAAGCCAGCAGTATCTTCTCGTGTTAATTTTTTTTTTTTTTTTTTTTTTTTTTTTTTTGCGTTACGCGGGCCTCTCACTGCTGTGGCCCCTCCCGTTGCGGAGCACAGGCTCCGGACGCGCAGGCTCAGCGGCCACGGCTCACGGGCCCAGCCGCTCCGCGGCATGTGGGATCTTCCCAGACCCGGGCACGAACCCGTGTCCCCTGCATCGGCAGGCGGACTCTCAACCACTGCGCCACCAGGGAAGCCCTCGTGTTAATTTTTTACAGCCTGTGGAGAAGTAGATCTCGTATAGGAAATGCTCTTTCAAAAAGTGTTCTTGGGTTTCCCTGGTGGCGCAGTGGTTAAGAGTCCGCCTGCCCATGCAGGGGACGCGGGTTCGTGCCCCGGTCCAGGAGAATCCCATGTACCGTGGAGCGGCTGGGCCCGTGAGCCATGGCCGCTGAGCGTGCGCGTCCAGAGCCTGTGCTCTGCAATGGGAGAGGCCACACCAGTGAGAGGCCCGCGCACCGCAAAAAAAAAAAAAAGTGTTCTTAAGGTTTTATTTCTTTGGATTTGATCTAATAACATAGTTTTGTTTCTGCTTATAAAACCTTCAGCTTCGATAGATAAAGTTGCTACCCTTTATTTTATTATTTTATTGACTTTGTTTAAGCCTAGTTTGTTAAGTAAAATATTCTTTTAAAAACTTTTGTTTTTCAATTCAATCCTGCATTTCTCCCCTGAAAGTTAGTAAGATATTTGTGTTTGTTAGCAAAAATATAGCAAGTGAGTAAAGCCAGTCCTTGAGTTTAACCTTTAAATAAGAAGTAAAGCCTTGTGCTACAGAAAATAATATTTGAAACTCATGTTGGAGTACAAAATTACAAATCTGGATTTGTTCATTAAACACCCTCAGTTGTTTGTATTCATCCAATCATCCTATTATATAAAAATAGTTATAAAGTGAGTATCATTGTTGAGGATAAATACCCTGCTATCAAGAGCTATTAGTCTAAAATGAACATAAAACACATCCCCAAATTAGTACAAATCAAGGTATCAGTGGTAAGAGACATTCACAATCCTAATATTATCTGCTGATGTAGATGTTTAGATAGATCTGTAAATAGAAATAGATCAATTTATACACACACGCATATATTACAACCAACTGAATGTCTGTGTCCCCTCAAAATTCACATGTTGAAATCGTAACCGCCATATGATGGTATTAGGAGGGGGAGCCCTTGGTAGGTAATTCGATCATGAGTACTAATCCTCATGAGTGGGATTAGTTCCCTTTAGAAAGTGACTCCAGAAAGCTCTCTCCCCCCTTCTGCTATGTGAGGACACAGGAAACGGGTCCTCACCAGACACTAAACACCGAATCTGCTGACATCTTGATCTTGGACTTCTAGCTTCCAGAACCGTGAGAAATAAATGTTTGTTGTTTAAGTCACCCAATCTCTGCTATCTTTATAACAGCAGTCCACACATACGAAGACATACATATCTATAACAAGACAGACATATCAACATAAAGTGTCTATCACTGACTCTTGATTTTGTGAGAATGAACTGCATACCTACAATATAGATCAGATACAGTGTTATCTCACATGAGGGTATTTGCCCAGGTTTTAAAGGACAACACACTTCAATCTGGAATAATAAAATAACGGAGACAAAAATCCCCTGTGAGGTCACCTGCTGCCCTGCATGCCGCTCTTCCTTGCTGGGCACTTACCTCTCCTGCCTCTTCGCCTCAGATGTCACTGGGCTCATCCTCTCATCAGGCCTCAGCCTTTCTAAACCCATCATCTCTGCCAGATTCAGACTCCCTTCTGCTCATAATGGGCTCAGCGTGATTTCGATCCATCTGCTGATGTTCAGATATCCATACTGATGCCAGGCCGTGTTCTTGCTATGGCCCAGGACATGGGTGCAAGGCCCGGGCCACCCTTGGCTTGTGTTACCCTCTCTCAGCTCCTTTACAACGACCTTCAAGCAGGGTTACCTATCCTGGCTCCCCAGACCCCAAACACCACTGCAAAACTGGAACAAGCAGAGCAACAAACGTTCCTTGTTTTTTGCCTTGTCATTTGAAAAGCAGCGCAAACTGGAAGATGCTTTCGAAACATCTAGATAAGCGAGTTCTGTGAGACGTGAGTGCCAAGTCCAGGTTTTGACCTTTAGCAAGTTCATAGTTTACTGCCAAGTTACAACCTATTCTGTCAAACACCAGAGGACACGCCCACATTTCCCTTTCCTTGTCTGATTGCTCCCTGACAGGGCACCCGTGCAACAACAGATGAAGGTCTTGGACTGCTAGTGTGGTCTTCCTGGTGGGCCTGGGACATATCGTTTATTTGACTTATCAGTTTAAAGCATTATGCTAGCCAAGCAGAGCAGCTAATCATATGTTACACATCAGTTTCCACAGAAACTCCTAGATTCATGTCTCCTTGAATTTAAAAATCAAAAAACGGTTAACAGCTTTATACTTTACTGTTTTGCTGACACCAACTATTAGGTTGAACCATATGAAAATGCCATTTTTATCAATCAAAAATGGCAGAATAACAGCTTTTAAAATGGTTCAACTTAACAATAATTTCTCATCAAAGTGTATGCTATCTTAATGAGCCCTGGTTGTAGGATCAAACTCTTTTCTGAATAAAAGGAATTCCAGAATTCTAAGTAAGAGAGTGGTGTCGTTCCACAGAATAGTCTTGCTTTAACCGATGGTTATTTTATGATTACAGGATATTTTGAATTTTTTTATATTCATTAATAATAACCTTTTTTGGTCTGTATGAAACTGTGATATAAAATATTTCTACCTCAGAAAGAGAAACTGTTTGGGGAAATAAATGGCTAATGAAATGCAACTAAAAGGAGAAGTGCTGTTTATAGCTCATAAACTCATAAAGTTGTTAAACATGGGGAATAGAGATCTGGTTATAGAGTTCTTGTGTTCCATATGCTAATCAGTTAATATTTTATATTGATGCTAAGGAAATAAAATGAGTGTTACTTTACAGTTTGCTCTAGCAAAATAGCAGCCTTGACACTGGGACAGAGGAAGAGAAATCAAGAAGGCAGAAGAAGAAATTGACTGGAAAGTTGCTCACATCCTTTATTCTCCAGCAGCACACGCGGGCTGCTACCCATCACCAATGATTCAACAAATACCAATAAGGGGTTGGGTCCCTGGTGGCTTTGAAATCAGAGAGCCTGAATTTGAACCCAGGCCTAATTCTTGCACGGGAGCCTTAAGAAAGTTACTGCATCTTTCAAAACCTCAACTTTGTAATCTATAAAATGATAATAATAGCACTATCTAGCCCCTAGGGATCTGCCATGATGAAATGAGATAATGTATGCAAAGTTCTTAGCTCAGGATTTAAAATGTAGGAAGCCCTCCAGATAGGTCAAACTATTTATTATTATTTTGTTCCAAGCATGTGCTAGGCAATCAGGATACAAAGATGAAAGAGTCTCTCCCTTGGAGTACCTAGCAGTGCTGCTGAGATGAGGAATTTCACTTCAATAAAATAATAGCTAATTAACTTTCACTGTGTTCAAATCCCAAACGATCCTCACAAGAAAGCATAAGAGCATCACGTTGAGAAAGCATCTAGGATAAGTACAATTGAATCATTTGCTAAGTACTGACGAGCATCACTTCCTCCTTCGACAAGTTTAATACCATCCACAGCGTTCACATGGAGGGAACATGTTGGACTTGAGAGGAATTAGAGGAATTGTGAAAAGTGATACTTCTCTGATTACTATACACAGGAGACATTAAAATATAATCACTATCACCAGATTTCCCTTCTCAATAAGAGAAACATCTCAGGGACATCAAGTGCATCTGATAAATGCATTGCCATTGAGCTGGAGCCCTTGAACCTGGGGCTGTGTGCTCTAAGCATTTACTCAAAGATCAGAGTGTCAGATGACCAAACTTTTGTTAGGGATGTAATCGCTATATTTTCAAAGGTCTACTCTGAAAGGCCAACCAACTGGTACCATGCACATTTTCCGGAACAGCAAACATTTGGAAAAAAGGAAACAACGAGGGGTTGTCCGTGTCGTGACTCCGCCCTCCTTCTCCTCTTTTCCCTCCACTCCATCTGCTCTGGCCTCCCCACTCTTCCTCAGACACACTGGGCCCACTTCTGCCTCAGAGACTTTGAATTTGCTACACCCTCTGCCTGGAATATTCTTCCCCTCCGATGTGCCCAAAGCTTGTTCCCTACCTCCTTTAGGTCTTTCTTTAAATGTCACCTTCCTTTCCTGGACTAACATTTACAACCCCATGGTTAAGAAATTCTCTTTGTATCGCCCTTCCTGGCTTGACATTTTTTTTTCCTCAGCAGTGATGCCATCTAACGTACTCTAGTTTTTACTTGTTTATCATCTGCCTCTCTGGACTGTCTGTGAGCTCCAGGAGGATTGTGTTTTGTTATGTTTTGTTTGCTAGTTATCTCAGCACGGCCTAGATGGTGCCTGGCTGTAGAAGGTATAAATATTTGTCAAATGAAAAGATAAAAGCCAGACAACATAAACAGGAGAGCACAAACATGGGAACACAGCTCTAGATGTGAGCGTCGTGAACTCCAAGAGACTGGTAAGTAGGAAAGCAGTGCACTGGGCCAGCTGGGTCTAAATAGAGTGAGGACAGGAGCCTCAGGCTCCAGCCTTCCACTCGCTGTCACCAGGCATGCTCACTTCTCTACGCCTGTGACCGTAATTTACCTGTTGTCTATCAGCTCAAACACACACTTCTATCCTTTGCTCAGTAGTGCTGGGAAGGGGGTCTACAGCTGTGTTTCCCAGACCCCTTCCTCTGTAGGCTTCCTGTTAGGTCCTGCCGATAGGGAAACACAGAGGAGTGTAGTCAGTAGGACAGGAGGAGGGACTCCCTTTATCTTGCTGGTCCTGTCAGCAGGTGCCCCGAGGGAGCACCTGTCCCAGTCTCCTGCTTTTCTTTTTATACCTGAACCTGTTGCATCCTGCCTCTCAGTTGCATGCCTCACACACCTTGGAGCTTAGAGCCCAGAACTTCTATGTCCCTCTTCTCCTTTTTCCCAAGCCCTAGAGATAGCTTCTTCCTACAGCTCCTGTCTCTCACTTACCTCATAATTTTTTCTTTTGCTCTTTAATTTGTGTAACCCATTTTTATATCAAATTTCTCTGCTGAAACATCTAGTGCGATTTCAGTCTTCATCACGTCTCTGTGAGGATTTACACAACTTACCTGTAAAATAAGAAGGTCTCTTTTGGCTGTAAGATAACAATATCTAGACCTGGGGTTGGCAAACTTTTTCTTATAGGGCCAGATGGTAAATATTTTAGCTTTGCAACTCCTAAAGTCGGCCATTGTAGCCTGAAAACAGCCACAGACAACATCTAAATGAATAGAAAAGGCTGTATTCCGAATAAAACTTAATTTACAAAATTAAGCAGCCAGCCCTGACTGTAGCTTGACGACCCCATCTAGACATTCCTCAGAATGGTCAGCAACACGAAAACAAAAAGCTCCCAAGACCAGTTTGAAAGACAGATGCTGAGACTGAAATTCTAACTGCCTTGAAACCATATGAATATCAACATAAGATTCCAATATATACGGCAGAGAAGTGAAAGTGGGCAGAATATTCATGTCTCAAACTTCAGGTCAAGATGAAGATGTCTACGGCCACTGGTGAAGAAATGCAAGGCCAAAGGGACTGCCTGAACTAAATCCAGTTCAC
The DNA here is from genome assembly GCF_937001465.1 of Orcinus orca. Taxonomy (NCBI): domain Eukaryota; kingdom Metazoa; phylum Chordata; class Mammalia; order Artiodactyla; family Delphinidae; genus Orcinus; species Orcinus orca. The sequence continues at coordinate 51,089,034 of NC_064565.1, forward strand.
CCTGCCCTCACCCCAGTGAAGAGCCAGGAGGTTCAGAGCATATAGGAAGCCAGCACTAAACAGGGCATCAGGATGGCTTTATTCCTTTTTGAAATGGAAATTGCCCTATTTTATTTTATTTTATTTTTTTTTCCTGTACACGGGCCTCTCACTGTTGTGGCCTCTCCCGTTGCGGAACACAGGCTCCGGACGCGCAGGCTCAGCGGCCATGGCTCACGGGCCCAGCCGCTCCGCGGCATGTGGGATCTTCCCGGACCGGGGCACGAACCCGTGTCCCCTACATCGGCAGGCGGACTCTCAACCACTGTGCCACCAGGGAAGCCCTGCTCTATTTTTTTTATTCTGATTATAGTTACTCCCTCACCCCTCGTTAGGACTCTTCTGGAAATAATCAGGACTGGATAACAGTGGCCATAATTACTATTGACAAGGCTTTTACACCCCACTATGTCCACTGACATTAAGCCAGTGTAATCCAAGGGGATGAGAAACAGCTGAAAGGTGGAAACGTCTTAACTGTATAAATAAATGACCCACAGGCCCATGAAACAAGCAACTATTTTAGCAAAGGGCTGGTTTTTAGCAGTAGTAGTTGTAGTGAGACATCACTGGGAGGTCACAGTGCAAGCTAGAAATGATTAGTTTGGAAAGAAAACTGATTAGAGAACATCAGCATTTGGGGAAGCTGAAAGCTCTAATACCAAGTCACTGAAGAACTTTCCAGAAAGATTTACAGGCATTATCAACAAGGCTACTCTCTGTGACAACTGTTTGTCTGCCAGGAGGTGAGGAAAATGATCACTGGAAAACAAAACTGCCATAGAAATTGCCCTTTCCAGCATTCACCCAGCAGAACTTTCAGGAGTGTGAAACAAGTATTATTATAATGCCTGTCTCTGGGACTGTTAACAAAATGTTTTTTAATTAAAAATATATAAAAAGTAGTCATGACAGATACGTATAGAGACCTTCCAATGTGCTGGGCTATTCTAGGCATTGTACACTTATTAACTTATTTTCATCCCAATTTTACAGGTAAGGAAACTGAGATGCAGATAGTAACCAGACTCAAGTCTCATGACTAGTAAGCCCTAGGCCATAGGGTTCTGAAGCCTGTGGTTATAACCACTGCTCTGAACAACCTAAGTATGCAGCAGAGTGAGGTACATGGTAAATGCTTGTTGGCAGTTTTTGTGAGTTAGCATAGATGGATTAGACTTTCTGGAAGTGTCTGGATTCAATCTTGGCAAATAATCTAAACAGGCAGCTTGGTAGTATCATTTGGACCTGGGACAGTTGGTAGGTTACATTAGAACATAATTTGTTCTAGTGTTCCGAAGTCAGAGGGGCATCAATTCTTTCTGAAAACCCTAGAACTTTCTCTCTGGAGTGTTATTAAGGATGGCAACTCTGTGACACTTTCTGAGAAAGAAGGTTGTACTCCCCTCCTCCTCTCTTCCATGGTACAACTGGTAACTCTCATCATCTTTTCCCTACACATAAAAAGTAGCCATGCAAGCTTTATAATAGGTTTCTTTTCTCCCCCCACACCTTTTTTTTTTTTCATGTTTCCTAGATCTTAAACATAAAATCTTGAATAACTCAGGCCCTGCAGTACACATTTTCAAAAGAGTGGGAACTTGTCCGATGAAAAGATTCAGCGATTCCTCCTTTAGAGCCACCACAGGGGCTTGTTTGTTACTCTGCTTTCCACTTCTGTCTGTCCCTTCCTCCACTCTTTAACCCTTCCCTCAGCACTCGGAGGCAGAAGTGGACCTGCCCTGGGCCTCAGATCCTGGTCCTCTTGATTTCTTAGGGGCTCTGTTTCATCTCTTCTCCCTCCATCTCCATCTCTTCTCAGTATCTTCATTTCGTCCATAAGCATGCACAGGGTGTACCCATATCAAATAAATACTTACTGACCCTGTGGGCTCCGGCAGCCATCTTCCCATTTCTCTTCTTGTATTTATCAGCCTACTTCTCAAATAAACAATTGGCATCTGTGGCCTTCAGTTTTTCATGGTCCCTCCTCATGCCTCTGGAACTACCCCTCACTCCATACACTACACTTTGCTACAACAACATCTTCTTCAATGCTTATTTTCTATACCATATAGTTTGCCAATTAATCAAGTAATCTTCTATCATTAGGTAAATATTTAATCTGAACAGTCATGTCTCCACTGGTCTGTAAGTAAGCTGAAAGGATGAATTTATTTTATCAAACAGCTGCTGGCACTATACTCTACGAATAGGTATGCGTGATCTAGTAGTGGATGACTTGACCCCATAGTTAGGAATATAAGAATTTTAATCAGAATTAACATAACATTAAAAAATGTTCATCAAAAATATGTTTTTACATGAGCTCTAAGATAATTTCTTTAATTCACCAAATGTTTGTCAAGCTGTACTGGGTTGAATAGTTTCCCCACCCCCCAAAATTCATGTCCACTGGGAACCTCAGAAAGTGACCTTATTTGGAAATAGGGGTTTTGTAGATGTAATTAGTTAAGATGAGGTCGTACGGGATTAGGGAGTGTCCTTATAAGAAGGTCATGCAAAGATATGCTTTTGCTGACTTGGAAAATGAAGAGGACCATGTGGAGACAGAAGGGGAAGAAGGCTATGTGACAGTGAAAGGAGAAATTGGAGTCATAAAGCTACAAGTCAAGGTGGTTGCCAGTAACCACCAGAAGCTGGAGGAAGCGAAGAAGCATTCTTCCCTGGAGCCTTCAGTGGGAGCGTGGCCCTGACAACACCTTGATTTTGGACTTCTGGGCTTCATAACTGTGGAAGAATAAATTTTTGTTGTTTTAAGCCACTCAGTGTATGGTATTTGTTACGACAGCTCTAGGAAAGCACCCACTCTGTTCTTCAATGTTCTGAGCACTAGAGATATGAGTGAACAAAACATAAAAAATTCTTGCCCTCATGAAGCTTACATTCTAATGGGGGGGAGACATAGGAGCAAACAGTAAATAAATAATGCCTTTTGTTAGGAGGTTAAGTGTCACGGTTAAGTGCTAGAGAAACTCTGCTTTTTAAGGGCTCATGTGATTAGATCAGGCTCACCCAGGTCATCTTCCTTTCTTAAAGCTGATTATGCCATCATATAACGTCACCTAACCACCAGGATAAAATCCATTATATCCACAATCTCAGAGATTAGGTAGAGATTAGCACACGGGGCAGGGAGGAAATCTGGGGAATCAGTTTAGAATTCTGTCTATCACAGTTATCTTGCCAGCTGTATTGAGAATACACTGCAGGGAGTAAGAAGAGAAATAGGGAGATTTTTGCAATATTGCAGGTGAAAGGTGATGGCGGCTTGGACTAGGGTGGTAGTAGTGGAGGTGCTGAGATACGACCAAATTCTGAAAGAACATGAAGGTAGAAGTGATAGGATTTGCTGACCGATTGGATGTTGAGTGTGAACAAGGGAGAGGAGTTGAGAACTGCATGAATTTTGGCCTCAGTAACTGAAAAACAAATGAATTGCTATTTGCTGAGACCAGATGTATTAAGGGAGGAATAAGTTTGAGGGGATTAAAAAGTTTTGGGAGATGTTACTTTGAGATGCTAATAGCATCAAAATGGAGATGTCCACTTAATAGTTGCACGTATGCATGTAGAGTTCAGGAAAGAGGTCTGGTCTGGAGATATAAATTTGGGTGTTGTTGTCAGGTTATAGATGGTGTTTAAGGCCATGGGAGTAGATGAGATCACCTGGGGGAAAGAAGGAAGAGGTTCTAGGATGAAGCCTTGAAGTCCAAGGTCAGAAGTCAGACATGACACGGGGAGGGGGAAGGGTAAGCTGGGACGAAGTGAGAGAGTGGCATGGACATATATACACTACCAAATGTGAAATAGATAGCTAGTGGGAAGCAACTGCATAGCACAGGGAGATCAGCTCAGTGCTTTGTGACCCCCTAGAGGGGTGGGAGGGAGATGCAAGAGGGAGGAGATATGGGGATATATGTATATGTATAGCTGATTCACTTTGTTATAAAGCAGAAACTAACACACCATTGTAAAGCAACTATACTCCAATAAAGATGTTAAAAATAGAAGTCAGACAGGAGGAGGAGCCCCTACAGAGAATGGGAGGGAGCATGTGGAGGTGCAGAAGGAAAAATCTAGGAGAGAGTGGAAACCCAGAGGAGGGGAGAAGAAGCATGATCAACTGACAGGGAATGGGAGACTCAGAGGGAGAACTGAGCCCTGGACTCAGCAACACAGAGGTTAGGGACTTTGACGCGAGCAGAGCCAAACATTTTAGTGACGGGTGAGGATAAACCTCATGCCAGTGAGTTTAAGAGGGAGCGGGAGAGGAACAGCAGACAAAGAAAATAGAAAACTCTTCCAGGAGTTTTTTGGTAAAGGGAGCAGGGCAAGGGACTGGGAGGTGGGCAGGGATGTGGGGTACAGAGAGGATCTTCCTCTCTCCCTCCTTCCCTCCCTCTCTCCTTCCCTCCCTCCCTTTCTTTCAGGATGTGAGAGATTTACAGCTTATTTATATAGAGAGGGGGAAATGACAGTGCAGTGGGCAGAGGAAATAGCTGCAGCCACATCTCTTAGTAAGTGAAAGAGGATGAGGTCAGTGTACAAAGAAGGGTTTGGCCTTGGGCAGGTGCTGAGAGGGGGCTGGTGGGAATTGAGGACCTTCTCTCCTAATAGCCTTAGTTTTCTCCTTAAAATAGAAAGCAAGGTTGGCTGTAAGCTGAGAATGACCGTGGGGAGGTGCTGGAGGCCTGGGGAGAGGAGACACATGAGTACGCGAGGGAGCAGCGGGGGAGCACGGGGTAGGGGTCGGGGCGTGGGGATCACCAGCTAGTACGAAGGGGCTGCTTGATTTTTTTGGAGTTCAGGATTTTCTTTTCAGTCCAGTCAAACCATTTCATCTTAATGAAATGATTACCAGGTAGATTATTTCAAATGCTACTTTCCTGGGTCAATTTTTACAGGTCTAACTTTTACCATGTATTTTTAAACTTCTTTACGTTGACTGTTTTGTTTTATGTTAACTGTTTCTGCCACATTTTCCCATTATGAATTGGATAAAATACAACAGTTTATATGAGAAAATTGAGAGTAGTTTCCCTCAGATGTTTCTGACCCCCTCCATTTTCTCAGATTTGTATCTTAAATGTTGCAAACTCAATTCTTCCCTATTCTCAATCATTTTGGATAACAACAGAAAGCAAGTGCTGGGCTCAAAATGCCTTCAGGATCAAAAAGGCAGCGTCAAAACACCCTGCTTTACAATAAACTCATTTGGTTAGGAAGGAAAGTGAGAAGAGAGAGAGAGAGTTATATGATTGGATTCTTTGGAGATCAGAGCTGGCTTGACATCTATTTTCTTTTGCTAGTAAATTAAATTTTTCCAATGTAATGAAAAATGAGCAATCATAAAATATCTGATACACTTGCATAGACCTCCCATTTCTTCCTTTTAGAATCTCCAGTTCAACTTAGGTAATTCCCTTTCCCCTTCCAAGGGCTGAGGAAGGAGCTCCCTCCTGGTCCCAGAAAGGTGAGTCTTGGTTAATCTAGTCCAAGCTTGGTAATCCTTTCCCCTTGCCAGAGATGGGTTTAGAATAGACAAATGACCCAAATCTGGCCAAGGAGACACGAGGGAAAGTCTGCCTTGGGCCAGGGAACTTGTGGAAGTAGTTTTCCTCCCTGATAGAACAGACTATGAATGAGGAACAGCATCCTCCCCGCCTTGTGAAATGGCTGTGTGACAAATGACTGCATTGCAGCAGCAGCCATGCTCGACCTGAGGACAAGCTTGAGAACGAAAGTAACAGTGTGAGACCAGCAGAGCTGAAAGACGCAGAGACTCTGGGCGCTGGAGGAAGCTGTGGGATCACTGCGTTAACAAACTCTAGAACTGCCCTACCTCTGCACTTCCAATTACGGATGTTAACAATAAGAGTCTATAGTTTAAACAACTTTGGGCCAGGTATTCTGTTACGTGCAGCCAAAAGTATTCTCTCTGACGTAAACTGCATACAGAATCGGGGGTCGGGGCTGTAAACTGTTGAGGGCTAAACATGTAGGTGAACTGCATGCCTGGGAGCCAGTCTGATGGCTCCGAGATCGGAAAGGTTGTATTCAGGCCCATTAATTATTAACCCTTTAAGCTTGGTTGGTTTCCATATATGAACTTCCCTGGGCAGCATTTATCATGTTCTCTTTAGAGCTTCCACAGCACTTTGATCATTTACTAGAAGGACACTTAGCTCTTTTTATTATAGTTCATGTTTATGTTTCCTTTAAGATTAAGAATTATTTGAGGACAAGGGCCATGTGTATTATTTTTATATTTCCAGGGACCAACAAAGTGCTTAACGTAGAAAATGTTCAATAAATATTTGCTGAATTAGAGAATTACCTTCTGCTGACATGCTGGGTGCATGATGTAGAAGGTCCTCCCCGAGGCCTGCCTTGGAAAGAGGAAGTGTATCCAGTACGATGAGGGAACTGGAGGGACCACTGCAGATTAGCTCTTCTGGGAAGGATAGAGCCATGAGGGCAAGAAAAAGGTCTCCACTTGGGCTAGCCAGCCGACTGTTCAAGGAGTCATCCTTATCTCTGCTCCTTCCCGTGCTAACACCCTGTCCAAGCTGGCATCATCTCTCACCTGGATAATCCACTTCCCACCCTCCACCATTATCTATACCAGAGTCAGAGGCATTTTAGAAAGAGAAACAAGATCATGCCACACTCATGCTTGAAACAGAGAAACTCCTTCTTGTGTCCCTCCATCCTCTTGACCACACTTTATTTTTGTCCTAGCCTGTATCACTGTCTGAAAGTACTCAGACAGTACTCAGCTTGCCTACTATCTGCCCGCCCCATGACTGTAAAGACCCATGGGAGCAGGCTCTTTGCCTCTACTGTTTAGAGCCTCATCCCTTGTACCTGCAACAACAGCTGCCACACAGTAAGCATTCAGTACACACAGGAGAGTTCACAAATATCGCCTCTGGCCTTAGCCCTTCAAAGGCTTTAAATCTCATACAACAAGAGTTTCCTGCCTGGAATAAAAGAATAAAGGAAAATAATAGGGAAATGGGAGCCATCCATGATATTCATGGACCTGAGCAGGTCTGGCTTTAAAACAACTGAGGAAAATAAGAAGATGGGGTCCCAGCCCCACAGAGACGGTGTTAAGGATGCAGGGGCCACCCAGCCAGTTTGGCGGGACCCACAGTTAAGTCAGGGAAGGGGTGGGTGGTGTTACCCACTTAATATTCACCCCCCTTGCCCTTCTTTCTCTGTTGCACATCCTAAGCCACCTTGGCCCTCAGGTTGCTGGGAACAAAGTCCCTGCTGGCTTTGGCTCTGCCTTAAATTACCTTGGCTTCCTGGGCCTTAGATGCTGAAACACGTGACCTAAGCTCATGGGTCTACTTGCTTCCCCAGTGGACCAAATAATGAAGAAATGTGCTCATTAATGTGGACAGTTAACGAAAGCAAATGGTTTATCATTAAGTTTGAAGAAATCTCCTAGGAAGTTATAATTTTGAAGTACCATACAAAACTGCAAAACTAAAACAGCTAACACAGAAGTGCTAATTTTGTGGTTTCAGTTTGCTCTCTGAGAGACACGCCCTTTTGGGGAAGTCATAATGGACCTGTGAAGACTAAAGGTGAAAATATTTACAAGATAATTGATTTACAATAATGCAAGGGTTAGCATCAAGCCATAAAGCAGTGATTAATCTTTTTTTTAATAGGTTCCTTTTTTTTTTATAAGATGTTGGGGGTAGGAGTTTATTAATTAATTTATTTATTTTTGCTGTGTTGGGTCTTCGTTTCTGCGAGAGGGCTTTCTCTAGTTGTGGCAAGCGGGGGCCACTCTTCATCGCGGTGCGCGGGCCCCTCACTATCGCGGCCTCTCTTGTTGAGGAGCACAGGCTCCAGACACGCAGGCTCAGTAGTTGTGGCTCACAGGCCTAGTGGCTCCGCGGCATGTGGGATCCTTCCAGACCAGGGCTCAAACCCGTGTTCCCTGCATTAGCAGGCAGATTCTCAACCACTGCGCCACCAGGGAAGCCTGATTAATCTTTAAGTTACAAAAGTTTCCACCAAAACATTTCTCTAAAACAGTTATTCATGGAAACCAGCAGACTCAGGGAAGGCTAGAAGTTACAAGATTTGAATTCCCAAGTTCTAGTACTTCCTCACAAAGCACTAAACTTTTATACCTCAGTTTCTTAAGGGTAACAAGTCAGGAAATTAATACCTCCTCTGACGTGGATTGTTTTGTGAGGATCAGATGAAATAACACAGTATACACTGGAAACAAAACAAGTGTAATCCAGTGCAAGTACTCAATCTGCATCTGCTACTGCCACTGAAAACACTTAATAAGACCAGTCAAAAGAGTGGGATGTCAGTCCTGGGCTGGAAGTTGTTGCTCCTCTACAGCTCTGTGTAGGAATAGAGGCAGCAGCAGGCACTTTTCCCCAGAACAGTGGCACCCAGGGATTAGCAGTCATGAAATTAAATATAGGCATATAAATAGGAAGTTGTAACATTTATGCTAATATGGCCACATTAACTTTATACCTGATCACAAAGTACCAGCTCTAGAGGCACGGTGCCTTAGCGTGAAACGCCAACTCTGTGAAACTTTGAGCAAGTTCCTTAACTTTGGTAGCCAGCCTCCAAGATGGCCCCAATGATCTCCACCCCAATATTCATGCCCTTGTGTAACGCCCTCTCACTTTGTATCAGGGTTGCTTTGTGTGACCAATAGAATACGGCAGAAGTGATAGCACATCACCTCTGAGGCTAGGTCAAAAAAGCTCTGAGGCTCCCTACTCAGTTGCTGTCTTATATCCTTCATTCTAAGGGAAGACAGCTGCCCTGGCACCCTTTGGAAAAACCCATCCTTTACGGGGGACTGAGGCCTCTGGCTAACAGCCACGTGAGAGAGCTTGGAAGGAGATCCCCCAGCCCTAGTCAAGCCTTCAGATGATATCTTGACTGAAGCAGCATGAGGGACCTTCAGCCAGAAACAGCCAGCTAAGCCTCTGACAGATTCCTGACCCATAGAGACTGTGAGATAACACATATTTGTTGTTTTAAGTCTGAGAACAATTCATTATGCAGTAATAAATAACTAAAGCACCCTCTCAAGGTTTCTGTAAATCTTCTGTAAAAGTGGAGACAATAACCTCTCTCAAAGGGTTGCTATAAGGATCAAAGGAGAAGTGTATTGAAAGCCCTCAGCCCAATACCTGGCACAGAGTGAATCCGTGTTGGTTATTATTACATCTTTGTGCCTTCTCTTCCTCAAGGAAGGGGGTCCTGCAGGTACTTACAGTTACATTCCTTAGGCTCAGCACTTTGTTAAGTCTTAAAATTTCAAGTACACTGATCCAGCTCTAGCCAGTCTCTTGATGTCATTTTTCTCTAAGCATCAGTTGGGCAAAGAGTCTTCCCTTTTTCTCTCTGATCGCTTTTAAGATGAGAGGCAAGATGCCTAAGATAGAGAAATTTAAGGATATGCTATAGCTGGGGCACCAAAAGCCAAAATAGCTGGCCTGAAAAAGACCAACCCACTGACCTCAGGAGCACTCGGCAAAGCTTGATAACTGAGTGAGCTGGAGTCAACTCGAGCTTTTACAGGGCTCTCTGTTTAGAACCTGGCCTCTGAAATATACAAAGCTTTCATTCAGGCTCATTTCTGTGCTTTTAAACCTGGAATAGATCCTGGACTTCCTCAGGCAAACTTCATAGATGTTATCTTTTCTTTCTCTGATTATTCCTGTCTCCTTCACATTTGGGTTTTCTTTTATTACTGGTGGATGGCTAAGCAGTCAAATTTCCTATGTGCTGAAAGAAGGTATTGAGGAAATTTACTGCTACAGCAGTGGAAAGAACACAAGAAGAACAGATATGTCTCTGTCCCATAACAAAACCCAATAAGAAAACTCTCTTGACAAATGACAAAACTCAATAATGAAACTATTTGACAGTTATTTTAAAAACTCAGCCTAGGGCTTCCCTGGTGGCGCAGTGGTTGAGAGTCTGCCTGCCGATACAGGGGACACGGGTTCGTGCCCCGGTCTGGGAAGATCCCACATGCCGCGGAGCGGCTGGGCCCGTGAGCCATGGCCGCTGAGCCTGCGCGTCCGGAGCCTGTGCTCTGCAACGGGAGAGGCCACAGCGGTGAGAGGCCCACGAACCACAAAAAACAAACAAACAAACAAAAAACTCAGCCTATAATATGATGTAAAGAGGGAATTAAAGGGATCACAAATGCTGACTGAGAAGGTTTTATTGCCTCTAGGCCAAGAAGATTTCTACAATTCCAATGTGAGTAAATTATTTTTATACATTTTATTGCTGATTCTCTGAGAAACTGAATGTCCAAATATGCAATATCCTTCTCTACTAGGATACTTGAGGGATTTAAAACAAAATACGATCCTTTATCATATATACAGAAGGAGATGAACTTTTAATTTTGCTTTGTGAAATGCATAATTCCTGACCTCGAGGAGTTTTTATTCTAAAACAATTCATTAACAGTATTAAGCTTACACCTCCATCTCTCTCTGTCTCGGTCTCCCTCTCTCTACTCCGGGTGTGTCCAGAGTCCTGCTAAAGTCAGCTTTTCATACGGAAACACTTAACCTTTAAACCAACCTCTCAGGGGATGAACCTGGGTTTGCTCATTTCTTCCTCTTTTTTCCTTAGCTCTTTATTTCTTCGCTTTCCACACAATCTAAGACTTTGTTTTGTTGTTCTATCAAAATCTTTCTTCCTTTCCTCCTTCCTTCTTTCTCTTCTTCCCTCCCCCCCTTTCCTTTCCTTTCCATTTGTATTTCCTCTCTCCCACCTCCCTTCCTCTCTTCCTTTCTGGTTTTGATTGACTTGAAAACCTAGATCGACAATATGAAGGACACTTCTTGGGTGATGGCTCTGGATCCTTTGTAAAAAGACTGTCCCTCATGGTGGCACAGCCCAGGAATGGTATTGCTGATTTAGCAAAAATACTGCATTCCTGAGCTTTTTATCTTTGTTCCTTATGATAAGACTGGAGTTGAAGCAAGATAATTTCCCTTTTCTCCTCAAATATACATACATTCCTATTAAGAAATGCAAGAAGAGAAGTAACTTATTGTGTAAGTGTAAATAAAGCACACAGTGAAACCACATCTCCACCCAGTATTCCAAGAGGCCTTCTTAGCCACCCTACCCCCTTACTCCCTATGTTTCCAATTACGGAAGTCTATAGCTTCCAAATGCTGCTCTGTGCCATCAGTCTCCTGGGATACTTCCCTTGCTTCCTCTCCAGCCTTGCCCCGTGTCAGCCCACCTTCCCACTGTCATGCCCCACAGTTCAGGCATGCTAGAGTTCTCCATCATCTACAGGTTAAAGCCCTGCTGCCCACACTTCTCTCTTGCTAGGAGTCCTCTTATGTTCCCAGATAGAGGATGTGATCTTGTGTCTCTATGATGACTCACAATTCATTCACGTTTTCTGGAAAAACTTATCTCTAGGAACTGATACTAACTTTTCAGGCCTCCCCACACACACAAAAAATCTCTTGTGAGAAGTCTTCCCACACTTTCCCAGAAGTGATCCTTTTAACCCCTGAGAAAGTTTGCTTAAGCCTCCCTAAATTTTCTCACTGAATCATAATAATAGTTAGACCTAGACATGTGAACCTCTCTGGAAGTCCCTGTCAAGAGAATGTCTTTGAAATCTTTGTTCAAATTTCATTTGGAGAAGAGGCTAAGTATGGTTTAAGGGAAATGGTAAGATAACCCCTCCCAAGTCTGTATGCCCCACCCAGCCAAACTAAATCCCTGTAGTTAACTTAACCAAACCCCATGGAAGGCAGATAGATGACCCAGGCCCCTAACCAATTACATTGCCATCTTCAGTGGCTTATTTATCCAAGTTTAGTGTTCCTTTCAACTTTCCGAAGGGAAGTTCTGATAATTACACTTTTACCCTTTCTTCCAAGGATGCCTCAGCAATATATTAGAGATGAATGGATTATCCAGGTTACTTTGATTTGTTTGCGTATCTGTTTCCCACTAGATTATAAACTTCCTGAGGTCGGGGCTCTCTTTATTTATAAAATTTAATCTTTGGATTTGCAGCAACTAGCACAGTTCCTGGAACATAATGTAGGTCATGTGAATATTTACTGATTGTATGGGTGACCCGTCCTTTTCCCACAGGAAGGCTTTGTGTGTGTGGTTGTTTAAATATACAAAGTACCACTTTATGAAAGCAGTTATATTTTAACAATTCACAACAAAGAGTCAAAAGAGTGGACAGATGCCTGCCATTTAATAGTCTAAACTGGCGGGAACCATGGCTGTCTTAAGTAACTGAAAATCATTATCAATAGGTCAACACACTCAGTTATTTAACCTCTGGCACCTTTGCCCTGGCCCTGAAATTGCCGGCCAAACATGATTTTTGATGGTTCTACAAACTAATTCTGAATGGTCACCTGAAATCTAGATAAGACCCCTCAGTATATAAGCACTATCTACACATTTCCTGGTTGACTAGACCATCAGAGAACACACCTCAGTTGGTTGACTAGAATGTGAATACTTACATGAAAGTTACTATTTAAAAGGAAAGTAGGGCCAGTGGAGACCCAAACTAGTTATTCTCACTTGTTTGCATCCAATGGTGTGTATTTCATTATATGAATGTTTTATATTAAGAGCTAGGACTAAACTGGAACAGTGAGGCAAGCTAAAAGGAACCAAGGTGGATTTAAATGAAAGAATCCACCAAACATCATTGATCCCACCTCCTCTGAATATTACCATGGATACCAGCTTTATGATTTAACTCTGAAATACTTACTTCTATAAGTGGTCAAATAGTTATTTTCCGGCATCCCAACTCTCCAACTGATGGATTTCCATCATCCCTGAAGGAAAACCCCCTGGGCTCCCCAAGCACTATCTTTTCTCAAAACTATTTGGGGACTTGCTTTCTTATTTTTTTCCCTCCCCTTATGACATCCTTACTGCTGTTTGGGATTTTTGAACACTGCCTTTTTTCCTTTGAAAATCACAACCACGAAAGTTGTTTTTGTTTTTTTTTTTAATTTACATTCAAAAGGTACTAAATTCAAATTTAACATAAAGAAATCTTAAAACTTCTCTTTATTTTCAGGAAGTATGTATTTGCCATACACAAGACGTGGCAGGTGCAAGGCTCTCGTAGCCTAAACACTGGAGACCAACGAAGCGAATCTAGCGGCGACCACGCCAGCAAAGCCTCAGCGACGACCTGGCACACCGATCCCACCCAGTCCCCAGCAAAATCCCTAGGTCTCCTTGGTGTGGTAAAATAGAACCTGATCCCGGTCTCCAACTGTCTTATCTTTTTCAAATGTTTTAAACTTACTGCCTTTGTTCAGCAGAACCAGAGGCACGGTGATGACGGTGACGAGCGCAGCGATCCCCAGCAGTCCCAGGAGCACCTTCCACGGTGTCTGCAAGCCGGGCAGATCACGTCCAGTTAGAGCCAGCCGCTTGGCCCCGGTCTGGGTAAGAGGGTCGGGGCCTGGGCTGCACCCGAGGCAGCGGGGTTTGCCGACGGGCGCGCACTGGGAGAGAGGCACCGCGGGATGGGAGGGTTTGGAGCGCGCGAGTCGGAGCTTCCAAGAGCTGTCTCCCTTGAACTTTTGGCCTCTGGACACTTTAATTGTTTGCTTCTCTAGGCCTACAACTCAGAAGCCAAGTGAGGGTTCAGGCGTGCGATTTGCGGGTGGCCCTCCAGGTTCTCCAAGGCTCGGTGCCTGGGTTCTAGCAGAAAGCCCGCGGGCCCGAGAGCCAGGCGAGAGCCCTGGGGCGTCCCTTCACCTGTCAGAGCGTGGCCCTGAAGCTTCCGCCTAATGAGAGCCCCTGCTTTCGACCCGGAAGCTTTGGGGGCAATCTGGGGAGAGTTTGGTGAAAAGGCACCTACAACTCGCCCCTGGGGCTGTTGGGACGGGTGGGTGGGGGGAGGCCAGCTACTCACTCACCTTCATGGTCAGCGTCTCCTCAGAGCTAAGCTTTCGGAGCGGGAGCGCAGGCAGAAGTCAGGCGAGCCTCCCGGACGCGCGTGCGGCTCCGCAGCTCCGGGCGCGCAGTCACTCGGCGCTCCCAAGTTTGAACCCCAAGTTAAACATTAGTGAGCGCCGGTCCGGCTGGGTATAAAGGGCCGCGGGCAGGCTGCGAGCGAAGGCGCGCCGGGCCCCGGCAGTGGCGTCCCGGCCGGGGGACGCCCGAGAGGCACCTCCCTACGGGCGCGCCGGGCACGGGATGTCTGCTGGGCGCGCAGGAGGGGTGTGACCGCCCGAGCAGCGTCTAGCCAGCGCCTGGCATCCGATGCCGAGCCCTGAGGCTGCAGACCTGCTGCCGCCCGGCGGGAGACCATGGTCGGCCTTAACTGAAAGGGACCTCTGCTCTCAGTTCCCGCAACCTCGCGTGAGCAGGCAAGGGGACCTAGCCCAGAGAGGGCACGGGGTTCTGCAAACACACAGCTCACTGCTGGCAGCTGAAGCTAAAACCCAGGCCTCAGTCCTTTGCCAGTGAATGATATGCTGGGGAGTTCTGGGGTGTTTAAAGCTTCTGGAAGGCCAAGAGAGAGAAAAAGTGATTGATCACTTGTGGGTGGCACTTAGAGGCTGTGTCTGGATTCATTCTCCGCAGGGGATTTCTGGCTTGTCTTGCAGGCTTACCTTCCCATCAAGATGCCAAAAATAATAACACTAACACTTATGTGGAACTTAACTTTTTCCCAGGAGCTGCTCTAAGCATTTATGTGTTTATTTTACAGGGAGGAAGCCTAGGCACAGGAGGTTAAGTCACTTGGCCAAGTCCAGGCAGCTAGGAAGTCGTGGAGCCTGAATTCAGAGTCCATGTTCTTAACCACTACTCCACAGGGCCTTTCATCTTTCAGTCCTGCAAAGAGGATTTTTGGGAAAAGGGAAAAGGTCAGGTGTGGCTTCTTCCTCCCTTCCTCCAGGATGCCCTGTAGGTTCCTTCACTCCTTCCTTTTTTTCTTCATTCACTCAACCCCACACCCTCCTATTTATTTCACCCATTCCACAAATATCTGAGTGGATACAAAGTGTCAGAGTCTCATCTAGATGCTGGTGATAGAGAAGGGGGACCAAGATAGATGATATTTGTGCACTTGGCACTTTCAGTCTGAAAACCACAGGTGAACCTTTGCAGTTAGGTTCTTCCTCTATGCTTATTTCCTCTCTTGTGGATTAAGTACTCCCTAAAAGGCCTCTTCTGCTTGCTCACTCAGCTGCAAAACCTCTCTGTCCAAAGTTAGAGGTAAAAGGTTAAAAGTGCAAAGTCCTATGGAACATTAACACATGATTATGAATAAATTCCAGTTTCCATCCTTTATATCCAACCCAGACATTGCTTCTGAGCTCAGGGATCTTTTCCCCTCTGGCTACTAGTTGCTTATGACACACACCCTCATTCACACCGAGCTCCAGAGGCTGGAACTGAGCTCTTTCTCCTTTCCATCAGCCTCACCCCTTCTCTGATCATCTCTGTCTTCATTATATGGGGATATATGTATATGTATAGCTGATTCACTTTGTTATAAAGCAGAAACTAGCACACCATTGTAAAGCAATTATACTCCAATAAAGATGTTAAAAAAATAATAGAATAAAAATAAAAACACAGCTCAAAAAAAAAAAAAAAAGTGACCCCATTCACCAGTTACAAAAACTAAAGGCTTGAGTCATCTCAGTTTCTCTTCTCCACTCTCCTGCTACATTCACGTGACCATCAATTCCTCTCTTCTGCCTTCACAAGTATTTCTCAAATCCATTTCCTCCTCCCTCTTACAGTTGCTGGGGAGGTGAGTCAACAGTGTTATTGTAGCATGTGAGCTGGGAAGAGAGGCTGTCCGACAAGGACAACAGGGAATGGTGCCATTGGGGGCTCAGTGTTGGTCTCTGCTTTCACCAGTTTCTATACTCAGCAAAATGCAGGAGGCAAGTCAGTACAGTTGAGTGCATGCTTGACCTCCATACCTACACCGTTGACACTATACTTTCCGCAAGCCCCCAGGAAGCTGGGGGAAGATGGCTGGCATCCATGGGGGCAGATCATCTTGTTCTCTGGAAAGTATTCCACAAAACACAACTGCCAACTTCAAGAGATTCTTTCCTAAATCCAACCCCCACCGCCCCCGACCTCTTTGTCACTAGTCTTTCAATCTTGTTTTCTTCAAGTCCCTAAGGTACCAGCTGGCCAACACATTAGCCGCTACCTATGAGTCAGTGTAAATCCTATATTAGGCCATCTCTTGTTTCATGAAAAATGGAAAACAGATGTACTACTCCAAGTTCTGTCTGTCAGGATGATTTCTCTTTCTACTAGATTTCGGAGCATGCCTGAGAGGGGCCGTAAGGTAGCAGCCATCACTTTTGACAGGTACCAGCTTACTTTGCATAAGGCTGCCTCTTCCCTCCTCTGTTGCCTGGCTGTGGCGAACTCTTATGTAACTATATGTGTGTGTTGAGGGAGAGACACCGAACAATGGGAGAAGCACCATGGAGTCTAAGTTCACTACTCATGGGATTTTTTTTTTAACTTTTTATTTTATATTGAAGTGTAGTTGGCTAACAACATGTATCTATTCTTTTTCAAATTCCTTTCCCATTTAGGTTGTCACAGAATATTGAGCAGAGTTCCCTGCGCTATACAGTAGGGCCTTGTTGGTTATCCAATTTTTTTTTTTTTTGGTATGCAGGCCTCTCACTGTTGTGGCCTCTCCCGTTGCAGAGCACAGGCTCCGGACGCGCAGGCTCAGCGGCCATGGCTCACGGGCCCAGCCGCTCCGCGGCATGTGGGATCTTCCCAGACCGGGGCACGAACCCGTGTCCCCTGTATCGGCAGGCGGACTCTCAACCACTGCGCCACCAGGGAAGCCCCCATTTATTCTTTTGTCTTTCTCTTCCATCCTTCTCTCTCTAGTGCCTAGTAAAATGCCTGGAACACATCAGTAGTCAATAAGTGTTGGTGGAATAAATGCAAAAATTAAATCAAATGAAGAAAAAGTAACATAAGATCTTTTCCTTCTTGCCTGCTGGAACTGGAGGCGAGGGGAAAACGGGATCTTGCTGCGTGTGGAAAGAAAGGAGAGAGGGAGGATGGTAGGGCTAGGGGGTTGGGACGAAGCTGAACAGATCTTACTCTTTGCCCTCAGCTCTGCAGGATAAGTAAAGGAAGTACAAAGGTATTTATTCTTTTGCTCAGCGCCCTCCTTGCTCTCCACGTAATCAGGGAAATCTGCCCACCTGTGTGGAAATGACTTTTTTAGCACGTCCTTTGGAGTCCAGATCAAAAGTCACTTCTTTCAGATTACCTTCAAAAATAGCCCCGTCTGTTTCCATTCCATTTTCTGCTTTCCCTACCAACCAGTGTTTGCAAGATTATTCTGCTTGTGTTATTTACAACAAAATTAATTTCTACCACATGATACAGAGATGATAGACAGATAATTCTATGGATTTAGACGTATGGAAAGAAGAAATTTCAGACCCAAGAAATAGCTACACGAAGTCTGACAAAGCTGGAGATCTTTAGGGAAAATCTATTAGTTTAGTTTCACCAGGAAATAGGGTTGGTCTTGGACATATCCTTCAGTCTTAAATTCAGTATTCAGTATGTACTAGGGAGCCACTTAAAATTTTTTCCAGAGAAAGGAACACAATCAGACTGAACTTTAGATATGAGAAGCAGGCAATAGCATAGGCTGGATAGCTGAGAAATGAAAGAACTAGAAATAGGATGAGAATCATAAACTTTATGTTGCAAAATTAATTGGGCAGGTGCTTCTCTGTGTGGAGCTTGTCATAAAAGAATTTAAATCATGTTGATTTGTATGTGTTTACATACAGATCTCTAAAAACTGTTTTCCAGCTGTAGTTTGGGGTGTTTTCCTTGCCCCAGTGATCAGTAATACCAAGTAAGGGGTTCTTCTTACACTCAATATCCAATAAAGTTCTCTTGCTACCTGTTAGAACAGACATTAGCCAAAGAGAGAGGAGACTTTTGTGCTCTTTGATTAGCGTCCTTTGGCTAGTCTGTGGGTTTTTAAAAATGTCAATGATTTACTTGATTTACATATATTAGCTCCTGACTTAAGAAATAATTGTACGACTCTATGAGAAAATGTGTTTAAGATCCTTGGAGCTAGATTCTCACAAAATGGCTGTGGCTATGATGACATCTCCTTTTTAGTGTTTTCCAAGCTGTAAATGTGAGGTGATGTGATGGTGGTGGTGTATGTGTATGAGGTTGGAGTAGTGGAGTAGTGGAGAGGCTGTACAGTGGTTACTCTAATTTAAGGAAAGAAGGAGCAAGGACCAGTAGAACAAGGCTAGGGACCTCTAACTAAACTGAGAGATCTAATTTGCCATGGGGGAGGGACAACCTATTCTCTTTTGAATGGTAGATCACAGAATCAGAAAGTTATATGTGGAAGGGCCTTCAGATTCGTTGGATGCTGTTTTATTAAGAACAATAATAAGGGGGAAAAAAGGTTCATGCTTGGCATTGGACTAGAGTGAAAAATAAGGCTGTCATTTTTTAAAATTGTGGTAAAATATACATACTATAAAATTTACCACCTTGGGACTGCCCTGGTGGCACAGTGGTTAAGAATACGCCTGCCAATGCAGGGGACACGGGTTCGAGCCCTGGTCCGGGAAGATCTCACATGTCTCGGAGCAACTAAGCCCGTGCACAACAACTACTGAGCCTGCGCTCTGGAACCTGCAAACCACAACTACTGAGCCCGTGTGCCACAACTACTGAAGCCCGCGCGCCTAGAGCCTGCACTCGGCAACAAGAGAGGCCACCAAAATGAGAAGCGCGTGCACCGCAATAGCCCCCGCTCGCCACAGCTAGAGAAAGCCTGCATGCAGCAAAGAAGATCCAACGCAGCCAAAAGTAAATAAATAAATTTATTTTAAAAAATTAACATCTTAACCATTTTAAAGTATACAGTCATTTCTTTTTTATCTAGAATAGTCCAAAGTTTGTAATGTAATTTTAGCAGATTAAACATACAGCTTAAAATTATTTATGTAGGATTCTCCTTTTTCTTGACGAGATGGTGGAATAAAACTTGACTACTCTCATAGTATATTTTTTAGATTAGCATCTGTTTACTGGGGCTTGATTTTCTCTTCTTAAAGGCGATATAGGATGGAAAAGAAGGACTACATGGGAATTGGATCTTTTTAGTGATACTACATGGGAGTCTTTGCTATGGGTGTACACAGAGACCTTTATTCTGGTGATATTCCTCGTGCTTTAAGAGAAGGGACAGTAGTTGTAGTATTTCAAACAGAAACTAAAACAACTAGGGAGAACTTTGAAAAGCCAGAAATTACAAGCTAAATGCAGTCCAAGAGGGATGGTCCAATGCTATTTAACTCCCTGGCTGAAAAGCACAGTTTTAGGTAGAAGTATTTCCCTAGGCTCTACAGCTTGTTTCTCAAATGCTTTATTTCCTTATTCTCTACGTTCCCCCACCCTCACTTCTATTTAGATATTTTTTTCCTAACCAACACCCACATTCAACTTGAATACCACAGATATACTGTACATCTGTTTATGTATTATATGTTCTATATAAATCTGTGCTTTATACATCAGAAAAATATTTTTTTTTGCCCCAAGAACCACTCTCTAGGGGGAGATATTGCCCTCATTGAGAGTGCAGTCTCTATAGTTGCACTGGTTCCAACATGAAGGTGGCAATTACTCAGCAGAATATAACTACTCTTTTCTTTTACTTTATTTTTTTGAATTTTATTTTTTTTTATATAGAAGGTTCTTATTAGTCATAGATTTTATATGCATCAGTGTATACATGTCAATCCCAATCTCCCAATTCATCCCACCACCACCACCACCACCACCACCACCACCACCACCACCCGCCACTTTCCCCCCTTGGTGTCCGTACGTTTGTTCTCTGCATCTGTGTCTCAATTTCTGCCCTGCAAACCAGTTCATCTGTACCATTTTTCTAGGTTCCACATATATGCGTTAATATATGATATTTATTTTTCTCTTTCTGACTTACTTCACTCTGTATGACAGTCTCTAGATCCAACCACGTCTCTACAAATGACCCAATTTCATTCCTTTTTATGGCTGAGTAATATTCCACTGTATATATGTACCACATCTTCCTTATCCATTCATCTCTCGATGGGCATTTAGGTTGCTTGCATGTCCTGGCTATTGTAAATAGTGCTGCAATGAACATTGGTGTATGTGTCTTTTTGAATTATGGTTTTCTCTGGGTATATGACCAGTAGTGGGATTGCTGGGTCATATGGTAATTCTATTTTTAGTTTTTAAAGGAACCTCCATACTGTTCTCCAGAGTGGCTGTAGCAATTTACATTTCCACCAACAGTGCAAGAGGGTTCACTTTTCTCCACACCCTCTCCAGCATTTGTTGTTTGTAGATTTTCTGATGATGCCCATTCTAACTGGTGTGAGGTGATACCTCATTGTAGTTTTTTTTTTTTTCACTTTAAACTTGGTACTTCTACTTATTTATTTATTTATTTTCATTTTAACATCTTTATTGGAGTATAATTGCTTTACAATGGTATGTTAGTTTCAGCTTCACAACAAAATGAATCAGTTATATATATACATATATTCCCATATCTCTTCCTTCTTGCGTCTCCCTCCCTCCCACCCTCCCTATCCCACCCCTCCAGTCGGTCACAAAGCACCAAGCTGATCTCCCTGTGCTATGCGGCTGCTTCCCACTAGCTATCTACCTTACGTTTGGTAGTGTATATATGTCCATGCCTCTCTCTCGCTTTGTCACAGCTTACCCTTCCCCCTCCCCATATCCTCAAGTCCATTCTCTAGTAGGTCTGTGTCTTTATTCCTGTTTCACCCCTAGGTTTTTCATGACATTTTTTTTTCTTAAATTCCATATATATGTGTTAGCATATGGTATTTGTCTCTCTCTTTCTGACTTACTTCACTCTGTATGACAGACTCTAGGTCTATCCAACTCATTACAAATAGCTCAATTTCATTTCTTTTTATGGTTGAGTAATATTCCATTGTATATATGTGCCACATCTTCTTTATCCATTCATCCGATGATGGACACTTAGGTTGTTTCCATCTCTGGGCTATTGTAAATAGAGCTGCAATGAACATTTTGGTACATGACTCTTTTTGAATTATGGTTTTCTCAGGGTATATGCCCAGTAGTGGGATTGCTGGGTCATATGGTAGTTCTATTTGTAGTTTTTTAAGGAACCTCCATACTGTTCTCCACAGTGGCTGTGTCAATTTACATTCCCACCAACAGTGTAAGAGGGTTCCCTTTTCTCCACACCCTCTCCAGCATTTATTGTTTCTAGATTTTTTGATGATGGCCATTCTGACTGGTGTGAGATGATATCTCATTGTAGTTTTGATTTGCATTTCTCTAATGATTAGTGATGTTGAGCATTGTTTCATGTGTTTGTTGGCACTCTGTATATCTTCTTTGGAGAAATGTCTATTTAGATCTTCTGCCCAGTTTTTGATTAGGTTGTTGTTTTCTTAATATTGAGCTGCATGAGCTGTTCATATATTTTGGAGATTAATCCTTTGTCCATTGATTCATTTGTAAATATTTTCTCCCATTCTGAGGGTTGTCTTTTGGTCTTGTTTATGGTTTCCTTTGCTGTGCAAAATGTTTTAAGTTTCATTAGGTCCCATTTGTTTATTTTTGGTTTTTTTCCCATTATTCTAGGAGGTGGATCAAAAAAGATCTTGCTGTGATTTATGTCAAAGAGTGTTCTTCCTATCTTTTCCTCTAAGTTTTATAGTGTCTGGTCTTAAATTTAGGTCTCTAATCCATTTTCAGTTTATTTTTGTATATGGTGTTAAGGAGCGTTCTACTTTCATTCATTTACATGTAGCTGTCCAGTTCTCCCAGCACCACTTATTGAAGAGACTGTCCTTTCTCTGTTGTATATCTTTGCCTCCTTGGTCACAGATTAGTTGACCATAGTTGCATGGGTTTATCTCTGGGCTTTCTATCCTGTTGCATTGATCTATATTTCTGTTTCTGTGTCAGTACCATATTGTCTTGATTACTGTTGCTTTGCAGTATAGTCTGAAGTCAGGGAGTCTGATTCCTCCAGCTCCGTTTTTTTCCCTCAAGACTGCTTTTGCTATTCGGGGTCCTTTGTGTCTCCATACAAATTTTAATATTTTTTGTTCTAGTTCTGTAAAAAATGCCATTGGTAATTTGATAGGGATTGCATTGCATCTGTAGATTGCTTTGGGTAGAATAGTCATTTTCACAATATTGATTCTTCTAATCCAAGAACATGGTATATCTCTCCATCTGTTTTATCTTTAATTTCTTTCATCAGTGTCTTATAGTTTTCTGCATACAGGTCTTTTGTCTCCCTAGCTAGGTTTATTCCTAGGTATTTTATTCTTTTTGTTGCAATGGTAAATGAGAGTTTCCTTAATTTCTCTTTCAGATTTTTCATCATTAGTGTATAGGAATGCAAGAGATTTCTGTGCATTAATTTTGTATCCTGCAACTTTGCTAAATTCATTGATTATCTCTAGTAGTTTTCTGGTGGCATCTTTAGGACTCTCTATGTATAGTATCATGTCATCTGCAAACAGTGACAGTTTTACTGCTTCCTTTCCAATTTGTATTCCTTTTATTTCTTTTTCTTCTCTGGTTGCCTTGGCTAGGACATCCAAAGTTATGTTGAATAATAGTGGTGAGAGTGGACATCCTTGTCTTTTTCCTGATCTTAGAGGAAATGCTTTCCATTTTTCACCATTGAGAATGATGTTTGCTGTAGGTTTGTCGTACACGCCCTTTATGATGTTAAGTTAGGTTCCCTCTATGCCCACTTTCTGGAGAGTTTTTATCATAAATGGGTGTTGAATTTTGTCAAAAACTTTTTCTGCATCTCCTGAGATGATCATATGGTTTTTCTTCTTCAATTTGTTAATATGGTGTATCGCATTGATTGATTTGCCTATATTGAAGAATGGTTGCTTCCCTGGGATAAATCCCACTTGATGATGGTGTATGATACTTTTAATGTGTTGTTGGATTCGGTTTCCTGTTGAGGATTTTTGCATCTATATTCATGAGTGATATTGGTCTGTAATTTTCTTTTTCTGTAGTATCTCTGTCTGGTTTTGGTATCAGGATGATGGTGGTCTCATAGCATGAGTTTGGGAGTGTTCCTTCCTCTACAATTTTTTGGAAGAGTTTGAGAAGGATGGGTGTTAGCTCTTCTCTAAATGTTTGATAGAATTCACCTGTGAAGCCATCTGGTCCTGGACTTTTGCTTGTTGGAAGAAATTTAATCACAGTTTCGATTTCATTACTTGTGATTGGTCTGTTCATATTTTCTATTTCTTCCTGGTTCAGTCTTGGAAGGTTATAGCTTTCTAAGAATTTGTCCCTTTCTTCCAGGTTGTCCATTTTGTTGGCATAGATTTGCTTGTAGTAGTCTCTTAGGATGCTTTGTATTTCTGCGGTGTCTGTTGTAACTTCTCCTTTTTCATTTCTAATTTTATTGATTTGAGTCCTCTCCCTCTTTTTCTTGATGAGTTTGGCTAATGGTTTATCAATTTTGTTTATCTTCTCAAAGAACCAGCTTTTAGTTTTATTGATCTTTGCTATTGTTTTCTTTGTTTCTATTTCATTTATTTCTGCTCTGATCTTTATGATTTCTTTCCTTCTACTAACTTTGGGTTTTGTTTGTTCTTCTTTCTCTGGTTCTTTTAGGTATAAGGTTATATTGTTTATTTGAGATGTTTGTTGTTTCTTAAGGTAGAATTTTATTGCTATAAAATTCCGTCTTAGAACTGCTTTTGCTGCATCCCATAGGTTTTGGATCATCGTGTTCTCATTGTCATTTGTCTCTAGGTATTTTTTGATTTCCTCTATGATTTCTTCAGTGATCTCTTGGTTATTTAGTAACGTATTTTTTAGCTTCCATGTGTTTGTGTTTTTACGTTTTTTTCTCTGCAATTGACTTCTAATCTCATAATGCTGTGGTCAGAAAAGATGCTTGATATGATTTCAATTTTCTTAAATTTACTGAGGCTTGATTTGTGACCCAGGATGTGATTTATCCTGGAGAATGTTCTGTGCTAACTTGAGAATAAAGTGTAATCTGCTGTTTTGGATAGAATGTCCTATAAATATCAATTAAATCTCTCTGGTCTATTGTGTCATTGAAAGCTTGTGTTTCCTTATTCATGTTCTGTTTGGATGATCTGTCCATTGGTGTAAGTGAGGTGTTAAAGTCCCCCAGTATTACTGTGTTACTGTTGATACCTCTTTTATAGCTGTTAGCAGTTGCCTTACGTATTGAAGTGCTCCTATGTTGGGTGCATACATATTTATAGTTGTTATATCCACTTCTTGGATTGATCCCTCGATCATTATGTAGTGTCCTTCCTTGTCTTTTGTAACATTTTTAATTTTAAAGTCTATTTTATCTGATATGAGTATTGCCACTCCAGCTTTCTTTTGATTTCCATTTGCATGGAATATCCTTTTCCAACCCCTCACTTTCAGTATATATGTGTCCCTAGATCTGAAGTGGGTCTGTTGTTGACAGCATATATGTGGGTCTTGTTTTTGTATCCATTCAGTGAGCCTGTGTCTTTCGGTTGGAGCATTTAATCCATTCACGTTTAAGGTAATTATTGATATGTATGTTCCCATTACCATTTTCTTAATTGTTTTGAGTTTGTTGGTCCTTTTCTTCTCTTGTGTTTCCCATTTAGAGAAGTTCCTTCAGCATGTGTTGTAGAGCTGGTTTGTTGGTGTTGAATTCTCTTAGCTTTTGCTTGTCTGTAAAGCTTTTGATTTCTCCATCAAATCTGAATGAGATCCTTGCTGGGTAGAGTAATCTTGGTTGTAGGTTCTTCCCTTTCATCACTTTAAGTGTATCATGCCACTCCCTTCTGACTTGTAGAGTTTCTGCTGAGAAATCAAAATCAGCTGTTAACCTTATGGAATTTCCGTTGTATGTTATTTGTCATTTTTCCCTTGCTGCTTTCAATAATTTTTCTTTGTCTTTAATTTTTGCCAATTTGATTACTGTGTGTCTTGGCATGTTTCTCCTTGTATTTATCCTGTATGGGACTCTCTGTGCTTCCTGGACTTCGGTAGCTATTTCCTTTCCCATGTTAGGGGAGTTTTCGACTATAATCTCTTCAAATATTTTCTGGGTTGTTTTCTCTCCCTCTTCTCCTTCTGGGACCCATAAAATGTGTATATTGTTGTTTTTAATGTTGTCCCGTAAGTCTCTTAGGCTGTCTTCATTTCTTTTCATTCTTTTTTCTTTATTCTGTTCCACAGCAGTGAATTCCAGTCTGTCTTCCAGGCCACTTATCCATTCTTCTGCCTCAGTTATTCTGCTACTGATTCCTTCTAGTGTATTTTTCATTTCAGTTATTGTATTGTTCATCTCTGTTTGTTTGTTCTTTAATTCTTTTAAGTCTTTGTTAAATATTTCTTGCATGTTCTCGATCTTTGCCTCCTTCTTTTTCCGAGGTCCTGGATCATCTTCACTATCATTATTCTGAATTCTTTTTCTGGAAGGTTGCCTATCTCCACTCATTTAGTTGTTTTCCTGGGGTTTTATCTTGTTTCTTCATCTGGTACATAGCCCTTTGCCTTTTCATCTTGTCTATCTTTCTGTGAATGTGCCTTTTTTGCCACAGGCTGCAGGATTGTAGTTTTTCTTGCTTCTGAAAAAAGGTATTTTCAATTCAATGCATATGGAACTTGTGCTAGTGATGGAGGGTCACTTGCAGAGGCGGGGGACAGCTGTGGCTCACTGCAGGGACAAGGGCACTGGCAGCAGAAGTTCTGGGAAGTACTCCTTGGTGTGAACCCTCCCAGAGTCTGCCATTAGCCCCACCAAAGGGCCTGTAGTCCATAACTACTCTTTTAGAGCACTGGTTCCAGCATAAGATAGAAATACTGAGTTCACTCTGGGAAAGCTAACCTCTGTAATCTTAATGCTGAGAGACTGAACATGCAAAGAGACAATGGCCAGACAGTTGGATTCTCACTCACAACCTCTACAACAATCTGCCCAAAGTGGTCAGGACTTGGTCAATGAT
Source organism: Orcinus orca (assembly GCF_937001465.1). Classification (NCBI taxonomy): domain Eukaryota; kingdom Metazoa; phylum Chordata; class Mammalia; order Artiodactyla; family Delphinidae; genus Orcinus; species Orcinus orca. The sequence goes on from NC_064565.1 coordinate 51,115,229, forward strand.
TGCCAGCTTTGCTATTTTTGCCCTTTCTTCCAACACAGAACCACTCAGAAAAAGATGAATATGCTCCGTAATTCAATCTTATAAGATGCTCCACTTCTAGTTAGCCTGCCTGCTGTTTTCCCATACCAATAATCTCCAATTTGAGCATACTGGAAGCCCCACTTCTTTTCACTGTAAAGCATTTCCACTCCCCTACCAGCCTTTGAGTCCAAATGTCAAGCTATGGTTGCTGACTCCCTTGCTATATTAAGCTCTGAAAAAATAGCCTTTGCTTGTTCTCATTTGGATAATCTTTGTTTATTTCCATAATATGGAATGAAGATTGCAGCCATGGAAGACCTTACATGCTTAAAAAGACACCATAGATAATAACCACTTCTCCATTCCAGTGTTTGAGTAGCATGAATGGCTCATCCATTGGTCTCTGTTTTCTTCAACCACCCCAAAAGCTGCTATAACATTCTTTATCTTGTCCTTTATCAGCACACTATTTAAATAATTCAAGTTTTTTTTTTGGCCATTTGGCTACAGCAGTGATAACATTCAAAGATGTCTGGAACTGCAGGCAGGTGCCAAAAGAATTAGATAAGTCACTCAATAGGAGTCTTATACATACAAAGACTCTATTACTTAGTTTCTTGAATAGTTACATATTAACTTGGATTTTGACACAGTCCAGAAAAAGACTCAGTGTTCAAGTGACTATTTCCTGAAGATTTTACTACAAATGTTTTCTCTTTAGAGTTAAGACTTTCTGTCACATCCACCAGTATATTAGCATTAATATGTTGCCAGATAAACTAAAAAAGATTTCAGCAGTAACAGAAAGATGAATTGTGAATGTTTAGAAGATTGATTTGAAATCAAGTCATGTGGTTCTGAATAACAATGCAAAGACCACCCAAAGTCTTTTAGATAGAAACTAGGTGATGGCCATGAATATTGAGAAGAAAACTTTATCAAAGTCTCCTCAGTGGGTAACTTATGAGTCTGACTTCTACTAATGGAAGACCAAAAAATTTCAATATGCCAATTCTATTATGTAAAATACAATATATATTTTAGATTTTTATTTCATTACTTATTTACTTAGTTTTTTCATATCGTTGTTGACTTCTAATTTAATTTCATTATGATCAGAAAACAGTTTTTAAGACTTATTTTATGGCCAAGCATGCGGTCTATTTTAGTGAATATATAATAGGAACTTCAAAGAAATTGGGTATTTTCTAGTTAGCCAATATATTGTTCTAAAAATGTCAACTAAATCAAAGATTTGCTAAACTTGTTCAGATCTTTTAGACTTATTTTTTGTAATTTTATTTCATTAATTGGATGCTAAACTATTCTACTACAGATTTTTTAAAAATTATTTTAAGTGTAACTAATTATTTACATTTAGCTTTAATTCAATCAAGGTTCATACTTCTTGAGATGCTACTTTGCCAGGCAGTGTACTGAGAACATCACAGTCAGGTCCAATGGGGGATCACAGTGTTTACAAACAAGTTGATCATTGCGAATCCATCCAAGCTTGCACCAAAACTAAGACCAAATGTCAGAGATGATTAAGCTTTACTGGCCCTCAAAAAGCATTCTGGCGGGGAGGCGGGGGAGATTAGACCTCCCAGGGGCCACGTGAATGCACTGGGCTATGGATCTGATGTTTGGAGTTTGGTAGTCAGTCCTCTTGGCTCCTTCCTGTAAGTACCCTTCTTTCTGTTTCCCTCTCAGGTCTTGCTGTCTCTTCTTTTCCACTGTCTGTCTCTTCTGTGTCACGGTATCCCCTTCAGGAATATCTCTTTCAAACCAGTCCCCAGAGGTGAAGTCCCCGCCTCCCCACCTCTTTCTCCTCTCTCAAATTCCACCTATTCTGTAAACAGCTTTGACCGGAGGTTGACAGGATAGCTATATGCATTTTATCAGGACTTTTGAGGCCAGAAGCCTTTACTTGATTCTTAAAAGTTTTGCCAAATACACCTGGCACATACCTCTGTCATTCCTCTTACCATGGATGAAATAAAAATTCACATTCTAAGGCAAGTTAAGGAAAATTTAAGCATAATAGTTTTCTCGGTCCTTTGGTCACTTCTCTCCCCTCTACTGTGCATTGTACACCTGCATATGCATCAACCACAGTTCCCCATCCCCAGAAAATACCTGCTCAACCATAAAGAGCAACAATTTTCTAACATCAGTAAGATAACTCCCTAGGAGATAACCTTCTTAATCTTGTAAGGGACCATGATGACCCATGACCCACTACTCACTTTGTACTTGCATATCTGGATTGTGCAAACTATCGACATTTAATGTATAGCTCTCTATCTCAAAAAGCAATACAACTGTGCTTTGACCTCTAATGGGAGGAACAGTTCTCGGAGCTTTCTGAGAGGCTGTTCCTGGGTTATAATCCTCAATTTAGCTCGAGTAAAATTCTCTATTTCTTTCTTAGATCAACTAACTAATGTTTTTTCATCGACACCATATTACATTGAAATGATCTCTTGACTTTCTGTCTCTCTTACGCTGCTTTGACTGTGGCAGATATGTGTTATTAATATTTGTATTTCCAGAAACTACAACAGTGTTGGACTTGGGTGAACTCAGCAAAGTACCAAAGCTATAAACACAGAAACACCAGCTTCTTCCAGCCAATCAACATACGACCTGGAAGGCAGCATGGAGAAGAGAAATGAGCAAATATTTTAAAGTCTGACAAGCCTGGGTCTGTCATCCAATTACTATATGCCCTGGGTCTTTTTTTCTTTAAAGCTACTTCAGAGAGCTGTGGAGATTTAATGAGATAATAACTGAGTAATCTTGGCTACTCCCTGAAGCTTTCAGATTTATCTACATGCTGGTGTATCTCTTCAGTTGGGATCTCTATGCTGGATTCTGAGCCACCTGGAAGTCATCGCCTGGATGACTCAGAGGCCTATCAAATGTAATTTAGCCAAGAGTAAGTTAATTATTAATTATTGCTGGCGCTACCCCAGCTCATCCCTGACCCCCTCCACAAAGTTCCATCCTTTCCCTCATGCCCCATTTCAGTGAGAGGTATCGACACCATATTGCCCAAGTCAGAAACCTAGGGGTCCTCCTTGATGTCTACTCACTCCTTACCCCACACAGCGACCTCTTTAGCATCTGTTTTACTTGTCCACATCCCTCTAAGCTCACTCCACCTTTTTTTAGGCTTTCCTCTCTTCTGGTTCAGACCACCCTACCAGCATCCTCTAAACGGCCTCTTGTAATTTCACTCCAGTGCAGCCTCTATTACTTTCTTGTTTCAAATTAGTGGCTTCTCCTGCTGCAGGATAAAGTACAAATTCCTTATTGTGAGCTGGTCTCTGCTTCACCTTCCTTCTTACCTCACCTTCCCAAACTCCCAGCTTCACCAAGAGACTTGCATTTCTAAGCATTGCCCTTCTCTCCTTTGCTTCCAGATCTTCAAACACAATACTCCCTCTGCCTAGTATTCCATTCCCCGTGTTTTTCATCTGGCTAAATTCCAATCAACCTTCCAGACTCCAGTGTCATTTCTTCTAAGAAGCCTTGTCTACCACCTGTCCAAGTGAGTTGCTTTGCCTCTGTGCTCCTAGAGAGGCTTGTGTCTCACTTCTTTTTAACAAAACACTTGTCACTCTATAATGTAATTATCTAATGTAATAATAGCTAAGATTTATGGACCCTATGTTATGGGCTGGATGTTCTTTTAAGTACTTTACTTGTATTAGCTCATTTAATCTCATGATAATCCTATGCAGTAAGTGCTGTTATCATCCTCACTTTGCAGATGAGGACATGGAAGCACAGAGAAGTAAATATTTCTCTCAGTATCACACAGCCAGCATTTGAACCCAAGAGTCTGACTCCAGAGTCCCTATGATTATCCACTCTGGATTTTTGTATCCAATAATCTCTGAGGATTTTGTCTATGTTGTTTACTGAGGTAATTCCAGGGCTAAGAATAAAGTCTGGCATGTAATAGCTGCTCACAAAGTGTTTACAGACTCACTGAATAAGTAAATACTAATTCATTTGTGTCTCTTCCTTCTGAAGGGCCGGGGACTAGGTTTCATTCTGTGTATTCCCAACAGCTAGCCTGGTACCTCGTACATAAGAAAATCAGTAAGCTTGTCTCTGTGCATAGGTTCACTGCCACTCAGAGTTCCAAGATTCCACTTCTTTGTGCTTTTCTGAGACCTTGCATCCACCCTGCCACGCCATCGCACACTTTGCTGCATGTCAATTTTCAGTGTGTAGAAAAAAATCTGGTCAGCTGCTGCTTGACAGCTGGAAAAACAGAGCTACACTGGAGCCAAACAATTTTGTATCTAAGGGAAGCAGGCGGGGAGAACCTCCTACCTTGTGTGGGTATGTGGGTGGAGGGCTGAATCACTGAGTTCTTTGAATTCCTTGGAAAAAGATAACTCAAAGGAATATTACACGACATGGAGAAATAGGAAAGAATAAGCAGAAACATAAAAAGGATTTAAATGTTGAAAAATATGATCTGCAAGCTAAAAATAGTTGCAATCAAATTTGGAGAGAAGAAAGCTGGCGTCAGCATTCCAGTGCCCTGAGGGGCCATGCATGACTGAGAGCTCCAATTTGAAAGCTGCTGAGCAGATGTTCCCAGACCTTGCGGAGGAGAGGACTGTGCAACAGGCCTAGACTAACCTTGAGAGGCTGAGACAGGGGGAAAGGAACAACTTTGCCAGGGGAACGACAGCCTGAGCTTCTGCAAAACATTATAAAAGAATATCCTCGAGTTCTTTGTGACCCTACCCAGAAGGAAGGGAGGTGACAAGTAATGATGGTATTTCCTGGGTAGTAGGTGTATTTTGCACTTTCCCCCCTAAATGAGCACTTTAAGATTCCAATTGATTTTTTACATGCATTGCAGAATTTCTCTTTGGGTGGAATAGGGGTGGGGAGCAGGTCAGACTTTCATGGTCATGCCACCAAAAACCCCCAACAATTTTCATGTCTTATCTCCGGCTCATTTGGTAGTTATTATATGAGAGACAAGTTGGGATAGTGAGAGAATGGACAAGGGCTTACTCAGGATATGCCTCTTTGTCTTTTTTTTTTTTTTAATTTCTTTTGTTTTGGCCTTACCACGTGGCATGTGGGATCTTAGTTTCCGGACCAGCGATGGAATCCGCACCCCCTACATTGGGAGCGCAGAGTCTTAACCACAGGACCACCAGGGAAGCCCCTCTTTGTCTTTTTTTGAGCAGCACTTTGCAAGCTGTATTGTAAGGATGATTAAAGAGGTATCGAAAATGAGTAACACACTTACGAAAGGGCAAGTGGTAGGCTCCACAAATGGGAGTGTGTTTATCATTAGTATTGTTTTTGACTAGCATTATTTTCTTAATTTTCCAGCTAAGGTTTCTGAGGTATTGCCTCACCATGAGGAAAATTGAGTAAGGTAGATCAGAGGAGCTTATGATTAGAATGAAGACACTGAATTGGTTTCCCAGGTGGGCTCACTGGCTAAAAGGGGATTGTGAGAAGTGTGTTTTTCAAGTTTGTTCCACAGCCAGTGTTTGGGCTCTTGAGAAGGGAGGTACCATAAGTGTATTGTAGTAATTAATGCCCTAAGGGAGGAAGGGAATTGTATGAGAAGATGTATTCTCTAATTCTTTTGAGTACAGTTCATCTTTTCTGCCCAAGAAGAATGGACACACTTTATGGGCAGGGACAATGTCTTCTAATTTGTATTTATAACCTTTCTTTTTCTGTCTCAGAGATTTCAGGAACTAAGAAGGGACTTACTGATAAGCCAAATCCAGAAATTCAAGTTACTTGTGTTGCTAAACATGTGTAGAATTTCATATAAATGTAATTCATAAAATTATGTTTGACAAGAATTTGATATAATTGTCAAGAGTTTCTTTCTGTCCAATAATTTTGTGCAACACCTGGTATACCACGCATGGTGGCAAAATATAACAACCCTCAGCCCTGCAGAGACCTCTACCCTGCAGATGGAATCTCCTTCCTGGATCTCAGAGTTTCAAGGATGCAGTGTGCCTGCCGCTCTACCCCTGAGGTCCTGCTATCCTCTTCAGACCTTATAGCTGCTTTGAGAGAGGTGTGGCCAAGGCATTCTCACTTTTGAAGGGAGTGAAATAAATCAACCTGGAAAAAACAGGTTCTCTGATTAAAGTCCATGTTTTCCCAAGAAGAGCCTCTGTTTCTCCCTGCACTACTCTGTTGAAGGCATTGCTGGTGGACAACTTTCAGTACCTTTCTCCTCTCTTTTGTTTTGAAAGGCGCTGTAAGAGATCACTAGTAAGAGATCGTTTATGTTTAGCAATTGCCCTTTGAAGTTTCAGTCAAACACAGAATTTACTATAAAACAAATTAGTCTTTATTATTTTAGTGAAAATCATAAACTTAACTCAAACATACACAGAATCGGATTTCTGGATCTCTCATCCACCCAGTTTTCCCTGTGGGAACTCTTATGGATGAGTGAACTACTTTTAGCAAGTGGTTAATGAGCTACGTGCTGTATAGATATGACTTTCTTTGAGCATTCACTTAATGATTGGGTGACTATTGCTAATTCCTCCGATAATGAAAAGGGGTTAGAAAACAGGTATGGAAAGATTAGATTTGAACCATATGATATTGCTGATCCTTGACCATTTTTGACCCACGTTATTCTGATTTTACATAATATAACTTAATATGTCCAGGGCTTATTCACAAAACAATACATTCTATACTATGTCCAATGTAAAACTGACATTCTAATAGTAATAGAGTACACTTCAAAAAAATTCAAAAGTTCAAAAATTGTTCTAAATACAGCTGCAAAATAGGAACATGATACCATATTCCATATGATAATAAACCAGTAGCGGATGAAAGAAGATACAATTATGTCATTTTATACCCAGTAATTAAAAATGAGCCTTATAATTATGAAAAATATATTAGTTTACTATAAACCCTTAAGTCAATAACATTTCGTGAAAAAACTCTTTATTGTGTTCTTTGAGTCAGAGGTTAATTGTGTTGAGGACGTTTGGGAAATCTTCCTTTATCTCACTAAAGACTATGTGTTTTTTTCAAAATGCTTCAGTTTTTTTAACTACTCTGTACTGAATACAATGTGCTAACACGTAACATTAATCAAATATGATTGATAATTTTGATGAATTATAATAATGGGAATTTCAAGAAATAGATGAAACATTTTGGGGTTGAAAAGTTCTGACTAATGTTCAAAAGTAAATCCCCTCCTTTATATTTTGGTCCCAGTACAATGAGAATTCGCAACTCTGAATTATACAAAAGAGCTAATGCTCTTCTTCTGTTTGTGTGCATCGAATAGACAGTCTTAACCAAGGAGATAATGAGTATCTGAGGGCATGGTGCAGTGTAAACAGAAGGAGGAAAAACTAACAGGCTCACTAATCGTGGAGTAAATCTTTTTATATGGAAAGCAAGAAAATGTTTCAACATCATAGAAAGACTGCATCTTGACTAGAGAGGGAAGAATTGCTCCTTTCCTAATATAGGAAGTTAGATTAAGGCCTCTAGGCCCTTCAAAGATAAACACCTTAAAATTCTTGAGTCTTTCATTATTAGAGATATTCCCTCTGGATGCTGCAGTTTAAGGTTTTTAAAGGAAGAGTTACACTTTAGAGCTCCTGAGAAGTCTCCACTTTCATCCATGGGGAGTGTTCTTTTATAATTGTGTCCTATGGAGTTCCATGTGAGGGGAGTTGACCAGATTAATTGTTTTTGTTCTTTCCTGTCAATATTCCTGAGAAATTTAACAAACCTTCATGGACAGCCCACGAGGTCCTCTCCCTACCTCCCCACGAGTCCTCAGACTCCAGCCTTCTCACTTTCCAGTACCCAGAACCACTTCAGAGTGCAGGCCACCACCACTTCTCCTGGCAGCCCCCCATCCCCCTCCTCTCCACCAGCTGTCTAAACTCAGCTCAGGGAGATTGTCCTCAAATGCAAGACTGGTACTTTCGCTTCCAGTCCTTTGAACATTGCCTATAAATTCCTTTGTAACACCATTTCCCTTCCCCTTCATTCCTGCCACCTTCTCAGTGTGGCCCTGTTTTTCATTCCAGGCCTTTGGTCTTTCAGTACCCATTTCCGGGCACTCTCTCCGCAGCAGCATCTTCCATTTCCTGCACCTGGGTAATCCCTGCTTGTTTGTGAAGTCTCTGCTTAGATGCTGCTTCCTCCAAGTTGCCTTCCCAGATCCCCCAAATGTGAATCCCCCTCGCATGTCTGCTCCCCTCCCCCTGTAGCAGTGACCACACTATATCACCATTGCCTTTCTGCTTTTCTGAACCCTCTATAGTCTGCAAGCTCCTTAAGGGCAGGACCCCTTGTCTGTCTTGTTCACCATTGTATTCCCAGGGCCTAGCACAGTACCTGGCTTAGAGTAGACACTGAATGTATGCTTATTGAATAAATGAAGGAAGCAGACAGACTGACAGATCCACAGTGGTGCTTTGTGCAGAGCTCCTGTCTTTGAAGAGCTTGTAGTCTGTAGTATTTCTGTACATTGAAAGACTATGTGGAATAACAAAAAGAACACACTTTTAATGAGATCTGGATTTATATCCCAGCATTACAATTTACCAGCTCTGTGAATTTGGATAACTTACCCAACCTTCTTGAGACTTAACACATGAATCAGTATAGTGATAAAAGAGGTCTACTTCATGGGGTTCTTGTAAGTAATAAAATAAGAGACATTAAACATGTACCATAATTGGTACTGGATAATGTTGGCTTCCCTTTTCTCCCAACACACAGCTGTGCTTCCATTTAACATAAATCTCTGCTCACCTTTCCAGTGGACTCAAGATGCTCCTCCCTCACGTGTATGAGCACAAGCTCACACGATTAAAAAAATCATATTGAGAAGAGGGTAAGAGAGTTTATATTTATTACAAAACATTCATAAGTATAACACATTAAGAGAATATGTATATATCGAGGATTTATAAACATTTTAAAGCACTGTGTGTCAGATATCCTATCCTACTGTATAGGATAAGTAAATTTAAAATTAGATTTTAATGGGCAGAGCTCAGTTTTGGTGTGAGCCTCAAATTTTAGCCTGCTATTCAATTTTACAGTGCATTATTTTAAATATTGTTTGTAACTGAATAAACTCCTAAAATTTAAAATTTTGAATGTAAATTTTAAAAGACAATAGAATTGTATTTTTATACTTGGTAATAGTGACATAAATTTTAGATCAAAATTCTTCTCTAAATAATAGTATTTATTCATTTTACTTGACTGTGTAATGATTTAAGAGATATGCAGAGATTTTTGAACTCCTTCACTGTTATTATTTTTTCAGTGAAAGCATATAACCTAAACTAGTTCACAACAGAATATGCTGAGATAACCTTATTTCCACAAAATTTACAACCCAAGGGCTAGTTTTATATGTTTTCTTTGCCGGCTGGATTGTGGCTAATCATGGCCAAGTGTTTTGATGCTGTTGGTTTGGCTCTTAAATGAAACTGGATCCTGACAGCAAAGTTCAAGAATTATTGTCAGCTTCTCTGCATAACTTAGAAGCATCTTCAAAGGCATATGTACTATTGCCCTGGCAGACATATATACACGAGTACGGTATAACACCTCCATCCTCCATGCTTGGCAAGTTAACGTGGATGTTCATTTTTATAGCCGCTAACTTATTAGCTGTGGATTACGTTGTCACTCTGTGTGTTACATTTCCAAGCATAAGAAGTGTGAGTGAGTTCTAAGACATGTGAAATGAAGGATCAACTCGCAAAAGCTGGTCTTGAAGGCATCAGAGAGTAGGGATAAAGACTTCATCATGCGGTTCATAGAGCTTGCCAATTCCTTGATTGACAGCTCTCTGTATGGCAAGTCTTGAGGGATTGGGTATTTAAATCTTAATTACAAAAAAGTGTTACAGAATACTAAAAACCAGTCAAGGAAACTGGAAGGCGTGTAATGTAGCATTCTTCTATTAATCTCTTATACAGAATAAATTTGATTGACAAGATCATACAAATAGTGTAAAGGAACTTAGGAAATCAGTACAAAACTGAAGGGAAATTTTTAAACCATGTGCCATAAATGCGTCCTGTTTTATAAATTAAAATTGCTCCACAATCATATACACAAAAATAAAGCAGATTAAAATGGGCTTTATTATAAGATACAATCCTAACTGGCTTAAAGAACTAAAATCTCACTAACAAGATTCAAACAAACAAAAATACAATACACATAGCTGCTTTACTTAGGAAAAAAAAAAATCACAAGAGCTTATTTTAGGGAAAAAAAAAATGGATTCCAAAAGATGGAAATAAAACAACTGTAGAGAAAAAAATTTTAAATAAAAATTGAAGTATATTCAAGAACACCAGTAATGCTCTTAGCGTTCTCATCTATGTCATTCCCTTATTAATTCATCAGTTCAATAAATACTTATTAAGAGATTACTGCGGTCCAAATCTTTTGGCAAGCGAAGAGAATATGGAGATATTAATGGCAGGGTCAGAGTTCAGTGGGAAAGCGCTCATGAAAACAGGTCATAGCAATGGAATGTCATTCAAGTATAAATAAAAAACCTGGATATCTTCTGTTCCCTCACCCCCATATTCCTTCTCTGCTTTGCATTTTTCCCTGGAGAGGCTGATCTGAATGGACTATATCAATGGGTTTCTTTGCCCTTTGGCTTCTGGTTAAACTCAGCCAGTGGGGACCCCAGCAGCAGATCAGAGGAAGGGATAAGCATGAGGTGAGGTTTTGAATCCCGCTGCTACTTCCACATGGGGTTTCCTGCATCTGTGGGCCGGTCACAGCTCCTTTCAGGAAATGTCCTCAAATTATTCTTTTTACTGTGCCATCTGTTTCCCGCCAGGCCCTACTGATACACTGTGGGAACACAGAGGAGAGAATTCTTTGGGGAATCCAGATAGACTTCACAGAAGAAATGGCATTTAAGATGGGTCTTTGAGGAAGAGGAGGAGTTCCTGAAGAGATGGGGGAGAACTTCAAGGTGGCTAGAACATGGGGCAAATGGATAAAGGGAAGAAAGAAATCAAGATACTTTTGGGATGGATTGTGAAGGACCTCGCGTTTCCTATAGAGGCGTTTGGACTTAACCCAAAGGCAACAGGCGACAGGTTATTTTGGTGGGTTGCTAAGTAGAAGGCAGTGTTTCTCAAATCTGATTATTACAGGCATCCTTTTAATAGAAATAGTTTGTGAGGACTTTTTCAGGACTGACTTACCTATTTTTATTATGATATGTACCCTATTATCAGCTTTAACTATATAGAAATTCCTTTTGCTTATAATTTTTATACAACTAAAGAACAAAAATTGATGTATATAAGAAATAAAAACAAAACCATATGAATTCTAAAATTCAAATTATCATTAATTTAATGTGAAGGATTATGGTTTGCTAAAATTAATTCAGGAAAAAATGAATTTCTTTCATCATAAGAGAGTTCAACATGCCTATAATAACTCACGTTTTAAGATAATTCGATTCTTCCACTTCTTTCTGTTGCTCAAACTATTGTGCATATTTCATCTGTACCAAATGCTGTGAAGTCATTTGACTTTCATTTGATATAAGTTTCCCTCAAAACTTAGCTGTGTAAACAGCCATTTTATTATGCTGCTAGATTCTGTGAGTCAGGAATTCAGACTAGGCTGGGAATGGCTTCTCTTTTTTCCAGGATATCTGGAGCTCAGCTGAGAAGGCCCAAGGGCTGGAGAAAACTCGACATCTTCACTTGGCTATGCTAACTCATAGCGGGACCTCAGCTGAGTGGTTAACTGGAGTTTCAACACATGCCTTTCCAGGCAGCCTTGGCTTCCGCATAGCACGGAACCCTCAGGGCAGTCAGCTTTCTTACATGGCAGCTCAGAGCTCCCAAGTGTCCCACATCACAAAGTAGAGATTGTCTCACATTTTCTGACCTAGCTTCAGAAGTCATACAAGGTCATTTCCACTGTATTCTATTGTACAGTGAGGTCACAAGTCTACCCAGAATCAGGGGGAGGAAGCATAGACTTCGTGTCTTAATGGGAGGAATGTCAAAGAAGTTTCAGCCACATTTGAAAACTACCACAGGCTATGAGAATAACACAAAAACAAGCATGGGACACTAAAAAAGTATCTTTTGTTATATATACGGTGATCATCTGGATAATCCAGGATATGCTTATTCATAGAATAATAACCAAGTTTTTTTCCTTAGGCTCTAAAATTAGCAGTTAAGTTCCAAATCTGAGGACAAATGGGTGGTAAGTGTCTCTCATTTTGGAGGGCTTACTGTTAGGCATTAGATACACCACTTAAGACTAAGGAAATGGCCAAAAGCCGTTGTTTTCTCCTTTCTCATGGAAAACAGAGTGCCATGAGGTCCCCATGGAGAAACATATAGCACTTGTTACTCTGCCACCAAATTGCACACTGAGCACGGCCAAGGTGGCACTCTGTCATCTGGACATCTACCTGTCTACTTCACCAGCCAGTTGCAAACTATCCATCCTGGACAAAGTGCCAATATTGAGCGCCAGTCACATTTTCATAGCAAATAGTAATATCAGATTTGTTAAGGGAAAAAATGCCTTTTAGATGATTTGTAATTTCAGCTGTTGGAAATATTTGATTAGTTGCAAATAAATGATTTTAAATTTCTTATATCCTTAGGAGAATTAAGCTTCTGTTGATGTCAAATCCCAAGAATGTGAAGAGATAATCATTTCAAAATCTTATTCAGGGCTGGGGAGGAATGAGGAAGAATAGGGCGTGACTGCTGATGAGTATGGGGTTTCTTTGCGGGCTGATGAAAATGTCTTAAAATTAGACTATGGTTGCACAATTCGTCAGTATTTTAAAAGCCATGGAGTTGCACAATTTAAGCGGTTAAATTATAAGGCATGTGAATTATATCTCAATAAAGATGTTATCCAGGCATAACTAATCTATGAGGTTAGAAGTCAGGATGACAGGAGGAGGTACAGCGCAGGCTTTGATGCTGGATTTCTATCTGGCTGCTGGCAGCCTGGATGTTACACTTTATGAAAATCTATCAGGCACTTACAATTCGTGTGCTCTTCCATATGTATGTTATACTTCAATAAATTTTACTTTCAAAAAATCACACAAAAGAGCCAAAATGGTATTATGTGGCAAGAGGCTGTGGGGTAGACCATTGAGAAGAGGAGATGAAAGCTGTGGACATTCTAGTAAATACTAATAAATGTATAACAAATGGCTCTCCAAAAGAAAAGAAGAATAAAAAAAAACAGAACTGGTTTGTAGTTTTTGCCAATTTCTATATCGTGAATTCTCCCACCATGGCTGATCTCAAGCTACCATTTGGTTCTGGGAATAAGACATCTGATCCAACTCAACTTATTCCAATCCCTTTATCCAGTTGTCTGCTGGAGACAGCTCATACTGGCCAATTGTTAAATTTTCAGAAATTTTGTGAGCTGGTTGTTAATCCATTGCTCGACCCATGGCCTGAAACCTGTAGGGCACAACAGGACCTTTGGTCCTCACCTTTCCCTGATTATCTCTTGTTCTCTGGGAAGCATGGGTGAGTGGGGGAATAGGAGTTATGGAAAGGGATGACTGGGTCCTATTTGAGGATGCTGTTGTGGTTCTCTCTTGACTACACTGGTTACTTATCCACTCCCTCAATATGGCAGGAATCCAGTTGATGCGTCTTTAGGGGGACAAAGTGAAGTTCACTTCAGGTCACATGGGTCAAGCAGTATGAGCTAGGAGTGTGAGGGAGGGAGCTCTATGAGAATAGAGTTTTAGCTGGATTAAAATGGACTGAACTGGAAATTATCTGAAAGTAACTGGAAAGGAGGGTTTATCCTAGTACAAATGAACGTGGCAATTGGAGAAATAAACTGTTTCTGGTATAAACTCCTATCAAGTGCAAACTATTTGATAAATCAATTATGCTCATTATGAAATAATTTGAAGTTTATCATTGAGATAAAAACCAAAAAATTAATCTTCTATAGATCTCACAGAAAGATACTCTATGAATAGACTGAAATGGGGAGATGAGTTAGGAAATTATTAAATGTCAGAATTCAAAGTTGAAGATCTGATCTAAGGATGCAGTAGATTGATGGAAGATGGTAGATGGATGGGTGGAACTTGGATGCCAGATTCAAGAGGCAAAGTTACATGATTGGGTGACCAGTTTTTTATGGTGGGTAAGAGAAAAAAGGTGTCAAGATTGATTCTTATTTTCCATCTTGGAGGGCTAAATATAGTTTCATGGGTTTTTTGTTTTTGTTTTTGGTTTTTACGGTACGTGGGCCTCTCACTGTTATGGCTTCTCCCGTTGCGGAGCACAGGTTCCGGACGCGCAGGCTCAGCGGCCATGGCTCACGGGCCCAGCTGCTCCACGGCATGTGGGATCTTCCCAGACCGGGACACGAACCCGTGTCCCCTGCATCGGCAGGCGGATTCTCAACCACTGCGCCACCAGGGAAGCCCCAGTTTCATGGTTTTGAAACTAAGAGTTTTAAAAATTGGCATGAATTTAGAAGACATTATTTTACATGTATGCTGAAGTTGGAAGAGTCCTCTCTGAATAATAAACTAAGATAAAGATGATGAATATGTCTCATAGTGTTACCATTTATTAAGATTCATGCTAATAACCTTGTTTTGCTTGTTTTAGAGCTTTATATAAATGGTATCATATTCAGTTTGGTGCTCTGGGACTTAATTATTCTACTCATTATGTTTCTAAGATTTCTCCACGTTCAGTTGTGTGCTGCTGTAGTTCATTCAATCCCACAGACGAGTATTCTATGGAGTGAATATTTCATAATTCAGTTATCTACTCTTTGTTTGATGGGTATTTGTGTTATTTTCAGTTCTGTGTTGTAATTATGTGTGCTACGATACACATTCTCCTGGCACACATATCAGGGATACAATGAGAAAGAGGACAGGATATTCAAAATGTTTCAATTCTTAAGTTGTGGTGAAATTTTATTAACATGATTTATCATTTACATATATATGTATATTGTTTTGCATCAAATATTACATTTTAAAAGAATAAAATAGGACTATGGAGAAAATAAGTGGAAAGAAGGAATAGGGAATATTGTTTTAGAGAGGAAAGGGCTGCAATTTTAAGTGGGGAGGCCAGAGAAGGCTCATTGGAAGGGGCCATCTGGACAAGACTGGAGGGAGGTGAGAAAGAGGCGATCTGGGGAAAGAGTGTTAAAATACAGACATTATGTCAAAAAGTGAAAAAGAAGACTAACAGCTAGTAAAAGGAATCTTTGGGGAGGAGTGAGGGGCATAGTATCAGTTATAATGGCTGTTTCCATCTTTCCTTTTGAGTTTCTCCCCAGTTGTCCAGTTGGAGCAGCTGCTGCCAATGGGATTTTACAGCATCTAGAAACAGATCTGTTCCCTCGCTTCACCACAGTGAGAAAAATCCCCTTTCCTCTTAGTGTTTGAGAAACACACACACACACACACACACACACACACACACACACACACACGGCTTTACTGGACCCTTAAACATAAAAACGGATCCAGTTACAAAGCACAGTTAATTTGTCCTGGCCTCGGTATCACTTCTGTACTGCACGTCAAACCTGTTTGGCAAACTGTACAAGTTCCTCTTTTGAATCGTCTCCTGTTCTAATTTCTATTCCTCCTCCTTTTCCTTCAGGCTTCACCCTCTTCAGGGCTAGGGCAAATAACTAAATTGTGGGCCCACTGCTTAGATAAACAGGTGCTTAGTGAGTTTACAGAGACCTTTCTGAAGAAGGTATCTTTGACCACAAAAACATCAGAAATGTATCTTGGCTTTTCCTCCACATCTCCCCACATCACCTGCCTTGGTAAAGATATTTTTTCCAACCAGTTAACTCTTAAAAGATTGATACTTTAGGGTTTTCAATAAGCCTTACAGGAGATGAGATTTTAAAATAAACTTTAAAGGGGTTACTAAAATCATAATGGCTCCAAGAAAAAAAAGAAAGAAAAGCCAAAGGGTAAGTAATTTTCCATAAAACTGTAAGTGATACAGTTTTGTTTCCTTATAGATGTTAAAAATGTCCTCATTATTCTCTTATAGCAACAGTGCTTCTGTTGATAATAAGATAAGGTGAAACTCATGCAGCTCAAAGTCATAATAAGGAGCCCATGCATTTATTGTTGGTGGAAAACTACTTTTGGCCAGAAACCACCTGCTATGGCAAATATAATCAGTGTATTAAGCGAATAAAATGTAAACTGTATGTAATGTTTCTCAGGCCACACCAGCCTTGGAGAGGATGAACAAGTTGTATCCCACCCAGTGGGATTTCTGAGACCCTCAAGCTCCTGTCTCCCAGCTCCCAAGCTGACTCTTATCTTTGCCATGAAATCTGGGGAACTCAGGATTTCCTCAGCAGCCATGGCAGCCACAGTTGATGTCCTGGTACAGTTCATGACAACAAAGGACTTCGAATATTACATAAACTCAGCTGATAAAGCAGCAGTAGAGTTTAAGAGGATTGACTCCTATTTTGAAAGAAGTTCTACTGCGGGTAAAATGCTATCAGACAGGATTGCATGCGACTGAGAAATCGTTGGTAAAAGGAAGAGTCAATCAATGTGGCAATTTTCATTGTTGTTTTACCTTTAGAAATGGCCACAGTCACCCCACCCCTCATCAACTACCAACCTGATCAGTCAGCGGCCATCAACATCGAGGCAAGACCCTCCACCAGCAAAAAGATGACTACTTGCTGAAGGCTCAGATGATGGTTAGCATTTTTTAGCAATAATGTATTTTTTAAATTAAGGCATTACATTGTTTTTTTATACATAATGCTATTGCACACTTAATAGACTACAGTATAGGGTAAGCATAACTTATATGCGCTGGGAATCCAAAAAATGCACGTGTCTCACTTTATTTTGATATTCACTTGACCGCAATGGTCTGGAACAAAACAAGCAGTATCTCCAAGGTCTGCCTGTAGACTGGGGAACTTCCAACTATGGGAGAGGAAAGATGAGATTGGGAGTGGAGAGCTGCCTACAACTCCTTCGCTTTTCGGGGCCTGCTGGAATGCCCAGAGGTGCTAAACAAATGCTGCCTTAAATGGGATGGGTGATCTTTCAGCCCCGGGATTTTCACTCACTTACTTTGTGCATCAGTCACCTTAGTCTAAATCATGTGACAGCAAGAAACGACCCACAAATAAACATGGTGTTATTTCTTGCTCAGGTTACATGTTCATTGTGCTTTGGCTGTGGCTCAACTCCGCACATTTGATCAATGATTCAGCAGCTACCTGGGACATGCAGGTCTATGGCAGTGAAAAGAGGGTAGAAGAATTGCTTTAAAGTTTGCATTAAGAATTGGCACCTCGGGGGCTTCCCTGGTGGTGCAGTTGTTGAGAATCTGCCTGCTAATGCAGGGGACACGGGTTCAAGCCCTGGTCTGGGAGGATCCCACATGCCGCGGAACAACTAGGCCCGTGAACCACAACTACCGAGCCTGCGTGTCTGGAGCCTGTGCTCCGCAACAAGAGAGGCCGTGATAGTGAGAGGCCCACGCACCGCGATGAAGAGTGGCCCCCGCTCGCCACAACTAGCGAAAGCCCTCGCACAGAAACGAAGACCCAACACAGTCCAAAATAAATTAATTAATTAATAAACTCCTACCCCCAACATCTTAAAAAAAAAAAAAAAAAGAATTGGCACCTGGCCCTCTACTCACATTTCATTGGCCCAAGCAGGTCACAGCATCAAGGCTGATGTCCAAGATGTGACAAGATCTAATCCTACCATGGTGTGGGGCAGCCAATACTGGAGAACAATAATACAGCTTGATATATTACATGAACTTGAGCAAGGCATTTTACCTCTCTGAGCCTCAGCTTTGTCTCATGTATAGGGGATGACAATAGCATTTACCCCTCAGGGTTTTTTTAGAAGGTAAAATGAAGTAATGCATTCAAATGCCATGTAAGTGTGAGAGCAAAAAGGATTTAATTGCTACCCCAAGATTGCTCTTTCTCAGATAGTATCATCTCAAAGAGCTGTGCAATTTTCCCCTCTTTAATTTTTTATTCACTACAGAAAATAATCGTAAAAATATACATTTTTCAAAAAAGTTATCTGCACATGTAAAAAGGTGTCTTGTCAATATTGACATTTTTCCTTGTTTTACTTTCAAAACAGTTGTGTGATTTAGCAATTAATGTATGAGTCTTCCTACATCTTTTTCCCCCTATTCCCTTCCTCCTATAGAAGAGGTTCAGCTGGGATTCCTTGCTGTCTTCTCTTCCTGTTGCCCACCAGCCATGTGGAATGTGGGTTGCAGAATCTGAGACAATTTCTCAAATGAGGACAGGCAGGTAGAGCCTCAGGGTCAGGAGGAAAGGAGAGGGTGGAATGATGAGAACCTTCCTTGTCATCAGAAAGGTAAGATGTTTTTCTCTTGGGAAAGGAAAGAAAAGCCTCTGGGGGCTGGGATTCTGGAGACGGCATGTAGGGAGGAGTTTTTCCTGGGGATTTTAGGAAAGGAAAATACAGAGATGTGGAACGTAAGGGATCGGAATTACTTAAGATTATGTTTGGCTGCAAGCAAAGAAAAAACTCTGAATAACAGTAGCTTACATAAAATAGAAGATTGTTCCTCGATCACTTTAAAAAGTCCAAATGTAGGTAGTTCTTCACCTTCATGGAAGTTCAAGGACTTGGGATCCTTTTCCTGTGCCATCAGCCTTAGTGTGCTCTCCCATGGTCTAAAATAGGTGTTTCATTTCCAGCCAAATCATCTGTATGATTGCCTGCATAAAGGAGGAGGGAACACAAAAGGCCTGCCAACATTATTCAAGGAAATTTCCCAGGAGTTATACCCAACGTTTGTACTTAGTCACATGGCCACACCTGGGAAACATTTGATTTTATTCTAGGTGTCCAGCCCAATCAGGAGTTCCACTTCTAATGAAGAAAAGGAAAATGCATAGTGGGAGGGAACAGTAGCAGACATCCCATAGAGAAAGGAAAGAGAATTTTAAGGTGGTGTTGTGGATTGTGTATTTCAATATTTTTAACAGTCCTTGAGATATGAAGTGAAGAATATGAGTTATTTTGAAATAAAGTCTTAGTTTCTGTACTGTATGTCATTGTCTGCGACCTAGATTTGAGGTTGAACCACATGAGCTATGGCTCAGTGCTCACCTGGCCACTATAGTCACCACTAAGTTTGTGATTCCGGTTACCATGAATGGGCTCCTCCCACTGAAATGCCTTCTTGTTCCCATCTGTATAACCATCTGAGACAGGAAAGGACTTTTACACCATCATTATTCCAATTTATTGGAATCCCCAATGGACGGTCTTGCTCTCTTGTTCTTATACACTGTGGAGTCATATGTATATATCATATTTACTCTTTCACTTTCTTTTATTCTTACACTCCTTTTTGCAAACTTGGGACAAACTCTCTTGGAACTAGTTCAAACGGTATCACACAAGTATCATGGTCAAAGCATTTCTCTCCTAAGGACTTCAGAGTTCCAGGACAAAGCCAGGGACCTTTGGACTCTTTCCTTTGTCAAGATGTGGTTTCTGCCTCTAAGAGAATTTGGGAAATATCCTGTGGCTTTACTGCTCTTACATAAGACTGTTAACACTGAAGTCCTGGGAACTACACCCCTGGCCACCTTGTAGTCTTCATTTTCATTTTTTGCCAAGTACTGCATTAGGATTTTTATGCTAATTTGCCATCCTCTATGGTGGTTTTGGAAAGCCCAAGTCCCAGAAATAAGTATACAGATTAACTGTTCACTTTCCTTTTCTCTCAGCATGTCAGTTATAAACGTATTATAATTTTTATTATTAAAACAATACAGGCTCATTGTAGAAAATTTGTAAAAGTATAAAGAAGGGAAAAAAAACCCACTCATAATCTAACCACCTTAACCATGTTCACTGGACTCTTCCTGTTTCTATGAGTTTATGTGTGTACACGTGTGTGTGTATGTTTTAAGCAAAATTGAAAATATTCTACAAACTTACGTTGCTTATGTGTTCTGTTTTCCAGTGAACTTGAACACTTTCCATCCATAAATATTCTTTGAAGGTATGGTTTTTAATCGCTGCATAGAACTTAGTTGTATATACCATGAAAAATTCACTTCAGTAGGGATTTCAGTGGAGTTTTTTGTTGTTTACTTTTTAAAGGTGAAATGGCTTTGACACTAACATGGCAAAGCCAAAATTAGTAGTCAGAACTACAACTCTTATTTCAGAGTGTATTTATTTATTTTTAATATTTTTTGAAGTTTATTTATTTATTTATTTTTAATTTATTTTTGGCTGTATTAGGTCTTCGTTGCTGTACGCAGGCTTTCTCTAGTTGCGGAGAGCAGGGGCTACTCTTCATTGTGGTGCATGGGCCTCTCATTGCAGTGGCTTCTCTTGTTGTGGAGCACAGGCTCTAGGCACATAGGCTTCAGTAGTTGTGGCTTGTGGGCTCTAGAGCACAGGCTCAGTAGTTGTGGCGCACGGGCTTAGTTGTTCTGAGGCATGTGGGATCTTCCTGGACCAGGGCTCGAACTTGTGTCCCCTGCATTGGCAGGTGGATTCTTAACCACTGCGCCACCAGAGAAGTCCTCGGAGTGTATTTAATGACTATAAGCTTCTGGAGGTTAGGGACCATGCTTGTTTACCTTAGCTGGTCTCTAAAGAGCGCCCCCAACAAACCATACCTTCCTGCCTTCAGCATCTTGGTAGTGAATCCAAGCTTGTCCTGTGTAGCCAATAAAATTCAGTGAAAGTGACTCTGTATAACTTCTGAGGCTAGGTCACAAGAAGCCTTGCAGTGTCTACCTTGGTCTTTTTGTGCTCTGGAGGAAATTTATGTCTGACTACATGGGGCTGCCTGGCTGTAAGGAAGCCCAACTTGGCTACATGCATAGGCCACATGGTGAGAAAGACAGAGATTTTGAGAGAGAAACAGACAGACAGACATACAGGTAGACAGACAGACTTGGCCAGTTCCAGCTGTTCCAGGCATCCAAGGTGTGAGCGAACAAATACCTTGTACTGGTCTGGTATGTCCAGACCAGTAAAGCCTTCATGTGACTTCAGCTCCAACCACCATCTGATTGAAACTATGTGAAAGACCTGCCTGACAACTGCCCAGCTGAGCCCAGTCAACCCACTGAACTATGAGACATCGTAATGAATTATAGTATTAAGGTGTTAAGTTTGGGGGTGGTTTGTTATACAGTAATAGATAATCAAAACGCTGTTATATTAGCTACTATATCTTCAGCCCCTAGCAGGAGCTGGCATACTTGGTATACTCTAGATAACTGGAAAATACTTGCTAAGTAAGTAAATAAACTTACAAGATTACTTGCACACAAATTCACACACACACGTTTGTGTGTGCATAATTGCGAGATTTCCTTATAATTAGAATGCTAAAAAAATGAGTCCCTTTTTATTTTATTTTTTCAGCCCCATTTCTCACTGGACTGGCTCAGTGAAGATTGATTTGCTATTTGTAAAACAGAGTAAAGGCAAATGTCATAAATGGCTGATTGAAAATTTCCTTTCAGAATCACTTGTTTATGTGGTTTGGGAAACTTGTTTTTTAATAAGTACAATTTGGTTTTGCTTTGAAACTCCAAAATTAAAAAGAATTGAACATCCACATGGTGTGGAGACGGTGTCGTGTCTTTGCTCGTGTTTCTGTCACAGCTCAGGGAGGACGGGTGAGGTGGGACAGCAGAGGTCTCATGAAGCCTGTGCAACTATGGCAGGTGCTTAGACAGGGACATTGAACACGGGAAAAGGTGTGGTTTTTGGTGGTTTCTGGAACTTGAAGGAAGAAGGACAGAACTAGAATTGTTTTTAAATATTCTTTGCCCAACCCTACTATTTACCCTCCTGTGGCCAAAGATGGGTTTTAGAAAAAGAGCCAAGAAAAGAAGGGTGGAGGAGGAGAGATGTAGAGAGATGAGAACAGGACACTCTCTTGCAGCTTGTAGTTGCTCCAAGGAAGAAACCATTGCAGGCATCACACGACAAGCCAAGCACTGGTTCCTCTTTTCTCGCACTCCTCCCCTCCCCCATCACCAAAGTACAGGATCCACTCCTCGTGAGGATTGGCAGAATAAGGCAGGACATTAGCCTTCCCACGAGTTGTAGAAAAGAACCAGGACTCTGGATGAGGGACAGGAGTGTGTTTCTGCTGTGTCCTGAGCCAGGTGTCATAGGGACAAATTTGCAGGTGTGGCAATCAGGGTTTTGGTATTTCTGAAATGTGAAGAGGCAAACACAGAGCAAATACTCAACAAATCTTTTTTCCCTCTTGTTAGCGTTCAGAGTGTGGCACCCAAGAGCCTTGGCATGCAAGTAGTCAAACCCCACAATGTCCAAGGAGGTGATCTGCAAGTATGAAGTATTGAAAATAAG
Organism: Orcinus orca; assembly: GCF_937001465.1. Taxonomy (NCBI): domain Eukaryota; kingdom Metazoa; phylum Chordata; class Mammalia; order Artiodactyla; family Delphinidae; genus Orcinus; species Orcinus orca. The sequence goes on from NC_064565.1 coordinate 51,137,736, forward strand.
GAGCATCCTGTGCTATCGGATATCAAAGGCCCTCTGGATGTTTGAATGGGCCCTGTCATGTTGTAGAGGGCATCCCTTCCACCTTGAACTTGTGCTATCTCGCTCCAAACACTTAAAAACGTGCCAAGAATAAACCAACCTTAGAACTCCTACAACGTATTCCCAGGACTGCAAATTTTATCTGAAGGAAAATCTTAGTGGAAATTACCAGCACCCCCTTGAGACTTCTGTATGTGTTTCGACATGAAACACACTGAAAAAGTGAACCTACTGAGGTTGCTGCCAAGTTTCTAATTCACAAAGGGACGTGCTTTTCTCAAGATTCTCGTGAAGGCCTGGCTGCTTGCTGTGTACAATTGGAGATACCTCGAGAGGTTTCTTCTCACTTTAAATGTTTTCTAACTAACCTCATTCTGACGTTTGCTTTGATCAGATTATCGACTCTGCTCAGATTATCTATTTTAAACAGACAACTCTCTTCTCTGTTCTCCAGGGAAATGTGGGTGCTGAGTGGCTTTCTGTGGTATGTGCTACTTGGTCTCACCTGGGAGCAGAGACGATTTTGCCTTCTGCACCTCCAAAAAGCTTCTTTGATAAGGTGATTTCAGTTTCTTACTTAAATAGTGAACCATCCAGCTTATTATCACTTCTAGTTTGTTTTTAAATAAATATTTTTTTATCACACCCACTAAATTCATCCAAAGAATGTCCAATTTCTCCTTAAGCAAATTAGAAAAGCTACCCAGAGTATTAGCTCCAGGAAGGCTGAGAATTGTGGTCAGATACAATGATACCACACCCGTTCAGGGTTCTTGTACCTTAGTCCCACAAGGTCAGAATAGTCAGCTATGAGGCAACCTGTGGAGTCTTATTGCATAAATGAGCCAGATCATGTCCGGCTAATTCTGAAAGATCAAACTCAGCAGGCTCATGGGTGAAACAGTGAACCAACTTAAACAAATTATTTACAATGAATGAAGTGCTAGGTCAAACCACAGGGCAGCTGCTGCTAATTGGGATATTCCATCATCCACAGGATATTTATTGATATTAAGCCAAATATTAGTGTTCCTTCAAGCATAGCTTGAGAAGTGCTGAATTAGACAATGTGGATTGAAATGGTTTCACTGGATTATCTCTACTTCAGGATTCAGACATGTATCACCTCCTCCAGGGAGCCCTGCCTCACTCCACAACAGTTTGCCTCTATTGTACCACTCACTCTGGAATGCATTTTTCAAGTTCCCTGTCTGCTCCCCACGGGAGTATGTGCTCTTCAAATGTATTAACCACAAGTTTGGCTTTGAGGAGTTAATGAATGAGTAAATGGATGGATGAGTGCAGTGTCCAATGGCTGTCATATTAGAATAGTGTTGTACACAACGAGTAGCTGTAGAACACAGGACTTTCCTCCAGTAACAGTGATAGTATCATCCATCTCGCATGGTTGTAGAGGACACAAAAAATGAGATAAGCAATATGATTTTATTTAACAAGCTTATAACTGAGTTCCACTTGGAGCTAAACACTGGAAAAACATTCCAAGTCCTTAAGAAAATGATATTGTTTCCATTTATATCATAACAGAATTTGGTTGGCCACTGGCTCTAACTGTACAGACACCACTAGGCAGGGCATGTTTTCACTGTTCTCAAAAATCCTGTTTTTGGATTTTCCAGCAAGAACTTCACATTTCCTCATAGTTTACTGCTACTTCTACTTTGTAGTGCTATAGCGATATGGATGGTCCCTTAGGGAATCTGAACTGTAAGCGTTTTGATACACAACTTTATGATCCTGCTTGGTTTAATTTGGACATGGTCCAGGAAAAAGAAAACAGAAAAAAAAAAACTTCACAGATTTGTTTTTTAATAGTGAAATATAATCCCTTAAGGATACAATGCCATTTAATTTTAATTCTTATTTTTATTATGCTTGGTGTGTTCCAAATAATCAGAGTGTACTTTGGGTGTGGAAAACAAGTTTGATAAAAATCTGAATTTATGTTTGCTTGGCAACTGGATACCAAAGAGAAATGTAAGAAATCTTTTCAAGATTGGAGACTATTTAGATTTTTTTAAAGTATGTGTTATGTAAGTTGATGTTTACATGACTTTGAAATGGTACATGCACTAATATATGACTGACAGGAAAAGTCAGGGGATAAAAGGCATCTTCACTAAGGAATGGCTAAATTTGGGAATTATCAAGAGTAGAGCAGATAGATAATTCACTAAGTTGTTGCATGGAATAAACTTACTATAGTAAAAACCCCATCTACTTTGAGAATATTCTTATATTTTTCAAAATAAGTCATGACATCATTTTGTACAATGGATGAGTTTTTTTTTTGTGGTCATGGTTCCATAATTTGTAAAATCTAAAAAATATTTAACCTTCCAGTTGGAATCTTTGTTTTTGTAGTTCTTTTCTAGAGTGTAATAACATTAAATTGCTTTGGGTTGAGTGTTTTAAATTCCAAGAGATATGGCTCCCAAAGGCACTCACATAAACAGGCAGAATGACAGAGACATAGTCCTCCGACAGCTATTTAAGTCAAATAATGGATTGTATGTGATTACAGACTGGATTGTGGTTTTTAACTAACGAAAAAGTTGGGTTTCAAAAACTTTGAGGTTGGGACTTCCCTGGTGGCACAGTGGTTAAGAATCTGCCTGCCAATGCAAGGGACACAGATTTGAACCCTGGTCCGGGAAGATCCCACATGCCGCAGAGCAACTAAGCCCATGCACAACAACTACTGAGCCTGAGTTCTAGAGCCCACATGCCACAACTACTGAGCCTCTGTGCTGCAACTACTGAAGCCTGCACGCCTAGAGCCCATGCTCCGCAACAAGAGAAGCCCCCGCTTCCCGCAACTAGAGAAAGCCCGCGAGCAGCAATGAAGACCCAACGCAGCCAAAAAATTAAAAACAAAAAACTTTGAGGTTTAGGTCTCAGACCCTCATTTTCATAGAAACTCTGATATAAATATAAATAAAAGCCCCTGGTATAAGTTCTGAAGCCACTCCATTGGGCCAGTTTAATATACATGGTTGCTGGAAGGGTAACCCCAAATCTGCAGTTGGGGAGTTTGTCTCATTGGTGAGTGTACCTGAAGGGCTGCCTGTGGAATCAGTGCTGGGTGGTGTCAGTGGTCCCCCTGTCCTGAGGCTGAAGCCCTGCGAAGGGAGCTACAGACCTTAATGTGGAGGATAATTAAGCTTTGATGCTGGCAAAGGTCCCAAAGACAGGGAGGTTTCAGGAAAAAGGGGAGGCTTGGGGTGTATCGCCACACTGTGGTGGTGGTTGAAGCTTTTTCAGCAACACATGGGAGGACTCTGGTGTCTGAGGAGACAGCTCGTGGGCAGATGCTTCAAGAGCATAGAGAGGGCAGGTGTGACTGGGCTGCGTGTCTTTTATAAATCGTGTCTATAAATCATGATGTTGTAGTTACCATGGCTGTGTAACAACCTCCAAGCATAGTGGTAGTGGCATTAAAAAGAACTTTAGTAATGTTAATGGATTCTTTGGACAAGGCACAGTGAGGGCAGCTTGTTTCTGTGAGGTCTGGGGTCTCATCCAGAAGACTGGAAGTCTGGGGGCCAGAATCAGCCAAATGCTCCTTCACTCACATGTCTGGTGGTTGACTTGGTTATTGGCTGAGGCTCTTTCTAGGGCTGTCAGCTGGAAGAGCTACAAGTGACTCCTCCGTGTAGCCTGGGCCACCAGGTGGAGAGAAAGCCCAGGCTACTATTTTGCTTAAAATAAGTTTTATTTTATTATTTTACTAAAATTACTATTATTATTTTTGTGTTTTGAATTTTATTTATTTTTTCATACAGCAGGCTCTTATTAGTTATCTATTTTATACATATTAGTGTATACATGTCAATCCCAATCTCCCAATTCATCACACCATCACCCCCCACCACCACCACTTTCCCCCCTTGGTGTCCATACATTTCTTGTCTGCATCTGTGTCTCAATTTCTACCCTGCAAACTGGTTCACCTCTACATTTTTCTAGATTCCACATATATGTGTTAATATACGATATTTGTTTTTCTCTTTCTGATTTACTTCACACTGTATGAAGGTCTCTAGATCCATCCACGTCTCTACAAATGACCCAATTTCGCTACTTTTTAATGGTTGGGTAATATTCCACTGTATATATGTACCACATCTTCATTATCCATTCATCTGTCGTTGGGCATTTAGGTTGCTTCCATGAACTGGCTATTGTGAATAGTGCTTCAATGAACATAAGTGCATGTGTCTTTTTTTTTTTTTTTTTTTTTGCGGTACGCAGGCCTCTCACTGTTATGGCCTCTCCCATTGCAGAGCACAGGCTCCGGATGCGCAGGCTCAGCGGCCATGGCTCACGGGCCCAGCCGCTCCGCGGCATGTGGGATCTTCCCAGACCGGGGCACGAACCCGTGTCCCCTGCATCGGCAGGCGGACTCTCAACCACTGCGCCACCAGGGAAGCCCGCATGTGTCTTTTTGAATTACGGTTTTCTCTGGATATATGCCCAGTAGTGGGATTGCTGGGTCATATGATAATTCTATTTTTAGTTTTTAAAGGAACCTCCATACTGTTCTCCAGAGTGGCTGTATCAATTTACATTCCCACCAACAGTGCAAGAGGGTTCCCTTTTCTCCACACCCTCTCCAGCATTTGTTGTTTGTAGATTTTCTGATGATGCCCATTCTAACTGGTGTGAGGTGATACCTCATTGTAGTTTTGATTTGCATTTCTCTAATGATTAGTGATGTTGAGCAGCTTTTCATGCGCTTCTTGGCCATCTGTATGTCTTCTCTGGAGAAATGTCTGTTTAGGTCTTCTGCCCATTTTTGGATTAGGTTTTTTGTTTTTTTAATATTGAGCTGCACGAGCTGTTCATATATTTTGGAGATTAATCCTTTGTCTGTTGATTTGTTTGTAAATATTTTCTCCTATTCTAAGGGTTGTTTTTTCATCTTGTTTGTAGTTTCCTTTGCTGTGCATTAGGTCCCATTTCATTAGGTCCCATTTGTTTATTTTTGGTTTTATTTCCATTACTCTAGGAGGTGGATCAAAAAAGATCTTGCTGTGATTTTTGTCAAGGAGTGTTCTTCCTATGTTTTCCTCTAAGAATTTTATAGAGTCCGGTCTTACATTTAGGTCTCTAATCCATTTTGAGTTTATTCTTGTGTATGGTGTTAGGGAGTGCTCTAATTTCATTCTTTTACATGTAGCTGTCCAGTTTTCCCAGCACCACTTATTGAAGAGACTGTCTTTTCTCCATTATATATCCTTGCTTCCTTTGTCATAGATTAGTTGACCATAGGTGCATGGGTTTGTCTCTGGCCTTTCTATCCTGTTGCATTGATCTATATTTCTGTTTTTGTGCCAGTACCATATTGTCTTGATTACTGTTGCTTTGTAGTATAGTCTGAAGTCAGGGAGTCTGATTCCTCCAGCTCCGCTTTTTTTTCCCTCAAGACTGCTTTGGCTATTTGGGTCTTTTGTGTCTCCATACAAATTTTAATATTTTTTGTTCTAGTTCTGTAAAAAATGCCATTGGTAATTTGATAGGGATTGCAGTGAATCTGTGGATTGCTTTCGGTAGTATAGTCATTTTCACAATATTGATTCTTCCAATCCAAGAACATGGTATATCTCTCCATCTGTTTTATCTTTAATTTCTTTCATCAGTGTCTTATAGTTTTCTGCATACAGGTCTTTTGTCTCCCTAGCTAGGTTTATTCCTAGGTATTTTATTCTTTTTGTTGCAATGGTAAATGAGAGTTTCCTTAATTTCTCTTTCAGATTTTTCATCATTAGTGTATAGGAATGCAAGAGATTTCTGTGCATTAATTTTGTATCCTGCAACTTTGCCAAATTCATTGATTATCTCTAGTAGTTTTCTAGTGGCATCTTTAGGATTCTCTATGTATAGTATCATGTCATCTGCAAATAGTGACAGTTTTACTGTTTCTTTTCCAATTTGTATTCCTTTAATTTCTTTTTCTTCTCTGATTGCCTTGGCTAGGACTTCCAAAACTATGTTGAATAACAGTAGTAAGAGTGGACATCCTTGTCTTGTTCCTGATCTTAGAGGAAATGCTTTCCGTTTTCCGCCATTGAGAATGATGTTTTCTGTGGGTTTGTTGTATATGCCCTTTATGGTGTTGAGGCACGTTCCTTCTATGCCCACTTTCTGGAGAGTTTTTATCATAAATGGGTGTTGAATTTTGTCAAAAGGTTTTTCTGCATCTCCTGAGATGATCATATGGTTTTTCTTCTTCAATTTGTTGATATGGTGTATCGCATTGATTGATTTGCATATATTGAAGAATGGATGCATCCTTGGGATAAATCCCACTTGGTCATGGTGTATGATACCTTTAATGTGTTGTTGGATTATGTTTCCTAGTATTTTTTTGAGGATTTTTGTATCTATATTCATGAGTGATATTGGTCTGTAATTTTCTTTTTTTGTAGTATCTCTGTCTGTTTTTGATATCAGGGTGATGGTGGCGTCATAGCATGAGTTTGGGAGTGTTCCTTCCTCTACAATTTTTTGGAAGAGTTTGAGAAGGATGGGTGTTAGCTCTTCTCTAAATGTTTGATAGAATTCACCTGTGAAGCCATCTGCTCCTGGACTTTTGCTTGTTGGAAGTTTTTTTTTTTTTTTTTTGCGGTACGCAGGCCTCTCACTGTTGTGGCCTCTCCCGTTGCAGAGCACAGGCTCTGGACGTGCAGGCTCAGTGGCCATGGCTCACAGGCCCAGCTGCTCCACAGCATGTGGGATCTTCCCAGACAGGGGCACGAACCCGTGTCCCTTGCATCAGCAGGCGGACTCTCAACCACTGCACCACCAGGGAAGCCCTGTTGGAAGATTTTTAATCACAGTTTCAATTTCATCAATTTCATTACTTGTGATTGGTCTGTGCATATTTTCTATTTCTTCCTGGTTCAGTCTTAGAAGGTTATACCTTTCTAAGAATTTGTCCATTTCTTCTAGGTTGTCCATTTTGTGGGCATAGAGTTGCTTGTAGTAGTCTCTTAGGATGCTTTGTATTTCTGCAGTGTCTGTTGTAACTTCTCTTTTTCATTCTAATTTTATTGACTTGATGAGTCTGGCTAAAGGTTTATCAATTTTCTTTATTTTCTCAAAGAACCAACTTTTAGTTTTATTGATCTTTGCTATTGTTTTCTTTGTTTCTATGTCATTTATTTCTGCTCTGATCTTTATGATTTCTTTCCTTCTACTAACTTTGGGTTTTGTTTGTCCTTCTTTCTCTGGTTCTTTTAGGTATAAGGTTATATTGTTTATTTGAGATGTTTGTTGTTTCTTGAGGTAGGATTGTATTGCTATAAACTTCCCTCTTAGAACTGCTTTTGCTGCATCCCATAGGTTTTGGATCGTCATGTTTTCATTGTTATTTGTCTTTAGGTTTTTTTGAGTTCCTCTTTGATTTCTTCAGTGGTCTCTAGATTAGTTAGTAACATATTGTTTAGCCTCCATGTGTTTGTGTTTTTTATGTTTTTTTCTCTGTAATTGATTTCTAATCTCATAATGTTGTGGTCAGAAAAGATGCTTGATATGGTTTCGATTTTCTTAACTTTACTGAGGCTTGATTTATGACCCAAGATGTGATTTATCCTGGAGAATGTTCCATGCACACTTGAGAAGAAAGTGTAATCTGATGTTTTTGGATGGAATGTCCTATAAATATTGTTTAAATCTATCTGGTCTATTGTGTCATTGAAAGCTTGTGTTTCCTTATTCATGTTCTGTTTGGATGATCTGTCCATTGGTGTAAGTGAGGTGTTAAAGTCCCCCACTATTATTGTGTTACTGTCGATTTCCTCTGTTATAGCTGTTAGCAGTTGCCTTATCTATTGAGGTGCTCCTATGCTGGGTGCATACGTATTTATAATTTTTGTATCTTCTTCTTGGATTGATCCCTTGATCATTATGTAGTGTCCTTCCTTGTCTCTTGCAACATTCTTTATTTTAAAGTCTATTTTATCTGATATGAGTATTGCCATGCCAGTTTTCTTTTGATTTCCATTTGCATGGAATATCTTTTTCCATCCCCTCACTTTCAGTCTGTATGTGTCCCTCTATCTGAAGTGGGTCTCTTGTAGACAGCCTATGGGTCTTGTTTTTGTATCCATTCAGCAAGCCTGTGTCCTTTGGTTGGAGCATTTCATCCATTCACGTTTAAGGTAATTATGGATATGTATGTTTCCATTACCATTTTCTTAATTGTTTTGAGTTTGTTTTTGTAGGTCCTTTTCTTCTCTTGTGTTTCCCACTTAGAGAAGTTCCTTTAGCATGTGTTGTAGAGCTGGTTTGTTGGTGTTGAATTCTCTTAGCTTTTGCTTGTCTGTAAAGCTTTTGTTTTCTCCATCAAATCTGATTGAGATCCTTGCTGGGTAGAGTAATCTTGGTTGTAGGTTCTTCCCTTTCATCACTTTAAGTATATCATGCCACTCCCTTCTGGCTTGTAGAGTTTCTGCTGAGAAATCAGCTGTGAACCTTTTGGGACTTCCCTTGTATGTTATTTGTCGTTTTTCCCTTGCTGCTTTCAATACTTTTTCTTTGTCTTTAATTTTTGCCAGTTTGATTATTATGTGTCTTGATGTGTTTCTCCTTGGGTTTATCCTGTATGAGACTCTCTGCACTTCCTGGACTTAGGTGGCTATTTCCTTTCCCATGTTAAGGGAGTTTTCGACTATAATCTCTTCAATATTTTCTGGGTTGTTTTCTCTCCCTCTTCTCCTTCTGGGACCCATATAATGCGAATGTTGTTGTGTTTAATGTTGTCCTAGAGGTCTCTTAGGCTGTCTTCATTTCTTTTCATTCTTTTTTCTTTATTCTGTTCTGCAGCAGAGAATTCCACCATTCTGTCTTCCAGGTCACTTATCCATTCTTCTGCCTCAGTTATTCTGCTACTGATTCCTTCTAGTGTATTTTTCATTTCAGTTATTGTATTGTTTACCTCTGTTGGTTCTTTAATTCTTCTCGGTCTTTGTTAAACATTTCTTACATCTTCTCGATCAGGTTTTCTTTTTTTTTTTATTCCACCACGGAGTAAACAAGTAGGTGTCCCTCAGGCAGGATTATTTATGGGCTCACCCTACACTTCATAAAGTTTACGTGCAGACTCAACCACATGTGTGAGGAACATGTATCTTCTCGAGAAGTGCAAACTAGACACCACTTGAAGCCCCTTTGCCATCACCAAACCCTCTCAGAGACCATGGGAAGGAATTTGTTCCAACGGGACCAGGACACACTTGATTCTTTCCAGGGAAAGGGAGGGGAGGTGAAGAGAACTGCTTTTGGAGATGACCACTGCAAATATTTGGATTCAGGCAGGATGGAGGGCTTATGTCTCAACACTTCAAAGGAGCCAAAGAATATTTTCTGTGGACCAGAGAAGTGAGTCACTTGGGTGGGTGAGTCAATGTGAGTTTATCACTGGCTCTGTCTAATAAGGTCCTAAAGGAGTGAAGGACCAGAAGCCAGGTGTTGGAGTTGATACCAGATTAATGAAGGGCTACAGAGCACCCACGACTAGGGTGATCCACCATCCTTGTTTTTTTCCAGAACTGAGGGGTTTCCCAGGACATGGGCCTTTCGGTGCTGAAACAAGGACACTACCTAACAAACTGGAATCGTTGGTCACCCTACCCTTGACAACCCATAATAAGATGTATCTGCTCAACCGAGACAAAGGAATCCCAGGGGAGGCATCCAAGGAGAGACCCTACAGGAGACCTATGAAGATGTCCATGAAAGAAAGACTCACTTATAAACATTTTAAATATTTAAACAAAACCAGTTCATGAAGGACATTTCCTAGTCCTTTATCATTTCTCTCTCTTCTGGCTGTTGCTGTAAACCAGAAACTGGCTGGCAAGCTGTGGGGAGAGAACCAGGAGGGAGGAAAGAAAGCACAAGGTGGAAACATGGAGAATAAGCCACCCACAGAGAAGCAGCCCAAGCAAGGGAGCAGGAAAAGGTTTAGTGCTAAATCAGTTCTAGTTTCTGATTATGTAAGATATTCACATTACTGAATTTAACTCTGTTTGTTACTGAAGTGACTGCAGGATGTTCTTGTCCTGATATAGATGCCTGAGAATGTCTAGGAAAGTCCTGGGGTGTGCCTGAGTATGACAGGCACTTCCCTTTCAGGGACAAGGGAAGGTCAACTCCACTCAACACATGTGTAGTGGGAGTGGATCATAAAAACAGAGGTGCTGTGATTTCATCATGGATCATGTTTGTTCAATATCTGTTACACTTGAAATTACATGACAAATTGAATGTCAAAGAAATAATTTGTCAATTCTCTGTTTGACTGTTCTCCCTAACCCAATCTCCTAATGACTACAGATACCAGTGCAATTCCATTTCAACCAAAACTCTTCTCCCTTCTGCACTTACAGCAGTTCTACAGAGGAAAAACCAGGAGAACAAAGTATTCTAGAAGCCAGGTGAAAAAATCTGTAGGAAGGAAAGAGTGAACAATCCTATCAAATGCAGATAATCAAGGAAGATGAAGACTGAGAATGAATCATTGGATTTAGTAACATGTAAGTTAGTGGTGAGCTTGATAAGAACAAATTTGGGGGAGTAATGTTTACAAAATCTCAATTAGAGTAGGTTCAACAGAGAACAGAAGGAGCTCAATTGGAGGCAGCAAGTATAGACAGCTCTTTCAAGTTTTGTTGTTGTTGTTAAGGGAAGGAGGAGAATGGGAAATAGCTAGAGAGAGAAATAGGATGAAGAGAGTTTTTAATCAGTGAATATAGAAATAAAAGTTTGTAGGATGATTCCAGTAGAGAGGAAGAAATGGATGAGACAGGAGAGAGAGGAAGAATTGCTGGAGCAATGGCTTGAGTAAGTAGGTTAGAGGGGATGGGTTCTAGCACATCATTGGAGGGGTTGGTCTTTAGGAACATGGAGGGCTCAACTGTACTGCAAGAAACAAAGTGAAGCACAAACACCCATTCAGTTGTGTGGGTAGATGTGAAGGGGCTCTTCTGCTTGCTATAGTTTTCTTAGTTACATAGGAGGCAAAGTCACCATCTGAGAATGAGGGTGGAGGAGGTATTGGAATTTGAGGAGAGAGAAGGTAAACATAGTCACTTAGGAGAGTAGAAGAGTAAGTGATCCAGGGAAATGCAATATAATTGCTGGATAGTTTAATCACCCACATAATATTGGTGATCATGAATCTAGATTGATGTCATCAGTGGATTTTTCTCTAGGCCTGTTCATCTGTGTGTGTGTGTGTAGGCACAGAGGAGTCAGAATGTTGAATTTAACCAGGATGGTGCTTTATCCTAGAGAGTGAGATGAAGCAAGAGCAAGGCAAAGATGTTGGGGACAGATTTACAGGATGATTATAATAAGTGACCATGGAAGGGAAAGTGAGTGAGGATACAAGGAGAACCAGTAAAAGTTGTAGGATCAATGGATTGGAGGTGTTTGTGGAGTTGAGAGATTGTTGGAATTGGGGTATACGAAGTGAACTGGAGGAAAAAAGGGTAGTTATTGGCCAGAAAGTAAGCTGTTTAGAACTGAGATTGTGGAGGGTTTGCAGTTATTGATATAAGTTCAAGGCTACATCCCTGGGAATGAGTGGCCAGGGTGAAGGGGAGGACAAGATCATTGAAAGAAGGGAGGGCAAGGAATTGAGAGGACAGACATGGAAAGCATCACCTATTGGATATTGAACTCATTGAGAAGTATGAGAGGAGTAAAATTAGAAAGAGTGAATCTTAAACTATCTTCAAAGAATAACAAGGGGTAACCAAGTAATGGTGTGGGGCAGTGGTGGGGTAGGGCTTGGGTAGATGACTTCAAAGAACCCAGTCAACTCTAGAATGACACACAGGTCTAGCTTAAAATGTTCTCCTAGTTGTTCCATGTAGTCAAGTGGACAATGAGGGACCATGTTTTATGCTAGTATTCTTACTCTCATCATCATTTTTCCGTTTCAGCTGAGTACATGAGTATTATAACAGAGAGAGGAAAGAATTTGGAGTAATGATAATTCCGTTGCTTTAATACAGCTAATTAATGAATTTCAAAGTGTGGGCTGGAATTCCTCAAGAACTTTTTCAAGTCATAACTTTTCGCTTAATGATACTAAGATGTCACTTGCCGTTTTCCCTTTTTGTCTCATGAATGTACAGTGGAGTTTTCCAGAGGCTATGTGATGTATGAGAGCACAATAGATTGAGTTCAGAAGCAGACATGAGAATCCAATTGTCTTCTATTAAGCTAGAAATTAAAGAAATTTCAAAAAATGTAAGACAACACCATTTTGGGGACTATTTTTTTTGTTTTGGAAAATTTAGGATTTTTTCTCCATAAAAATTGTTATTTATGTTAACCTGTAACGGGCTTTTATTTTTTTCATTTTATTTACTTAAAAATTCACCAATTTATTAAACAGATTTACTGATTATCTACTGTATAATACATGTTGAACATCCTGAGATAATTTGTACAGCTCATTGGCTGATAGAGAAAACAGACACAGAAACAAATAAAGCTCAATTATAATACTATGATAACTCTATGTGTATAGCTACATTTCCCACTTTCTGTTTCTGCTTGTCAGAATGCTCCTCACCTCAATCTTCTCATAGCTGATTCTTTATCATTTGAGGTCTCAGAGAAAATATCCCCTCCTCAGGAAGAATTTTCCCCATTTTATCAGATAAATTATTTGAAGTATCCTACAGCCAGCCCCCTCCATAAACATATCTGAAGACACTAACCAATAGAATGTGCCAAACGTGTGGGATATAGATGATTGTGTGATTCTCTTACATAAGACTGCAGTGCTCATTTTTCTGGAGGTGCTTGCTGTCTCCTTTGCTGACTTTGAGGAAGCAAGTGGCCATGCTGGGGAACCCCATGTGGCGAGAAACTACAGGTTCCTCAAGGAGTTGAGGGTGGCCCTCAACCCACAGCCAGCAAGAAACTGTGTTCTGCCAACAACCTGAGTGAGTTCGGAAGCATATCCTTCCCCAGCAGAACCTCAGATGAGGCTGAAGTCTCAGACAGAATCTTTTGTTTTTTTGTTTTTCAGCTTTCTTGAGGTATAATTGACAAATAAAATTGTAAGTCTACAATGTGAATATTTGATATATGTAAACATTGTAAAAGGATTCCCTCATCAAATTAATTAGCACATCCATAACCTCACATATTTATCTTTTTTTGCTGAGAATATTTAAGTTCTACTCTCTTAGCAAATTTCAATTATACAATTTCAGTGTCAACAACTAGAGTCACCAAGTTATACATTAGATTCTCAGATCGTATTCATCTTATAACTGAAACTTTGTACCATTTTACCAACTTCTCCTTATTCTGCTCACACTCCAGCCCATGGCAACGATTTCTCTACTCTCTGTTTCTATGACTTTGTCCTTTTTTTTTTTAATTCCACATATAAGTGATAACATGCAGTATTTGTCTTTCTGTGTCTTTGTTTATTTCATATAACATCCTCCAGGTCCATACATGTCACAAATGACAGGAATTCCTTCTGTATTAAGGTTGAATAATATACATATACGTATACACACACATATATATATTTTTTTCTTTTTTTATAAATTTATTTATTTATTTTTGGCTGCCTTGGGTCTTTGTTGCTGTGTGTGGGCTTTCTCTAGTTGCAGAGACCAGGGGCTACTCTTTGCTGCGATGTGGGAGCTTCTCACCGCAGTGGTTTCTCCTGTTGCGGAGCTCAGGCTCTAAGCACATGGGCTCAGTAGTTGTGGCTCACGGGCTCTAGAGTGCAGACTCGGTTGTTTTGGTGCATGGGCTAGTTGCCCCATGGCATGTGGGAACTTCCTGGACCAGGGCTTGAACCCATGTCTCCTGCATTGGCAGGCGGATCCTTAACCACTGTGCCACCAGGGAAGTCCTATTTTTTTTTTCTTTATTGATTCATCCCTTGACAGACACTTAGGTTGTGTCCATATCTTGGCTATTGTGACTAATGCTTCAGTGAACTTGGGAGTACACATATCTCTTTGAGATATGATTTTGTTTACTTTGGATGTATAACCAGAAGTTCAATATGGTAGTTCTATTTTTAATTTTTTGAGGAAACTTCATAGTGTTTTCCATAGTAGTTTGTATTCCCACCAACAGTGTAAAAGTTTTCTCTTTTCTTTGTGTCCTTGACAACATTTGTGATTTCTTTTCTTTTTAATAAAAGCCATCCTAACATATTTAAGGTGATAGATCACTGTGATCTTCATTTGCATTTCCCTGATGATTAGGGATGTTGAGCATCTCTTCATGTAGCCTGTTGGCCATTTGTGTGTCTTCTTTGGAAAACTGTCTGTCCAGTTCTATTGCCCCATTTTAAATTGGGTTATTTGATTTGTTGCTATTAAGTTGTATGAGTTCCAATATATTTTGGATATTAACCTCTTATTGGATATGTAGTTTTAAAATATTTTTATTTTGCTGATGGTTCCCCTTGCTGAGCAGAAACTTTTAAGTTTGATGTAGCTCCACTTGTTTATTTTGGCTTTTAGTGTCAAACCCCCAAAATCATGGTCAAGACCAATGTCAAGAAGCTTACCATCTATATTTTTTTCCAAGTGTTTTACTGTTTCAGGTCTTACATTCAAGTCTTCAATCTATTTTGAGTTGATTTTTTTGTATGGTGCAAGACAGGGGTCCAGTTTCACTCTTTTGCATGTGACAATGCAGTTTCTTCAACACCATTTATTGCAGAGACTGCCCTTTCTCCATTGTATGTATTTGGTTCCTTTGTCAAAAATTAATTGACCATATATGCATGGGTTTATTTCTGGGCTCTCTAGTCTGTTCCATTGATCTATGTGTCTGTTTTTATGCCAATACCATACTGTTTTGATTACTATAGCTTTGTAATATCGTTTAAAATCAGGTCATGTGATGCCTCCAGTTTTATTCCTCTTTCTCGAGATTGCATTAACTATTTGAGGTCTTTTGTGGCTCCAAACAAATTTTAGGATTGCTTTTTCTATTTCTGTGAAAAATGCTATTGTCATTTTTATAGGGATTGCATTGCATCTGTAGATCACTTTGAGAAGCATAGAAATTTTAACAGTATTAATTCTTCTAATCTATGAGCACAGAATATCTTTCAGTTTATCTGTGTTTTCTTCAATTTCTTTCATCAATAACTTAAAGTTTCAGTGCATAGATCTTTAACCTTATTTGTTAAATTTATTCTTAAGTATTTTATTCTTTTTCATGCTATAGTAAATGGGATTGTTTTCTTAATTCCTTTTTCTATGGCTTGTTGTTAGTGTATAGAAATGCAACTGATTTTGTATATTTATTTTCATATACTGCAATTTTACTAAATTTGTTTATTAGTTCTAAGAGTTTTTTGGTTGAGTCTTTAGGATTTTCTATATATAATATTATGTCTTCTGCAAATAGAGACAATTTTACTTCTTTCTTTCCAATTTGAATGACTTTTATTTCTTTTTCTTGCATAATTGCTCTGGCTAGGACTTCCAATATGATGTTGAATAAAAGTAGTGAGAGTGTGCATCCTCCAGGGATGATCACAAACATTTCCTAGATGTATATTAAATTAGAAGGCTGACCCTCAGGCAGCTGCTTTTAAAGTCTGCAGGTGGACCCCTTTTACAGAAAGACTTGGAAATGGGCATTTTTCCTTGCTCCCTCTGTGCTGAGCCCTGGGGAGATAGCTGCAGTGAGTGCTGGCCTGTCTCTTAAGAACTGTTTCTTTGTTTGCTGTAGTCTTGAGGGTCTCAAGGATGCAAGCCTCATTGGCTTTCAGAGCTAGGTGTTTGGGGACCCATCTCTTGGGTGGGAGTCTTAAAAACTGGAGCACTAGATGTGGGGTCTAAATCATTCACTCCTTAGGGAGAATCTGGGAGTTGGGAGTGCCCTCAGGATTGTATACACTGTACCAGGGGTGAGGTTTATGGCAAGAGTGTGCCTCAGCCTTTCCTACCCAATTCAATGTTGGTACATGTCATTCACTTGATGTGTAGGGTTTCTGGAGTTCTTTCAGAGGTAATTTCTCTGCGTGTAGCTATACTTTCTGCATGTCCATGGGAGGAGGGCAGTTCAGGAGCCTCCTATGCCATCATCTTGGTCGACCTCTTCCTTATTCTTTTATTTTAAATGAATTAAAATAAATATGTAGAAATTTCTGTTTTAATTTTGAATATGTTGAATATTAATAGATATAACCTAAATAAACAAAATCTCTTTGGCATAGTCAATCATTTTTAAAAGAGTAAAGGGGCCTTGACACCAGAAAGTTTGAGACCCACTAATTTTTAACACTTACTAGAAGATGAAGACCTGCTCCCAGGGAAAGGTTGAAAAGTTGGACCTGTGCAAAAGAAGTCGAGGTGGAGAAGCTTTCTGGAGACTGTGACCTACAAATTGAGACAATGTCTCCACAGGAATAGCAGGGAACATATGGAGAAAAAGTATCACAAAGTAACTTTTTGAGCTGTAGGAGGCTTCTTTGAATACTGCAAGAATATTTCTATGAAAAATTGGTTAATAAATAAATCTGTATGTATAGATATAAAGAAAATGATATATCTTTGCGATCTCCATGAAATCTATTTGTTTTAAAGATTTAGAAGTTTTTTTTTCTGATTATGAAAGCAATACACATTCACTATAGAAAATACAGAAAATTCTGAAAAGTGTTAATAAAATATGAATTAGTTGCAATTCTACCTCTTAGAATGAGTTAGCATATATTCTATTTACTTCTGTCTCTATTTTTAAATTGTTATATGTATAATTTCATATCTACTATATTTACTTAACCTTCTATTATGAGCATTTTCTCATTTGACAATCATTTGAAATCACTATATGTAGTGGAGCAAAATATTCCATTGAGATAATACAATAATTTATTTAGCCCATCTGCTACAGTTGTACATGAGGAGTTATTTTTCTCCTTTTATAAATAATATTTGAATGTGTCCCTCTCTATGTAATCATTTATTCTGTACACACACACACACACACACACACACACACACACTTGCATAGGCCAAGAACTCTGCTTATGTTCTTATCTACATCACTGTTTCAAAAGCATTCGTTATACTTAATGGAATAAATATTGCAAAGATGTAACCTCCTCCAACATTAACTTCTAAATTTACTGTCAAAATTATTGTTAACTCCAATAAAAGTGCCAGTAAGTTTTTAAAGACAATGAAATGATTCCAAATTTCATGTGGATAAATTAATGGATTAAAAAGATTTGGAGGGCTTCCCTGGTGGCGCAGTGCTTGAGAGTCCACCTGCCGATGCAGGAGACATGGGTTTGTGCCCTGGTCTGGGAGGCTCCCACATGCCGTGGAGCGGCTGGGCCCGTGAGCCATGGCTGCTGAGCCTGTGCGTCCGGAGCCTGTGCTCCGCAACGGGAGAAGCCACAACAGTGAGAGGCCTGCGTACTGCAAAAAAAAAAAAAAAAAAAAAAAGATTTTGAAATTGAAGACACAGTTGAGGAGTAATGGTGGTGAAAAAAGATACTAAAATGTATTGTAAAACTAAAGTAGTTAAAACAGCATGGTGTTGTAATAAGAATTGACAGGTAAAATAATAAAATTGCCTGGAAACATGTGTAGCACATATAGAAATTTAGTATATGATTAAAAATAGTATTACAAATAAGTAATGACACAATGAACATTCAATAAATGGTACCAAAAAACTATTAACTCTTTGAAAAACAATAGACAAAAACAAAAAGGAAATCCCATTTCTAAAAAGCTACTTTGAGATCAAATTAGAAGGAAAGATGTAGAATGCCATCTAGTGGTGAAATAGGTAACTGCATACATACTGCTTAACATAGCATCTATTGGCAGAAATTTAAAACAAATGCAGACTTGAGGGAGGTAAATTATTCATTAATAAAAAGGCTTATACCTCATACTTCACAAATTTAAAGAAAGTTTTCTCAAAACTGATAAGATGATTTTACTGTTTCGGAGAATATTATAAATGATAACCTATATAGTGATCCTAAGTTAACATGTAAGAAATTACAGTGGCAGACATTCACATAAACAAGCATGCCAACCTGTCATACTTTTTTTTAGTAACACGATGAAACAAAAGAACAATTTGGGTAAAAGTGTGCTGTTCGGAAATTCACATATGAGAGTTGAACCTGCCAGTAATTATAGTTTTGAATAAGAACACATTCCCAGAACCTGTTCTCTGGATTTTGGTGCTTGATGGAGGTCCAGAGCTTGCTCTGAGCTTGTGCCTCATGTGGCTGCATAGTTCCTGGAATTAACGGAGGCTTCATTTCCTCTCATTGACCCCAGATACAAGCTCCACATATGCAACAATGTCCATACGGGCTCTGCCTCCAGGTTTGCAATCAGTCCATCTAAGTTGTAGTAAGGAAACTCGGGGAAAATCTGCAAAGCAGCCCTTGCGGTTCTGGGAACAAGCCCTCCTTCCCCATCCAAGCGGCTGCAGCACAGCTGCCCTGTTGTGATGTACCTCTGCTCCCTGGCACGGCTCTTTGGTCAAGAGATGAGCTCCTAGATTAAAGATGAGCCTGGAAGTCCCCTCCATTGGCATTTAGGATTTAGACATGGAAGCACTGGACCAGTCTGAAAGCTTAAAATTCAGGAGCTTTTGGAGACCATTAATGAAACTGGAGGAACAGAAAAAGCAAGTGGAAGGGATGAAGCTCAAAGAAGCAACAATAGGAGATAAATGAAGTGCCACTTTGCTCCCACTCCTGGCTCCGTAGCTCCCAACAAACATCTCTGCCCTTCGCTCAGCTTGGACGTTCAGTTCCTACTTGGATTCCTTATATTCCTAATATCCTTCAGAGAAACACTTCCTTTTGCTAAAACAAATGTCAGTATGTTTTTTTGTCCCTTAGATTTAAAACTGTACCATATGGGACATCCCTGGTGGTTCCTGTGGGTAAGACCCCCTGCTCCCAATGCAGGGGGCCCGGGTTCGCTCCCTGCTCGGGGAACTAGATCCCACAGGTGTGCCGCAACTAAGACCCAGCACAACCAAAAAAAAAAAAAACACAGCAAGAACAAAAACTGTACCATAATAATGCTTTCGAAAGGACACACCTGATCTATATCTTTCAAGGGTTGCTCATTACCATTGCATAAAAGTCCAAATCCTTTAGCATGGTTATGAGGCCTCTCATGATTCCTCAAGCCTCATCACTGACTTTCTCTTGTTCTCTCCTTCTTCCCATCCACTGTTCACCCTCCTCTGCTGCCCTCCAAGCTCCAGCCATACGCTAAGACTCTCGTTTCCCATACCATGGCATTCTATCCGCCTCTTGGCCGGGCTCTTCCCTCTCCATGAAATACTCTCCACCACCCTCTCCCCAAGCAGCTCCCATTTATCCTTCAGATCCCAGCTTAGGCATCATTCCCTCCTGAAACCCTCATAGGTCCCCTCAAACTGGGTTGGTTACTCCTCCTAAGTTTGCATCATGTCCCTAACCCCAGTGTAGCTTTTATCCCTTTACAGCAAAATGGCCTATTTATTTGTCTCCCCGAGGTGACTCTAAGTTCCATGAGGGAAGGACAGAGTCTGCCTCACCGTTGCATCCTAATGCCTTGTACATAACCTGGAATACCGTCAGCACTCAAATATTTGTTCGATGAACAAATGAACATACATAGAGAACTGTATCTGCTACTTAAGTGTGAAACACTGAGGCCCAAGTGAGCCATGAATCTTCAGAGCACAGTGTCCAATTGGTCTAATTTCTGCTCTGACGAGGTTCTGTACATTTTTCATAACATTTTAAAGAGCTACCACTTCAGATTTCAAAACCAGACAAATACTTCTAACATATGCAACTTCCTCTTATGTTAAATGAAAGCTGAATGCACGTGAATCAATGTAAGGATTATCTGTAATTTTGTGGACATGGGTGGTCCAGACACCCACGAGGAGATAAATAAATGTTTGAGGTGGGTCCTTCAATGATTTTTACACACAATGCCAATTTGGCAAGCTTGACCGGGCCCTACCAGTATGAGGAACCATGATTTTGGTATGATGTTGGGGAATTTGTGGCTTCCATCTGCTGGTTATCTCACAAAATGTGGAGCTGAGAAAAATCACATACTGATTAAATCATAGAATCCCACACTTGGAAGGGACTTCATGAGATGATCTGGGCCCGCCTCCTGAAGGTCAATGCATAAATCATCTTGTGCAGATGGCTGTTTATACTATTTTTAAAGCTCTTTAAGGATGGAGATTACACAGCTTCCCTTGGTAGTCTGATCTTCATGGTCAAGAACTTCCTTTTTTAAAAGCCCAGCTTCTCACTGCGGTTTGGCCCATTTCCTCTTTTTCTCAGCTCTCTGTGAATATGGAGAGTACAAGATCAACCTTTCCTGCTAAGTATCTCGGGCTCACACTCCATACACCCACAATTAATTATTAAGATTTATGCTACCCCCCCAAGCTACACAGTTGCAATTCGTTTAGTTTTCAGAAGACTTACTTTTTTCCCTCTACAATGATTTTTGTAATTAAGATTTTTCTCCTTAGAGCCTATTCTATACCTCACTATATAAAACTGGTAATGGCATTTCTTCTCAAATCCAAATCAGCTGTAGATAAACAGCAACGTTTTCTTCTTATCTTACCCCAGCATCATATTTGCTGTTTAAATTACAGCATTTCCTTTTGGTTTCTGGCATAGATTATGGTCCACGATAAATCTCAAGCCTTTTACTGTCAAACTGCTGTTTTTTATATGTCATATCTGTATAATTTGTCTTGGGTTTTGTGGTGGGCTAACGAATGTCCCCGCAAAGATGTCCGAATACTGATCCCCAGAACCTGTGATTATGTTACCTTACATGGAAAAGGGGACTTTGCAGATGCTATTAAATTAAAGATCTTGAAAGGCAGAGGTTATCCTGGATTATCCAGATGGACCCAATATAATCACAAGCGTGCTTATAAAAGGGAGATAGGAGGATAAGGCGACTAAAAAGATATGACGGGAGCACAGATTGGAGAGAGACACTTTGAAGACAGAGGAAGAGTCAGGAATGCAGAGGAATGCAGGCAGCCTTTAAGAAGTTGGAAGAAGCGAGGGAACAGAGTTTTCCCTAGAGCCTCTGGAAGGAGTGTGGCCCTGCCAATACCTTGATTTCAGCCTATTGAAACCCATTTTGGGCTTCTGAACTGCAGAAGGGTAAGATAATAAATTCATGTTGCAATGAGCAACTAAGCTTGAGGTAGTTTGTTACAGCAGCAATAAGAAACTAATACAGCTTTATTCATGGAAATATCTGTGCTTGTCTTGAACTTCATGGTTTTACTTAACAGACCACTTTTGGATTCAAAATGGTTATTTAGTATTATGTTCCCATCACCCAAAGCCACAACAAAACTAGTGGGTATTTACTAGACTATTGATAACCTTAACTTCTTATCCACTGTTTTAAAATAATTTATGTAATGGAAGATTCCATTTATTGAAAGGGTTCTATTTGCCAGGGACTACAGCGTGAGCTTGGAATGTGCTGTCTCACTTAATGAGGTAGGGATTGTTATGCTCATTTCATTCACCGATAGAACTGACATTCAAGCCTCAGTATGCCTCATTTTAAAGCCCATCTTCTCTCAACTCCACCACGATGACCTGCCACTGCCTTCTGCTCCATTCCTCTAGCTGGGGTATAAAATTGTTAAGAATGTGAAGCACCATGAAGTTTCAAGGAAGATGTGTTACTCTAAATGTAACTTTCTTGAAAAAAAAAAGAGAGAAAGCTAGTTCCCTAGAAATGCCATGCGTTTGTTCCAGACGTCAGATAGAAATGATTTCAATCATCAAATGAAATGATAATTATTGGAAAAGTGGGAGGGATCCCTCAAAAACATTAGGGGGGAAGGCAAGAACTCTCTGTCTTGGCAGGGACATGTGATTTCCCTGGGGAAATAGCATTTGTAAAGAGAAAAACTTCAGAACTAGTTTCAAGCAAAGTTATTGTTTAAACTCATATTCTGCCCTATGAAAGTCTCTGAACTCGTGTTGTCCTTCAGTCGTTGTTTTTGGTTACCTACATAATTTGACATGTTAGGCAATGAAGGGTGGTATTTTATCTCTGTGTGCTGTTCCTTCTCTTACTTCTCTCTGTTTGAAGGAGAAGAGAGTGCAATTTCATTTGAATAGCAACCTTCCCCAATTCTGCTTTCCATGTGGTCTGCCCAGGCTGGGAGGGAGGAGATACAAATTTCTTCTCAAGTCATCTCATCTTAACAAACCAACCAACAAATATTCAATCAACCAACAACCACTCCTTAGTTCTACTAACCATCCCTCTCTCTCCTCCTTTTTCCATCTGAACAACTGGTAAGTTTTCTCCATTCTATGTAAAACATTATGCAAAGATAGCATCAAATCCCACCCGTCTTCCAACCGTACTGTTCCTATGTCCTTCTTATGTATAAACATTACAGCTGTTCCTACCCTTTTCCTTTCGGGCAAAACTTGAAAGACCACAGTGGTTTATACTTGGCTGCACCCCTCATTTTCTTGTCTCTTCTTAATCCACTATAATTCTGTTGCTCCATTACTCTTTGGTGGGACAAGTTTCAGTGGGTTCTCACGGGGTAGGAGTGGGTGTAGAATTCAGCTGGATATCTTTTATATGTTCCAACTAAACCCACTGTTTTCTCTCCAGTTTCTAAAACCTGCCCCTCAGCCAGCATGTACTCTTTAGTGAAGGACACTACCTAGATGCCAAACCAGAAATCTAGAATGCGACTCTATTCTGTCTTCTTATATTCATGCCACCTCCTTAAGATTTTGCCTACATCTTCCTTTCTATTCACTATCAGTTCTTCAAGTCTTCATCATTTTTCAACTGAATTACTGAAATTCTCTTCAACCTGCTGCTTCCCTCTAATCTCTAAAGTTGTTTTATGAGATTCCAGTTCATTCCTGATAAAAGAAGAAAACAGAGGGCATTGCTAATGTGTAGGAAACATAGATATCTGTGTCAAAAGCCAAAGACATCCAGAGCAATAAGATGGCCAAAGGAAGAAAATAAGGAAAGAAATTGAAATTAGACAGAAGATGTGGGCTAAAATGTGAGGGTCACGGTGACTGCTCTAAAATACATGTGAGCTAGTGTGCTCTTAAACACGCCTGTGTCCTGGAATATTATGTCTAATTGGGCATGAGTAGATGAAGTATAGTCTATGTATGCATATATTATGCAGTGAGAGTTGTTAAGGTGATGAGAGGAGCTCAGTTTATAGAAGTGTAATCAGAATCACCAGCCATGGCTACAAAATAATAGATTATTGTTATTATTATTTATTTTTATCATTATTTTGTCTTTATGGGTATTTTATTGAGAAGTTAGAACACAATAGCCTTTCCTTCTCATTCTCTTTCCTTATCATCATTTCCTCTATAATTTATTGTGACACTTTTAAGACATTTAAGAAAATATAAAGGCTAATGAACACCAATATACTCACCACCAACCCTAAAATATAAACTTCCAAATTCCATAAAAATTGAAGTACTATGCTCAATCTCTGCTTCTTTCCTTTGACTCTTAACCAGAGGTAACCCACTCTTCTAAAATTAGTATTCTTTCATTCCCACATGTATTCACTTTTAATGCCCAAATTACAATGGCTCTCACTCACCTGATGTAGCATCTCAGCCACACCACCCAATTGCTGAAGATAAAAATTGAGGAGTGATCCTTAATTCATCACTTTTTCTCATCTTGTGGAATGATGCTGTGGGCTCGTACACTGGGGAGTAACGATAGTGCACATTTCTTCCCAAATCCGTGTTCAGTGTGAGATTGGCCATAGTGGGGGTACTCACACCATGAACACTGGCAATAACTACAAATCAAGTGTTTCCTCCTCATTCTCCTCCCACCCCCTAAGAATGGGCCATTAAACATTTACCAACATGTTACTGTTCATCTCAGAGGTGGCAATTTTGGGTGTGAAGGAGATGCCAGTGAGGGTGGAAGGAATAACAGGGGAACAGGGTCTCTCATGGATGCATCAGGAAGGAAGAAAGGCTGTAATCTAGGACACTGAGCAGGGAACACAGCAGCCAGAAGTCCCTGACCTTGGGATCTAAGCAGGTCAAGCTAGGGGTGTTTTGAGGAAGCACCTTATTATGGCTAGTATGGTTTCGAATACATTGTTTGGCTTGACATTGAGGTGAATGATGTTTAGTGCTGCCAGGCAGTTGGCAGGAGACTTACGGTTTTGCAAGTGTTTTGATAGACGCATGGTTCTCGGGGCAAGCAGTTAGTTATTTCAGAAAAATAGTATCCTACAGCGTCCTCTAAGCTGACCAATTGGAATCCTAATGTCTAGTGAGGTTGAGGTGTGTTGACTGAGGTGCTGTCATCTCCAATGGTGACCTCTTGGGCTGGGGTGACATCCTCTGAAGCGCTGGTGTCTTGGGGGTGGTGAAGGCCAACTTGGGGGAAGGTGACTTTTCTGGGTGGGACACATGAAGGAGTGGCTGACTGCTGTCAAGTTCTAAGTATAAATGCTAGAGGCCTATCTCAGGATGAAATTACAAGTACAGGATCGACTGCTAGTTGAGCAGATCTCAGTGAGCTCTGTAGGATCCTCAGGGGCTCCTTGCAAAGGAGTGTGTGATGTGTATGATGGAGGTTTGTGCGGACTCCATCCATGATGCATGTAGCTTCTGGGCATATTGATGGGCTAATTGTAGGAACGTTTTGTGGATGGCAGCTTTAAAATCCAGAGATCGCCCTGTTAAGACTATATAGCAGAACCATTAGGGCACAAACCTGCCAGCCAGATGGGTCTGATTTGATTACACTGGGAGGCCATTCTGCCTGGGATATAATTTGAAGCATGGTATAAGGTGGGAGCAGCTCATGTAAGTATGGCTTCCATTGGAGACATTTAATATAGAAGGAAGTGAGCTCTGAGTCAGAATCCACTCCTGGTGGCACGCTGGCCGAAGCCCTTCCAAACGGGCCTGTCACTCAGTCATCCTCCTGTGCAGTTGTTCACCTGGCTGGTATTCCCACACATCTCCTGGGACAGGATTAGGCCTGCGGGGTCCACTAGCAACTCTATCATCCAGGCTGTACACAATTAAGAGCAATAACCATAATAAAGGAGAGTATTTGCATTGGACTAGCTTGCTGGGGCCTCCTTCAGAGCAAGTAACCTGGATACTGATCAAAGGTAGAGTTGCTTTGGATCAGTAGGTTGTTTCCTCCTCCCCCAAGGTGCTGTAGTGACCTGGATTCCAGGGTTCCTTTATGGATTTCACTTCCTAATGTGACTGGCATCCATTAGGCAGAGGGCCTGTGTTCTTCTCTCTGAGACCCACACAGTTATTCACTAGTGGCTTCTGGAATGGGGTTTGGAAGAACCTTTGCCCGCAGCTTGTTCGTGATTTTCTTGGATATAGGAAGGTGGATGACGAGTCCAAAGAGGTCTTCAGCAACTTAGTGACCCTCAGCAAGAAGCTGGAGCTAGATCTGCAAGAGGACGACTTCACTGAAATCCTTGCTGTGCAAGACGAGGAGCTTACTAATGAAGACCTGATGGAATTGGAGGACCAGAGAAAGGACGAAGAGAGAAAAGAGGAAGAAGTAATTGAAGAACTGAAGAGATTCACGATGCAGGAAATGGCGAAGGGATTGTGTTTATTTGATGAGGCACTGTTAGTTCTTGAGGCACAGGACCCAAATGTAGAACAGTACATGAAGGTTGCAGTAGTCGTTCAGAATGCAATCCAGTGCTACCGTGTCATCTATGATGAGAAAAAAAGAGCTACAACCCAGACATCACTGGATCATATTTTCAGGAGGGCAGATAGGATTGAATCCAGCAAGGAACCAGAACCTGTGCCATCAACGTTCAGGCCTGAGTGAAATTGCAGCTTGCCCTCCGTCTCCTATTGCTGATGATCCTTCAGCTCTACCATCCCCCACCTCCTCTCCCTCCTTCAGTCAGTAACTCTTCTTGCCTGTTCACTCGATGCCAGCCCCTCTATGCCAGCTGCTGTACTGTACTGTAAGATTTAATATGTTTTCTTTATTTTTTGTTTGTTTATTTTTTATGTATTATTTGGGTGAAAAGCATTATAAACCTATTACAGTACAGTACTATATAGCCGATTGTGTTAGTTGGGTACCTAGGCTAGTTTTGTTGGACTACGAACAAATTGGAGTTACAAACACACTCTCGGAACAGAACTCATTCGTATGTAGGGGACTTACTGTATCCACAATGGTGGTTTCATACCTACTAGCTCCAGGAGAGGGCGGTGGCCGTCAAATAAAAATCATTTGCCGGGCTTCCCTGGTGGCGCAGTGGTTGAGAGTCCGCCTGCCGATGCAGGAGACACGGGTTCGTGCTCCGGTCCGGGAAGATCCCACATACCGCGGAGTGGCTGGGCCCGTGAGCCATGGCTGCTGAGCCTGCGCGTCTGGAGCCTGTGCTCCGCAACGGGAGAGGCCACAACAGTGAGAGGCCCGCGTACCGCAAAAAAAAAAAAAAAAAAAAAAAAAAATCATTTGCCATAGCAGTAGGGTCTATTGCCCCAGGGAACACGCCCCCATCTGGGAGCCTCCCAGAGTTTTGTTTGGGAGCAAAGGGGGCAATTATCTGCCACCATTTTGTCTAGAGCCTGGGTGAAGAAGATGCTGTGCCTCTTTTCCCAGTCAGTCACTACCTGATGTCCTGATGTGATGTGGTCCCATTCTGCTAGTGGGTATGGCATCTCTGGAGGAATAGTTGTTTCCGGGGCTATGTCTGGTACTCTGGGGTGCGGCTCATGTGGGGCCTTGGAACAGGTGTGTAACTTGGATAAAGAGTCTGCAATGCTATTATAATGTGCTTTTGGTGTTTGTTTATGTGTGTGTGTGTGTGTGTGTGCGTGCGTGCGTGTGCAGAGATACATAAGTGACCACAATCGACATGTGTGAGCTGCCTATCTCCAGATGGAGGCATCCCCGAGAGGCTTTCCTTGAATCATAAAATTACCCTTTTGCTAGTGTCCAGGCCAGGCTGTGACAGGCCTCCCCAAGATGTGCTACTTTGGCATGTGGATTATTTTGAGCTAAAGGCAGTGGAGACCCTATAGGCTCAAGAAAAACTACTGTCCCTCCCTTAACTACCTAGAAGAATTTAGATTGGAGATTTTCCCCAGTAAAACAGTTATTACCAAGAATCTCTCATGTATGTGGGGTTCCTGCATGTATGAAATGAAATTTGATTTTCTCCTGTTAATCTAATGTTAACTTAATTTTAGACCAGCCAGAAGAAACTAGAAGAGCAAAGGAAAATTTTTTTCTTCCCCAACAATTACGCTAATACTACTGGAAACAAACCTATCTTTATGAACTGAAACTCATTCTTCTTCTTTTTTAATGGGTGTACAGTTCCCTATTTCATGGATATATCTTGATTCATT
Organism: Orcinus orca; assembly: GCF_937001465.1. Classification (NCBI taxonomy): domain Eukaryota; kingdom Metazoa; phylum Chordata; class Mammalia; order Artiodactyla; family Delphinidae; genus Orcinus; species Orcinus orca. The sequence goes on from NC_064565.1 coordinate 51,165,262, forward strand.
CAACTAGTATCATATGGGTATTCAGGTTATTTCTGATTTTTTACAATGAATAATCAATATCCACAAACAGTAACTTTGTACGTAAGTAGATTTTTATTTTTTTTAATTTTATTTATTTATTTTTAAAATAAACTTATTTATTTATTTTTGGCTGTGTTGGGTCTTTGTTGCTGTGCATGGGCTTTCTCTAGCTGCCATGAGCGGGGGCTACTCTTCGTTGCGGTGCGCGGGTTTCTCATTGTTGTGGATTCTCTTATTGTGGAGCACGAGCTCTAGCCGCGCAGGTTTCAGTAGTTGTGGCAAGTGGGCTCAGTAGTTGTGGCTTGTGGGCTCTAGAGCGCAGGCTCAGTAGTTGTGGCACATGGGCTTAGTTGCTCCATGGCATGTGGGATCTTCCCCAGCCAGGGCATGAACCTGTGTCCCTTGCATTGGCAGGCAGATTCTTAACCACTGTGTCACCAGGGAAGCCCTAGATTTTTATTTTTTAGTGTGTATCTTTAGGGTAAATTTCTAGAACTGGGGCTGTTGAGGAAAAGGGCAAAAGTCTAAGTAGTTCTGGTATATTGTCAAATACTCCTCCAGAAGGGTTAATGACATTTTGTATGCTTATCTGCAGCGTTTGAAAGGTTCTGTGTACCCACATCCTTGTCAACAGAGTGTATTGCCAAGCTTTTGAGTTAGAACTAATATCTTAATATAGTTTTATTCATATAGATTTTGCATATTTAAATTTATTTATTAAGGCACAATTTATACACAGTGAACTGCATAGATCTTAAGCGCACATTTTGCCAAGGTCTGATAAATGTGCATTTCCATGTAACCCACATCTTAATCAAGAAATAGAACATTTCCGTGATTTTCATTTTCTAGGAAGCTCTCTGGTGTCCATTCTACTCAGAACTCCACACCTCCCTCCCCAGAGGCAGCCATTAAGCTATTCTACCACCATTGCTTAGTCTGTGCTGCTCTTAAGCTTCTTATAATAGAATCAAGTAGTATGTTCTATTTTGTCTTTGGCTACTTTTGTGTAACATATTATTTGTGAGATTAATTGTCTTGTTGCGTGTATCATAATAATTTGTCCTTTTTATTGCTGTGTAATATTTCATTGTATGAATATACCAGTTTTTCTGTCCATTCTTCTGTTGATGGACATTTGGGTTTCCAATATTTCGGCTATTAGGAAAGTTACTAGAACATCTTTGTTCAAATCATATACATACAAATACACATTTTTTTAATGGCTATGCAGTTTGTCCATTTTGTCAAAGTAACTTGATTCCTTCAACCAGTATCCTATGGATAGATGTATGAGTATTTAAGTTGTTTATAATAATGTTTCTTTTGGTAATATATATAGGGTACATATGTGTTTAACTTTATAACAAATTGCCAAACAGCTTTCCTGTGTGCTCATCTCATTTTATACTATCATCCAGAATATATGAGACTTCCAGTGCCATATCTTTGCCACAATTTTGGCTGTTGGCTTTTACAAATTTGATATAAATGTGTAATGCATTAATTCCATTTTATATGCAGCATGTGTGGAGATAATGATAATTTTTTTTCTTTTTAGATCTCTTAATATGGTACATTATATTGACAGATTTTCTAATATGGAACCCCCTTTATAATTTTGGAATAAATTACATTTAGTCATAGTGTATTAATATTTTTAATATGCTGTTGAATTCTATTTGCTGGGATTTTTAGGATTTTTGTGTGTGTGTGTGTGGTATGCAGGCCTCTCACCGCCGTGGCCTCTCCCGTTGCGGAGCACAGGCTCCGGACGCACAGGATCAGCGGCCCTGGCTCACGGGCCCAGCCACTCCGTGGCATGTGGGATCTTCCCAGACCAGGACACGAACCCGTGTCCCCTGCATCGGCAGGCGGACTCTCAATCACCAGGGAAGCCCGATTTTTAGGATTTTAAAATCAACTTCATAAATGAAATTAGCTCACAATTTTCTGGGTTTTTTTCTTCTATCTTTATCAAACTTAAGTATCAATGTTACACTCACTTTATAAAAAGAATTAGAACATTGGTCTTCTCCTTTTCTCCCCTTAGCCTCTGAAATAAGTTATGAAGTATCGTAATTACCAACTTCTTTGAAAGTTTGATAGAAGATCCATGCAAAACCATCTGGACCCGGTGACTTTTTAAAAAAATAAATTTATTTATTTTATTTATTTATTATTTTTGGCTGTGTTGGGTCTGTTGCTGCGTGTGGGCCTTCTCTAGTTGCAGCAATTGGGGGCTACTTTTCATTGCAGCATGCAGGCTTCTCACTGCGGTGGCTTCTCTTGTTGAGAAGCATGGGCTCTAGGCACACGGCTTCAGTAGTTGCAGCACGTGGGCTCAGTAGTTGTAGCTCATGGGCTCTAGAGTGCAGGCTCAGTAGTTGTGGTGCATGAGCTTAGTTGCTCCGTGTCATGTGGGATCTTCCCAGACCAGGGATTGAACCCGTATCCCCTGCATTGGCAGGTGGGTTCTTAACCATTGCACCACCAGGGAAGCCCCTAGACCTGGTGACTTTTTATGAGATGATTCTTTGATATTTTTGTCCATTTCTTCTATGGAAATTGGTTTATTTAAGCTTTTTTAATCTCTACTAATGTCACCTTTTAAAATTACATTTTCTTTCAAATTTCATCTCTCTCTTCTAGGTTTTCAAATACATTTTATTCTAATAAATCATAGACATTTTCAATAGTCTCATATTTGTTTTAATTTCATTCGCTTCAGTGGTTGTTTTCAAATTCATTTTATTTTATATATTGTTGTTTCTTCTTATTCTTTGTTCTGTAATATTTCTTTTATATATTGCTAGATTTGATTCATCAATGTCTTATATAGGATTTTTTTACCTATGTTCAGATTGATCTATTGTGTTCCTTTTCTGTAAAATCTTTGTCAGATTTTTGTATCAAGGTTATCCTGGTCTCATAAAATGAGATAGGAAATGTTTTATATTTGCTCCTTATTTTGAAGAATTTATGTAATATTGGTGTTTTTTTTTCCTTAGATGTTTAGAAGAATTCACCTGTTAAGCCATCTGGGCCTGGAGCTCTTTTCTGGAAAAGTTTTTAAAATAACAGATCCAATTTCCATAATAGACAGAGGACTATTATTTGTGTCTATTTAAGTAACATTTTAAAAAAGAATTTGTCCACTTTAACTAATTGTCAAATTTACCAGGCATAGAATTTTATGTACTATATACTTATTATCATGATATTGTCTGTAAGATCTTTAGAGATGTCCCCTTTTATTATAGGTATTGGTCATTTTTCCTCTTTTTGTCCTTGCCTAGTCTTGCTAGGGATTTATTAATTTTATTAATCTACCCAAAGCACTAACTTTTGCCTTTGTTAATTTTTAGTACCAATTTTTAACTATTTCATTATTTTCTTCTAGTTTTTTAAAATTTCCTTTCTTTTACTTTCTGAAATTTGCTGTCCTTTTCCCCCCAGCTTTTAGAGGTAAAAGCTTAGGCTATTGATTTCCAAACTTTCTTCTTTCCTAACAAATACATTTAAAGCTATGTTTTATTCTTAAATACAGCTTTAGTTGTATCTTTCATTGTATTTATCTTATTTTCATTATAGTACAGTTCAAAAGTATTTTTTGATTTCCTTTATGATGTCTTTGACTGATGGGTTATTTAGAAGTGATTGCCTAGTTTCAAGCAGTTGTGAATTTTTAAGCTATCTTTTGTTTTTGATTTTTAACTTGATTCCACTATGGTCTGAATGATTCCAGTCTTCAAAATTTGTACAATTATTTGTATAATTAAGGTTTTCTTTGTGGCCAAAAATGTGGTCAATTTTTGTGACTTTTCCATTCCATTTTGAAGAACATGTATCCTCTTTCATCAGAATTCATAGTTCAGTTTAGATCTATAAGATCTACCTTATTGATTATGCTGTTTAGGTATCTGTATCCTAATATTTTTCTTCCCTGACTCTATCTTGAGTTAAGAGAGGGAGTTTAGATTTCTTTTTACCAGTGTATTTCTGACTATTGCGTCTTGAATCTCATGTAGTTTCTGCTTTATGAAAGTGGTTGATGTGTTATTGGGTGCATAAATATTAACAGCTGTTATAGATCTTCATTAAGATTCAGAACACTCAGCATTGTAAAGTGTCCTTCTTTTCCTTAATATTTTTTTGCTGGAGTTTTAACTTTTGGTGCCAATAGTTCAACCCCTGCTTTCTTTTATATTTATATCTGCCTGGTTCATTCAACATGACTGCTTTATAGTCTTATCCTCATTATTTAATCTTAGTTCTATAATTAAAGATATAAAATGCTTGTATGAGTCTTATCTAAATGTTCTACAGTAATCTTTGTTGGATGTTTTACTTTTATCACATTGAATTCAGAGGGAGTCCAGGGTTTGGCAAACCTGCTTGGACTTAGGCCAATGAAACTTCAAACTACAAAGGTGGCACTCAGTAAAATGTGGCTTGGGCATCTCAACCCTGACTGTGGCAAAGCACCGCCTGATTCTAATTTCATACATATATTCATTCTCTTACCTTTCCTTACTAATATAATCCTGTTTTGTATGGGCTACAACATATTCATCTGAAAGACAAAATTCCCTAGCCTTCCTTGTAGCCAGGATAAGGTCATGCGACACATTTCTGGCCAAAAAAAAAAAAAAAAAATCAAAATTCTTCTGAAGATTCCTGGGAATGTTTTGCTTTTTCAAAATTTGTGCATTCCGGGCTTCCCTGGTGGCGCAGTGGCTGAGAGTCCACCTGCCAATGCAGGGGACGCGGGTTCGTGCCCCAGTCTGGGAAGATCCCACATGCCGCGGAGCGGCTGGGCCCGTGAGCCATGGCCGCTGAGCCTGCGCGTCCGGAGCCTGTGCTCCGCGACGGGAGAGGCCACAGCAGTGAGAGGCCCGCGTACCGTCAAAAAAGAAAAAAATAATAATTTGTGCATTCCCTTCCTGATTGTCAGTTCTCCTTTTAGATACTTATTCTCATTTTCCTCCTCTTCTTCTTCCTCTTTATCCTCCTACCCATCCTTTGTTCCTCTGTATCTTCCCTAAAAAATGGACAGGAAACTGGGAGATGGATCAGTCCTTTTTCAAATTTGAGGTGACTGTGAGAGGAAAGCCATTTGCTAATGATGGCAAAGCAGAAGAATAAAGAGCAGGTGTTATTGCTGATATGCTTACTTTTGGACTTCCTGCTTCTGGACTTCTTGTTTTGTAAAAAATATATATCCTCCTATTTAGTTCAGTCTCTGTGATTGGGTTTGTATTACACACAGGTAAACATAATATGTAACTAATATATTCAACTTCATTTCTAGGCTTGCAGTCCCCATCCTTAGCTTTATTTCCCACTGTCGTCCCTTAGTTTGCTTTTTTAAACCTAAGGGAAGATTAATCTCTGATTTTGACCTTTGGCATTATTTTGGACTTGACTCACATTTGCTGTTTTATGCTTCCCTTTTCCATTCACTCCAGCTAGGTGTCAGTTTCCTTAGCTGCCTACCTCCTCTCCTTTATATCCCTGGTTCTGAAGGCTGCTGCTTAACTGGAGTGGGCATGGAGGTGTTCTCAAGCTTTTGACTTGGTGTCACAAGAACACATATCTGTTTAGTTTCTAACCAAACGTCAGTTCCAAATGGAGCCTGTTATGTCACCTGTGATACATTAGTATCAGAATAAAGGCAACAATTTGCATAAAAGAAACCATGGTGGACATCGTAGAACAACCTTTTTTTTTTTTTAAATAAATTTATTTACTTATTTATTTTTGGCTGCATTGTGTATTTGTTGCGGCATGCAGGCTTTCTCTAGTTGTGGTAAGCGGGGGCTACTCTTCGTTGCGGTGAGCGGGCTTCTCATTGCAGTGGCTTCTCTTGTTGTGGAGCACGGGCTCTAGGCATGCGAGCTTCAGTAGTTGCAGCATGTGGGCTCAGTAGTTGTGGCTCGTGGGCTCTAGAGCACAGGCTCAGTAGTTGTGGTGCACGGGTTTAGTTGCTCCGCGGCATGTGGGATCTTCCTGGATCAGGGATCCAACCCGTGTCCCCTGCACTGGCAGGCAGATTCTTAACCACTGCGTCAGCAGGGAAGTCCCATAGAATAGCCTTGAGCGTGTTAGCTCAGGACTGTGAAAAATACAGTACATTGATCTTATCAGTTGAATGCCTTAACAATCCACAAAGCCATCCCCTACCTAAAACATCAAGCAAATATACGAACAACAACCCTACTCGGAAAGAACTTGCGCAACCTATGAGCCTTCCCCTTTCAGATGCTTTGGAGGAAAACATGTTAGTTTTGGTTCTGGAGAAGCTGAGTGACATAATCTTGATACATACAAAGATAACTTCTGCCCTGAGTAGCTCCATAATAATGATCTTAAGATGTATACTTCAGGATCCTATTATTACTGAGAACTCATTGTAAGACAAATACAGAGCTATAAACAAAGACTTCTGAAAGATATGGTGGCGATTAGGCACTTTTAATCTAATTTTTTCTCACAAGGAATTTAGGCCCAGGCAGCTTAAATTACCTGCTCAGGCTCCCACAGCTGGCACTAAACCTACTTAGATAATGCTAATCTTAAATTTTCTATCCAGATCAGGAAAAGCTTGTCATTATGTAAGCTGTCATTATTACAGATATTACTCCTTTTGGTCAAAGTATATAAGTAATTTATAAACTTTGGAAACTTATTGGTGGGTAATTGGGAAATTCTGGCTTACAGGCACTTTAGAGATAGAGAAAGAGGATCCAACTCAAATTGATGTCGGCATCATTTTGGCATAATACATTCCTCCTTTCTGTCCCCTTTTTAACAACCAAAAACCAGCATCCATTTATGAACAAAAGTATGTCTATAGAGTTGTGGGATCAAGCACCATATGTCAAGGGACCTGGAAGGAGTCTCTCCCAACTGTGCGTCTGGCAAAAGGAAGACAGACCTTTGTGCAGTCTGCGAACCAGCAGGAGCTGGTGAACCTGCCCCAACACCCCTTGGCGGCAGTTGAGGAAAACCTGGAGAGTGCTGACTTGGGCAGCCATCCAAGATAAGAGAGACTTCGTAGAGGTCTAGCCTTCCTGAGGGGCTATTCCAACACTCCACTGGAGCAAAAACAAAAACAAAAAACGAAACCAAATTTGGATGCTTTGGAGAGGGTGAGAGGAACCACCCAGCTCTGTCCCTCCCCCAAGGTGACACAGCGCAGGGCTGAACTAACTGGTGGCAACCTCTCTTGGGGGAGAAAAGGTGAGTGGTGAACGAGTGCCAGGCTACCCCAGCTGTATGGGAAGCTACTGGAGAAACCCATTTCTCTCCAGCTATACCCACAGTACTGAAGCGAGGACATCCATGACTGGAGGATGAGAGGAGATGAGGAGAGAGGCAGATAAGAATATCAAAGGGCATTAGAGAATCCTGCTGACTGCTTTCAGGACTCCACAGGAAGCCCACCTGTGAGAATCCCCCCATCAGAACTGCAGGCATCCTCAATGCCCCAATTAGTAAACGCACACCTCGCCCCACTCTTCTGCTGGCTCCTTGTGTGGACTCCCAAGTGTGGCAAATGGAGTGTGCTCAGAAAATCAGACCAAAGTCTGTGGGCAAGGAAGAAATCACAAACTTGAGCTATGGCACTACTTTTTGGAAAAAAGAGATAGGTTTCCAGCAGCTCACCTGGTGAGTAGTAAGAACCAGAGAAGGCATAAAAGCTTAAGAATTCTGCCACAAAGGGGGGCAAGAAGTGTGGAGTTGGTGTATCCATAGAAGGTCAGAGAAACCCCAGATATAATAGGACAAAGGATCAATGTATCTAACCTGACGGGAACTAGTAAAGATTTGTGGGTGATTCTGCTACTTCAAATGTGAAATCATCAATGCAGAACTCCAAAAACATGAAGAATCAAGGAAATTTGTCATCATCAAAATAAAACAATAATCTCCAATTACCAAACTCAAAGACATGGAATTTTGCAATTTACTCAATAAAGAATTCAAAATAGCTCAATGAGCTACAAGAAAACACAGTAAGACAATTTAACAAAATCAGGAAAACAATACATGAACAAAATGAGAAATTTAACAGAGATAGAAATCATAAAAAAGAACCAAACAGAAATTCTGGAGCTGAGGAATCTAATGAATGAAATGGAAAATGCAATAGAAAGCATCTATAGCAGAGTAGCTACCATAATTTGTTAACAAACACATAATATAAAAAGACATAGCTTGTGATATAAAAAATATAAAAGTCGGGGAGTAGAAGTGTAGAGTTTTCATATGTGATTGAAGTTAAGTGGCTATCATATTAAAATGAACTTTTTCCATAAGACGTTTTATGTAAGCTTCCTGGCAACCAGAAAACTAAAACCTAGAGTAGATTTACAAAAGATAAAGAAAAGGGAATCAGAGTGGAAAATCAAGAAAAGCAGTCAGAACAGAAAAAGAGACTGAGTCTTGCTTAATCCAGAATGACTACTCTGATCTTTGCTGTTAAGGAAAATGGAGAACCAGGCATCCGTGTGGCTTCTAAGGAGAGACTGAAGCTGGGGTCTAGGACTTCAGTCAAAGTCTTAGATGGGAGATCTTGGGTTTCAACATCACATGTTTGCAAAATGTTTGATTTTCCAATAGCCTTACCTAAAGCCACCAGAAAGTCTTTAGGAACTGTCAACAGAGCTACAAAAAAAGTCAGTAAAGACTAATAGATGCCTCAGAGACAAACTTCTCTGCCAAAAAGATGACCAAAAGCACTGTTAAAGAAAAAGCTCTGTTCCTGCCTCAAATGATACCTATCCAGAAATAGAGACACATTTTCCCTTCAATCCTCTAGATTTTGAGGGTTTTGACCTGCCTTAAAAGCACCAAATTGGACACCTCCCCTTGAATGGAGTGTCTCTCATGATTCTCAGTGAGGAGAGGAAACTTGAAAAGTTGTTATACCTTGGCCCCTCTTCACCTTTGAAGAGTCCCTCTTCATCGGGGGAATTTAACCTGTTGCAGTTTCTTTCAAGCAATTTGTCAACTCTGGATGTTGAATTGCCACCTGTTTGCTCCGACTTAGATATTTAAATTTCTTATCGCTTTATACTTTGTGTGTGCTTTTGTATTAATAAGCAATTTTTTTGTTTAACAAGAAGAAAATGGAAAATCACTAATTTAAAATGGTAAGCAGATACAGAGGAAAAAAGAAACAACGGAACTACAAAACACCTAAAAAGCAACTAATAAGTGACATTAATAAGGCCTAACATATCAATAATTACTCTAAATGTAAATGGAATAAATTCACCAACCAAAAGTCACAGAGTGTATAAAGGGATAAAAAACAAGACCTAACCATATGCTGCCTATAGGAGGCTCACTTCAGCTTTAAGGATATACATAGGCTCAAAACGAAAGGATGGAAAAAGATAATCCTTGCAATTGGAAACTAAAATAAAGTGGGGGTGGCTCTACTTATAATAGACTTTAAGCCAATACAGTAACAAGAGAAAAAGAAGGTCATTATATAATAATTAAGGGGTCAATTTATCAAAAAGATATAACAATCATAAAAATATAGATACTTAACAATGGAGCAGCTGACTATATTAAGCAAATACTAACATATCTGACGGGAGAAATAGACAACAATATCATGATAGCAGGGGACTTCAATATCCTACTTTCAGCAATGGATAGATCATCTAGACAGAAAATCAAGAAGGAAATGTTAGACTTGAACTATATATTAGACTAAAAGGATCTAACAGATATTTATAGAACATTCCATCCAACAGCAGCAAAATACACATTCTTCTCAAGTGCACATAGAATCTTCTCAAGGATAGGTCATATGACAGGTAACAGAATAAGTCTTAGTAGATTTAAGAAGATTGAAATCATACCAACTATCTTTTCTGATAACAATGATATGAAACTAGAAATCAACAACAAGAGGAAAGCTGGAATGTTTATGAGCATGTGGAAACTAAACAACACACTCTTGAACAAACAATGGTTATCAGGACCTAGCGGGTGGGGAAGTTGTTATTAAAGGTTACACCTTTGCAACTAGAAGATGAGTGAGTTCTGGAGATCTAATGGGCAGTATAGTGATTATAGTCAATAATACAGTATTACATACTTCAAAATTGCTAGGAGACTAGATCTTAAATGTTCTCACTACAGAAAAGAAATAATTGTGTGACCTGACAGAGGAGTTAGCTAAAGCTCTGGTGGTAATCATATGGCAATATATAAATGTAAATTGACATGTTCACCATAAACAAACACAATGTTATGTCTTTATCATATCTCAATAATAAAAGAGAGAAAGAGAGTTGGCAATGCTGTCTGTATACAGCAAAGAAATGTCTCTGGCACGGCAATGAGCATCAGACTGGCCCAAGATACTGGACACTGCAGGACAGGGAGATAAGAGTACAGGGTATGATAGACAAATTTAAATGTCTGCAGGTGCCAGACAAGTAAGATGTATAAATAAAGTGGACTGGGGAAAGTGGCTACCTGTGTACATTATCTGGTTGTGAATGTATAACATGCACAGGTGTGTGTGTGTGTGTGTGTGTGTGTGTGTGTGTGTGTTTGTGTGTAGGGGGCACAATAGTGAGCTGAAAAGCATGTGCCCATTCAGAAGAAGGCAGCTGGCTCTCAGCTTCAGAAGAGATTTGTTTTGTGGGTCTAATATTTCCTGAGGACCTAATTTTTCAAGAAATCAACACTTTAATGTAAAATACCTTGATTTTTCAATGTTGGCCAAAAACATTAAAGCATTGTGTAACAACTTAAAACGTGAAACCACGGCTGGGCATCGAATTGGCTTATGGGCTGCCAGCTTAGGAAGTATTTGGAAGGAGTAGGAGCACAAAGAAGAGAGAAAACAGACCATGGTGAAGAAGCTTGAAATTTTTATTCAGTCTATCTTTTATATATTGAAAGCTGAGCATTTTTATGACAAAAGTTTTAAGAAAGTTCACTTTCAGTTTCACAACTGTGGCTACCAGTCCTTCCCTTATCCTATGATTATAACGCAGATATGTTGTGATTGGAGTGATTTATATATACAAACTATATCATAGAACAACAATTTCATTGCTAAGTGTAAGCAGGTTAGGGTACTTCATCCAAAATAAGAAAAAAATAAGAGAATTCTGCATTTTTTTTATTTTAAAGCTGACATGTTAGCACTATTTTGACAATGGTTTATTTACTCATGATCTTTTGGTTACACAATATTAAAAGGAAATTTATTTATTGGCATGCAAAGCAATATGGCTTTAGAATACACCTCTTAAATTTACAGAACTTAAAATTTCAAACATCCCACATGGCTGGCAGGTGATATTGTGAAGATGAACTTGAGTAATGACACACTTACTTCCTGGAGATTTAAAAAAAAGAGAAAATGACTTAACATAGTATAATACACAGACGATATAGTTAACTTATCCAGGAAATATTTCAATCATTTATTTTGATCAAAGTTATTTATGTCTTTTCATCTTATATATCCCTTTGTCTTTTGGAGTTTTCAAATATTTACATTTGAAGATGGCTTACCCTAAAGTGTCTCTATCAAGATATATAAAATGTGTGAATAATTATAAAAAAGGCAATTACAACCTACCAAGATAAGTGGTTACTTTTGGCATTTAAATTTTTACTGCTATGCTTATTACATTAAGTATTTGATACCATATATACTGGCATTTTACTTTGTGCTAAAATTTCAACATACACAGCAATTTGCAATGTGTTCCGAATGCCTTGTCCCTTATTGACACTCAGGAAACGTGTTTGGAATAAATGAGTGAATGGATAAAATTGTAATGACAGAAAACAAATATAATAATGTACTCTTGAATGATTATAATTTTGATTATATATCAAGAGAGTAAAGACTCTCTCCCCACATAGGAACAACCTGTAGCAGTATGATAATATTTATGAAAGTGTTGATGGTTTTCAGAATAAACTAAAATAAATCACCTGTCAGTAATTTTTGTCTGAAGCAACCAGTTTATAAAGTCTCGAGTGGCAAGATTATCGAGAACTGTGTTCATCTCATCAGAGAAAGAGCCATCGGCGTGTCTGCGGCGGAGTTCTTCAACAATGGTGACTTCTTCTGGGAAACTGAGAAAAAAAGAGGTAAAATCAGTACTTGGTTAAACGTTTCAAATAAATGCTTATTGGTTGCCTATCACTGGTAACATGTGTAAGCATCGCTGAGAAAACCATATGTTTCTATTTACAGAGGGCCTATCACGAAAAGCCTCATAGAAACTTGCATATCAGAAAGGGATTAGGTAGAATAGCACAGAGCTGGGACCTGAAACTAAGGCCTTTTCCATATTCCAGCTGCTTCAAAGATTTTAGGGTATTGCCAACACAGAAGTTATTATTGAGACTATTAATTTGTTTATAATTCATAAAAATATATTCTAGCCTATAAAACTAGTGATTATCAAAACAGCCTTGCCAAGTGCAGTATTAAGGGATTAAACCTTAGTCTGTATCAGATTTTTCTCTTCGATTGATTTATTTAGCAGAATTTTTGGTATGCCTTTAAAACACTATAAAATAGCGTCAAGTGTAAGTGACTATTTTCCCACTGATTTTGTAAATTTGATTGTGTGACTATTTTCCCATTGATTTTTTAAATTTGATTGTTAATGTTTTAAAAATCAGCAACAGTACTAGTTCCCTTTTGCCTCGAGAGCTCTTTAAAGTCTCACTAAAAATAAAAATAGAGTGGAACATGAATTTCCTGCTTCTCATAATTCAAATGTCAATCAAAATGGTCACAAGAAAACAGGATGGTTCAGGGGTCTGATTGGTTGTGGTAAGATCCAAGAAAGTACCTAAAGTTCTTGGGCGTATTTTCAGCTGTGATAATTTAATGGTTATCTTTATCACAGTCCCTAAAAAATGGGCACGTTGTTAAATATATGGGTGTTGCCACATATCTGTATTTTGAATGTCATTCCATTAAACGTCTTAAGTTTAATTCCTTTCAGTCTTTATCACATTTTTACCTCAATACTTACTAACACATTACTTACTAACACATAAATTATGTAAATATTTAAAGTGAAACTAAGTTTTCTGCATTATTTCTTCTTTTCCTTTATCCCTAGTTTTCCTGGACAGTCCTAGTTTAAGCTTATTTTCCTGGTGTAGTTATCAAAAGCACTCTGTTTATTCTCAAAAGTGTCCTAGATTGGCAAATTAATACCCTAATTATAATACAACTACAATGGGGGATAAAAAGTAACCTGTTTGACTCTATTAATACTTGCTAACAGAGATAAAACAGATGAGACTTTTGTAAATTGTCTCCCACCAACAAGAGTTATTTCTTTACTCTGTCAGACTATACTAATGGCTTCTGTAATGCAGATCCGTATATAGATAACCGTATTCTGAGTTTTTCACATCAAGCAAAAAAAAAAAAAAAGAAAAGTTGAATAAGAATGTACAGACTTACTCTCGCCTTCCTCGGCCTTTCACCAGCCAAGCAATGAATTCCTTGGCGGCTTGGCCTTCCAGATAAGAACTTACATCACTGGTAAAGGTCCCTTCAGCATGTCTCTCAAATTCATCGTGACGTTTGGCAATGTTATTCCTGAAAGAAATGTGAAAGTTAAATTGAAGCTCTGTCTCTTTAGAAATATGATTCTCACCTATAAGCAAGCAGTGGCAGCTTTGGTTCGGGATTCTGTGTGGTTTTGAGAGATGAGGGTGGGTAGAGGACTTGTCTGGAAGCTACATTAATTATCTGAAGTGAAGGTTGATGGAGGGCTAATAAAAATTATGGGGAGCTAAGCTCCCTCACTCCACCTAGTGACCCATTTTCACCTGCTCTGCTTATCTGTGCCATTGACTATTAAAGCAGCATTTTCTTCCATCTCAATGTATGGGGGCTATCCACTGTGCTATGCTACCTGCAAACAAAGCAGCAGCTTGTCATTAGTATATATGGGGTCAGAGTTAGTTAACTGAATCAAGGGAAAACAAAGGTGCATCTCAAAATGTCATCAAAAGACCACATGATATTGGATTAAAGGAAATGTGTGATAGGCTAGCAGTGAGGAAAGCTAAGAAGATGACCCCGTATCACCCTCAAATGTGTACAGAGTGCTCTGTGGAGGTGGTTGACCAGATAGACGGTCAGTTGCTCCATCATATATTAGCCCTGGAAGGTTTCATCTTAAACACAACAGAAACTGCCTGGGAGCTAGGATTGTTTTACATTAGTTTACCAAGTCATGGCATTCTCTTTCTAGAAATGAACATAGCTGTTTGCATTTTTTCAAATATGTGATTTCTCCCATTTCACCAATGGCTTCATTTGTAATCCTTAACGAGGACTTCTCGCAGTGTCTTCTCTGACCATGACTACCATCTTTCCTGTACTCTCCAGTTTAAGGATTTTTGGTCAACAGCTCTTTTTTATTCTTCCTGCTGGCTCGTCTCACTCTGTCCCCCTTCTCCATTCTATCCGGACAAATTTATTCCCTTTTCCTGATTTTTAGATTCCTTCAGCTACTTTGTGTGTATAACTCCCTTCCTCTTGTGGATCACCCTCCAAAGTAATTGTGAAATTCCACCATCCCTGTGAAACTCTTGCAGCTGATTTCGTCCAGTAGCCTGGATGCAGCAAAAAAATAAACAAACAAAAAAAACCCCGAAACTGTCAAAGGAAATCCAGCATTAAAATGTATGCCTTGCGATAGGCTTGTGTTCTTATATACCTTCTTCTCTCTTTATGCTGTGCAGCTAGACTGTAATTTTAAATGTGTATCTTGGATTGTATTCTACAAGAAAAAGACTGCATCTCTTTCCATTCCTTACCGTGACTAACTTGGCTAGAGCATACTTTGTGATCATAGTCATGAGTTTGAATCCTACAAGGGAATGTTGAATTTGCTCTTATCTTTTGGTCAGGATTAGATTTCTAATCTTGCAGGTCCACAAAAGTCAGCTTTCAATTTTAAAGGAAAATGGGCATGAAGTGAATATTGCTAAGACCACAGTTGGGAAAATTTAAATTCTATGTCCTATTGGAGGGTGGGTAAGAGTTTTGGAGGGATGAGGGGTGGGACATGCAGAGGCACATTATGAAGGATAGCATCACCAACCTTGAAAATCATCAAAATTGAAAGAGCTTATGGGCACTATTTGATAGGCACGATAACTTAAGAAAGTCAGGAGGAATTTTAGACATATTTAAGTAATACATTTGTGTGCAAATTTCTGATCAGGTTCAGACTCTTACTTATTCCGCTTGGTGTTCATCAACCACTGCACAAAATCCTGGGCGCGCCTGGAGTCCAGATACTTGCTGTAGTCACTGGTGAACGTGCCCTGCGAGTGGCGCTTGTCTTCACTCATCTGATCTGGGTCATTGAGCGGGTCGGTCTGGGGAGCTGGGAATGATCTGTGAAGAAGAGTGACTGGTGCAATTAAATCTCTCCTCAAGAGTAGATTCACTTGAGAAGCAGCTTCTCTCCAAAATACAGAACCACATGAAGTTGGAAGGCAGGTTCCTTGAGTATTTCAGTTGGCAGTTCAGAAAAACCTTAATTTTCCATGGGAATCCCATGGTCTTACCAGAGTTGAATACACTCCGATTTGGAATTCTAGCAATTGATTTTACAACTGGCTTCTTTTTTCTGAAATAGGATTAAATAAATCTTTTTTTAACAATTTCATCTACTCGTAATTATGTTAATAATGCCAGAAGAGAGCAATGCCTTGAATATTTTAAAAGAGTGAAGAATACCAAACCGTTTTTCGGGGGGCAGCAGATTTATGTTCCGAATTCTGTTTCGCATATATTAATATAAAAAAGTAGCTCCGTTACCTGGCTATGTGGTAGCTAATGGTGAAGGAAAGACAATTAAAAATTCGAAGAAAGGCAAGAAAAAGCCCACTTGCTAATTTGAAACTGTGTAGTGGATAATCCACATGCCAGTAATCAACAGTTGGTTGGCACGGCTATGTGGGGAAATATTCAATATGATTAAAACTCAAAAATAGAAATGAGATACTATTTTTACCTATCAAATTAGCAAGGATTAAATACCGAGGAGGATATTATGAGAGGAGTATTTCTATAATGCTGATGGGAGTGTGCATGTGTATGACTTTTCTGGAAAGCAAGTTGGCAAGATAAAACATTTAAACTCATTCAGATCCTTTGACATGATTATTTTACTAGAAATAAATACTAGAAATAAATCCTCAGAAAAACAGTAAGAAATGTAGGGAGAAATGTTATTTGCAGCATTCTTTGTGGGAAAATTTGAAGAACCCTTACGTATTCAATAGAGCAGGAGTAGCTAAATAAATATTGTATATTTATGAGGTGGAATAGTATGTAGCCATTAAATACCATACACTTAATAGATATTTGTAATGATATAATAAAAATAAGCTAACAATACAATGCTAAGAGACAGAACATAATACAAAGCTGTAACTGATCGGGATATATTTATATACAGTACATGCATATTTTTATAATGAGCACGTATGACTTTTACAATTAGTAAGAAACAGTGTTATTTTTTAGAAAAGAGTAAAAGAGGAAAAGTTGGTGTGAATAATTAAAATGACCTACTCTGCAGTGTGAGTAATGAATGAACGGGGAGTATTAGCTGAAGATTTCAAAGAGCTATAATTTCCCATGTAACATATTTTTCAACATTGCCCACCTCTTCGGTTATGAAACGACATACTCTGATCTGTACTCTAGAAAAGCCTTTATCACAATGATACTTTACACATTTGAAAATTGTGCAGAGTATTTACTCCAAATTACGGAGACCTATTTACTAATCACAGTTATCTCAGGCTGTATTCTAACCATAGTGCTATATTAGTTCAAGTCTAACGATTTAATACCTGGATTTCTCCTCTGTGTCCTGAAGGGAACGTTGCCAGCTGCCTTGGACCAGCATTACAAGCAATCCAGCCACAAAGTAAATGCTTTTCATTTTTGCTGCCTGTTGGAACACAGAGTCAAGGGAAAGATAGAGACCCTCAACCATATTTAAACCGGTCAGACTAAATTAGTTCAATTTTGACTAAGTAAATATTATAAATAGAACAAAAAGCTAGTCATCAATTTTATTCTGATTATATTTTGAGTAATTTCAAATATTAGATTATATTTTTCCTGCAGTTCTTTTTTATTTTTTTTGGGTGGCTAAAAAGAATACAAAAGATGTGTAGCACTCTGAAGCTTTTTCATTAGTGTAGGACACTTCTGTTAATGATTAGAAGGCTCATTTCCAGAATTGAAATTAAAAATGTCCACGATAAACATTGAAAATACCCACTGTAGATGATATGCTACATATGGTTAGCCTGAATGGCGCCTTATCCGTAATGCCACCCTCTTCACTATCAGTCTGGCTTTCAATTAATAGTCCTTCACTTCCAAGCATTTACATTATACTGCATTTCAACCATCTTAAAGCAGCCTCAGGCTACAACTTGGCATACCAGCTGTCGGTTCAGATGTATTATTCATTTATATTTTAAATAGTGCAACTTGGTCTAGACTTTGTAATTATAAAGCGACCAACAGATTTGAGGTATTTTAGGGTGCTTTGACCTGTTCTAAATTAAAGGAAAAAAAATCATTTTAAAGACAAGCAATTTGCAACAAGAACTAATGCTTCTGGCAACTTGAACAATCACAACTAAGAAACTAAGAGATCACTGTCATAAAGAAAATTAATGCTTGCTTCTGAAGTCTTGGAAGTCCCCTGGTTGTTTTATAATTGGACTGAGTCCAGGACGTGTCATTCACTGCTAGTGACACCCTAGACCAGGTTGTAGAATACCTCGCATCACAAGCAGATGCCTCATGAAGCCATGGGATGCCAAGGACATCATGATGCAGTGTGGATGGGCGGGGTGGGACCAACATGAATGTGGCCAGAATGTCCCCACAGGACAAGCACCCCTATTTTCTGAATGAAAACCTCAAGTCCAGTGTTTGTCATGAACTTCCCTCTGCTACTTTCAACCGATCGTGTTTACTTTGAGAAGTGGGGATTTCAATCCAAGTTTGATCATGCTTATCCATAAAATATTTGAATGAGTATTTTTAGCAAATGGCATTTGGTTTGAAATAAGTATTTTATAAATATTATCATTTTAAACTATCAGTCTTTTCTTTAACATCTTAGCCACACTTACTATCGGTCTTTGGCACTAAAACATGGAGACTGTAATACCTGCGTGATATTTTTTTTCCTTTGAAATATTAACTCTTTTTAGATTAAGAGGTCAGTTAGACAAAGCCACACAATAGGCATTACATATTCATCCTTCTTCATTCATCAACATTCAATTACTAATATGGCATTTTGCTGTGCTTCAGTTTATCTGGTTGGCAAACTTTGGAAACCTTGCCAAATATATAGGCAGGGTCTTCTGATTATAATTTTTAATGATAAATTTATGCTTTCAGAAACTTGAAAATTAAAGCAAACATTTCTCTTTAGGATTACTAAAGAGTCATTGTTGGAAAGTCAATTGAGAACTGTAATTCCTTCCACACAATGTCCCTAACGGTTTTACAGTATCTTCTATGACGTCTTCTGGAGGCAGATACGGAGCAGGTGGTTTTCTGCCCCTGAGAGAGCTGGCAGAAGAAACAACCATACAGAGGAGAATGTTCGAAGTCCTCTCCAGGCAGCAGAATGAGCTCTACTGAAAGAAGTAACTGATTTTTAAAATTGTATTTATTCATTGTGTAAAAGTCAACAGAACTGTGAAAAATGTAAGAATAGTTGTTTGAATACCACGACTTGAGAAAGCAAATATTTGCGTTATTTTGGTATCAAAATCTTATTCAATAAGAGAAGACTTTCCAGTTACTTCCCACCCCTGCTTTAGTCAGCCTACAGAAAGAATCTGCAGTTTTACAAGAACTTTACATTTCCACTCAAATTTAAAAGGAGATATGGTACCAATAGTATTTCCTGCATAGAAAGTCTTTTAGAAAGATTAATCTTTGACCTAGACAAGGTGACATACAGTATATCCCTAAATATATTGATGCTTTAGGCCAAATGCTTTTAAAACTGGCTAGATCATTTCCTCTCACAGTTGTTAATTAGTATGTGTGGAAAAGAAACCATACCACGTAATCATTTACCCATTGAGGATCTTCATAAAAGTGTTCTTTATCCTTAAGAGCTTAAGTAGGTACTTTAGGACATCTGATTTTTTTTTTCTAATGGTATTTACTATAATTTCATTTTGACATGTAAACATTTTAGATATTTTGTTTATTACTATTGGTCCTCAATACATAGTAAGTGATTATTAATCTATGCGTTTACTCAGCTCCATCCACAGAATTCCCAGTAATCGATGATATTTGTTCTCTGCACAAAATATGCTATGTCTTATTTACAAAGAGCTGATTTCATGGACTTTGATTTTTTGATAGCCTTATCAGCCTTATTTGAATATTTGAATGATGATGTTGATTCTGCGCTTTTGGAAAACCATACGTTTTCATTGGTAAGGAGCCATTGCTGTTATAACCTCTCTAATGGACACATTTCTGTTGAATTTAAAAAGCTCCTTCTGTTCACAATAGTATACACATTTATCAAATCCAAAGAAAGATATTTGTTTTTCAAAATGTTACCACTTATTTTTAAAATGCAGTTCTCATAACAGTTAAATCTTGTAGTAAGTGCATTGATTTGAATCTTTGTTTTTCTTTCTATTTTGTATCTTTGCACTTTGTTTTTCTTTCATTTTGTATCTTTGCATTGAATTATTTCTTCAGCTCACTTTGCAGCTACAGTATGTTGAAGTTTATGTAAATGCATTTTATATCACTTTTTCATCTCAACTCTGCCCTGTGTATTATAGTAATAAAGTATAAGATGAAAAAACAGCACTATAATTCATAATACTTTGCCCCCTTATGAAAACTGTACCCCAAACAGGATTTTCAGTCTTACAATCTGTCAGTATTAATCTTACCTTCTGACACCAGGAGGTGGAACAGAGCAGGTAGAGAGAAAGAGAGCCCTCTTTTTGGGACTCTGGTGTGCAGTGTCCTGAGCTCTGTAGTTCTGCACCAAAGCGCACTGCTTTTATATCCTCTCCAGTGTTGTTTAGCCTCACAGATATTACGCTGACAATATAAATTTTTCATCTGTGAATAATGGGTTTTTGTTACAAACAATTTCACTCGCTCACTCACTTTGCTCGTCTGCATTCTACGTTTATATTGGGTGGGAAGTCAGAGACCAGGAAACTTTTTATTTACTCTTGTCTTTTTTTTTTTGCTGAGAATGATGGAAAGGGCAGCTTGGAGATTCACCTTTCACTCTTGGTCAGGCATGAAAATCACTTAAGTACTCTAAAGTGAATTTTTATGCTGCAGACAAAAGAACGTGAAATTACATAGTCCGTGGCCAACCCACTTTGAGCATAGCCTTATTCGAGGGTCTGATAAGCCCCTCTTTGCTATTTAGTTACGATTAATTTATCTTAGTATAATAATCTATTCATCCTTTCATCTACCCAAATAATAAATCACTCACTCAAAACATACTTATTAAGAATCTTCTCATCTGCACTATACGAAATTAATTTGTATTAATTACCGTATTTCTTACTGTATTATTTGGGTGGGGAAGTTCAAAGAATATCAGTTAAGACCTAATGTGTCCTGTTGTTAAAAATGGGATTCAGGAAGAAAGGGTAGAGCAAAGTGAGGATTAAACACCCAAGATAGGTGATGCTAATAAGACAGGGTCTAGTATTTCTTTTTCCTTCTAATGGATATTTAAAGGCTAACTCTGCTGATAAGAGAGTTGGACACTAATTTACAAAAGAATGAGTTACTATGTATACTGTCATATTTACTGAGCTTTGTGACCTGCCACTTAGGACTTCAGTGACCTATGGGATTTAGCAGATATGAGTCTGGTCACCTTAGAGAAAGAGAAAAAAGGGAAATGATCTGGACAGACAGCATGAGGACAGTGTTGGTGTAATTAGATTTTAGTTTGGCTGCTATAAACAAGCTGTGTGGCCTCCGTCAAGTCACGTACTCTCTTTACGCCTCAGCTTCCTGTTTGGAAATGAGAGTGTTGGTTAAATGACTCTTCTAAAATAAAAATTTGTTTTCATTTGACCAAATCATTGCAACATGTGTTAACTAGATTCCAATATTCTAATATAATCGACTGCATGGTGAAACTGGTACAGAAGTAAATCATTGAGATAACTGTAGAAACATTCCCAATGAATTTAAATTGTTCACTTTGTGGATTGGACCCACTGTTGGATGTAGAGCTATTTAAAGGCCATAGAGATCAGTTCTCTGTGAAGCTGGGGAACCTCAGGAAGAAGTGTTTGTGCTGGTGATTACTGACGGTATATCATTAATGTTAGCCTTGCTAATCAAAGTGTGGTCCAAGGACCAACACCACTTGGGAGTTTGCCAGAAATGCAGACTCTCAGGCCCAAGCCCAGACTTAGTAAGTAATTTGCATTTTACCAAGATTCCCAGGCAATTCATATGCATATTAAAGTTTGAGAAGCACAACTGTGTAAAATACATATCTCATTTTCCTCACCTTCTCCCGGTGCTTGCTCGTGTTTCGACCTGAGGATGGCTTTCACCAGCAGAGGGGGTGAAAGAGCAGAGAACTGTGGCACACCTCAGGGCTGTCTGGATTAACACTTAACACATGCTGTAATGATTTGAGAGTGTGGATAAGTTTACTATATGATCAAATTGTTCTTCCCTCTGGCCTCAATCCTCATGAGTATATTGGATATATTTTTATTAAATTGTTTGGCATTCAGTTCTATTTTTTTCCCTTTGCCTATTTGAGTAGATGTTTCTTCCTCTCTTTCTCTGGCTCTGTCAGTCTCTCTTTCCTTTGCAGATGCTACTTGTTTGTGGGAGCAGCCTGAAGAAGGGGGCTCTGCAATGACGTATATAAGGGCATTAACATGGCACCTGGCATCTCAGTAAATGCCCTCTCCCGATATATCATGAAAAAGCTTCTTTTTTTCCCTCCACTCCACTTGCTTTCTATTATTTCAGAAGTGACTATTTCGAGATTTTTCAGGAAATTTCCTCTAGCGTCATCTCCAGCCCAACAACACTGATTCCTGGGGGTCCCCAATACCATTAATGATAAGCGTTCTGAGAGTGCAGAAACACTAAGAGTGCCACTGAATAAGGCACTGCTCTCCTCCCTTGGAAGGGGAAATCAGGCTCCCTAACAGACATTGTATCGTCAGAAATCAAGACAAACAACAAGTGCAACTTGGACTAGTGGATCTTCTTGCAATGACTGTCCCAACGTCAACATCCACTCGGCCTTCAGTTCCCATCATCACAGTTATTCAGTTATTTAGACGTGAGGCAGGGAAAGTGGTGGCCCTGCATTTATATAACTAGGGAAGAGATATGGGAACATACGTATATGTATAACTGATTCACTTTGTTATAAAGCAGAAGATAACACACCATTGTAAAGCAATTATACTCCAATAAAGATGTAAAAAAAAAAAAAAAGCTTGTCTGGGAGCAGGGAAGTTCTGGGAGAAGTCATCTAGAGTTCTCCCATCAGGCTGTGTAGTGGCACCTGAGGTATGGCCACGTGATAGCTATGATATGCCTTCCTGAAAGGTCAATTTGACTTGATAAGGGTAATTTAAAACATGACTATTATATGGAGTGGAGTGCAACAACGTACATCACATTTTAAGGTAAAATAAGTTCCTCCTCAAAGCTCTCTTACTTTGTTTACAGGGCCGCATGCTTGCCTTAATGTTCTACTCTCACCATCTTGAAATTCTTAATAATTTTTGAACAGAGACTCCACATTTTTGTTTTTTACTTGGCCGCACAAATTAAGTAGCAGATTCTGCTTAGGACCTCACCACACAAAATCATAGGGTGCCGGGGTTTTGCACGTTTATTTTCCTCAGCTGTTCAGGAAACTTGAGTTGAAATGCTTGAGAATGGCAAAGATCCAGGTTCACAGTGCACTCTGGTAGCAAGACTATGGTTGAGGGGAACACTCATGCATTGCTGATGGGATTACAACATGTCACAACACGTTTGGGGCACAATTTGGCAACATTAACAAAATTACAAATACCTATCACCCTTGGCCTAGTAAGGCTAAAGCACCATTCTGGACATTTATCCCATCTATATTCCTACATATATATGTAATGATGTAGGTAAAAGTTTCTTCATTGCAGCCTATGTATAGTAGTAACAGGTTGGAACCAATCCAAGGGGCCATGGATAGAGCAGTTTTTATAAAAAGAATGAGGAACCTATTTATTCACCAATATGGAAAGTCTCTAGAATATGTTGTTAGGTGAAAATAAGAAGGTGTATTATGGCTATATAGTAGGTTACCTTTTGTGTTAGAAGAGGGAAGGGGACAAATGTATGTTTATTTACTCATCACTGTGTTTAAAAAAATTGGAAGAATGCACAAGAGATTAATAAAAGTGCTTACATAGGAGGCAGTGTGGAGCAGTGGGCTAGACAGGAACAGAGTACAAAGAATACTTCTTAATATATATTTGTTATGCCGTCTGGAATTTTTTACCATTTTATTTAATTATTTATTCAAAATGCTTAAAAATGCAATTGAAAAAGGGATGAAAGTTTAAGCTTTAAAGCTAACTGTACAGCTACACTTTGACCTAGTAATTCCACTTCTAGGTGTTTTACCCAAAAGAAATGAAAACGTATATCCATGAAAAGACATGTATAAAAATATTCACAACAGTTAAAAACTGGGAAGAATCAAACTATCCATCAACAAAAGAAAAAATAGACAAATTGTGGTATGGAATTCATATAATGGAATCCTACTGAACAATAACAGATACTGGCAGCAATATGGATGAATTTCACAGATATGATGCTGAGTCAAAGAAGGTGGACACAAAAAACTGCATACAGGGGCTTCCCTGGTGGCGCAGTGGTTGAGAGTCCACCTGCCGATGCAGGGGACACGGGTTCCTGCCCCAGTCCGGGAGGATCCCACATGCCGCGGAGCGGCTGGGCCCGTGAGCCATGGCCGCTGAGCCTGCGCGTCCGGAGCCTGTGCTCTGCAACGGGAGAGGCCACAGCGGTGAGAGGCCCACGTACCGCAAAACAAACAAACAAAAAACAAAAAACTGCACACAGTATGAATCCATTCATAGAAGTTGCAGAAGCAAAACTAAGGTTAAATAAAACGCAGAACTGTGGTTGTCTCTTGGAAGAGGAGTATAGTCTGGGGGTAACTTTCTGGGGAGATGGAAATATTCCATATCATGAAAGGGGTGTGTTTTACCAAGGCGTGTCCAGTTGTCAAAATAGTGCAGCTAAGATTTGTGATTTCAATTTATGTAAATTTTAACTAAAAGAAAAAAATAGTAAAATTAAAAGTGGTATGGAGAAGCATGGCAGAATATTGATAATCGTTGAAATTGACTGATGAGTTATTACAATGAGGTTTTATTATGTGATTCTACTTACTTCAGACACGTCTGAAATTTTCCAAACTAAAAAGTTAAATTAAAGCTATAATAAAATTAATGTGTGGGTGGGCCATTAGCACCAATTAATCAGTTACTCTGGAAGCTAAAGAGTTTGACCCTTCAGTTACCAAGGATGAGCTAGGTAAGGTAAATGAAGTTCAGAGACACATGGGGGCAACAAAGCTTGGAGGTAAATTGGTAGCACAGGGCCAGGCCTGGGTAATGGAAAAACAACTTCAAGAAGGCAGGGTGTGAGAACCACCATTGAGAGGTAGTGGAATAGTGATCACAGCTCCTTCTCCATCATTTTCAAGGCCTGTCCCTAGGGTACGCCTCCGCCTTCACGTAAGACTTAATAGTGACCACTAACACTTTCCCGATGAGTTTGAGGTCCATTTTGGTTTCTTGGAGGTAATCCTCTCCATATGCATGCTATTCCTCTTCTCCATAACAAGGGTCTTCTGAAAATAACCCACGAGCCTGCAAAAGATCACCCCTCCCCACCCCAAAAAATTGTCTATAGCATGCAAGAGAAAAGTTTACATTAACTCAGGTTTGTTTTTTATTTTAACTTGGAAGAAAAAAAGTACCGAGTGATTTAACGAAACCCTTTGAAACTGTAAAACTCAAGTACATAAAACGTAATGATCAGATGCCTTTCACATCTCCTGAGTGTCTTGATGAACGCAGGGGTCCAGAGGCAATAAAAGAAGAACTTCCAAGGCGAGTTCTGAGTTTGCCAGAGGATGTGAGATAGATTTTTACTGAGAGATATTTAAGAAACAGGTCATGACCCTTTCATCTGGAATGATTCCAAAGAAGCCTGCTGGGTGAGGGGAAATTCCGTAATAAGATCAGCGGACAGTTTTCCCACCCTGAGGCTCTGAGACCCTGTAGACAGCGCAGCTCACAAGTCTGAGGAGGGGACCGTGCGGCATCATGGCTTTGCATATGTTGATTTTATCTCTTGCTAGATCCCTGGTATAATGAGATGTTTAAAATTGTTCTAAGTTTCAGTTGTTATTTTTATTCATAAAGGGAACAAGAAAGAGAAAGAAAACAAAATCACATTGATACAAAATAATCGTATCTCATAATTTATAATCAGAATATATATTTATATGTATAAATACATATATATCATTGAATACATGTGTTATGCTTCTATTTTTCGCATATTGTGACTATAAAAAACAAACCATATGTCATTACATTTATCCAACCTCTTGCTCATCTGGAAAGACTTTTTTTCCCTCAAGCTTCTAAGAGTCTTTAATGTGAACAATTAAAACATTGCATTTCTCAAAGGCTTCTGTAAAAAGAAGTAACCTCAGCCATTAGAATATTTAAAATTTGAAATCTGTATCCTAAAAAATGTTGAAAATGCAAAATGGAGTTATGAACACTTTTTTTTATTCATGATGTCTTATAATCAGGCTTGCCCTCTGCCTGAAGCTTGCTCAGGGCTGGTGCTGCCACATCATATTTTATCAGATGTATTGCAAAGATATGCCCAGTTTTTTGGTGATATTGAAATGATATAATCATAGACTGAAGTCTATGAAGTCTATCATAGACTTTCATAGACTGAAGTCTATCATATTTTTAAGTAGAATTTTATCTAATTTAAAACAATCCATTGGTTGACTATTTTATTCTTCAAACATAGAGAATTAATTTCTACAATTTCATTTTGTAATAAATTACCCCAGATAATTTATCTCTGAACTCAGAAACAGTTCTATGGCCTCAGTAGTGAGTTCTAATCCTGACTCCTTCTGACTGAAAAGTAAATTGTTTCTTTGTTGGAACACTGTCAGAGGAAGTAAAGACTGATTTTTCACTTCCATTTTAATAAAAATCTTTTTATCCTCATAGAGCACACCAGAGTATTAACTGTGAGCCCTGTCTAATGCTGAAGAAAGGTAGATTCTCCCTTTCTTTCTCATAAATCTAGTGCATGGTCAGCAACATAATCCTCCATAAACACTGATCAGTGAACTCTAGAAGTCAAAGTCTGGATATTAGACCTTTTTCTCCACTGCTTCCTCTCAACACTAGGCATAATGCATAGCAAAAAAGGCAACTCACTGAATATCTTAAATTTGGCTTTGATTTATTAAGCAGCAATTTGCATCTAATGTTTTTCTGGACAGTTGTCCTACATAAATGTATCATTTAGGACAGTTGACATTAATGAAAACAATGGAGTATAAATTATAATTTCAGGGCAACGTTTGACTTAGCACATGGATGAAAGCGTAAAGCCATTCATTTCAGTGGGTAGCACGTTATACCAACCCCCTGATTAGGTGATTGCTTTTTTACATTTTCACCTGTGATTCATATATTGGCTTAGTTATAGGCAACCAATGTAGAAAATATTTGAGGAGCAAGTGCTCTAAGATAATTGAGATAGTTACCATTTATCATTGCCTACTAAAAGCAAAACTCTCTGAATATATGATTGTTTCATCCTCATAATATACAGTGAGTTAAATATTTTTTCCTCCATTTTACAAATAACGAAGCAAGGGCTTAGAGCAGGTAACCAAGTTGCTTAAAGCCACATCTGGATCTGAATCCAGATCCTACTGCCTTTCTAGAGGAAGGCTCTACAAAGCAGTGGTGGGAATCCCGGCAGAATCTCCTAACCTCCTCAGAATCTGCCTTGACTTCTGTCTGAATCCATGCACAGCCACCAGATGGCTAAGATAGCAAGAGGACTAAAAAATAAACAATTGGCAATTCCAGGTATTTTATAGTTTAGCTTTTAAAAGTGTATGATTTTTGGTTTATTAACAATGTTGTATAACCATCACCACTGTCTACTTCCAGAACCTTTTCATTACTCTCAAAAGAAACCCTGTACCATTAGCAGTTATTCCCCACTGCCCCTTTCACAGCTCTTGACAACCACTGAAGTACTTTCTCTCTGTATATTTGCCTATTCTGCGCACATATCATATAAATGGAATTGCTCAATACATGCGTGTAACTTCTTTTACTTAGCATAATATTTTCAAAGTTCATCAATGTTGTAGCATGAATCAGTACATCACTGCGTTTTATGATTGCATAATATTCCATTATATGTATACATAACATTTTTGTTTAACTATTCATCAATTGATGAACACTTGGTTTGTTTCCACTTTTGAGCTACTGTGAATAATGCTGCTGTAAATAATTGTCTGGACTATGCTTTAAATTCCCTTAGGTAAAGTAGAATTCTAGAAGAATTCTAAAGAAGAATTCTAGAAGTAGAATTGATGGGTTATGTTTAACTTATCAAGAGACTACCAGAGTGCTTTCTAAAGTGACTGTGGAGATTCCATTTTTGAAGAATCAGATCCATGAGTTTTGGAGATGTCACCCAATTGACTTTTCACCCTTTCCAACAGCTACAGATTTCACTTTCTGATGAAGAAGGTGGAACATTGAAAGAACATAGGATTGAGAGCAGAGTAAGGGAATAAGACAGGTCTTGGCAGAGAGTTTGTTCTTATAGTTTTCTCTAGATTGATGTGAAAACAGAATGCAAGGAGCAAAAAAGGAGGCAGCCTGAGGTTGGGTATTGGAAAGAGTCATTTTGGAAGAACTGCTATACTGAGTGCGGTTGAGCAGGAAGTTGGAAGAACAGAATTTAAGAGGCAGACAAGCGAATATCTGGTATTTGAAAAGTCTGTTATGAATGCTCATGAGGTGTCTGGTATGACTCAGGGGGTGAATTCTATGGGTTTTCTCTCGTCCACATCCAGAGGTGTGATGGTGTGAATGACAACTGGTTAAATAAGTATAACAAATTTTAATTTTTTCTTTAATTGAGAATAAAAATATTCCTTTTATTGGCAATGAGGATGGATCAAAATAAATATTTATAAAGCACCCAAGAGCCTAATTTCCTCAAATATACCTTTCTTTTAGATTAAAAACTTGAGTCTACTGATTCTAGAAGGGTGCCGTAATTGTTATAGATTACTTATGCTAAAAATATTTACAAATAGAGTTTTTAAAACTAGATTTTTAAAAAAATTATTAAGATTAAATTCACATAACAAAACCAAACTGTTTAAAGTGAACAATTCAGTGGTATTTAGTACATTCACAATGTTGTGTAACCACCAACTCCATCTAGTACCAAAACATTTCAATCACTGCAAAAGAAATTATGCCTTCTCCATTAAGCAGTTTCTTCTCATCCTCAGGAAACTACCAATCTGTATTCTGTCTTGTGGACTTACTTATTCTGGATATTTCAAATAAATGGAATCATACAGTAGCCTTTTGTGTCTGGGCTTCTTTCACTTAGCTTGTTTTCGAGCATCTGTCACATTGTAGCATCTATCAGTACTTCTTTTTATGGCTGAATAATATTCTTTATGTGTATATACCACAATTTGTTCATCCATTCACCCACCGATGGACGTTTGTGCTGTTTCCACCCTTTTGACTATTGTGAATCAGTGCTGCTATGAACATATATGCCTATACATGTATTTGTTTGAGAACCTGTTTTCAGTTCTTTCAGGTTACAACTAGAAGTGAATTGCTGGGTTGTATAGTAATTCTATGTTTAACTTTTAGAAGAGCTACTAAACTGTTTTCCACAGCAGCTGAACCATTTTACATTCCTGCCAGCAGTATAGGAGGCCTCCAATTTATCCATATCTTTGTCAATACTTTTCTTTTCTTTCCTTTTCTTTTCCTTTCTTTCTTTTCTTTTCTTTTCAATAACCATCTTTGTAGGTGTAAAGTGGTACTTCATTGTTGTTTTGATCTACACTTTTTCTGATGACTAAGGATGTTGAACATCTTTTCATGTGCTTGTTGGTCATTTGTATAACTTCTTTGGAAAAATGTTTATTCATGTTATTTACCCATTTTTTACATGTGTTGTTGAATTGTAAGATACACAAGGCCACACTTAGCTGTATCAGTTGGATCCTGGAAAGTTCAATTCACCCATTTTGAATGGTCACCTAGAAAAATATGATCTTAACTGTACAACTTTTGGAAGATATATTTCACTGGCTTATTTTTGATAACTCCAAGTTTACAATCTGAATTTAAAAAAACCAACAACCAACCAATCAAACGTTCAGGGTTTGAACTTATGATCTATCTGATCAGGAGATAGAAATAGTGTAAAGCATGAGTATCCTTGTTTTACAATGTGAAAGAAACCTCTAGTACTTGAAATACATTAATTAAGTGAAATATATTTTTAAAAATACTTTAAAAAAAATGAAAGATGCTCAAATAATCAATAGCATGCCAGAGACTTATCTGACTTTTTTCAGTCTCAACATTTTGTGCTAAACTTACCCAGTCCGCGAAGTCATCTAGGGGCAGTGAGAATCAGGGGTAGGTCCGTGCAGTAGGCTGGTTTCTATTTCTTAACCCAAATTATTTTTTGTTCCAAAGACCAACTTCTTTTTTTTTTTTTTAAGGTACATTCTCAGAGATTACTTCTTTTTCTACTACTTTTTTTAAAAAATAAATTTATTTATTTATTTTTGGCTGCGTTGAGTCTTCATTGCTGTGCGTGGGCTTTCTCTAGTTGCGGGCAGCAGGGGCTACTCTTTGCTGTGGTGCGTGGGCTTCTCATTGCGGTGGCTTCTGTTGTTGCAGAGCACGGGCTCTAGGCACATGGGCTTCAGCAGTTGTGGTTCGCAGGCTCTAGAGTGCAGGCTCAGTAGTTGTGGCGCACAGGCTTAGTTGCTCCGCGGCATGTGGGATCTTCCCAGACCAGGGCTTGAACCTGTATCCCCTACATTGGCAGGTGGATTCTTAACCACTGCGCCACCAGAGAAGTCCCAAAGACCAACTTCTTAGACCTCTGGCTAAGATTCATGTCCTCCCTAACCCCATTCTCCTGACTGTGGATCACCTGCTGCTCAGGGATTTTCTTCTTTCTCTTTGCTTTGAAGGGGAAAAGACAAGTTTCTATTACATACTCATTTCCAGAAAGGGTGAGATCTGTTTCCACTGTGAAATCACACATAAGGATTCTAGTTTCATAGGCCTTCCTATTGGCAAAATGTGGGAATACATTCAGCAAATGTTTATCAAGCTTCTTCTACCTTATTCCAAAGTCTGTCAAGGCCCTGGGTGCAGAGAGGTGAAAAGACAGGGTCACTCCTTATAGAGAGCTTATATTTGAGTGGGAGAACTAAGTACCAAGCACATATCTAAATAAACATGCTTTATAGTGCGATCGAGTTATAAGTTGGTTATAAGTGCTGTTAAGCAAACAAAATTAGATATTGTGGTTGGAAGTCTCTGCCTGTGGAAGAAGCAACAGTAAACCCAGTGACCATTAAAGCTAGAGAAGTTCTCTCTAAAGTGCTGACACCTGGGCTGAGACCTCGATGGGCAAGGACACAGCCAAATGAAAACGTGAGAAATCCACATTTGAGGCCCTGAAGCAGAAATAAGCTTGGTCTGCACAAAAAACCAGGAAGGAGACCAGTGGGGCTGGAGTTTGGAGGGCAGTGGGTGGAGCCAGAGCCAGAGCAGAAGGACCCGTGTGGTGCTTTGTAGGTTGTTTTGTGAAGCTGGGTGAGGGAACTGTCCGTGTCCTTCAAGCACACATTTCCTTGGTGGTCTGTCTTCCCCCAGGGTGTTTCCACTACTACTGTCAAATATTGACAATATTACTATTGTCAAATGATTCATTCAGGGTCGATGAGTTTCCCCATCGTACTGGTTCTTCTTAAAAGGCCACATTGTTTCAGAAAAAGACAGAGATTCATTTTTAAGTGATGGATGATTCTCATACTTCTACTAAACTCACTGATATGGGAAAGAAATGATTGGCTTCAGATTAAACTATTAATTTCCTGAGAATTAATTTACCGAAAATGCCAATTAAAAAGTTGGTTTAGTTTATGTATCTAGGCAGACCCCTGCAAAATACTTACTATATGCCAGACACTATGAGCTCTATGAATAACAACTAATTTCAACCTCCAAATCATGCTATGGGATAGGAACTATTATTATTCCCCATTTCACATATAAGAAAACCGAAGCAGAAAGAATGTATGAACACTCACCAAAGTTACACAGCTAGTATGTTGCTGAGCTGGGGTTGAAACCACGTAGTCTAACTTTAGCATCTGTGCCCTTACCTGTTACAGTCCACTGCCTTTAAAATAAGTTATAATGAACATATTATATTTAAAAGAATTGGCACGTGAGCTATCTTGTATTTCATTTGAAAGGGAGGCATTTGCAATATTGCAAAGTATTGCTTTAATCTTCTAAAGAAAATGAGAGAGCAGCGTTGTCTCCTGTCGGTATATAAAAGTACTTGCATATAGTAAAGCATCATCTCTTACAGCTGGAAATTTAGCCAAGAGTCAGTGTGTTACAAACAAATTTTATGATCTACCTAGAATTTTCTATTATGTCCATGAATATCTGAAAGGATGTTTCAATAACAAATGGAATCATGAGTGAATGAATAGTAGCTTTTTAGCAAATAAATAACATTTATATCCTTTTAAATGATTTGTTAAGACATTTATTTCAAAAATTCACTTTCTGTAACAATGAGAAAAATTCCTACCCCCAATAAATCATGGCTAGCAAAGATGCTCCTGCCTTTGTTTGTCAATGACCAGTAATTATGAAAGTAGGAACATGAGTTGTCAAACCATGGCAGCATGACCTCAGCTTGATTACCCCTCCCTCTTATGAATGTGATATGGACTCTGTATAACCACAGAGCAAAGGCCGTACCGCTGCACCAACGAATATGTGTTAAATAATGTATTGTCAAAGCCACTTTTAAAGTGAGTACAGTAAGTAATGGGGTATTAACTAGAGGCCAATAGAATGAAATCATACTGCTCTAGCTTGCCAACGACGTACCTGTGTGTCAAAAAGAAGTGTCTGTGACCAGCACGCTAGTATTGCATGCCAATAATCTGAGCAGGTGGTCAGTAGAGACTTTTGCTAGGAGCCAGCTCTTTTTCCCCATGAATAGCTCGGTAAGGTCCAGGCACTCATTTCTCCCTGAATTAGAAATTATTTCACTTCAGATTGCTAGGGTACCTGTTCATAAAGCCAAGGAAGTGTTTTTAGCAGTTCTTTCACAAGCAGAGAATGACTTACTGTATTCAGAATTTTAAAATCTGTTTTATTAGATAAACTCAAAATATCTACTTTACTGGATACATCTAAAATATCTGTTAGGTGCCTTCTTTCTTCTTTACAAACAGGATAATTGAAAATGTTGTTTTGGTGGAATCTTCTCAGAAGACCACAAAATCACCGTTTAAATTAGCCCTACTTCATTTCACATTTGCTTATTTTACTGTTGTTTCCCAGAACTGTATTTTTTTTTACAATTAGAACATCTGAATTTTAATTACATTACCATCAAGAAGCTCATTAAAGTCACTTAATTGGCAACATTTCAAAAAAAAACCTTAGCTGGGTTTAATATATTTTAAAGAGTTACTGTCAAAGTATAATTTCACCATTACAAACAGCTTGGCAACAACATTTGCATAAAGATCTGTCAGTTTCTGAAAAATGCTTAAATGTTGGGAAAATCAGATTCGTTAAGTTGCCTTTACTGAAACAGTCTAGAAATGGAGAACCTGTCACATACATTCATCTTTGTAACCCCTGCAGTACCCAGAATACTTCCATGCACAGTATAGGTTCTCAAAAAATGTTTCTTGAAGGAAATAAATCATACATTTTATATTTGGAGAAGATTTTTTAAAAATTTAAACCTCAATCAAAATTCCCTCATTTGTATTAAATTTAACAAGATACCCATTTTTTTGCTGTTTTTTTCTCATTCACTCTGACAAATATTTGATGATCATTTAGAATTTTGAAACCTTTAAAAATAGCTCTAAGGCCAGCATTGCAGGCTTGACATTTGAGGTTATTTTGAAATGGCATCATTTCTTATGGTTTTCCTCTTACACCTACTAGAATCTCACCCCCAGAGTACTGATGTCATTTGAACTTGCATTGTAGTTACTCACATTCATATCTCATCTTTACAAACCTTAAGCTCTGCCCACAGATATGCATACTGTTTAACATACATGTCATCTGCGGGGGAGGGTCACCTATAGTACCTGAGTCAGTGGCTTGCAATTGCATTTGTTGAATGAATGCATGAAAATCCCTAGTTTGCGATATGTGAAGGATGATTCTACCCTGCAGCATGAATTAGGATGTTGGGACAACCTCCTCCCCAAATTACATATGAAAGAATAAAATGTGGTAAACAATAGTTATTATTATAATTCACTTCCTACAAATGGAAAAGGTAAGACATTTAATCATCTCTTTTAATTTCGTATTTTCTACTAAAATCTTTGTGCTTTATGTACCTCTTATTTTCCAAGCCAAAAGAAAAATCTAGTAAAGCTGTACAAAATGTGAATGTTAAAAAAAAAATTAAAAAACAACCCTGCCACTCTAGTTGCTGCCTTACTCTGCACTATGTCCTCAAAGCCTTGTCAGGTATACAGACAGCCTCAATAAATGGTTGTTGAATGGATGAATAAGTACATAAACACACACTGATAGTCCTGAGGCGCGCCTGAGGGGTCAGGGGAGGCTGCCTCAACGGTGATGTAGAAAACCCGAGTCTTCCATGTAGACAGAGTCGTTCAATCATTCACTGGTTGGCGAGCTTCTACCATATGCTATGTTCCAAGATATGGTCTGTGAAGATTCCTCTAGGATAGCACCATCGAATAGCACTTTCTGTGATGATGAAAATGTTCTACATAGAATATCTACAATGTTATTTTACAGACCATGGAGAATCCCTGGAGGTTTCTACTTGAGAAAATGACGCGGTTAGATCTGTCTTGCAGAAGTTGCCTCTGTGGCAGTGGGAGCCAAGGCCTGAGGCTGGAAACCACTTCTTGCACATTGATATTAAACACCACGTTTGCATATTGCACAAAGGCGGAAGATAAGCTGGGGTAACAAGACTTCCTTATTATACAAATAATAATTACAAAATTGCCCTGCTGTCTCCCTTAACAGAGTGCTAGAAAAGGGCTGTTGGCTCGTCTCCCCTTCCTAGCTGGAGAGAGCGAATGGGGAGAAAACCATGCAGAAATCTCTTGGGCTTGCTTCACAGGCTGCTCCATGTGGAACAGAAAAGGAGAGTAGTAGCTTCCCTCTGACCCTGAGGGCATCAGCCGTTGTATGGATGTGCAGAGGAGGGGCTGTGGCCAGTCCTGAATCTGTGAGGGTATTGCCCGGGCTCCCTGACCTCCACCAAGTACCCTTCCTGACAGGTGAGGTGGGTGGGACTCTGTGGCCTGAATGGGAGCATGATTTCAGAAAGTCATAGGAGAAAGAGTGCTGGACTGAGAAAGGTCTGAAAACTCTAGAAGAGTCTGTGGTGTATGACCTTTGAGGTCCCTGCCTGCTGTAAGTTTCCATGCCTGGACTGGCTCTTCTAGTTACACAGCATGACGGAAGGTGTGAGGGTCTTCTACCTGACACTGGGAAGAATCAAACCAAGGATGGGGAAAAATCATCCAGGGCAATTGGATGCTGGGAACTGCGTCAATGGAAAGTCCTCTCGGCAGCGGCTTCATGATACTTTCAGCATTCATTTAAGACATCTTCTGGTGACATGTTGTGGATCTTTTTAATTCCGTGGCCATCACAGAGATGGCGTACTGCCTATGTTTCTAATTGATGGGGACAGTTGTTGACAGAGCATTGCCTTTGGGATTGCTGGCATTATGGCTCTTTTTTTTTTTTTTCTTTTCCAAAATAAACCCTGTAACATAGAACTAAAACCCCAGAATAAGCTCCAGATGTAACATTTTCCTTCTCCAGCTGTTGAAGTCCATCTTATCTGATTTTTTGTTTTATTTAGTTTGGTGTGGCTTAGCAATCAGAAAACAGTTAACCATTACTCATTCTAAAAAGGGATCCAAAATAGGAACATTTCCAAATTTGAAGCATTTCTTAAAAGGAGCCTGGATCCAAAATTCTGACTTTATCTTTATCAAATGCTTTTGGCAATGTTGAAGAAATCTTCTGGGAGAAATTTAATAAACATTTCTTGGAGGGACAGCACAGAGTGCAAACGTCAGGGTGCCTCTACAAAATGCATTGCCAACCTGATTTCTGAACAATGCTTTTGCACACTCTGAGCTGTGTGTTCCAGCATTTGGAGTTCTAATTACAAAAATCCAAAACTGCTTCTAGATTCTTCTCCTTCGTGACCACCCTAATATTATTCAAGCACTTGCCTAACATAAGCACTTCTTTCTCTGATAGAAACGGGAACCTGAAATTAATGCACACTGAGAAAATCATAGCATTTTAACTTCTGACTTTATTCTTTTTCCCCTCAAACGAACAGGTGATAAAACACTGTCTGTGTCCAAAGCAAAAGGTATGGCCTCCTCTTCTCTCCTTTCACAGAGTGCCAGAAAATGCAAACAATATTTAGGTTGAACTTCTGAGTCCTCTGAATTTTCTGTCAGCCTTCAGAACAACATTCGTTTGTTTGTTTACACCAACATTTAACAGCATAAAGAGTAAAACAAGCAAACAGTCTGAGGCATTTATAGGAAGTGTTCAGATTGTGATACAGTCTTGTATCTGCATCGTTTTTACTCTGACAAAGAAAAACATTGCTTTAGGAAGTGGGTCATGTGGGTGTATAAGTGCTTCGTGGACAGGCCGGATATGCCATGGTTCTGGTCTGAGTACCACTGAAACACAAAGGGAAGAAACCTGTTTTATTCCTGCAGACACACAATGCATCCAGCTTTGGCTTTTTGTCCTCTCAGGACCTGATAATTTTTCTAATATTATGGCTGGAAGTCTACCTCAGAACACTTGCATAAATAAAATAGGTTACAGGTAAACATTTAGAACAGGAAGATTTAAAGCCTTTTTATTAACCTTCACTACTGTTTCATATTTTTCAAACTTCTATTTTGAGATCTCGGTGGCTGAACTTCCACGGCGGCCAGCATCCTGGGTTCCAGAGCTGGGGCGTTAGGTCCGTTACTTTGCTTCTCTGGAGCTTGGTTTCCTCATTTGAAAAATGAGGGGGTTGGATTTGATTTTCTCTAAGGCTCTTTCTAGCTCAAAAATTCCGTGAATCTAATTCCTATCTGTTGCAGAAAATTCACAATACGTGTAACGGTAAACACCCTCCATAGGAGATGGTATTACAAATTGAAACTTTATTGCTGGAGAGTTGCCAGTAAGATTATTGCTTTCACTGAATAAAGGTGGCTAGTGGTTATTGATGTAATGCTATGTACTTATGAGTTGAATTTACTTTGGGAATCACAATTTCAAAAACGGGTGAATGGGGTAAAAAAAAGATCAGAAAAATCTCACCTCACCCTCTTTAAATTATTTTAAGAAACCAAATTTCCAAAAGATGGGGGTTTCCTTTTCCAGGTGCTTGGGCAACATAAGCAAGTGAGGGAGAATTTATGTTCCCTGAAGAGGGGGAACAATAGCCACCAGGGATTGTGTCCCTTGCTTTGGCTTTTGCCTTATTTTCCTCTCTGTTTCCATTTCCCATTCTTCATGCAACTGGATTTCACAGCTAGCTCATTTATTCATTTACTCAGTAAAAGTATGACCTTCTGTGATGGGCCGACCACATGCCAGGCACTGAGAACACAGAGCTGGAAGGATTCTCTAACTCTGTGGAACCACCTGATTTCAGGGAGCCTCTGAGGTCTCATAACATTCTGCGATTGCTTCTTACTGAATAAACAGAATCTTCTAGCTTCTTTGAGGCTCTCAGATTTTACAGGGACTCTAAGCACATAGCTACACTTAATACGTAGGACCACAGAACTATTGGATGTTTGAGCTAGAAGATCCTCTAAGCTTGTGGATGCCTTTATTTTATATATGACTCAACTGGGATCAACAGAGGTGACATGGTTTGACTAGTGTCCTTCAGGGAGTTCATGAAAAATCCAAGAGTCATTTGCTAATGTTCTGTCTACTCTACCTTAACAGCCTCCTTGTCAGGTTTTAGTGTTAAAAAAAAAAAAAAAAAAAGAAGGGTCCTCCTTTTAGCTTAGGGGTCTAAGGCCATGAACATGAGTGAAACAAAATTATGTACCATTGCCTGGAAATCCACTTGTGCATTAACCAGAGCTTTAGCAATCTGTGCTGAGTTTTGAAAGTGCACATTATCTGCAACAAAGAGAGAGAGTTAAAGTGCTGTTAAATACCAGAAAGCACAGAGTGACAATGTACCGCCTGGAAATGAACACCAACAATTATCTAGTCATGCAGTTGACATTGTCAGCAGTGAGTAATCACACTCGCTTATGGAAATGTCCCTGACTCTTAGGTATTGACCCTGAGCACAGGCATAGGAGGATGCTTAATGTTTCTTAAACAAAGTGATGCTGGCTCAGTATTTTTATGTGTAAGAGTCTTGCTTAAACCTCACCATCTGCTGTTCCGTGGATGAGAAGATAGTCTACATTTCTGAAATATTCTGCTCTTGCCATCACAGTTGAATTCTGGAAAAGGGGAAAAATTAACATTTTAGTTGCTGCAAGTTCTAATAGAAAACTAGCTAAATCATTGTGCAATGGACTTAGCACCAATACTGAAATTATGTATTGCTTTGGTTGATAAATATTTAAGAGTCAGAGCAACACATTTTCATCATCATTTGCATTACTTCCATCTGATTCTTAGTTTGAAAAACTGAAAGTTTATGTGTCATATGTTACATATGAGTGAGACCTTAGGCATAAATGATGCCCGCTCAAGCTGTGTAGGAGTAGGGGCTGGGGAGGGGGATGAAGAAAAGGGAAGTTAGGGAAGGAGGATGGGGAAAGAAAAAATAGAATCCAAAAGGAGTCAATTCCTTTTTAATGAGGTGTTTTGCAGCTGACAAAAGATCATCATACTTGCTTTGGGGACCTAGCAAAACTGTAAACTCTGAATGACTGCTTTACAATTATTTAGCACATTTGAAATAAATTAATGACCTAAATCAAACAGAAAATGCTTACTTTATAATGCTCGAGATTATCATCCTTTGTTGGGAGGCCCATGAATCGCTCTGTGTAGATAGATGCTGTAAAACATATGAGTATATGAGTGTGTTGTTTACATGTGATATGTGTCATTTCATTAACCAACAAGAACCCCCCACTCCCGAGTTTGATAATTGCTCATCGATCTCCCAGGTGGAGCTGCCGAGGAAGGTTCTTGCTGCCCTTTACTGTAACGCTCCACCCAAATCATTCGCTCTGCAAGTTGCCTCAGTAGGGCTGGAGAAGCAATGCAGGAGAAGACTGTGGAAACAGGAGCAGCTAACGATAGAAAGGGCTGCTCTTAAATTTTTTCACTTCTACCCAAAGTTCTTCAGTGGGGGAATGTTGAGCTAGGAATGACCTCATTATATTTTAAAAGAAATCACAAATGCAGCCACCTCTTGTACCTTTATTGGTGTCTTAATTAATTTGGGATAGAACTTTGTCCCCCAAGTCCTCCCCCAACACACACACACACACACACACACACACACACACACACACACACACACGTTTTTCTCTGAATGGAGATTCCCTACAAGTCACAATTGTCCCATTTCCACCACAACACAGGGAAGAGGATCTGATGAAAGCTAATTTTCGTGCATTTATTAGAGTTATTTCCAAATAATCGTCCTGCCTTGATGTTCATCATAAAAATAGGCACACACGGAAGGTGTACTTCTTGAACAAATTTTTGTTTCTTTGATTTCTAGAGCAATGTAACAGGCAGCTGCAAATGGTGGCATGGCGGTGATTTGCTTGGTCACGTCCTGACTTTCCCTAAGATGTGCTTAAAAGCTAGTTCAGCTGCACCTGTGTGTGTCTGTGAAAACAGGGTTAAGTCTGATTTTAAAGATTTGGTTCATCAGGGGGCACATGGTTTCTGGAAGAGAATAACTTACGTTGGGTTTTGGAAGAGTCCTTCCTCGTCTTAAAATTGCTGCGATTATTGCAACATGATTATAATGAATCATATAAACAACCTCATTTATAGATTATATTTTTCCCAGTGATGCTGGGGTGAATTTTACTGCATAATTTGTTTTCCTAGCAACCTTAAATATAGAGTAATTATGTGTTAAATGTTTTCGCAGCAACATTTATGCAATGTTTCCATACCGTAATATTCCCAGCTGGAGACTGGAGCCACTGCTATTCCACATTTGAAAAGACCACTTCCTGAAGCAAGGGCCAGCGATGAAACATACCCTCCGTAGGACTATAGAGACATTGGTACAAGTCAGTCCCAGATTGACTCTCATAAACTCTCTAAGGTATTTGTATAGCAATTCTACTCACAATAAGTGCTGATGGGAGCTGGGGAATATGGATAAGGTAGATTAAATGTCTATCTTGCACTCTTGGTAGAAAACTTCACCAGACATGACAACAATTTCAGCTTAGTCAATTACAAATACTTGGTGTGCTGATCCAAACATGGTGTGGGCAGTTTAAGAGATACTATAATTGCAATTTTTCTGCAAAATTCTTTTTTTCCCCCTCTATGTTTTTCCAACCAGGACCTTGCTATGGCAAAAACAGGATTTTTACTTTAAAAAAATACACAAAAAAGAAGATCATTCCCCAAAAGTAAAAGCAAGATACTTCCCACAACGTGCAAAAAACTCCTGTGAGGCAGCACTTATATCTGTATATTTACTCATTTATTTTCATAACAGAACAGCAAGGGAAGGACACAAGAACCTTTTGAGTAGTTTAAGACACGGCCAGAGTCTGTGTATAAGGTAGTGTTACGTATTCTGTTTTGAGGATTTCTGGCATAGCAGCGCAAAGGAGGAAAAGCCACTGGTGTCTTAAAAAATCTTACATGCCCCCCTCCCCAACTTAATGGAAAAATAAAGTAATACAAAAGGGGATACAAATTGCAGAGTCTGGAGTAGGTTTAGCACTCATCAATTTTCTTCCCCAGGGAATTGGTAGGTGATTCAGAAATGTGACCCTCATAACAGAAGGAGATGTGTGCCTGTGTCACTTGAAAATTTGAACCTTTTCCTAAAAATGAAGAAATGAACAGAGTGTCACGGTAAAGCTCATCTCTCCCTGGAAGGCAAATTTTGTCTGTATTAACCTGCTGGGAGAGAGATGCTTCCTCTAGGAGCATGGTCTATGTTCTGGGACATAGACCCTCCTCCCCCCTCCCCCCTCCCCGCCACCCCAAATGTTTGTGCTAGATTAGGAAGTGACTCTCAGGGCTTATTCTTGCCCCAACACAGGAACGTCCTTACAAATCAAAAGAGGACAGTGTGACTAACTAAGGGTGTGCCTTGCTTTTAGGACTTTATTGCCACAAACTTCTGGGAATCATTCGCCCTCCGGTCTGGAGAGATCCTATCATCCTTTGCTACAGAAAAGTCAGTCTTGAGAGAGGGTGAAAGAGAGAGTGGGAGTGAGAGCCCTACAGAGCAAGGGAGAGACAGGAGACAGACGTGGTGAAATCAGGCAGCAGGTCAGTGGCCTGGGTCTAGTCTTAATCCGTGAAATACATGGCCTGAGGGAATAAACTAAACCATCTTGCTGAATTCAATTGTTAGAGAAAGAATGCTAACTAACTAGTTTACAGTCTTATGTTTCCAACTCTGGGGAATCTTATTGAGGACCCTTGGCTACAAAACACAGACTAAAAGTGGCAGCTCCAATTATACCGTGGCCTCCTTTCATTATACTTGGAGGAGAACTAAAATGTGTTTTAATAGAGGAAAAATATATTTTAAAATAGAAGGAACATGTGGGTTTAAAAATCATTTTGATAAGTGAAAATTCTCTATCAGGATCAAACTTTCACTTAAACATAAGAATAATCTGTTTTGATCAGCAGGTTAGCAACAACTATTACTGAAACAAAAGATTTCTTCTTCCTTCTTAATTTTTGGTTTAAATGAAAGTAGAGTAAGCCTGAGTCCTTTAGAAATATGATTACTGTTTATGGTTTTATTGGAAAAGTGTGATCACTGCAAATTATAATACTGGGTTCTGCTTCTCCCCTCCTATGCCCCAGAAGAGAAAATAGCATGGAGTGACATTTGAAATTAAAGCATTTGCATATAGTAAAAAGGGTTTTGAACATTTCTGTCCAAAATCTTAGGAATTATAAAAATATTAACTTGTATCTATTCAGTGATTAGATAATAGGGCAGTATGTAAATAAAATTGTCATGCTTTCAACATGAATACAAATTGCCTCTAGGAATTTGTAAAAGCAAATGAGTGTAGCAGCAGCACAATAAAAGAAGGTGTACTTGAAATTCTCAGGCAGCTTAGAAAAGCTGTTTCTATTGTAGAAAAAAAGAGAAAAAAAACCACCCGAGCTGACTTTTTTCTGCTCTCCCATGGGTGGGGCTCCAAGGCAGAGTGGGTGGCTGCAGAAAGAAAAGAACCCACGGAGCAGATTGGCCATGAGAATTCTAGAATTTTGTCCTTTGCACTTAGATGCCTTGCCATTTTGTTTAAATGAAGGATATCTTTAAAAACATTCTTAGAAGGGCACAGAATTTTGAGGGATTTATGGAATAGTACTCTGATGGGAGCTATAATGCAGATTGGAACATTTCACCTACAGACAATAATAATAACTAGCTAATGTTTGTATGGACAAGGTCATTGCAACAGTCTTTGTGGTCCCACAGGCTCTGTGTCCTTTCTCTCCCCCCTCCCACCTCCTCTTGCTCACTGGCTCTCTTGATGTTCTTTTTTTTTTTTTTTTTTGCGGTACGCGGGCCTCTCACTGTTGTGGCCTCTCCCGTTGCGGAGCACAGGCTCCGGACGCGCAGGCCCAGCGGCCATGGCTCACGGACCCAGCCGCTCCGCGGCATGTGGGATCCTCCCGGACCGGGGCACAAACCCGTGTCCCCTGCATCGGCAGGCGGACTCTCAACCACTGCGCCACCAGGGAAGCCCTCTTGTTCTTTGAACTCTCCAAGCGTGATCTAGCCCCAGGACTTCTGCAAGTGCTGCCACCCTCTGCCTGGAATTCTCTATCCCCAGAAATTGGCATGGTTCACTCCCTCCCATTTGAAGTCTTAACTCAAAAAAAAAAAAAAAAAAGTCTCACCTGTCCTTCTAATCTAAAATTGCACCAATCCTGTATGATGCTCCTTGCTCCTTTCTTGCTTGGTTTTGCTCTTCTCCAACGCACTGATCATTGTTTAACATCCTGTATATGTTACTTATTTATCTTGCTTATTGCCTTTCTCCCCAACCATTCCCAACTCAATAAAGGTAGAGATTTTTGTCTGTCTGGTTAATGAATGTCTCCCTAGCACTGACAATACAATCTGAAACACAGTGGGAATAGAATAAATATTTGTTTAATATATGACTTTCCTATTAGCTCATCTAACTCTCACACTGACTTGATGAGGAAATTATTGTTGCATTTCGTGATGAGGAAACTGAGGCTCAGAATAAATTTAGAGTAAGCGGTGGAGTTGAGACTCAACTGCAGGATGCCTGACGACAAGCCACTTCCTCTATAGCCCTACATTAGGGCAACCTCTTTGGGAAGTTTTAAGTTCAGAGTCTAACATAGTTTCATTAGAGGTGCATTTGTCCTACTTTTACATCGTTGATCACACATAGCAATTCAAATTGCTTATAATTAGTCACTGGAAGAGAAGGGAGCTAAGATTAAATCACGAACTAATGCTTATTCAACACCACCTGGCTAGGTCTATATTAACAAAGCAAAGCCCATAAATGAGGTTGTTATTCTAATAATTTAGGCAAAACCCCTGCTGCTCTTCAATTGTCAGAATAATTGCTTCAATTTTTCTTCATATAAATTAGGGTTGTTCAACCTCAGCACTATTGACTTTTTGGGTTGGATAATTCTTTTTTGTTGGGTGCTGTCCTGTGCATTGTGGGATATTTAACAGCATCTCTGGCCTCTACCCACTAGACGCTAGTAGCACTCCCCTAGTTCTGACAACCAACGACGTCTCCAGACATTGCCAAATGTCCCCTAAGGGACAAAATTGCCCAGGTCAGAACGGCTGTCATAACAGACACTTCCTAGGCATAATGCTGTGTGCATAGTGGATGTCTAAGAGGAAGCTAAAAAACAGGCTACTGGACTTTAATTTGGTGCCAGAAAAATGAAAGTGTAAGATAAAAAGATAAAAATGCCTTCTCTCCCCTTCTTAATCTGGATAATGGAGGGAAATGTAAGATTTGCAACTTATTGACCAATTGACCAAAGAAAAAAATTGCGTGGCTAGCTTTAGAGTATTTCTCAGACCACTAAGGTAGCTAATACTTCGTAGAAACAGGTACTTATGGAACACAGTGATAGCTAAACAAACCCACATGGTCATTCTCAACGTCTTTCTCTTTCCCTTCTCCAATTTCCCATAGGTCTCTGCTTATTGTACTATAAAAGAGCACTCAGAGCTATGACCTATTCCTGTCCCCTTCTTCACTGCCTAAATTCAGGCCCTTGGTATTTGTTGCCCGTATTACTGCTCTCTTAGCCCTTTGGACCACTCTCTCCCCCAACATCAGGCTGCTCTTCATTCTGCAGCCAAGAGTATCTTTCTAAGGCTCCAATTCCACTTCCTACTGACTTCAAGACCACTACTAAAAGAGGCACCCATGGAATCAAATACTTTTGGGTAATACTGTATTAAACAAAATTTAACAGGATTCTTTACTATAGGGGCTATATACACTATTATATAGACTTCA
Organism: Orcinus orca; assembly: GCF_937001465.1. Taxonomy (NCBI): domain Eukaryota; kingdom Metazoa; phylum Chordata; class Mammalia; order Artiodactyla; family Delphinidae; genus Orcinus; species Orcinus orca. Next base: position 51,209,595 of record NC_064565.1, read on the forward strand.
TAGTTTACCAAACTATTAGACCAGAGAACATTTCCCCCAAATTTCCTGATACTAACATGACACCTTTGGGGGAACACTGACTTACAGGATTAAATTCATTTTAAGCAGCATCATAGATATGTGAGATGGACAATATTGCGCTAAATATTTGAGAAACAAAGTTGAAGAAAGACAAAGTCCATTCCTTGATTCTTGTGAGAGCAAACAATGCATAAACAAGATAAAGCATGGCAGTTCCTATAAAAGTAGTATAAAGAGCTATTGGAGCACAAAAATTCATATCTGAGTTGGTTCTTAAAGAACAAGTAGGAATTTTGTGTTTTGGAGAGAGGAAGACATGGGGAATGGGAGAAGAGGATGGGCATTGCAGGTGTAGGGAACAGGACTGATCAACACATGGGAAAAAGGAAGCACAGACATAAAACAAGTTATTCATAAAGAGTGGGGAGGGCTTCCCTGGTGGCACAGTGGTTGAGTGTCCGCCTGCCGATGCAGGGGACACGGGTTCGTGCCCCGGTCCGGGAAGATCCCACGTGCCGCGGAGTGGCTGGGGCCGTGAGCTATGGCCGCTGAGCCTGTGCGTCCGGAGCCTGTGCTCCGCAACGGGAGAGGCCACAACAGTGAGGGGCCCACGTACCGCAAAAAAAAAAAAAAAAAAAAGAGTGGGGAGAAGTGGAGGGAGAGAGACTGGAAAAGTAGGATGCAACCAGATTGCCAAGGGCCTTGCATGCAAGGAAATGTGTTTGGGCACTAGGCTGAGGTCAACATGTAGCCCTAGAAAATATGTAAGCAAAAAGGCAACATGGCAAGAATTGTGTTTTGGAACAATAACTTCATTAGCAACATTGGAGTTTGTGAGACCAAAGCAAGGAGGCTAGTTAAGAAGTAACTGGAATAGTTAAACCTGTACCACCCAATCTATGGTCCATGTAAGTGGACCCTCAGACTCCACACTGGAGTACTGGTCGGGGGGGTTGCCTGGAAACTGTTTTAACACGTTCTCCAGGTGATGCTTATGCAAGCTAAAGATTGAGGAGCTCTGATTCAGATTACATATAAAGAAACTTGAACTAAAGCAATGTCAGTGGGGATGATGAGAATAGACTCAAATGTTTGAAGGCAGAATTGATAGAATTTACTAGTCAACAGAGTATTGGAGTCAGGGAGCAGGGGAAGCTGAAAATAGCTCTGAACTTACTAATTTGGATGACTAGGTGTGTGGTGAGGTCCTTATTAAAGATGAAGACTTGTTTTAAAGTAGACTGTAATACGTTTAACTTGGGCAAGTTAAGCTTGAGGCCTCTGTAAGACATTTGGGAAATATGATCAGTAGCCATTTGAAATGTGGAGCTCAGAAGAGAGAGGAGGGGGCTGGTGGCAGGCATCTGGCAGTCATCATCATCTTTGAAACCACATGGGTTTCCCCAAGGAAGTGAAGAACAACAAGAATGAAGACCAGACCCAGAAAAACACTGACATTTAAGGAATGGAGTGTAATGATCACAGAAACATAGAAAAATAAGAAGAGAAACATGTTACAGAGCCATGAATAAAGCTCACTCTCCTTCATGTGATGAGTGGGTTCCTTAAATCATCCCACACACATGGTTCTCTACCAAACCGCTTATACCTAGAATGTTCTAGAAGTGAAGTTAAAAGGTGGCTTTCAGTTATTTCAAAGACTGAAGTAAAAGCAAAGTGAAACTCTAAGAGAAATGTTAATACTATATGTAAGTGTTCAGTTCGAAATGTGAATCTTTCAAGGATTTACTTTAGGAAATTTCATAAAAATGGATGGTAAGAAAGGTCTTATCTGAAATATTTCACTATAAAAATATTTCATTTATTTCCACCCATTTGAATTCCATTCTGTTTAGATACTTAACATTTGATAGTTTTAAGAAGGACCAAATGGCTTGAAGTAACAACTTTCCACAAATTCATAACAGCTCTTCATCTGGTCACTGAGCTGAGAGATGAGTGGAATCCTGCAGATTCCCTTCAATATTGGGTTTCATTCCCTCCATCTTGTGCAGGCCGCGCTCCGAGAAAACAGCCAAGAAAAACAACCCAAGCACAAATGGCTGCAAATTGACTTGCAAATGTACAAACTCAGACCAAAAAGTGAAACAGGAAATCTTCTTTGAAGGGTAATTATCATAATTTATAATGGGCAAATCTAAACTCTTTCCCATATTTCTCTAAACTTTCCGGTGACTTCATTGCCCATGACTGATAAATGTTGCCACTTCCTTTTAATGTGTGTTTAAAAAATCTGTGTAGCTCTTCAAACGTGGGAAATTATCTCCATGATCTATAACTAGTAATAAATAATTATTTCTCTCCAGTTAGCACAAATTAACGTTAGGTCTGGTAAAAGAATTTGATTGCAAGAAAAAAAAAAAAGAATCAAAACAGCCAAGATATGTAATTTCAAACTTTATCTTAGCTTTTCATGAAAATGAAATGATGACATATAAAAGAAAAGGAATATATTAACCCTAAAATAACAAAGGAAATTAAAGTTCTGATGAATATGGTTCAGTTCAGTATACTCTAATACCAGAAATTAAGTGAAAATGTGTCAATTACGAGTTAATTTGCTATACAGGGAAGAAACTAAATGATTGAAAAAAAGGAAGAAACACTTAAAGCCACCACTTTGAAGCCCAGATTATCCAAATTGACTGTTTCCATTGACAGATTAAATTATGTTGCAACATTAACATTTCATGAGAAACCTTATAAGCGAACACTTTAGAAAATGATGAACCAAATAACAGGCATAAAACATACAAAACAACTCACCCAGCCCCATATGGCTATTCTTTTTTCATCAATGAAACCCATTTCTATGAATTTTCTAAAGGAAAAGAAACAAATTTTTAGAATTTTAAGTGTGTACACATGACATTTACTTCATTACACAAGCATATTTAATCCAAAGATTTAATAGAAACGCTACATTTTCATTGTTTAAACACTTGCATAATCAGGCTGCATTTACAAATAGTTAAAAGAACATTATCATGCTTACTGCAAGGGGTAAAAGGATCCTTTAGACTCTATGGTACATCTATTGAGTAATACTTTCAGGGCTGTAAGGCCTCCTACCCTAACTGTGCTGGTGAGTTACTTGGGACTCAGGTTAAGAGACAGGCTCATACTCAGCAAATGAGAATAGACTGAAAGGGGAAAATGTTTTTTAATGCAGTGAACAAACAAATGGTTAACTCAAGTTCTAACACTATAGCCACATGTTTTTGAATTTACTATTAAATGCACTTAAGATATTTTAAAGAAAAAAAAAGAGAGACTGGCTCATAGTAACACCAGAAGTAATAGCACCATGACTAGGACCAAATTTCCAAATCTCCAGCTTTTGGAAAAAAGGGTTTCATTATTGCTGTTTTAAAATTTATTAATTCTTATGATTTTGTTTGCTTAGATGTTAATGTAAAAAAATTTCAACCTAAAATGGGACTGAAGAATATAAATGAAAAATTGCACACATGTGCCCTCAGGAGTAAGAGACTGATTTCCATATATGCCTGATTTCCATAAAACTGGTCATATTGAAATTTTCTTAAACGATAGAGAGTTATTCAAGGGTTGCCTCATATCAACCTTGGGAAGTTTTGCTTATGGTTTCCAGAGGTGTGAACAAGAAATGACCCAAGTTGGGTTGGTTCTCAAAATATGCTGAACTGAGCTTTGTTTGTAGGATGGGATTGGTTTTGTCTGCCCAGGAAGTAGTCAAAGCTGGTCTCTGTTTGTTTCGATTTTAATAGACTCTCACTGAACTCTCCCCTCTTTCATTCCCTCCCTATAAATACAGCCTTCCCCAAACCCTCAATGGATGGGCCCATAGCTTGCTACAGTTTGTGAGTCCAGAATTTCAATTCCTCTGCTATTCCTGAATAAACTCATTTTTTTGACAATTTTGAGCTTGCCTTGTTTTAACCTTTTATTTAGGTTGACATGCATTATAATCACTGTCTCATTTTTGGTCACATCCATCCATGGAAACACATCCATCCCTCTCCCATTTCACACTTAGGTACCCTCAGTTCATCATGGTTTGGACAATTGTATGCATCTTTCAGGATATGAACATTATTCATTCAATTTCCCTCACAGAAATTGAGGGAAATCCATTTAAAAATGAGTTTGAAAATAAATCTATCCTTAGGAGCAAGGGACCATGCTGAAAGACAACCTTCAAAAAAGTCCTGGGAAGCCCTCAGAAATCTAACTACGTCATTGGTACAAAAAGAGAGTGTTTTAGGCTAATTTATTCCATGCTTCCTTGATGGCTGGTGTTCTAGAGCAATTGTGATTTATTTGGGGAGCGTTTTAATAAAAACTCAAGAAACTCTTAGAGAAGCAGAAGCAGTGGAAGAAAAAAGCAAAGTGGATGAGCCATTATAGAGGCCTGGATGGGACAGTGAAGGAAAAGAGGGGAAGAGCCAAAAGTGACACTCATGACCCCAGAAAAATACTACTTTTTTGGTTGCCTTAAGTGACGTTAATGCCCTTTCTCATTATTCTCTGGAACTAGGACCGAGCGATTTGCATTAGTTAAATAATGGAATTTCTTAAAGGGATTTCACAGCAACCATTTTGCTCGTTGCATGGATTGAAAATGCATGTTTCTGATGCATAGAGGAGTTGGGCAGATGCCCGGCACAAACAGATGGGAAGAAGCCCCGTCAGTCACAGCTTACTCGACACTGATTCTGAGGGACACTGAGGGGTCTACAGGGGAGAAACGCAGTAGCAAACGGAAAGTTGCTACCTGTGTTGACGCTTGGTCACGGTAAAGTAGAGACAACGGGCAGCAAATTGCGGCATTTCGGCAATTCTCCCACAAACTTCAAAAGCCAAGTGAAAGAAAAGAAGGTTCACTTTCTTTGTCAAAAAAATGATCTTGCTGCTAGTGCTTGAAGCCAGTTCTGAGCCATAAAATCAATCGTGATTTTATGATCTCCCAGAAGCTAGCAATCATATTGCCTTGCATTTGGGGTAAAAGCAAATAACAGGTGATACACGGGAACAGGAAATTCTTAACAACTCCCTTCCTAGGTTTATTCCGAAAGGATGACATTTACAGGAAATGATAGTGCAATAGTTAACATGGAAATGAAACATTAACACTTACTGTGGAAGGACTAGGTTAAAGGTTAGCTAGATAATCTGAGACCAACAAGCCTCTATAAAATTTACCTCCAAATTCTGAAGAGCTTCCAGGAGGGTTATCAGAGATACTGTTGACAATGTGGTTAAATCAACAAAATGTTAATAGCAAGTGAAAAAGCATTTTTTCTAATTTTGGAGGCTGGACTGGACTTTACAACTTTTTTCTCATAAAAATACCCTAAATCTAAGGTCAGTTCGAAACCTTAGTAATCAATTACTATTATTCTATTTTGGAAATGTTCTTATTGATACCATGTATAACAGTATGATATATTTTTTTTTCTCATATAATCCTTCTTTACTGCTAACCCTGAAGTTATATAAAATTTCAAAATTGTGGGAATGTCAAAAATGCCAAACCTATCCCAAATGAGCATATTTGATCCTATAACTACTGAAATTTTAAGAGTCTCACATATGAACCACTTGCAGAGGAGCCTGAAGAAAGCAGGTCTCAGTTTTCCTTAAGCTTTGACCTCACAAGCGTATCCTTTGGGGCTTTCTCTTATGTATAGTCAAAATTTGTGCGGTTGTAGGGCCTCTCTTTTTTTCCTGCTTTGCTTTGCTTGACTCTGTTTCTTGACCCTGACTAGTATTTACTGTTGTTTCCAAATATGTACTTATGATATTTTTTGGTATATAAAAAATTTAGCCAGATTGCATTTCATAAGAGATTCCAGGGAAAAATTTCACTCTTTGAGGGGAGGTAATTTGAGGACTACCATAGAGGAATTGCAATCCCAATTCCTCAAGTCAGACGTTCAGTGTCTGATTACTAAAACACTTCTCAGGAAGATATGTGATTGAATTATTTCTAGAATTATCACTATAAGTCTATTCTTTTAGCTTTTGTTTTCTCAAAGCATAGGGTTTCAAGGCTTCCCTTTCCCTTTTGCAGGATAATGGTTTCAAGCAAAGCCAAGGCCAGTCCCAACTGGCATCTCCACTGCTGTATACGTGCTTTGCCATACAGCTGCCCCTGTTCACTAAGGTGAATACAAAAAGTTCCATCTAATAACCATGTTCCCTTGAGTGCATGTGGTTTATTCACTCTTCAAAAACTGTAAGTGCACTGAATGTTGAGATTGTAAATTGCACAATTTTATACAGAGTATTGTAATAGCATATACTAATATTTCATCTGTTCTTGAATGGCTGAGTCAATTAGCGAACATATGCCTGATCTATAGTAGGAAGACATTCTTCAGGTTCCATCCTAAAAATGGCTCAGAGAAGGTAAACGTAGCCAATTACCGCCTCTGGTCCATCTTCCTTTCAATTCTAAATGCCAAACACATTTATATTATTGTGAAAATCAATAGAATTTGTGGCTTTGTGTCCTATATGTTGGACACCAGAAATACCAATTTTTGTTATGGTCTATACATGGGTTTCATGTTTAAATTTTCATTTCATCCAAGGAAAAACATTAAGAAGCTATCAGTTCTATCTGTTCTGTTTCTTAAGGTATCCCTCTTAAATTTGAATGCTGCATTTTTGGTGGTAAATAAATGCACAAAAATATAATGATGTATGATGTTAATGATGATTGTTTTTTAACCAGTGCCAAAACAAACCATTTTTAGCTCTACCAACTTTGGAAAGTTGAATTACAAACCATAATTTACATCTCTGTCTTTTGATGTTGTCCCAGGATTACATGTCCTTGGTGTTTATTGCATGGTTTAAATACAAATAAATATGACCCGACCCACAATGCCAAAAACAATACCGTAAAGAATTAAGTCTATAATGCTGACAATTGTGTTAATGTTCTTAAGGCGTACCACAGTCTTTACATGAACGATTGAATCTCAGAGTTTTTCTTTGAACTATCTTTTCTATGACTCTCTATCAGGCCGAAGACTCCCTCAAGAATGTTAAAATAGTGGAAAGGCCAAAAATCTGGATCAGTAAGAAAGACTGAGCCTCCTAGAAGTTAGGTGTGAATGATGCCTACAGATTGTATAGTGTTATTTAATAACTTATTTATCAATTTTTCAGATTTAACTCAAATCGACTTTGTTTTTCATTGAATGTTTTAGGTGTAAGTGTGTGTATATTACTGTTCACAGAATGAAAGAAAAATTTGAAAGCATATGGGTTATGATTACTTTTCTATTTAAAAAAAATAATTACTTGTGAGTCAAAATTCTTCTGCTTTGATTAGAGACAAAAAAATACAGAAAAGTGTTGTCTGGGCCTGGCTCCTAGTTGTTAAATATAATCTGTGTTGTGTGTGCTGCATTGAAATCAATAACTGCTGATGATATTAAGATGATAAAAGAAACATACTAATTAATTTTCTAAATTGCTCTTTGCTGTGAAACAGTGTTTGACCTTTAGACATCACTCATGCACATATATCCATGACTAAGAGTACAGTCAGCCTGTGTTAGCTTTTACATTTACAAACTAGTATTCCCCAACTTCACCTACTCACATCATAATAACAGAAACCCAACAACTATACAGAAATATCCAGAAGAATCCTGCACAGTGTTTCCAAATTAGGAACAATTTTGGTGACTCTATTCTTTTTGTTTCAGGAAGAGATGATTGAGCCATAAATTGTGGTTGAGAATGTAGTTGGGAAGAAGAACTCAGATTATAAATCTGTCTTTCCCCTACATGTTTTGGTAGATTTCTGTTATGTAAAAGAAATTTTTTGTCGAATGAAAATAGGAAAACACATTCTTGCTAAAATAGCTAGTTTAATTACAAAAGAATGCTAATATCTATAAGTATATAGTGCTGATGAAATCTTGAGCCATTTCTAAATTTATGAGGTAGAATCCACAAGGCTTGAGCAAATTCAGATGTCTGGTTTCCTACAGACCATCCCTAGAGTTATACAAAGTTTTCTGCTAATTGTGAGCCATGGTAATGAAAGTCTGTTAGAATGACTGAAACGTGGAAAGAGAGTATTTATCATCTTTCACCATAAATCATTTTTCTTCTCTCTTCCGTGAATAATTTTTTCTTATATTGGGTAAAAATATCACTTTAAGGTTAATGATAGCTTTAGATGAAGTTAGGAAAATGGACAAAAAATATTTAAGACATTAAGGATGGGGAAACTCGAGAATGACTGCATGACTTTTGCTGACATCAGTTTCTGTTTGAATGAGAAGGCGCTCACCTGACAGCTGTGATCTGGTCCTCAACTTCATAAACACCCAGCTTTCGATACACTGCATACAGAAGTTTGTCACCTTGGAAAGCTGTTCCTCGACCATCCACCAAGGCAATGACTATCCCTTCCTTACTTGCAAGATAAGATATCCAACTAATAGAGAATACAGACCTTACACTCTGACTGCAGGGACCACCATACCTACAGAAAAAAAGAAAAAGATAGAATCTCTGATTCCTTTGTGAAACTCAACTTCCCATCATGGCCAAGAATTGCCTTTAGTATTTCCCAGTACATTTGTATGATAAAATTTCAATAACAGTGGCATTAGAACTGGCTCAAAATCAAGAGAGGACCAGGCTTTTCCCAGAGGTTTGCTACAAGGAAGTTGTTTTGGGACACAGCCTCTCCTATTCCCCAAAACGGATACATCTAGGGTTGGCATTTCAAGGAATATGTGTGGGTTTTTCGTCATTTCTGCCACCTGCCACTTGCTAAAAGCAGGCATAAGATATACTAAAAAAAATGCATGGTGTTTTAAGCAAATTGTGTGTAGGTCAGCACTGATTTTGGGTGTGATTCCACAAAATGTATTCCATTCCCTTATTTCATTTCTAACTCAATTACATAAGATGTTAAGATGATTTACAATATTTTTTGGCTGCAATTTCTCTATCTCAAAGGTATTCTGACACATTAGGCAATTTGCCATACAAAGGAAATTCAAAACAGTAAATGCAAGCAAGTCCATCTAAAAATCTCAAAACTTTCTCAGGCTATTTTAAATAGCCATATTTTATTTACTCTGATTAGTTGGGGAATATATAAAAACAGCATCAATAGGAACTGTTACAGAGGAGAATGGTTCATTCTATCTCACAAATGTGTATTTAATCCAACATATTTTCAGTAAATAGTTTTTAAACCAAAGAAAATATTACATACACTTGAATTAGCAAGGGATACTTCTTTGATCTGTCAAACTGAGGAGGAAGAATCATCTTGTACCATAAAGCTTAAAAAACAAAAACAGAGAAAAATCTTCATTCCACTATACTCATAGCATTATTTATTTTCTTTAATAACAATATATAACAAAATCAATTTATAACTAGTAAATTGTTAAGAACAAAGACTATGTTTTACTTGATTTTTATTACATATTTTTGTCCAATTTACAAATTGCTAGAAATGTTGAACTATTATTTTTCTAGAAGCACACATTTTAAAATGAGATAAACTCTTTTTAAAAGTATCAGTGTTGAAATGGAGCTATAGAAAAGTATAAGATCAACCTATTCACAAACATATGAAAGACATTTCATAAAAATTTAATGTGACAGTAAGATTTTTAAAATTAAGATCCTGTAATATTGTAGAGATTGGATTATAATATTTACCCTACAATTTTGTTTTAAAAAAGCAAAAGCTGATAAGTGTTCAGCTTCATATCTATTCATGAGAAATTTTTAAAAGGTCTTACTAATATCATCCACTTCAAGTTTCTTAATTTCCTCTTTAGGCAGCTGGATATTTTTCAAAGCATTTTCCAATTCCTTGTTTTCTTCCAGGATTTTAATTTCTTAAAAAAAAATAAAATGTTCATTTTTAATTAATAGAAATTCCATAGGAAAATTCTTTCTTAAAATGTCTTTGGCTTTACTACGGATGAAACTGAAACTGTATAAGGTTTGCTTAAGGAGTTTCATATTGACAAGGATATTTTTAATCCAGCCTTTAAAGCAGGGATGAACTTATGAAGGACATCAGTCATTGTCTCTTAAACAGACCCTGATGGCATCAAAATACATTCCGAGCAGAATCACAGAAGTAACAATGTTTATTCAGCCACATTTTCCTGTTTCTAACTTTTCTTTTACAACATGAAGCCATGACCTGAGTAGGTGACATTTAAAAAAATATATTTTTACTGAAAAAGTGGTAGAAGCAAAATCTATATTGCTGAAACCTCAAATTTAAAATAATTAAGTATGTATTATAGTTACAAAGTTTGTTTTAAAATCTTCAATGTGTAAGGTCAAATATTAATTCTGTGATTTTTTTATATCTATTTCTTTCTTAAACTTTTCCTGCTGTACTTGCTTAATATAGGATCTTCTTCCTCTTTTTTTTCTTTTTGTGATATTCTTCCTTTTTTTTTTCTTTTTGTAATTGAATTACTGTGCATCCTATTCCTTCAAATCCTTTCTTTCAAGGTAGTTATATATCTTAAAAGAACAACAGTATATACACACTATGATTTCTGTCTTTCACCTTAAAAGATCTCCTAAAAAAACTGTTGTTTATCTTTGAGCTTAGTTATGTTTCACACTTTAATTTTTGTAACTGAACAAATATATTGATCTCCTGATGCTGAAGATCAGTGATACATTCGAATGGGTTTCTAGCAGTAGAGGACTTTTTGTAAGCTTTGTTTTGACCTGGATAGATATTAGGTATCGTCTAGAGAGAAGTTAGATTTTTGTATAATAAGTGGAGTTTGTGGCTTTATTTTTTTATTTTTTGCGATACGCAGGCCTCTCACTGCTGTGGCCTCTCCCGTTGCGGAGCACAGACTCCAGAAGCGCAGGCTCAGCGGCCATGGCTCACGGGCCCAGCCGCTCCGCGGCATGTGGGATCTTCCCGGACCGGGGCACGAACCCATGTCCCCTGCATCGGCAGGCGGACTCTCTACCACTGCGCCACCAGGGAAGCCCATGTGGCTTTATTTTTTAAAAGAGGGTCTGGATGACTTCTGAGATATGCCAGTCCCGTGGTCTCCTTGTTTTTGTGCCTTTTTAAAAAAGTGGTCCTTGAAGATGGGGAGCTGGGGGGAGTACTTGTAACTACACTAAGTTTGCCAAACCACTTCCCTTGTAACTCTCAGCTTTCATATACTCATGGCATTTTGCTCCAAAGTGTTATATTTAATCTTAGAACAAGTATAGATGTTTTAGTATGAGTTGTATAAGATACATAATACATTTCATTTTAACTTTGGACAATCTATCAGGAAAGAGATACTTGTGGCAACTTAAAAGTTACAACCAGAAAAAGGGATAGCAGGGGGCGGGGAGAAGGATAAATTAGGAGTTTGGGATTAACATATACACACAACTATATATAAAATAGATAAACAACAAGGACCCTACTGTATAGCCCAGAGAACTATATTCAATATATTATAATAACCTATGATGGAAAAGAATCTGAAAAAGAACATGTATGTATGTATAACTGAGTCACTTTGCTGTACACCTGAAACTAACACAACATTGTAAATTAACTATAATTCAATTTAAAAAGTTAAAACTAAAAAAGAAAATAAAATGTATACTCAATTATAACCACAATGCAGCCAGCTCTTCCTTCTTGTGTGGGTTCTCAGTGTGGAACTGTCAAGGATAAAGGGAATCTATGTGGAGTAAGCACAAAGAATGGCTGCAATATTTATTTATGTAGACCATGTTTATCATTCTGTAGACAGATACTGAAAGTCAGAGACAACACGCAGATGTTGCCTGGTTGGGTTGACCTTGATTCCTTTTCTATTCTGTTCCTAGCTACTGAAATTTTCTGATTCATGACTTACTGAAATGACGAGTTGAATGGAAAATCTTATTAAAGCTTCTACAGTCCAGGGTTGCATTTTTATGGATAGTAAATGTGCAATTTTCCCAACCCTTGGAGGCAATATGGAACTTCGTAGGTCTGTGAGGAGAGGGAGGGGTGGCAATGGGACTTCTCTATGTGGCTGTGCATTAGCAATGCATAATGTGGCGAGGATTGCTACAGCCCAGACTGTACCTTTTACCTTCTTTCACTCATCATTGTATACTCAGCACTCAGCATGCTCGGTACCAAGTGCATGATATGTAGTATGTGCTCTCCAAATGTTTGAAGACTCTTCATTACAATGAAATCAAGTGGTAAGAATGATGAATCATATGTGAGATTTTCGTTTAAATCATATTAACTATGACATATTGTTCATTGATTAAATTATGTGAAGAATCTGCAGAAAATCTGATAAATAAAGTTATTCAATCAGTTAGGTAATTTTAATGAAGATCTGCTCTGCCCGAAGCAACTAAGCCTCAACTGGGCCCTCCATGTCAACTGTCAACTCTTCTGGGTTTTTATAGCATCTGGTTCAAGTACTATCTGTTATTTTCCAATGACTTTACCCCACTTCGCAGAGAAAATGAAGCCACTGCACTATTTTCTACAAACTTTCATATAATTACATCGGTAATTTCCTCATTCTCTTTCATCACAATGCTGGAGATTAATGTCCTCACCTGTCTCTGGACTCCACTTTGCCCACCTTCTCAGTGACCTCCCTCCTTTATGCCTTCAACCCCTTTTGGTCTCCAAATTTCTTCCATCAGCATTCAACCATGCTCAAATGTTTATCAGCTTTCAAAAACTAACTTAAACCTCTATCAGTCTCTTCCAGTCATTATCCCACCTCTTTGCTCATCAGTCAGACCTACTGAAAATAGTCTCTTTTTATTTATTTACCTCCTATGCAGACCTAAATTTGCTTCAGTCTGGTCTCTACCTCCACTGCTCCAATGAAACTGCTCTGACCAAGCTAATGCTCATCCTTATTTCGCTAAGCTCATTGATTTAGAGCAGGTCTTGCTTCACTCTCTGAAGCACTTGACACAGATAAGCACTCTCTTTTTCTTGAGACCCTCTCTTCCCCTGCCTTTCATGACTCCATATACTCTCAAGGTTGTCCTCCTTCTTGTTCCCCCTTGGTCTCCTTTACAGGTTCATTTTTCTCTTTGCACTTCTTGTGTTGGTTTTCTGCACAGTTTTACTCTAGGCTCACTTTCCACTACCCCTGCCCACCCTCATTTTCCCCACTCTGCTGCATCATCCATTTCCATGGACTTAGTAACCATGTATTCCATAAATGAATGACTTCATGATCATTCTCTTCAGTTCAAACAATCCTCCAACATCCAGTTCCAAAACTATGTCACTCCAGGACAGCTCTTCTTAGTTATATGCCATCAGTACCTCAAACTCAACATTGAAAACAAAATTCATCCTTTCTCCAAAATGTTCTCTGCACTGTGAATCCCATCTTTCAGCAAAGAGTATCCATACCAATCCACTTGAGCAAGCTAGACATCCAAACAGCATCAATCCCTCCTTTATATTTATGAGTCTTAAAGTCGATGTAGCTATCATTAGGAAACATTTCCTAAGCCCCCTACCCCAGATGAGGTGCCCTGCTTATATGTTTTTATGCTATCTCTATTTCCCCTATCTTAATACCTTACCCCACTGTGTTGTAACTGCCCATTCACACGTTTGCATTCCCCACTGATCTATAATCTCCTTGAGGACAGGGACCATATCTAACCCAGTATCTGTTCATTTTAAGGATCTAGTATCTAGTACAGTGTCTGTTTTAATGTAATAGTGCTTAATAAATATCTATTGAATGAAAATTTGGGGCACCAAATGCAATGGAAAATGGCTGAGAAAACAAGAAATAAATAGAAGAAATATCATCTGCTCTAAAAAGCAACTCCAAAACTTATTTGGGGATTTATTAAAAATACAGATTCCCTAGCCCAATATAAGACCTACTGAACTGGAATTTCTGGGGACAGCCTGAGAATCTGTATTTATAATAAACCTCTCTGGAGAATTTCATCATGAGGCAAGTTTGCAGAACTGTGCTGTAAAAGACTTTGCGTTATGTTTTGAGAGTTAGAAAACATATAAATACATATGACATATATGAGACTGACATGAACACTGTCCCTGTTTTGTAAGTATTGGGTGAAGTAACAAGGCTTTGCAAGCAGTACAGAAATTTGTATCTGGCAAGAATATGAGAAGGATAGTAAGAAAGTAGAAACTCATTAAAAAAAGGAAGCTGACCTTTATTTTGCGGTCATGTTAAAATGAGAATTATACATTTATGGTGACTTCCATTAAAACAAAAACTTACAAATTCCAAACTATTCTTGCTTTAAAATTTCTCTCACTGCAGGTTGCAATGAGAAATACAATCTATTATTCTTAAAAGTATTTCATTATTAGACACAAGGTCAGAAAAAAAATGCAAAACTTCAAACTGAAACTAAATCCACAGTGTCATTATTACAAAGCCTGTCCTGTCCTGAGCTCCTGAATCTACTCTGTTTTTCCTCATTTTCTTATCTTCACCTATACTTAGGCCATTGGGCTGGCAGTCAAACCAATTCCAAAGCAGAGTACTGAAGTCCCTCACTGTCCCTAGACTCCATCAACTTCAACCCTATAATGTTTAATAGTAAATCAAAAGATAACAGAGAACCGCAGGAAGAGTCTCAGGGCAGTTATACACTTCGGTATCTCCGTTGAGAGCAAAAACGGTCATCTTTGAGCTGTGAACTATTTTGAACCAATATCTCAAATCAGGATGGAGGAGTTCTGTCTTGATAGAAATTGAAAATGGAAAGAGCCTCCAAATTTCAGGGCTCTCATACGTGGCAACAGTGTGATGTAGCTGTTAAAACAAAAAAGCTAGCGTGATAGTCACCCTCTGCTTCGAACTGGAGTTATATCTGGAACTCTTCTCCAGTTTGGGATGTTACCAAAAAAACAGGTCTTCTTATTTGGGAGGGAGATTGTACTAAAAATCTTAAGTTTCCTTCCAATTCTAAGCTTCTGTGTTTTTGATAAGGGTGATTGGGGAAGACAGGATTAATCCCTCTTATATATTTGCATTATGCCAGGTTCTTACTGCAAATAATTATTAAATTTCATATGATCAGGTTTGACTCAAAGAATAGGCTGATCTATATAATCATAAGCTATACAATAAGAGAATCCATCACTGTTCCCCTTGTTGATGTGGGGAAACTGTCTTGCTTCCTCTAGTGTCGTAAGAGTCCAGGATTTCTTAAGACAAGATAACAGCATGAGAGAGAGAGTACCTTGATCAGTGTGGCCGTCATGAAGGGTGGAAATTGGGAGGCCTGGGCCTGTGCATAGGATGAAAACAAAAACATGGGTTAGTTTTAAAATAACATTTAGTTTTCAACAAGAACTTCTGGTAGTATTTGTGATTACTGTCAAGCTCAATTACCTCTTTTAATTCTGCAACTATTTTTTTTCTCCCCATAGAGAAGTAAACATCACCTTTTAAGTTACATTGAAAGAACACATGAGACCAGAGCCCAATCAAAGGACAGACGTAAGAGAAGAGTTGCCTGTGCACTTTTCCAAGAGTGATCCTAAATAGTTAAGATCTAATTACACAAATGGGTCCCAGAAGCTGCAGTGATAAACGGCCTTCTGGGAAGATATGCTGTATGGGCCAGTTTTAGCTGTGTTTTTATTATCAAATAACCTTCTCCAGTACCTAGAATGTATTTTCAATCTGGCTTCTTGGTTTGATGTTCAGTGTATTTTGGTAGGTAGAACCCAGCATCTTTTTTTCTTTCATTTAATTACTATATGAAGAAATAAATTTATATAGAAAATATTTCCTGTTCAAATATGCTGTGATGGGTCACATTCCCCACGAAACAGACCCAGAAGGAATTTTGTGCACCAAGAGTTCATCTGGGGTGTGGTGTTGACCTCAGCCAACCCCACTGGGAGCTCTGGAGATGTATGACCTGCAGAGTTGTCTTGAATGGGGCCAACAGAGCTGGCTTTTATACCCCAGAATGAAGTGGTAATTAGCTGTGGCCTGGGATGAGAGCAATCTCTGGGGTGGGAGTGGGGGTCCCAGCTGGGAGGTGTCTGCCACCAGCCCTCTCAGCAGCTAGAGAAATGAGTGATTCAGACCTGAAGATGGGACGTCTGGGTGGCAAACCACTGTCCACCATATATTCCAACATGAAATTCAGGTTCTCTGTGCAGAAATTGGCCCTTTTAACAAAATCTACAAATATTAAACACTATCACTTACTGGAGCTATAGAATAAATAATACTTGGAGATACATTTTTAAAGGGTAAATTTGCTCAGGCAGCCAAGGAGTTAAAAGCAACAAACACGGAGGTTGGGAGATGTTCATTTGCACTCCTGATGCTTCCTCCTCTGTGGCAGGAGTGCCATTAGAGCATCCTTGGTCCCAAGCAAGGAGAGGGGGAATGACCTATGTGGTAAGTTCTGAGAAAACCGGAGTATGAGAAGCTCCTTCTTCTACATTGTTCCTGGCATCTTTCAGCCTGCAGAGAACAGGACTGTTTTGATCTGTCCCAGTGCTGTAAGTGTGACAGTGGCCAGCCCCATGGGCGAAGCCGGTGGCTGTCTAGTTGTACACATATTTGTGTGAGTAATTGTAATTCTGGGGTGCAGTATTAGGAAGCTTCACACCTTAGCCACATTTTCCAATTAACCTTTACAGGTAATAAAGCTAATATTGGTTTCCTTCCTGACTCTTCAGTCTAACCTGAGAGCAAGGAGAAGCAATATTGTTTATAAGGTTCCCTCAAAACCCAGCAGTTCTTTACTGTGTGGAGTCTCATAATTTTACAGAATTTAATTTCAGAGATTTTCATTTTGGTTAGCTTTCCTTCAACGTTATTAAAAGGGACAAATACACATTATATTTTTTGTTAGAATGTAAGGCAGTGAGACATGAATCTGAATTTCTAGACTTTAGTCAATCAACATTGACCTTATGGAATTTTCATGGGTGTGCAGTTCCAATAGAGACAACTCTTTTGCCTAAACTATGAGACAAACTAATGACTGACCGCCCTTGACACAAGTGGTCTGAGGGTGTGGTCCTAGTGGCATAAGCATCCTTTGCATTGCTTTTGTTCCATCAGCATCATCAGTATGACTTTACCTATTTCAAAATCCTATTATCTGGGATTTACTCACCATCCCTTTTGGAGAGTTTGAAGTTACATAATGAAGCTTTACTCTTAGTCCTAAAGGGAAAGATTTCAAGGTTTTTCCTATGATGGTGCAGTGACTCATTTTACTGGAGCTTCAAAAACACCAGACGATGTGATGCTTCCCACACAGTATATTTTTTGCTAAATGGGAAATTACCATACTGCCGAGGAAGAGTGAGTGTGGAAAAGTCAGGCGATTCAAGTTCTAGAAAGGAGTCTTTCACCAACTTTTGATGAGAGCTTAGTCCTTGATTCCTTACTCTTCAGGGGGCACTTAGGCTCAAGTAGATCTCAGGAAAACAAAGTGATATAAAAAGTGGTATAGCGCTTTCAAAAAGCATTAAAGCACTGTACAAATGCAGAATGCATATAAATATAAATGCATGTTTCTATGTGTAGGGTCACTGATGTCGTTATCAGTAAATATATCAGCATAAAAATGAGGTTTGGGGTACACTCTGCAAAAGGCAGCAATGTTTTGATCTTCCCTAGAACCTATGTTCATTCCGCAAACCTTCAATGTCTATTATGCACTCATCATCCTTTTTGGCCTTATGAATATAAAGATGAAAGGAAAGCAGATTCTGCCTTCAGAAGAGAAAATAGACCAGATGACTCAGGACAGTTAGTTCAATGATACTATGTGCCTGGCATGTAAGCTTTCAATATATGCTGCATAAACACATAGCTTGGGATGAAAAATGTTGCACATAACTTGAGAGGGACATTTAATGTATACCTTGAAATGCCATAACCACAATCAGCACATATGGTCATGAAAAACAATCTTCTGACTTTTCAGAGATGCCACTGACCAAACCTTTTGTGAAAATGTTGTATTAAACTAACATCTTGTGCCATCTTGAAGGGAGCGTTTGGATTAAAATGCTTACTCATTTCCACGGCTGGGGCTGAGGTTCTGGGCCCAGGTGATTGGACTGAGGAAGTGGCATGTCAGGGTGGTCTTCCATCTGGGAAGTAAAGAAGACCTCAGGGTCCTCTACAACTGAGGAGGGATCTCAATCAGTCAAAGATTCTATTTATTCTCTGAGCTGCCCACCTGAATATGGGGAGTTAATACCAGAAACAGGAGAGTGGCATATGTTTGGTAATAACACCCTTTGTTTTCTGTCCCCCCTCAACTCCCATGGAAACTCAGGGATTAATGGGGGTAGGGAGGTGGTGTCAGGACAGAGAATGGAGGGGTAGATATTTTACAGGTCAGTTTTCCTAATCCCCATGATGACTATCAAGGTCCTAATGTATCTCATTGATCTACTGATGGCCTAACCCAACTTTACTACGTGTCCAAGATATAGATGAAAGGTTACACATAAAATGAAATTATCTGGATAGAAAGTATTTGCTAAATGGACATATAGCCTAAACATCCAGGAAATGTCTAGTATATTTTATTACTTGTTTATTTTATACTTGAATGAATTACTTATCATGTTTCCCAAATTTAGAAAGAACGTACTAGGTGACAAAAGCTCATTTTCCATCTGCATTGAAGCTATAGTTCAAAGAATTGCTGGCCTCCAAGGCAAAGAGCTCAGGTTTCTTTCCCTGGCTATAGGAGATTGACATTTCTGCAGGTAAATGGGGCTGAAGTCCAGCAACCATTTTATCAGAGGACACTTCTTTTTATGATATTGTTTTGGCAATACAACATCATGGTGCTGTGGCACTTGGTGGTAAGAGGTTGGGATTTACAGCCAAAGGACTCTTGCTCCCATCTGGCTCTCACGCTTACCAGCAGTGTGGACCTTTAACAGAAGGTCTGTTTCCTCAACTGCAAAAAATGGAGATAATAATCCCTTCCTATCCTCCTTATATTTTTCCCCATAAGCATTAGATAAGATAACCTAGATCAGTTCCTCACATATAACAGGTGCTCAGTAACCTGTAGCTAAGGATTGATCAGATAGTGATGAAGAGGACAAAGAAAGTGGCAGAGGAGGGTAGAGGATGCATTAGGTCCGTTACCTACCGTAGCAGACGAGTGCATAGTACTTGGCATAGTCGCTGAAACTTGCTGTGTAATATTGGCACCTTTTTCTCCTTAGATGGCAAGTAATGCACTTCTTGCTTGGAGGATGGCTTCCAATGCTAATTCTAGAGGAAAATGAAAATAAAACTAAGCTGAAATTTTGAGATTGTATTTATCAAAATGTACTACTCCATGTAAAATGACTAATTTACATATTGACATCAAACTCACTCTATTTTTCTGTTGCCAATATCGTTTAAAGTAAAGGGGGAATCACAGGATCTTGATTTGTCTGATTTTCAGTCCATCTTTGCCTGAATAGGCACAGACTTTGAGAGAGAAGCCCTCTGTGGTTTTCCTGCGGTGTGAGAAATATCTAACACCTCGAATGGGAGCCAAGTAGTCACTTCTCCTAACCATCACTTTCTTACACTTTACAAAGTGGTTGAGAATGCATAGTTCTTCCACGTCCCATCTTTCTTCCTGTGTTCCCACGGCAAAAGATACAATGAAGATCTGACAGTATCACCAAAAACAGGGGTCCCTGTCCTTATCATATATCTAGAAGGGGAAATTAGTAATAAGCCAATTGCAAATAAGAAACACGGTTCTAAGTAGCTCCTGTGGCTTTCATTTTATTTGGCAGGAAATTTGGGCTCATGGAAGCTCTTCCTGGAAATGTTCCCTCCACACATTCCTACACAAGCCAACCTGTACCTACCAAGTTTGGGCCCACTCTCTGGGTGACTGGCTTTAACAAACAGCCTCCCAGACTTTACCCCAAACGCTCAGAGTCTCATTTGGGGATGACCAGGTGGAATTATGCCAGGATGGAAGCACAGTTGGAGTCCTGCTGTGGCTAGTAAGGTTACCTGTGGCCACTGCAGTGTTCCTTCTGCTGCTGCCCCTGACCTTGCCTTGGGCATGTTAGAAGGTGGCCAGAGCCATTGCTATCATCAGAGAGGGAGTCTTCTCAACAGATGAGAAGCCATGATCAAGGAGGGAACAGAGGAATGCAGCAGAGGGAAAAATTTCTTATTTTCTCAGCTACAGTTAGTAGTATTCATGTTCATATTTTGGTGTGACCTTGGAAAACATTAGGTAGGCAGTTAACGTAAGGAGTTAAGGTCAGCATGCCCAAGTATAAATTTTGGCTCCAACAATACCACCAGCCTCATAGAGTTGTTGTGGGGATTAAATGAAATTACATATGTAAAGCAGATAAAAATGTGCCTATAGCAGACCACCAGCCCATGGTAGCTATTGTTTTTGTTTCCACATCCAGAAGGGGCTTTAAAGGGCACCATTCCAGCCACCATGGGGGCCAGTGGACTAACTTAAACACTAATTTAGGAACAGAGGTGAATTCTTTCCAATCATAATAGGTTTATGACAAAGCAAGTCACATTAAAAGAAAGCACACATTATGGGAATAAATACAATGCCTGGTACACAGTAGGAAAATGAATTTCCTCAATTACCTCTAAATTTAGTTGAAATGTTTAGTACCGTGTTTATATCAGCATTAAAATTTCTTGATTTTTCTTTTTGAAAACAAACATTTTGAGTCAGCTAATACGTTGGCGGGTGTATATTTTTATACTGATGTGGTGTGCAACAGTCTTAATATTTTATTTTAATTCACAAATTAATGTTATTACATTTCAGCCTTTTAAAAATATTCTATACATTCTGAGGACTCTGACAGATTTTTATTTAAATTTCAATATATAAAAATACTAGAATAAATTGATATAAATTACCTATAGATATTTCGTCTTCCAGGGTAGCCTTCAAATTCATTGCTAGAATAAAACCTGAAAATATATTCAGAAGTTAGTAAATAAGCATTGATGACTAAATGGTGATAGAATTGTTAATACTAGTACTAATACAGTAAACAATATAGTCCAATGTTCATTTATGAAACAATTAATTGGCACTTATGTACACAAATCCCTGCTGTTCATACCTCTGAATTTTGTGTTCTTACCCTGACTTTATAAATTATAATTCATATATAAATGTATTTATAGCTACATAAAATATTCTTATAAATATGTTTATAAATTATAGGAGAAAAATTATGTTGAGTACTCTTTTTTCTTATATGTATATTATACTCTGAGGCATTAGTTATGAGTCACACAAAATAAACTATGAGTCACACAAAATAATATCACCCCTTTCATTTCCATAATTAACAGCCTACTGATTTTTTATGCTATACTATTTAATTTTGTCTATGATTCCAAACATCTTTAGAACTTAGTTTACAGAAGCACTGACAGTAGATAACTTTTCTATAAATCAGGAAACTCGTCCACCCAGGGATACCACACAAAGGGCCATGTGAATTTACCCAGGAGCAGAACAAGTCACAAGAGAACACACTTGTTACTTAAGTATCTGGGTCCCAGTTTTAACCTGTTTTACTATAGCCACGAAGTGGGAAATCCAATTTAGTGGCATAATTTTTCCTCCTCTGTGAGTTCATCTGAATATCACAAAGTAACTGACTTTTAATTTTTTATTTTTATTTTTAGGATGAGCTCTATTATTAGAGTGTTAAAAGTTTGGAATAACCTAGGTTTGGTTACTAATTTTTAATTCTCAGAACTTTTTATTCACCCAGGTACTTGTATATCCTCACTGAAATAAAAACCTTGTTATCCCCAGTAAAAGGAAAAAGCAACAGAATACACCCTACTTCTAGTATTAATTTTACCTTTTAAACCAGCATCCTTCTAAATGCCTTTACTGACTTCACGGGACTCCAAACATCACTTATACTTGCCTTTGCCACATCACCTCAAACTACCTGTGAATAAACTATTCAGTAGCTTTTCCAAACAGCCTCCTGCAGTTTTCTTGCCATGTCAAAGTTTTCACAGTTGTCTTTATCTCTAACACTTAGAACAGTCTACTTTCTCTTTCTCCTTTTCCTTTTCCCTCACAGCCATTGACCCACCAGTGCTGTTCAGCCTCTCTCTTCGCTGTCTGTCTACTCTTCCTTTCATTCATTTGACAGTAGTGTGCCAGGCACTATATGCCAAGTTCCAAAGATGCAAAAAAAAGGAGGTATAGTTTTCCCTTGGAGTCCAGGTTTCATGGCCACTTTTCTAGTTCAGTCCTCTGTCACCTCAGGCCTAGATTATGACCATACCTGGGTCTTCCTGCTTTCAGTTTTCCCCTACCTCCTAAACATATTATTTCTGAACTGTCCCATTTGTTTTTATCTTGTCACTCCTCTTACACGCGCGGTTTAATGGTTGCCCCATGTAATGTCCAAACTCCTTTGCCGACAGTTCAAAGAATTCCATGGATTAGCAATAGGTTTCTAAAGAGTTTTTATCCAGTGAGGTTGGACTAATGATCCTTCTCTTTTGCTCTTAGAACTCCAGCTAATGGCAGGCAGGTTACAAGAGAGTGCCCTGGATTTGGACTTTATTAAAAATAAGGGGAAGGAACTGCACATTCTTGATTAGAGATGTTTGCTCATAAATGCTTATTTTAAGAAGATTTATTTAGACAGTACGCAGGATGGACTGAAAAGGAAAGACCTGGAAGGAAGAAGCCCCATGTTGAGGTTAATAATAAGAACCTTAGATTTAATGTGTTTTAGGTTTAAATCCTAGTTCTGCCACTATGTAGCCTTGGCCAAGTTAATTAAATTTCCAAGTATCAGTTTTCTCATCTGTAAAACTGGGATCATCATTTCTACTTTACAGTACGTTGTACACAACAATCGCTCAATAAATAATAGCTGTTATAGATAATAATCTTAAACTTATATAACAGTGAATCACTACAGTAACATTTCTATATCAAGGGGCTGTCATCAGGGACTTCTGAATCTTGCTTATTGCTTCAAGTGCTAGGGGGGAAATCTATCTTTAGAACCAGTTACTATTTTAAAATTTTTATACTTTTAATGTAATTATATACCAAGTGCCAGAAGAGAAATAACCACCTACTAAATCTTCTTTCCAAAAGGAAATCATGTTGACTAGTTATTAAAGAATATGCAATCTTAAAGAAACCACAGCTGTCTGAACTAAACTATAGAATAAGTAACAAAAATGCTCTTAACTGAAAGAAGTGGTGCTGTATCCTTTGTATGTCCATCAGTGCCAATTAAAACCTGAATGGTGCATCAAGCTTCATGCAATACTTACAGTGAATCCTGTGTTACTCTGAATATATTTATGGCCTCCCACTTGCCACTTGTAATTTGAATAGCATTTTCCTATAAAAAGACAAACATTATGTTGTGTGAAGCTGAGCGTTATTTGAGCAACCTCAAGTGAATGATCTTTGAGGAGATAAATCTTGGAAGGAACATACCACAGTGTCTTTGATATAGTGAATATGTTTGTAGCCATTCTTGTCGCTAAATATTTTGTAGTATGAAATGGCATCATAGCTGAAAACTGGTGTTGAAACAAAGAACTGAAAGAAATGAACAGAGGTTATGTTCAGAAGACAAACCAAACTATAGATTCTTTTAAAACCATGTGTAGTTATAATTATCGGGACCAGAATGCCTTTCTTCCCCTCCTTCCGTCACTCACACCTGAAATTCCATTCTTTCAGATGGACAGCTTTTCTGGTGCTTCTAACAAGCACTTACATATTCCAACTACTACTTAATTGCTACTACATACCCGTGGGTTTATATGTTTAGTTTGATTGAATTTCTATGTTCTGAGATTATGTGATTTGAAATTGAGTTAAACGAATCACAAATGAATGTTGATGTTTAACCAAGTCAATCCTCAAAATGTGGCTTTTGGCCAAAGTGACTCTTCTGAAGCTCTTTTCACTCTTGATTTGTCTGATGCCAAGCACCTAATGCTAATGCTACAATAAAGACATTTTAAAGATTAAAATATCATGACCTGCTAGCCACAGTTTTTAATGGCAAGAAGAGACTTCTGGACTTGAGAGAAAAATGTAACGCACGGCAAGCCAACAGGAGGATTACTCCTTGAACTCAGGGAGCAGAGCAGACCTCATTGCTCATCTCTGACCTCTTCCCAGGGCCCATGCTCTCCACCTGCTGGGAATTTTGGATGACCTAAGGAGTCCCTGCCACAGGTCTAGTGTGACCTGAACAGAGCAAGCCACACCTCAGCATCCTGAAAGGTACAGATAACCAAAGTCCTGCAAATGTCCTCACACCAAATTTTAGCTAGTAATTTCTCCCTTAAAAAAAGAGACTCATTTTACATCTGCTGGTTTCCTTTTTTTCCCGGTCATTGGGTTGGGGAAGGATGGTAATGTGATGAAAGTGTCCCATGAGGAAAGAGCTATTCCACATCACTCAGAGCAGAGCAGAGTAGATATTCCTACAAGTTATCCCAAACCAGCTCTCTTAGCTGGAGTGCTTCCACATGACAGCAAACCAAGACTTTCAGATTCTTTAAAACTGCCCAAGCAACAAAAACCAAAAAAGACTACTGGTATCTTTCAGCTACAAATACCTATTTTGCTGATACCATCTTGCTGGGACCCACTTCTGAGCAAAAAGAAAGCAAAGGAAGTAGCTGTAGGCCTCTTTAATGATGGTCCTACCTGTGATTTGATACTTGATGCTTTTTGATAAAAGTCATGATTAGAATTTCATGATATTAAAATGCAACTTATTTGACGTGGTGTTGGTGGGGTCTAAATAGTGCTCCCCTAAATTCTTTTCAACCCAACCTCAGAAGATAACTGTTGTGGACTGAATGTTTGTGTGCCCCCAAAATTCATGTGTTGAAACCCAACCCCCCAAAAGGATGGTATTTGGTATTAGGAGGTGGGGCCCTTGGGAGGTAATTAGGATTAGATGAAGTCATAAGGTAGAGCCCTCACGAATGGGATTAGTACACTTACAAGAGTCACCAGAGAGAGGGCTCTCTCCGCTCTGCTCTCCGCCATTGAGGATACAACAAGAAGTTGATGGTTTGCAACCCAGAAGAGAGCTCTCACCAGAACCTGACCATGCTGGCATACTCATCTCAGACTTCCAGGCTCCAGAAATGTGAGAAATAATTTTCTGTTGTTTATAAGCCACTCAGTCTATGGTATGTTGTTATAGCTGCTCAAATGGCCTAAGACAATGCCCCTATCTGAAAATAGGGTCTTCACAGATGTAATCAAGGTAAGAACTGAGATGCAATCATAGTGGATTAGACTGGGCCCTATATCCAATGGCTGGTGTCCTCATAAGAAGAGATGTGGACTCAAAGAGACCCAGGGAAGAAGGCCATATGAAGATGGAAGCAGGGATTGGAGCTGGTGGAGCTCTAGCCAAGGAAGTCCAAGGATTGCCAGGGGCCAGCAGAAGCTGAAAGAGGTGAGGAAGGATTCTTCCCTGGAGACTTCAAAGTATGGCCCTGCTAACCCCTTGACTTTGGACTTCTAGCCTCCAGAATGATGAATTTTTGTTGTTTTAAGCCAAATTGGTGGTAATTTGTTACAGCAACTCTAGAGAACCAATATAGTGTCCTAAGTCTTATCTATTTGGCATAGAATTGATGTTTTTAACAAAATGTAAAATGGAATAATGAGAAACTGCTGTCTCCTTACGTGATTCCTTTATTAGTTTCATTAATAATAAGACCAGCCCTGGTAGGATTTTGTGTATTGATACTCAGTGAGATTGAGAGCCAAGAGGCCCTGGAATAGGAAATTCTGATTTGCAGTTTTGCCGATGGAATTTCACTAGCATAGGTCTGACAAATCACTCTTTCATCTTAGAATGAGGCTTTACCCTCTTAGCCAAATGATTACTTACTAGTAACCACTTTACAGTGTCTCCCTCTCCCCCCCCCCCAAGATGAAAGACAAAAACTGGCTCCCCATTGTCTTAACCACTACAATGGAACTGGAGTCACAAAATATTATAAGGTGCCCTCGTAAAAAAAAATACTCTCTTTACATCTGCAGTTAGTTAGGGAACTCTAAAAAAAAGATTTAGTTCTAGATTAAAACTGAAAACTTCATTTTCATTGAAAATAAAAAATAAGAGGGCAGAGTGTTATGTTTTAAGATATTAGAATTGGGCAAACAGGAAGAATATTTTGCTAGGCAAAGACTGTTATCTTCTCCCCTTTTATTGCAGACATCCAAGACAGCTGCTTTAGATGAACAGGTAACTTGGGTGAGGTAAAGAGAGTGTGAAATATTTCCGCCTTCACTTTGCCAGAGTGAGGTCCATAATGCATCCTGAGTTAAGTCCCTCTCAAGGCAGGTCACGCCTGAGCCCTAGATAAGCTCATGTCACTAGGTGGGCCTCAATTTTAACAAGTCCTCTTCAGAGGTCCCCTTATCATGCTTAGATGTGCTGGTAAATTCCTCACCTTTACGTGCAAAGCCACTTAAAATATTTTTCTTGGAAGGTAAGGTTATTTACCACCAGTTAATTTCTTGCCACAGTTGGTAAATAGCCTGAGGAACTACTTATCTAAGGCTTGTGCCTAAACTGAGTCCACATGCAGTTAAAAGCACAGACTTTCAAGCATCAAGTAGAACATCCATTTTTCTGAGCCAAAGGATTTTGCCAACCGCCTAAAGGAAGTGTGGTGTGTTGCTTAATTACTTTAAAATAATTTAAATGTGGCTTTGCAATCTAAGCATTATGTTTTCAGTGTTTCTTCTTCACATTTTAGTAATTAAATATTAGATTCTTTGATTAAATCTTCCTTTTTGCCTGTTCTCCACAGGGTAAAAAATATATACGTATTCAAAGTGAATTTGTTGCTGTTATTTTTCTAATCAAATACCAAAGAAGAAGTTATGGTACTTCCCCCAAATTAAGACACAATATCTCATGCAGGAGGAAAGGAAAGTGACAAGTAAAGTTCTTAAGAAACTACTTGCTAGTTCTGTGCCTGAAACTAACATGTTAACTACTTTTAGCAAGTCATTTAATCTCACATTTCTAATTCATAGGTGATCTCCAAAGGTCTTTTTCAATTTAAATCTCTTTGATAAATACTAAAGGAACAACTCCTCTAAAATTGCTCTTTAAATTTATATTAATATGACTAGCCTGTACACTTTATCCAAAACCCTCATAAATATTATTTGAACAAATGTCTGAAAGACAAACATTTCTAGGTTATTTCTGGGCACTTTTATTAAGCCACTGGTTTGATTATAGGTCAAAGGAAACTATGCAGCATATTACCACACATGAGTTATAACTAAATAAAGTCATGAGTTCAAAAGATGTGTCAGAACTTATAAAATCTAATGACTGACCTCTTGAAAGCAGTTGCCTTGGGGAAGTGTGAACTTACTCTTGAAAGCTATCATTTCAAAAAAAATTTGACAGTTCCTCTTCTGATATTCAGAAAGTTTACTGACTATTGGATACATTTGAAGAGATTGAGATTAGTACACAAGAAAAATAATTTTCCCAATAGAATTCTAAAGCTACAGATATTAAAATGATCTAGTGCAAAATCATATGTTGCAGATACACGTTTCACTTATTCACTAGATTTATGTTGGCATGGCTTTTGATTTAATGTAGAAACATCATCTTCCCTCAAAGGACACATATGTGCTTCCACTGAGGGTATTTAAAACAATATTCTAAAGCTTTAGAAGGCAATTCATTCATTCACTCATCCATTCATCCAGCTACTGTTTGCTGAGATTGCAAGGCTGGTGCTATACAAACTATAAAACTTGATAAGATACAATTGTTTTCCTCAAGATGCTTATACATAGGAGATTTCAAAAGATGCATTCTAAAATAGTTCAGTGTGTTTTGAATGGTGGCACTATTTTCAGAATAAATGTGTATGGATTCTTAGATCATGTCTTTGATAAGGTTGTTGGTATCGTTATCTATTTGTAAAATCACATCATTCATGTTACTTTATAGAAACTCTAGTTATACTATCTTCGTGGAGAACACAGCTAAAGGACATATTCAAGTGTTCTTTCTTCCCTCATTCTTTACAGGAAATCTCTATAATGGCAGTAAACTCATAAATTAATTTTTTCCCTTTCCTCAAGTTTTCAAATGCTGATCTAGGAATTATCTTTCTGGAAGGTGAGCTTCTGATTGACCAAGAATCCAAAAAAATTATAAAATCCTGTTCTTTCACTGACTGCTTCTCATGCTTCCTGTGTTATTTAGTACAGCGTTGAAGAGTGAATTAAAATAGGATTTTCAAGACTTCCCTGGTGGTCCAGTGGTTAAGACTCTGTGCTCTCAATGCAGGGGGCCCAGGTTGCATGCTGCAACTAAGAGCCCGCCTACTGCAGTGAAAAAGATCCCATGTGCCACAATTAAGTCCCAGTGCAGCCAAATAAATAAATAAATATTAAAAATAAAATAAAATAGGATTTTCCTTTTTTTCTGAATTACACACTTATCCTTGTTACCTTATTTTAGAATGTAATGTACATTTACTTATACAATTAATAAAGTAATAACTATTCTCTAGTTAATGAATAAAACAGAAGTATCTTTAACTGAAATCAGAAAGTAAATATATGTAAGCTAAAATTGCTGAATCCAGGAAAGTATACAGAAAAGAATTTTGAATATCTGAAGATTTTTACTTCACTTCACATCCCATCTTAATTTAAAGTTTTACAAGACATCATCTTAGAATTGATTTCTGAATTCTTTATCGTCCCTTGTCTTGGGTTAATGTGTTAAACTAGTTCTTAAGAATTTCTTTTTTCTTTGCATGTGTCCAAATTTCAGAAGCAGCAGCCTTTTTTTCCCACCCAAATGCGAGCTGAAATCAACCACATGTGTGTGGTAAATGGACCATCCACACAGCATTCACGTATTATCTGTCCTATTTTGTATTCTCCATATAGGATACAAGATACAATTGATATTTTCCTAAAACATGATTTATTTTTACACAAAAAATCCTTATAAATCTCTGAATAAAACTATTCAAAAAAAATCCAGATATATGTGATCACAAACCATAACAAAACACACACTTCCCTATTTGATACCACTTTACTTAAAAACTAGAATGAATATGCATATATATGAAATACATCTAATCATTTAATTTATATAAAATTTAATAAGCAGTAGGTTGTCTCTAAACCAAGGATACCCAATGTCATTATTTTCCTTGGATTCAAATGGCTAATAATTATTCAGATTATTTTAAGCAAATCAGGGATTGTATTCTCTTTTGAAAAATGACCTTTATTGTATTTTTAAAGAGGTAATATTAATTATGGATATCAGAGAGTTGATTGAAAAAGTTAAGTTTGGAACATGAGGTATATGATTTATTCTTAATAGAATTCTAAATATATACACATTAAAAATTGTCTGGGGCTTCCCTGGTGGAGCAGTGGTTGAGAGTCCGCCTGCCGATGCAGGGGACACGGGTTTGTGCCCCGGTCCGGGAAGATCCCACATGCCGCGGAGCGGCTGGAGCCGTGAGCCATGGCCGTTGAGCCTGCGGGTCCGGAGCCTGTGCTCCGCAATGGGAGAGGCCATAGCAGTGAGAGGCCCGCGTACCGCAAAAAAAAAAAAAAAAAAAAAAAAAAAATTGTCTGGCACAAAATTACTGAAGGGATCACTACCTTTGTGTTTTTTACCTTGATATTTTTCTATAAAAGCAAGTAGTGCCAGTTTGGATACATTTCAAATAGTCCTTTGATAGCTGAGAATTTCATTAAAAGATAAGGAAAATATAGCAATCATACTCCACCAGCCCATCCAGTTCTGCTTTCTTCTATATGTTCCTGGGTCTAAAAGAAAAAAAAGATCAAATAAAGCATAGTATTAGGAGGACAGTTTTCCCTAAATATAATGTGGACATTTGAACAAGTTAAGCTGCCTGGTCGGAGTATATTATTGCTAGTCAACTAACTTCACACTTGAGTTTAAGATGACTATATTCAAAATCTAATACAACAACACCATTGCGTACAGAAGGATGATCTAAGGGCTGTATCTTATTGCAAACCATTCATAATTCTGGTTAAATTTTCCATAAGGCAGTGACTGGAATTATGACAATATCTATGGAGGCCTAGCACAAGCCAAACACTTGGTGTCATGTAGGGAAAAAGGCATTTCACAGAGGAGTTTAGGTTAAATTTTTTCTTTTCTCAATCTTATGAAGCAGCTAGAAATCTTAAAATTTGCACTGAATCTTATTTTGGTATATATTTTAGCATAGTACAATCAATCATTTATTGAATAAATATTTAATAAGCCTAAAAAAATGAATAGACTTTTCTAGACAATTAGAGGATAAACATTCTAGATAGAATGAAAAGCACAGAGACAAGGCCAGCTTAGAAAACCACAGGTGGCTCAGTATGGCTGAAAGGAGGGTGACTGTGGGAAAGAGAAGATGAGAAAATGTATAGGGATCAGCAAGATTGTAGAGAAAATTTTATTCCACCCTAGGAAATTTGGATTTCTCCTGTAGGTAAGTCCTTTGAAAGACTTCAGAATCACAATTTAAAAAATATAATTGGGAACATGATACAGAGAATGGATTAAGTGGGTAAGATAGAGGGAAGCACAAAGAGCCATTAGAAGGCTACTGCAATGCTGGAAAAAGGATGCTGAAGACCCAAATCTATGTAGCGGTAGTGAGGGTGGAGCAGAGAAGATGTAGCCAGAGATACATAAAAGTTCAAATCCTCAGAATGAACTTGTAGGGCAAGTGGTAATTGAAAACCTCTGGTATTAGATAAAAATCACCTAGGAGAATAATAGAGTTGTGACAGAGACTGTAGGATAATTAGCAACCATTTCCTGTTTTTGCTAGGACGTCAGGTAGGCTACATTTTCCAGGCCCCCTTCCAGTTGGATGTGGTCATGTGATAAGTTCTAACCCGGGATATGTGAGCAGAAGTGACCTGTGCTGTTTCTGCACTTAAACTGTAAGACCCTCTCACATGATCCTCCATTCTTTTTCCACCCGCCCCCCCCCCCCCGCCCCGGTGAATGTTGATGACCAGGTTTGAATAACCTTGAATATCCTTAGAAGCCACTAGATGAAGATAGCAGAAATGTTATCAACCTGTGTTCCTGAATGACTCTGTTAAGCAGGGGACCCCATCCCATACCCTCACCATTCCCCACTTACCTGGACTCACTATTAGATGGTTACATGAATGTGCAAAAACTTCCTATTGTATTAACCCACTGAAATTTTGGAGGGGTTTTGTTGTTGTAACTGTTATAGCAGTTAGCCTATCTTGCAAATACATTAACTTGGAAAATAATAAGATTTCTAGAGAAGTCAGAAGAGGAAGAGCTGGAAAGGAAAAGAACAGTCAGTAAAGTAGAAAGAGAACCACGAGAGAGTACTGTCAAAAACAGCAAGGGAATAATAAATTTTAAAAACACAGTTTGGATTTTCTCTTACAAGGATAGGCCAGTGTCTCAGAGAGAACAAGTTAAGACAAGACTTAATAAAGCAAAACTTTTTTGATTCATTATTTCTAGTTATTAAGATAAAATTAATTTTAATTCCCTTTTCAGAGAAGAAAGAATACTATGATGTTTCTCCCCCAAACTACAAATTTCTTAATAAATCTTATTAATATAGTTATATTAAGCAATTATTGTCAGTTTCCTTTGCCTCTTTGTTTTGGATATGACTCCCAACATGAATAAAGTGTAGCCGTCACTTAACCTTAAATGTTATTTGTTTTCAAAACAAAACACACACACACACACACACACACACACACACACACACACACACACACACACACACACACACACACACACACACACACACCCCAGTCATGAGTATGGTTACTGGAAAATTCAACCCTGTTTTTCTTAAATCTGAAAATATGTTCCATGAACTTACCAGACTATTTTGAAACAGAGGTTGTTTTGAAATTCTAAGGTTATTCAAACCTGGTATTCTAAACTTAATCATTGATTTTGGCCATAAAACTAAAGCTTATATTCCAGGGAATTCCACATCTCATTGAATGAGCATCTTATATGTTCTGTCAGTTTGGATTAAGTTGTCTCAGATTTGATAAATTAGAATTTCAAATTCCAAAGCAATCACAGTTTTAAATGCCTAGTTTTAAGAGCTAAAAATTGTATCTAAATGACCAATCTTATAGTTTTAAACTAGTAAAATTAAAGCAATAATTCCTAGTATCTAGATTCAATGAAAACATTAAAGTTATATTCACCCAAAGCTGACTAATCAGACTGATGGCTTTTAATTAACTAGAACAATCAAGTTTATTCTTTTTTTTTTTTGCCTATGATACTGCATTAAAGCCAAAAAAATCTTTCTGCTTTGTATATCAAACTATAAATAAGATAAAAATCAGCTCTAACATATTCCATCAAAATTAGTCAAGCTTCTTATAGACACAGTAGTGATTTAAAAATATTTTTAGCCTGAGTAATGTTGACTATTATAGTCCTGATATACTTCCAAACAGATTCATATGACTTTTTTCTTGCAAAACATAATGTCCTAATTTCTAGATGGAATTTAGTGTTTTACTTTGATTGCTTTGTGCTTTTTTTCTTACTTTATAAAATAGGTTTATTCTATATTTGGTTTAATGAAACATTTCTTCATAATTAGATGTCTCATGAAATGTACCCATAAAATGTCCTATTTAAAGAAAACATTTTGTGTTTCTTAGTCTCTAATATGAGTACTTATGAACAGGCTTATTTTGAAGATTTTCTATTGGTGAAGTAGTTTTCTGACTCATTAATTCAACAGATTATGTTTGGATTTGAGCAATAAAAACAATTAAAACTCAACAATAAATCCGTGCCTAGTTTTTAAGTTTTTTCTCCCTAAAATTAGCACAGTATTGAGCACTCTTCTAAGATAACAGGATAGCAAGATAATTTGATCTGTTTCATGTCATTCTTAGTTATCTACATTTGATTTTCAAATGGGAGTATTTGGCTTTCCTTTGATAATATTTGTTTACTCTGGAGTTTTTATTTTTCAGTTTTGACATTGAATAGAACATGTTACCATTTGCTAATTCTTTTGAATAGAACACATCTATTTCCTTAATGGACCCATCTTATCTTTTCATCTTCATTATTTTGCTTTTTTTGACTGCCAATCTTATAATCTTAAAAGGATGGATTTCCATCCTAATGGAAATTTCCATCCTACTGATTTTCCCAGTATTACATTGTTTCATTTAGTCTTTTTCTCTATTCAGTTTCAATGCTAAAGTCTTTCAAGAAAACAAAAGGTATCTTATTTATTTAATAAAAAGAATGAAACTTTGAATAGAGAGGTTTTTTTGCAATTGGGAGTTGAGTGCAGTAATTCTGCCTTATAATATAAAATGTTAGCTATAAATAAGTCACCACTCTTGTACTTTCATCTTCAGAAACACACCTCTATGGTTTTAATACAACTTACCTTTGGACAGCTCCATGTCTTCCAGTCTTCCCTGAAATCACATATAGATAAGACTGAAACATTCTGGATTCTTTTCAGCCACTGCAAACAGATTCGCTCATCAGTAACCCATGTAAGCCAACTGAAATAATAATCACTGCAAACAAATCAAAACAGACAGTCACAACCATAAATCAAGATCACATTCAAATAATTTCTTAATTTGTGCTTTCTAAAGGATGTATTTTATTATCTGAAATATTTATTCCATAGATAAGGAAGGCAAAACATTCCTTTCTCTGCAGAGAAAGTTTAAATATACCTGCTGACTTTTAAAGAATATCTATAAGAGAGTTCATTCATCTAATAGAATTAGTTTACACTTGAGTTTTCTCCCAGTTGGAATTTTTATATCTCAGGAAAAAATTTAAGACGGAAGGCCAAAGCTACTGGTCAATCTAGAGGAGAAAAAGCATTAAACTGGCTATTTTCCCATAGCTAAACTCAAATTTTCGCTTCTTAACTAGTTGAAAGAGAGCTAAGTGGGTAAAAGATAGGCAGGCTTGTGTTGGAAGCCGAGTTTTAGCTGTGACCATGGTCAGGGGTTGAAATTCAGGTTAATAAAATGGAGATGATGTATGCAAAGTAACTCAAACAATGCTTGGCACAAAGTGGATGTCAATGAAACGCAGCAATGGTTACTTGGCTCTGAGGGTGAACTTGTAGTTAAGAGAACAGCAATATAAATGAACCACAGAATGTTGGACATTAATATAAAAGGAATCACAGAGCTAGAAGGGGTCTCTGGCTCAGATTCTGGCTTTATCTCCTACTAGTTATACTACCTTAGGCTAATTACTTAACATACCCAAGGCTCTGTTTCTATATAAAATGGGAATAATAATAGTACCAGTTTTAAAGCTTTCTGTAAAGATCTACTGAGAACGCTTAAAGTGCTTACAGACTATGCTCACTACATAGTGAGTGCTCAAAAAATGTTAGCTATTACTATTGTATTGTTAGCATTTTACAGATGCTTAAACAAGCCTCATGACTCCGTACATGATCTCTTCCTATCATTCTGGTTGCCTCCTAAGGAGAATGACACATAAAAAACCAGATGTATTCAGTCAAGTTTTCATCAACTAGATTAGGGTGGGGAATAATGGATAATTTAAAAAAGCCATTTCTGATTATCTGAGAGGGGATTCATCTTGGCAAAGCCCAGCAGACGCCTCTGATGAGGTTTTTTTTTTCCTATTAGTGATCAATCAACTGGCCCCGGTGAGATGGGGTGTGGGAAGGGGTAAGGAGGGCCACCAGGCAGGGCTTGCGGACCCCTCCCCTTTACCCACTTCAACCTGAATGACCAGGACTAATCAGACAAGATGTACATAGGGCACCATGCTGGGGAAGTGAGAATGCTTCTGTCCCTGTCTGCCTGCAGTTAATTCCAAAACAGATAATTCTACAACCAGACCGTTTCAAATAGACTGCATCCTAGTGAAAAACGCTAATATTTGGAGAGAGTTGGCGCATCTTCTCCTGTTTGTCATACACATGTGATAAGCATGATCTACAAACCCTGGGAGAAAGTAGGTCAGACTTGGAAGAAGCCAGGATGAGTATGTATATGAATTTTACTATCTCTCTGTTTGTCTCTAGCTTACACTCACACATCCAGAAGTAGCACTTAGACTGAGCACCATGGTCATCTTTACATGTGTGAAAATGGCTAATATTTTCAAATCAATTTAAGAAACTTATTTGTGAATTTTGATTTTGCTATATATTTAGCTGGGCATGCTAATTTTATTTATTTATTTATTTTTGCTGTAGCATATACATCATAAACTCATTAGAAAAGAAATGTAAACCTTGATGAAGAAATTTCAGTGTTAAAATTCAGTTTGAAAAGTGGGAAGCAACAGAGATGACTATACCTTGAGGCTATCATTGCTGGAACTGGCGCTTCTCTGGGACCTACATGCTCAGGGTAAGTGGCATCAACAATAAAGATCCGAACAATGGGATTCTTAGCTCCAGCCTGTGAAGAAAATGGAGATATATAAGCTCATAAAATTCTAATTATCACCAACTTTTTAAAGACAGTTTAGGAATTTAGGCATATTTTTATAAGCTAACTATGTTAGGTATATTATTGTTGAAAACATTCTAATTATAACATGACCACGAATTTCACTGCAGTGCAATTACAAATCTTGTGCAACCAGAGTGAAAACACATATTCTAAGTGATTAATGAGGGAGCCTTGATTCATAGGGAAAAATATTTGGGCTATAAAAATGCAGTTCCATAAGTGATATTCTCTTTTCTGACTTTTAAGACAGATATTTCCCATTATAATTGTTATTAGGATAATTAATCATAATAATATTTCCTCACATGCCAAGGGGAGTGCCAAGGGGGATTGATTTGGGGAAGAGAGGGTAAAGAATAGATAATGAAAGATACCTTTTGCTTTTACCCTGTAATTTGGCCTAGGACAATTATCAGACAGTCTACTAGCTGGTTACATTATTACTGCTATCAATACTCCCAAATTAGGAAAATTCCACCTCAAAATAAAGTGTCATGGGATTTACGCTGTTCTTGCTTTGTGCTTTACGTGCTAGTATATGCCCTAGATTTACATGACAGTATAGTTCATGCCCAGACATCTTCTTAGAGTTCTGTTACTTTACCACAGAAAAGAGAATCTTATAATTGTCAAACAATTTAAATCCACAAAATTTAGATATATAGCCATAAATGACTCCATGCTATTTGGCTTTATCTAAGAAATTGTCCAGGCTCTCCTCACACCTTCCTGTTTCACTCTGAGGTTTAGGTAGGACTTTCTGCTTCTTTCAAGTTGTTTCACTTCTCAGTTCAGTGTCAGATGTTTCAGCAACTTCAGCCTTCAAAGAAACATGAGAATTTGGGTCCTGACTTCTCTGTCCATGTGAGTTTCTCCTCAGTTCTAGATTTCTTCATCTCTTTCTGCACTCTACCACCTTCTAAAGACCCAAGTTCTTTTACATCTTTTGGATTCCAAGTATCATACCTCTCACTTCCAAACATCTTAGCTTTCAGACTTTATATACAACTCTGAGGGGTCTCTTACCTAAACACTCATCTCCTACCCATTGCCTTTTCTCAAAAGACTTTTAACATAAATTTTAGACTATCTGGAATTTCTATTTCTCTCGCTATGGTCCCTTTGAATTGCTTTGGAATCCACTTGTGTGTATGCATATCCATCCCGTCTTTGTCACATATAGGGACCCGTTGGCTCCATCTATGACAGTGTTCCCCTTGGCAAGGGAAAACAATCATGACTTAAGAACAAAGAGCTAAATCCTAAAATCACTTCCACTCCTTGTGCAAGCGGAGAATTTATGATTTGATTCCCTTTCAGATTTCTTGTCTAAATTAAATTAGGATACGACGTTTCTCCACTGTGACCTGGCCATTCTTCTTTTGCATACAGGTTGACTATCTTGAGACATGGGACTGCATGTGAAGTATGTAAGCTAAGGATTCTAGAATGTTTATACGAGAAACTGAGGGCTTACACCATGTCTAATTCCCTCAAAGAAGAACCTAGGCTTATAAACTTAACCTACCATGTATGTCCAGAAAAGACCATAACTCAGGCTTACTTCGACCTGACAGGAGCACCACATTCAACATTTTAATTTCCCATTCTACTTTGAATTTACATGAGAATTCAAGAGGGAATTGCAAAACAGAACTTTACCCGAATTTGGAGCATGAAATATGAAAAAAATTAAAATTAAGTTAAGCTTGTTTTTCCTCCATGATCTAGACCATATGTTTTTCAAAGACTCTGCAATGGTTTTTGCAAAGACTACTTCATCCAGCCCAACCAGATGTCCAAAGCAACAGATGTCCACATAAATAATAGAGCACAGTACAATGTTTGCCTTACAATGCACAAGGATAAGAAGCTCTCCAAACTTGTTGATCCCACCTCTATTCATGGTATTGGTTGCTCATTTTGACACCAGGGAAATGGAAGCATCTGCTAAAAGTATTCCACATACCTTTGGGTATGGAATATTTATTGTTCTAGGATATTGTTCATCGCCATAATAGGAATAGGCAATAACTGGTATCTCTGTATCATTAAATTCTGCATATGCCAAAAATTTTCCATTAGGAGACCACCAGAGAGCATATTTTGTAGCAAGCATTTCCTCTGAAAAATAAATACTACCATATTAATTACTATGACAGTGTACTGTTAAAATCATCATAAATACTTCAAAGTACATTGTATATAGCCATTTATTAACTGAAATAATATATTTAATGTGGATGTGACATAAGCCATGCTTTGGTTATCAAAAGATAAATGATCTAGGTTTAGAGGAATAGTTTAACTTCATACCCCATATCAAACATCAATTAGTCTTCTGGGGAATTGACATTAATCAGAAATGTAATTTTTAAAATAAATAGTAAACATTTCAACAATAATTAATTTTCCCTTTGGGGGTCGCTTCTGATTTTTACAGTCATCTAAAGTAGCCAAAACAAGGAGAACTGTACTTATACTACAGAGTGACATTAACTTGAAAGTTGACTTTCTCTCCTGGGAATATTTTTTAAAAACCAGTTAATTCAGTTATATACATTTTTAATAAAGGCAAGGACTAGAAGACCTTTTAAAATCCAGTTAATTCCTAGATACTACATGACCCAGAAAGAGGACAAAATTCATGAGAGCACCAAGAGCCGAGAATATTTTCCTGCAAAATAATACAGACAGTTGTTTAGTTTTGGAAAAAAGGTTTATTTTGCAAGAAAAAAACAAACCCGAGAAAATGTACTAATACAGCATCTAAGGACCATATACTTCTTGGAATATAAATTATTACTACCACTTTATAATGCTCATGAAAATAAATTCTGCAAGTCAGATAACAAGGTTTTGTTCTTTCAGAATTTGCACGTCCTGTTCATAACCTGATAACAGCTTTCAGAAATGCCACCATTCATCTCAGTAACATACCACTCATCTAAACGTTACTAAACGTGTGCGATTATTTTCAATTAAAAGCCTAACGGCAGCAGTAAAAAAAGAATACACGTACCTTCATAAACCCAGTCTGGGATTCCATTAAATATTTTATTTTCTTTTCCATTATATGTTATTTGAAAAGGTGGGTCTTCTGGTCTTTGTTTCAGATAGATATTGTTTTGATAGACATATGCCTAGAAGTGGTGGTAAGTTAGTTAACAAGGAGAAATTTCATAAGAAATACAATAAAGCCTGCATGTTTGTGTTAATCATTCACCTAATACTTTTAAAAAGAGTGATAATCCAGATGCAAAAAGGCTCACAACTAAGATATCGTTTTAATAGGTCAAGAAACCCCAACCAACTTATACTAACATTATGATTTTTAACATAACATAAAAATTATGATTTTAAAGTCTATATATTAAATAGAGAATAAAGTCTGCTATTATATTCGTTGCCTTTATTACCTAAATAAATAATTGTGTATATTGACAGAAAGTCAAATAATCTCTGAATATTAATAGCTAGCCAGATCTAATCTTTATTTAGAGTCCTTAAATAAGAGCTTGGACAAAATTTCATGTTGTCTGAAGCTAGTCTGGGAAACTTGTGAAAACCATATTTTTCCTGAGCTTTCTGGCACAACGCATTCTGGCTGAGTATAAGGATAAAGTTTTTGACTGCGATATTTAAAGAAGTCTATCCATGAGCTTGAGATTTTACGGAATTCTCAGATGGGTTTCAATTTATCAAAACTCTTCCCGTTTTTAACCACTTAAAATAGTCATAAATGTATTTTTTTTTCTTTCAGGCATGGAAATTTAACAAAGGCCAAAATCAAATGGCTCCTCTTTTATTTGAATGATTAAACACTTCTATAATTTAAACATTTACTAATTTACTCCCAACAGGCGACCAGCATAAATATTGAATTGGACGAGGAAGCTCATTTCTTCTTATAAACTCTCTAGAAGAAAAGAAAGAAAATAAATAAATAAACTTTGCTGTTCAATGCAAATAACAGGTATAAAAAGAAAAAAATAAATAAACATAAAGCATCATCGTTTCTGCTTCTTCAAACCTAATGGAAAAAATGTGACAACATGGGACAGAGGACATGGGGTAGTAGTTGGAATTCTTCACTAGTTACTTACAGGTCATTTAACTTCTGACCTTTTATATTGCGGTGAGTGGATTAAAGGATTATAGACTGAGAAAGTGGGAATACCTCCAGAAATTACCTAATGGAACCCCCCCTCATCTTATAGAAAATAAACTTGAGGTTAGAGAAATGATATGACTTTTTAAACATCATATCACTAGCTCTTGGAAGACCCCTCATTAAACTCAAGCCTTTTAACCCTCAGGACTGTAAAATGTGTACACACCAGGCTGAGATGGTTGCTGAAGCCTTCCAGCTCTGAAATTCTATAATTGTGCTGAAGTTTAATATGTACTCTTCCACATTTTCATTCACAACCGCCATCTCTGTGAATGCATATGCATTTCAAATTTTTGAAAATAAGATGCCATTTGACAATCTCCCCAGGGATCTGACTTGAAATCAGAAAAGGAAAGGAACATCTGATCTCAAGCTAAACTGAAAAAACAGATCATATACTGGGCAGTATGCCTTAAGCTTGAAAGTCCTCCACTCCACCCATGGGAAAATTTCAAATATATTATTGACCAAAAATCTCACTTTGATGCTTAGAGTCGCCCTGCAAACCCTCAATTGACTGACTTGCACTGTGGAGTTTCTACAGTTCTTCAGCAAGAATGTGTTCAGAGTTTTATAAGTGTTAAAGAGTTGTAGGATGCTGTGCTTAAGTTTTGACTATTATCTTCTTGAAGACTATATGAATAGTTTCATCAAGAATGCTTTTGTGGAGATGCAAAACAAGACCTGCCTCCAAAGTATAATGTGAAGAGCTTGAAGGAAGACTCCTTGTCTGCCCCCTCCAAAAAAAATCTCTCCAACCTGGACCTAAACATATGCTTGATATTTCTACTTTTCCCATTCTTTTAAATTGTGGACACCTGTGAAGATGTGCAGCACACGTTACCTTGATTTAACTTATTAGGTCATGAAGTATGAGGCCTAGCGACCAATGAGGGAACATGGCACTAGACAGATCAGCTTTGACTGGAGAAAGAGTGATGTCCCCGGAGGAAGGAGACTATTGGTGCTGCAGTGGGAATCCTGATTGCTGGAGGGCAGTTTATGAGCACCAGGCCCCTGGGAAGTCTGGAACAGATCAACATACGAGGGCACAGGCAAAAGAACGTCCCAGAAGAGAAGACATTCATCCCTCGTTTACAGTTCTCT
Organism: Orcinus orca; assembly: GCF_937001465.1. NCBI lineage: Eukaryota > Metazoa > Chordata > Mammalia > Artiodactyla > Delphinidae > Orcinus > Orcinus orca. The sequence continues at coordinate 51,250,540 of NC_064565.1, forward strand.
CTCAAACCAGTGTCCATGTTACCTTTGACATTGTAACACTGCCTTAGGTTTCCATATACCATGGAATCATCTATGCAAGCATGCAGACAGCACCAAGCTGAAAATCTCAGTGCATAGTTTCTTCATGGCAGGCAGGTCACCACAGCTGCCATTGTCTGTGTTTTACAGTATGAGAGAAAGTGGAGGAGCGTGCTTTACAAAGGCTGTCATCTCCTCAGTAATCCTTCCCTTGCTTGAAATCAGAACTATCTTCATTTTCTCTATGGTAGATTTTTTATAAACCTTTTGGAGGCACATAGAAGACTTGGAATGAGTGATATTCCATCTTGCCTTGAATCTCAACAAATTTGTCATTCTTCACTCCTTAAATTAGGGTATATTTACCTGACAAAAAACCAATCTGGCAAATTAGATGGTTGTGCAAGAAAAAAACAAACAAAATAGTGGTTTGATTAAATTCACTGCACAAAAGCTAAATATTTAAAATGATTCTAGGCCATAAAGCTTATACAAACCATGACTGAAATATTAGTATTGTCATCTTCTTTTGGAGTGCTGTTTAATTTGGTGAACCTCAACATAGGTAGGACATGGAGAATTTCAAAATGATTAAAAGAAAAACAAGGAAATTCTACTGAAAGAGTAAGGTTTCCACTTCACTAGTCTAAAGGTTTCTTGAGAATAGGGTTGGTGCCTCAAGCTCATTTGTGTCTCCCCACATATGCTTTTCACATAGTAAGTGCTCAATAAACACTTCTTGAATTTGGTAACAATGTGGATACAGAGAAAAAGACTCAGAGTGCATTAGATGGATTTAGAGTCTACGTTACATAGCAGTTCCTATTTCTTGATTTGACAGTTTAAGAAGATCAGAGTTATTCTTTTCTGGACATTTAAAAGAAGTAGAAACATAAAGTTCAAAAAAATTTTTGTGTTCTTACTAGACAAAAGGGGAAACAGACCATAAGATTTTTCAGTGCCTCTTCAAGCCATACAATTATTTTCACTTTTATGTAACAGCAAATAGGATATCACATTAAGATGAGTAATTTAACCAATTCATTGTCCATACTTAGAAAGATTTTTCTAAAGTGCAAACCTGATCATGTCATTTCCCATCTAAAACTGTTCAGTGATTCCCTATTGTCATCAGAATGAGATCTAAACTATTCTTAATGGTTTCCTCATTATTATTTGGTCCATGATTTCTGGCCTCAACTCCTTCCTAAACTTACACCACCTCCAACTAGTAAGCATGCCCTCCTCCAATTTCAACTCAACTGACCTACTTTTGAGTTTCCCCAACACTCCGTGTTTTCATTTCCTTTTGGGCCTTTACATGTTGTTCTTTCTGCCAGGAATTCTCTCCCTCAGTCCTTTGCCTACCTACTCATTCATTTAATTTTTTTTCTTTTAAGCTGTAAATATTTCAAATAATTAAACATAAAGATAAAAAAATAATATAATAGATGACAATTTAACATCTAAATTTAAAAGATATTTACATTTTAAAAAACAATTCATTTAAAATCAATTAAATTTAAATTTAATGCTGCATCTCCCTCCCTTCTGCTTCCTTCCAGTGAAGGAGCCCCCTCTCCCCAACATTTTGTATCATTCCCATGCATTTGTGGTACTTTTATAAATATGTGTACTTTTATAAATTATATATTTATAATTTGGTGTTCAAAAGTAGGAAAAGTAAAACTATAGAGTGTATAAAAATGTAAGATATTAGTCAAATAAAAAGAGGTGAATATTCCAAAGGAATATTTCTTTGAATTTCTTAAGTTGTATAGGTATACATATATTGTAAAGAAGTAAGAAATTAAGACCAGAAAAAAGAGAACGCAGTCTTAATCTCAAATCAGAGTCTGGAGTGAAAAAGTCTCTATATGAGACTTAAGTAGTGTTAATAAAAAGACATGAAGTTTTACCCATTTGTAAGGTGGTAGATGTGATACGTTGCTGTGTAAGAGTATCTCCAAAGCTGTCAGGAAGAAGAGGCAAAGACAAATCATGATTCTTAAAAAGCTCAGGTCAATAACGTATAATCATAGGTCACTCAATTCAAGGTTCAGAATTATAAAAGGACTATTTTCACAAAGCACTAGGAAAGACATGTTTCAATTCTAAATGAGTCTCATTTAAAGAGTTTTACTGTGGACTTTTGTGCTGTTCATCCAAATTCCAGAACTAATCTCAGCAGTGATTCAACCCTCACTCCATAAAAAGCATATCCAAAGACATTTCTTAACATAAAAAGCACTTCTCTGACACACTCTACCCTACAAAATGTTCCCCTTATGCTTTACCTTGATTGAAGTAAAACCACTATAATTTCCAAGTCCCATAAAGATTACCCTGCACCTGGGTAATTATTATGGTAATAACCCTTTAAAATTGGGTGAAGAGAAGTTATTCAACATATAGTTTTGTTGCACAATGCTTGCTTTTCTTTGAGCATAGTTTTTTAAAATAGTAGAGACTGAAAAAATAAATAAGAGATATATAGCGTATAATTCCTCCAGAAAAAAAACCTGCTCGGTTCTCATTAAGTTTATTTGTGCTGTGGTTAGTGAATAAAGCAAGTATTATTCTGGATTTTGTTTCCTAAAGGGCTTTCAAACTTTTGGCAAGGAAGCTCCAGTGGATTGAAACATATCTTTCTGAAGATTGCAGGTGACCAAGACCTGGTCCACTGGAAAATAATCAGCTGTCTGAACAATGGGGGAGGGGCAAGCTTGACTTTTCATTCTGTGTATTAAGGGAGTTTTGCATCTCAAGTAGAATATGAAAAATGGCAGTTAAAACAAAAGGTTCTTGATCTAAGAGTAACTATTAGAAGTTGAATTTGATAGTAAATTCTTCTTTCCTTTTACCAGCATAAGTAGAAAAAATAAGGTGATTATCTTCCATCCACAACTTCATTCAGGAGGGGGAAATTAAGTAAGGCCTAATAGTCCAGCTATGTGGCATTCTCCTACACTAGGCTTTCGAAGACACAGATTTAAACCCCTGGTCTACCAGGGTTAATTTATATATATATATATATATATATATATATATATATATATATATTAAAATATACTGACTGTGGAGAAAAGGGAACCCTGTTGCACTGTTGGTGGGCATGTAAATTGAAACAGCCACTATGGAGAACAGTATGGACGTTCCTTAAAAAGCAAGTGAATTAAATAAGGTATATCTTGATTTTTCCATTTTCAATAGTAATAAATATCAACAAGGTTAAAATATGTGAGAATTGACTAATGATTCATGATACCAAATAACTTTTTTCTGATGAATATCAGTGCCCCCAAAATAAGTTTTTCCCTTAAGATGAAAGTAGTTTCTACTACTTGATGATAAGCAGACAAGAATGCCAAATTCTGAATGATTTGTATATGTTTCTGTTATGCTTTGGGGGCTCAGCTAGAATTGCATCAATTTCTTGAATATTTAGAGATAAAGATAGACTCTTGCTTCCTCTTACTTTTATAAACCAATCTGTGAGCTAGTAGGAGATACAATCAGATAAACCCAAATTAAATAGTCAATACCTTTGAATAATCACTTTCTAGATATGCAAATTGCCGATCAGGTGATAAACCATAATTTGAAGCATTCACACTTTTCTGAAATTGTGAAGAAGTTGATTAGAATACAGAAAAAATAACAGAGCCATATAAATTTGTAGTTCTAAAAGAATATTATATCATCGATATACTCCAACATATACATTCAAAGCAATTTTTTTAAAGTTTAAGTAGTACCTACTGTATACAAAGAAATTTACTACACATTGGGGGATGAGGATGTGATAAATAGGGTATACTTTGTGATTTCAAGAAGCTTATAATAGTAAACTTCTAAATAAATAACATTACAATTTAGAAAATTTTATAAAAGAGATATAACATTGCAAAAGTGTTAAACAGGAAGTGATTGAATGCAAATGATAAGATGGTTTGTTGCACAGAGGAGAAATAGCTGAGCTTGACTCTAAAAGATTACTAGGCTCTTGAAGGTAGAGAAAGTAGGAGGTCTGAGAGTCCAGGAGGACAGAATAACATGTTCCTATGTATCACAGGACCAGTCACTGAGCCTTTATTAGGTACTATCCTAAGCACTTTCAAATGATACTTCATTTAATTCTTATACTAACCCAAAGAGGTATTATTATTCCTACTTTACAGAGGAAGAACCTGAGGCATGATGAGGATGGAATAATGTGGAATCTCACCCAAGGCTCCATAACTAGTAAATGACAGAGCCAGGATTTGAACCTCAGTTTGCCTGACTACAAGAACTGAGTTTGTACATTTTATCTCATAGGATACCTGTTCCACAGAGGAAGGAAAATGCTAGGTGATTTGAGCAGGCAAGGGCAATAATCTAGTGTGACTAGAAGAGAGAATGGGAGGATAACTGTGGTGGGGGATGGAGCTGAGAAGGCAGGTTGGGTCCAGATCAGGTGCTCAGTTGTTTGGACTCTGTTCTTTGGTCAGTGAAGAGCTGACAGAGGTTTTTGAGGAGGAAGATAATGGAGGATACATACCATGGTGGTATTACTCAAAATAGTATATGATTCTCCTGTTTCAGTATTATAAAATACTATATTATTATCTGTAGACTGACGAAGATATTCTTGTCCTTTAAACAAGAAGGAAAACAAAACTTGAAATGATCTCCCTTAACAGGAAATACATTTATAACAAAGAGAAACCTCTCATTTCACGTACTGACTTTCTTTTTCCTCTCTGTCTGGTACATATTGCCTTGTCAAATTTAAAATATGATAGTAAGTTGATGGTGGAAGGGAGGAAAGGGTTGTTTTTCTACATTACACAAAAATGCCATATTTACTAGTAGGAGCCTTATTCTAACCAGTTCAGGGTGCTTAGGAGTAAATTTGGACTTTTTCTGTGTTACAAAGAGAATAAACCAGTTTAAAATTGTATGTTTCTTCTGCAATAAAAAAATCTATATTCCATTTAGGCTGTGTTTGACTTAGTTAAAAATCTATTTTATATGGTTATTATTTTCTAAAGAGAAAATGAAAATATTCTATTGTGTTTAGTGGCACTTTAGATATAAATTATATATAATATAAACAATTTAGTTGCTCTTACCACTTGTTTGATTAGACTCTTTTGACAACATACTATTTTGAAAAACTATATGTAAATATCAATTTTATGGACCTTAAAGGATTTGTCTTCAAGTTAGGATTTGTTCATTTCTCAGATTATCTAGGTTAACAATGGAATTTTTCTTTTGGTAAAATTCTCATGACCTCTTCTAAATAGGTGCTTATTTCCCATTCTGAAAAGCTCTATCATATGATCAGTTTATTCTAACAGTGCACTCTCAGATTTTACTGTTCTGCTAAAGCTACTACTGTATTGGCATCATTACTATTGGACAAACCCTGTCTAAATAGTTCTGTGAAAAAATGTTTTTTTGGCCACTTGACTTATCTAAATAATTGCTGTTTTTATCCATTTCAACGAAGATGGCTTATGTTACCATAGAGAATTGTTGGCAATAAAAATAAAAACCAAAAATCATACATTTAAAGAAAAACAAAAGGTAAAGAAATAATTCACTTACCTGAAATCCAGTTTGGAAAAAATGTTTTATAAGAAAATGTCCCATTTAAAATATCCTTCAGTGTGAGTGCTCTTGTTGTCCTTCCTTCAGAGTTATGAACTTTGGGGGAGGAGGAAACATATTATTACTTAAAAGAAGATGAATAACTCAAACGTCTCTCATCTGTTATTCCTCATATAATGAAAAGATCTGCCATTGCTAAACCCTTGTTTAACTCTTGTCTTAATAGCTCTGAGTAGTATTTCCTTTTTGATAGACAAGCTAATGAGTCTTAGAGAAGTAGTCTGACTGCCTGGAAAGGAACACTGGTGGGGAAATTTGAGGAGTGTGACGGGGACCACACTGAGAAGCAGGGACATTATTCTTCAGACAGTGAAGAATTTTCAGAGGTTTTTAAGAAGAAAGATGAGATGAGGTTCCGATAACTCTAGGTCTTGCAAAGCTGGGATTGCAGACCATGCAGGTTTCACTAAAAACTTTGCCTTTTAAGCAGTTCATTGTAGTTCCTCACATATGCTTGGCTTGGATTTCTACTGATTTTTCAGTGATATATTTTAGCATCCCAGTTGATCAGATGACATCATCCAGAATCCTTACCTTCAGACATCTCAAGAGAGGCATTAATGAAGGTAGATAATTTCTTATCCTGGCTAGGGTTTTTTATAAAGAGAAAATAGACCAGAAGAAAAGAAAACCACATCATCTATACAAATGATCTTGGAAATTCCAAGAGTAGAGGTTTTCCATATAAAAACTAACCTAAAGTAGCTCACAAACCACAAGCAAATTTCTCCTGTATTTGAGCCCTCCAAAACAATTTTGTGTTTCAAACGTGATTTCCATTATCAGAACAAATTCATTATAGAGCCCTGAAACAGTCAGATATACCAGCAACTGAGGCAACCAACTTCCAAACCTTCTTCAATCCATATTCCTGTTCTCCATCCCTCCCACCTTACCCCTTCTCCAGGCCATCACTTACAGAATCAAAACTTAGAAAAGTGTCCTATACCTTGAATAGCATATATGAATCTGGTATTTGTTCATGTAAAAATAAAACTGTCAAAGATGAGCTATACATTTATATCTTCCTGCTAAACTCTTCCACAGCTTTCTATGACTCTTAAGATAAAGACCAAAAATGTTAGTCTGGACTATAGGCCCTAGCTGGTCTGGAATAGTCTACCTCTCCAGCCCCTTCTTGCCCCACTCTCACTACTTTGTAGACTCCAAACATGCTGGGCTTTCTGTTTCTCAAATACTGATTTCTTTCTCCAGGGCTACTGAACCTCTTCCCACCCTCTCCCTTCTCTTTATAACTTCTCTTCAGCCTTTAGTGCTTAATGTAAGTGCCACTTTCTCTGAAAAGCCCTTCCTGATCCCCTGGTTTAGGTCTTGTTCCCTTCTTATATATTACCATAGGCCAGGTTCCCTTTTTTAAGAACATTTGTCTTGGTTTGTAATCTTGTATGTATTTGAGTGATTATTTTATTCATATTTCTTCACCTCCCACTGTGTTCTCAAAACAGTCACCATAGGCCAGAGACCATGTCTAAGTTTTGCTCACCGCCACATCCCTAGTGTCTAGCACATAATAGGCATTTAATAAATACTTGTTGAATGAATGAATTCATGAAATGAAGGATTGATGGGTGGATGGATGAGATTTGTGCCCTCTTCTTTACAGAATGGTTCTACTACTAATTTCCTATATGACTTAAGTAAGTTAATCTCTGGCATCACAGCTTGCTCATCTATAATATAAAGGACTGGACTAGAAAATGCTGATAATACCTTCCAATTTTACCACATTAGGTTTTGAAATTTGAGACACAACATGCTCTATTAACCTTATAGTCACATAAATGCACTGCCATGTGATAAGGTCGAACTGACCAACTGGATAATAGCATCTTCTGCAGTTTTAACTGATTCACACTGATGTATGTATGCTCCATACTTTTGATTAGGACCATGAGTTATTTTCTCAATTTACTAAAACTTATCCTGTAGCTATAAGAACATAAGTGGCTGATGAACCCCTAAGCAACCAGGCACTAAATGCTTAATAACATTAGATTATTCTAATAATCATCTTTGTACAGGTTCTTTGCATCCTAAGTAAGGTTGTACATGCCATACAATTATTCATAATGAAAGTGCTTCTATTTAATTAAATGGTCTTGTGCAAAATTCATACCACTGATTTTATAATTCCCATTCTATGACTAAAATACTACCATTTTACTGCAACAGCATTACTATAATTGCTAAGTATTTTAATTCAACTTTATTTAACTCTCTTAAGAGCAAATTGTAATCTGTTTCTAATATAGTCAAGGGGAAATTCTAACACTATTTACAATGGAAATTATTTTCCTTTTGAGATATATTTAATTTGTGTCCTCACAACCCTGAACATATAGATGAAAAAATTTTAACTTAGAGAATTCCTGTATTGTGAATACAAAAAAACTAGGTAATTGTTTTTCTTTAAACTTTTTTCAATATTAATTCAATAAATGAATATAGTCTTGGTGATATCTTTTTTTGTCTAGCATAAATAATGGTTTGATTACGGATAATGACTTATATAATAGATTTTCCTATTTAAGTATCCTTGCATATAATTTTCCTTACCTGCAATTATGTTTAATTGAGAAATTCTTAGCTATAATTAATCTTCATTTTTATAGAAGGTTAAATTAAGTGAGCTAATTCAAATGAAACGTTTAGCTCTATGCTTGGCAGTCAATAAATGTTAGCTTTTGTTATTGTCATAGCTTATCAGTAGTCTTCAAATAAATATATATTTTTTTAAATAAATATTTTTGATCATTGTTTCTCAAACTAATTTGACCACTGGGATTTTTTTTTTAATATCTACTAAAATCACAGTATGGGAAATGCAGTTTCAGATTAAGCTATTAGTATATGTAATTAAGATTAACTTTTATTCTAATATAATGGAATTCATCAGTTATACTTAGAACATCTTGGTCATCCTAGGGCTCCATAAGTGAAATAGTCCAATTATGATCATAAATAGGGTTAGTACTAATATTCCACATATGAATAAATAAAATTTATAAAAAAACAAGAGTTTCAAATTATTTAAAAAATTCCTACTCATTTTCCTTTTTTAACATTAATGATCATGCTGATCCTTATCAGATTTCCCAAAAAGATTTCAAGGGTTAGTTATTTACTCTTTTTAACCTCTAATTTAGATTATCCTCAAAAGTTACATGAGATTATATTTCATATTACTTCCCAGTTAGTCATTTATTTTAAATGGGTGCATAGTAGCTATAAATACCAATGATCTATATAGAGAACCTAACATATGTCATATTATAACTCAATATCTATAAAGCAGTTTAAATATATATTAATTGTACTACTAATTACTGTCATGATAATAAGCCCCACCAGCGCCAATGAAGTGATAAGGGGATATACAGAACACATCCAGAGGAGCCAGCTGTGTTTATGTGGAAATAGGCTTGTGGCACAGATTTGGGGTAGGTGATTACTCCTAACCTCACATGGGCTCAGAAGGTGTGATTATCCTGGCATCAGGCTGGGCTCAGAGTGATACCAAATCAAATGGGTAGAATTTAAATTAGGCATTCTTTTCTTCCTGCGAAAATGATCACATGTTCATAAATGCAATAGAGTAATGTATCTACTCTAAGACAATGCTTTAGGTCACATATTAAGAGTTATAAGACATGTACTTAGAATTTCCAATCCAAGTTCTGGTTCTTTGTACCAGCTAGGACAGTGCTCGGCATACAGTGGAAGCATGATAAATATTTGTTGAATGAAAAAATAAATCAACTGGACAGATTTTATTTTAGTTTGTTTTCAGTAATTCTCCCCCAAAGATACACCTGCCTTTACTCTTTATCCTCCTGTCCATGTTGTAAATTTCATGTATAATTCTACCTGGACATGCCATCCTTTAAATATGTATCAAAATTTTGTCCTTCAAGTTAGCTGGAGTGCTTGTTTGAAAAGCAAGTTTCCCAGTCCTTATCTCAAATCTACTGATTCAGAATCTCTGGGGGTAAGGCCCTGATTTTCAGTTTTTACCAAGCCCCACAGGTGATTCTTCTGCAAAGAATCCAAATTCAGTGATTTCACTGAATCTATTGTACTTGGTTCGATGTTCTCCTGTGCCTGTCGGTGGAATTGCTCCTTGCTTATAAACCCCTGGTAGGTGGATGGGTCTGGCCTGCGTAGCAATTCACACTTCATGGACAGACTCCCCACAGCTAATGTTAATCATGGCTTTCAAGGAATGTTAACGGTCGCCTGTAATGTTTATGTCCCTATTCAGTCCTCTTGCTCATTGTCCAGATGGACTCTTCCTTAGGTACATTCCCTCCTCTGATCCTTGAGCAGTGGAGAAAGGGCAAAGGGAGTGATTCTGCCCCAGATTAGATTTAAACAAGATAACAGGGAAAGCACTGGTAGGGGAATGGGTCATTGTTTTCTAGTGTTTTGAATGCGTGTATGTGTGTGTGTGTTTCTGTGTAAGTCAGTATAAAATGCATCTCTATGGCATCAATCACACTAAACAAGTTCTAGTCACCTGAAAAATATTCCACTAATAATTACTGAATGAATACGTGGATTTTCATGCCTTTTTCCAAATAATGTTTTAATGTTGAATTATGATCTTTTGATTATTTTGGAAGTTTAGTTTTGGCATCTATAATTTTTAAACTCTAAGTAGCTGAGCAGAAGTAGAAAAGAATTCTGAGAGCATATCTCTCTTCTATACGTAACTGACACCACTTAACACTTAATTCTTGATAGAGCCCCTATAGTCAATTTAGCTCATCTTTAGCACAGTTATTTATACACTGCAAAACACTCCAATTTACTATAGTTTAATTATTTGCATTTTCAACTTTTTAAAGCACAGCTGGAAATTATTTCAATTATGAATCCAAGAAATGACAATTCACAGAAATGATTCCCAAGTAAATAATGATTCACTATTCTCCTAATTCTTTCTTAAAGCTTTGTATTTATTCTTTATTAGGGTTCTATTTCTATTTCTGCCATTTAATTTTCTAGTCCTAAAAAATTACAAATAAGTATCAGAACAGAGACATCTGATGTCAGCTCTAATATTCAGCATAAATTAAATGAGAAAATATGGTTTATTAAGTTAGCACACGAATGGCTGGTAGGTCTTTTTGTTCTCACTTTCATACTTGTTTTGGAACTGATGCTTATGAGGCCACTCCAATGAAAGTGACGTGGGCTCCCAGGCACACTGCACCTGTCTCTCTGCTGGCTCTGCAAAGATGTTGTCCTCAGATAGGCAATGTCTCCAGCCATTGCATCAACTCATGTTTGTTTTTGGAGTGAGCACCACAGGGGCAAATGTTGGAGATATTTGGTTGGGAAATAAACTATTTAAAACTAATATTATATTTGGGCAAAGACTGACAACTTTGAAAAACATGGAAGTGAGGTAGCTTTAGACCAGTAATAAGTGTTATAATTTACTAAGTTCTAATAAGTACCAAGCACTCTGCATGCGTGGTCCTGTGAAACACTCACAGCAACTCTCTAAGTATTATTATTAACACCATTTTACAGATTAGGAAATGGATATTAGAGAGTTAAAGTAACTTGCCTAATATATAACAGAGCTGGGGTTTAAATCCAGCTCCATCTAATTTTAGAGACTGGACACTTTACCACTACCTTTTGATTTAAAGTGAAAGCATACGTGTGATATAACAAGACAAAACAAACACAAAAATAAGGTCAAGAACCAAGCAACACACAAGGGGGGTTGAATAATTATACCTCAAAATGAACGTTAAGAGAAAATGAGACCATTTGAGTTTTGTCAAAACAAAGAGTTCGCTATAAGCTTTCAATGTCTCACTGAAGAATGTAGTAGCTCTCAGTTCTGAAAGAATTCCCCATGGTTCTCTCTACAGGTAGCACTGATCAACATATGTTATTCAAAGTTATTGTCAGGTTTAAGTTCATTTTGTGTATTATGTTATTGTTGTGCTATGTTAATTAGGGCTATTTTTTTCGTGATCTCTGAAGCCGTAAAGGTCATAGGGTATGGTCAACATAATGCACAAGAACATGGTGGTAAATGCCAAATATTTTGGTGACCCTGAAGATGAAAATAAACCTCGTCTATATCTGAAGGCCCACTCAGTCTGCTTTGCCAGCTCATCTTCCTATAATCTCTGCTTTAAGTTGTGGTGTGGCTTATATTCGTTTTACTTGGGACCTCAGAAAGAGTCACCTTCCTCAACCATTTAATTCTCCCAGGGTTTCTATCACATCTTCTTAGCTGGCTCACACCCACCCCCACTGCCACCCCTCACCCCTCACTGGATTCCTTCTCTGAGATCCAGACGATATATTAAACTTCCTCTTTAACACCTCCACCTGCATATCTCACAGGCACTTCAAAATCAGTATGTCTAATAGGTAACTAATGAGAACCTACTGTATAGCACAGGGAATTCTACTCAGTGCTCTGTGGTGACCTAAATGGAAGGAAATCTGAAAAAGAGTGGATAGATGTATATGTATAACTGATTCACTTTGCTGAACAGCAAAACTAACACAACATTGTAAAGCAACTGTACTCCGATAAAAATTAATTTTAAAAAATCAGTATGTCTAAAGCTAAGAGAAAAGGAATTCCATGCTGTCCCTCCAGATTTCTGCAAGTCAATGCAACTGTCGTCCATGTAGTTCCTCAATTCAAATACTTGGGAGTTATTCTTAAGCTCACTCTTCTTTTACTGCTTTTGTCCAGCACCCAGGTTTGACAATTCTATCTCCAAAATCTCTCTCAACTCCCTGCACTTCTACTGAA